>NW_027040943.1:0-661000 GCF_037179485.1 Ochlerotatus camptorhynchus
AAAAATGTGTATTTTTATACTCATTATTGGGTTAAAAAAAGCTTCAAACTTTGCTGCATCCTGCTTTGTTGACGCACGCCATTTGCTAAATTTTCAGTGAAGAACAGCAAGAAATGGAGGAACTACTGGACAGTGCGCAACGATGGACATGCTAGAGGGTAGGTGATTTATACCTTTTTCATTGCTTTTAGTTTTAGTTTAGTTTATATACTTCATATACTGATTTTTGTTTTTCTTCCCTTGATTTGTTTTCCGTCCTGAGCACCAATGCTACCGACGCCAGGGAGGAAGCTCCCATACCTGGGCCCTACCTATCGACCCATCAACTCATGAACCGGAGACCAATGGCTTCACCACCGACAAACCGACATGACACTTAATTCTGACTTATGCCCGAAAATCGTCAACGGCCGATTTAAATGTGCAGTGATCCGAACTGTCAAAACCATAGGATTTTTTGATCTAGATAAAAATAATTTGTCCAGAATAGATCAGACACAAACCAATTCATAACTTTTGTATACAGGTTCATGGCTTAGCTAAATATTTCCCGTGAATACGGAGCCAGATGTCAGTAGTGTGCTTTGGCCAGAAATTTTATTGTTTTTGCTATGGTCATTCACGTCGGTTTGTCGGTGGATACACGCCCGCATAAGCGCGAACCATAAATTGACCTTACCTAAAATGGTTAAAATTGTTTATAATCCCTGGTAAACTTCAACTGAAATGGTTATGGAACTTTACATGAACGTTTAATGATAAAGTTTTAACCTTAAGTATTATAGTTTTTTGGAAGTGGACCTTACAAATAATGGGTTGTTAAGAACCATTGCCATTCAAAATTCTTGTTTTCTCCATACATTTTCGGAAAGAAAACTATACTAAAACCTTTTAACTTATGGTTTAAGAACATTAATGGTAATGGTTATGGTAACCAGTAAGGTCCATGAATGGTTTTGTAACATCGATCAACTTTATGTGGAATATATCTCGGAATATATCGCGAATTGGTTGCCTGTAAATTACTGATTACCAATTCACGATATATTTCACGTAAAGTTGAGCGATAATACAAAACCATTAATGGACCTTACTGACTACCATAACCATAACCATTCATGTTCTCAAACCATAAGTAAAAACGTTCTAATATAGTTCTCTTTCCGAAAATCTATGGAGAAAACAAGAATTTGGAATGGTAATGGTTCTTAACAACCCATTATTTGTAAGGTCCGCTTCCAAAAAACCATAATACATAAGGTTAAAACTTTATCACACAAACGTTCATGTAAAGTACCATAACCATTTCAGTTGAAGTTTAGCAGGGATTATAAACAATTTATAACCATTATCGGTAAGGTCATGTGATGGTTCGCGTTTATGCGGGCGGCCAATTCCAACAGTCAGTGACTGAATTCAATTGACTCAAAGCATTTACTTTCCACGAAATTTACTCATTTTGGAAAAAAAGCTGCAAAGCGGCGCCGGTAGTGTACACGCTATTTCAAAACTACTCAAATTTGGGTAGAATCCACCCAGATCAGTGAACATACCCAAAAAAGGGTAAACTATGTTGGGAGTGACAAGTTGACAAATGAACAAAGTCGATCGGATTCATGCCGATGTTGTTTATTTGTCAACTAGTCGCTCTTCAACCCGTTCGCAAATATCTATAGTGTAGAGAAGTACGTGAAAATTCGCAGAAGGAAAGTTTAAAATAATTTATTATTATTCCGTATTATTAAGAGTAATAATATTAAAAAATGAGCAATCTGGACGTGGAGAAAATATGTCGTCTCTGTTGCGAGAAAAAAAGCCGTATGCGTTCCCTGTTTGAGCAACGCCAAGAGTACCCACTCTCCTTGCAGCAGATAATTTTCGATGTATCACGGCTAGAGGTAAGTGGAAACCTCGCACATAGAAGTATATTAATGGCCAATGACTTGAAACATAATCATAATCGTTTCGTGTCGTGTTTGTTGTATTAGAAGATAGATAATAGTTTCTTTCATCGATTCGTCTGCTGAAAATATATGGGAATGTCCTAACATGGCCTAGGACCTAGTTTTGTAATGTTAGTCCAACAAGTTATTAACAAAAGCGAAAATCAATGAGCCCTTATGATTCTGAACACTACTTTGGCCACAATCATTTATGCGAAGAACGATGTTTAGCAGAGCCGTAATGCTGAATGTATTTTTCCTAAAGATCGAACCCGAGGACGGAATGCCACAGAAGATTTGCAAATGGTGTGTCACCAACCTGCTGAAGATTCACGAATCAATCGAGCTCATCCGGAAAAATGATCTAAAGCTAAGAAATCAGCTGGCCGGAACGTTGCTGATCGAAATCAAACAAGAAGAAGAAGAGATGGACATGGAATTGCTGGAGAAGGTCCTTACGCATGATTTGTAAGTGTGCGTTAACTTATGTTGAATATATTTAGGAATTATGTTCTGCTTTTAGGAAAGTTGATGATATCTGCGTTAAACAGGAAGTTATGGAGGAATACCTAGATGAGGAACTGTGCGAAGAAAACGAAGTCAATGGTAAAAATGATGAGAGCGTTGTTAATATTGAAATTGAAGAAGACATTGCCAAGGAGGACGATGCATGGAAGCCAACAGAGCATGATAATGAAGATAAGGATCCACCGGTAAAAAAATATCGTCGTAGAACAAAGCAAGAGAAGGATGCTAAAGGTAAGCGGAAACTTGGACGCCCACGCAAGAAGGTTGTAGATCGACCTCGATTACACGATTACAAATGTTATATTTGCAAAAGTGAGTCGCACGGATCGCCCGAAGCTCTAATTGCGCATCTGAACAGTAGTCATACGGATAAAGTGCCTTACACTTGCCCAGAGTGTGTTATGGAGACGGTTGTTATTAAAGGCGTTCAAGGACTGAATGCTCATATGAGACAACATTTGAATCCGGAAAAGTGTGCATATTGTGACAAGCGGTTTAGCGACAAACGAAGTCTTGCGCAACACGTGCAGACGTATCATATGGATGGCGATGCCCAATGCCAGTCGACGTGTGAATACTGTGGCGAAGTGTATGCTTCCAAGGCCTCACTTCTGCATCATATGAAACTGCATACCACTGCAGCGAGCTGCGAGATTTGTGGTAAAGTTTTTAAGGAGCGGCGGAAACTACGATTGCACATACAACGCAAGCACGAAAAGCTAAAAAAACATGAGTGCTCTATTTGTAATAAGAAACTTGCATCATTGGACAGTGTCCAAATGCACATAAAAACGTATCATTCGAACCAGGTGTTCAAATGTAGTTACTGTCCAAAGACGTATGGATCAGAGTCATCACACCGATCCCACGAGAAGAAACATATCGAAAATCCGGAATATGTTGTTAAGAAGGATTGGACAGAGTACTACAGCATTGTCGAGGGACAAGAAGAAAAGCAAGGTGCTAAAAAGAAAAAATGCCACCTTTGTGGAACGGTTACCACAGCAATGTTCTTCCATTTATCTTCGGCGCATTTTCCGACCGAGTACCGTTGTACAATCTGCGGTGACATTTTCAAACGTAAGCAAACCTACGATATCCATGTACTGGAGCACGAATATGGAAAAGCACACCAATGCCCGATCTGTGAGCGCAAATTTTCCCTTAGGAAGAATCTTATAGCCCATCTTCGGGCGAAGAAGCATCAGGATCATCCACTAGCTCAGTCACTGGATTGGCTGGGGATTAGTGCCGTCAAGTCAAAACCACGGAAGCCCATGGAAGTAAATGATGATGCACAGGACGGCGCACAGATCGAAGATCGAGAGCTGAATGCTGATAGTTTGTAGTCAAATTTCGAATGTTTCAATACATTTATTGTATGTTTCCATTTCCATGCATCGAGTAATTGCGAATGTATATAAATAATTCTAGGGTTCAGAATCATAAGAGCCTGAAGGCAATGATCGATTCTTTTCACAGATTTTGTTAATAGCTTGGTTGGATTAACATTTTTCGGTACGTTAGCAAATTGCTAGTGAAATGCTAGCAAAAATACAACTTTTCACTGCACTGTAGGAAAATATGTTCACTTAATGAGAAAATCGATGAAGAGAATCGGTCATCACTGTTAGACCCTTATGATTCTGAACGCTAGAAATTAACCAAATAAATCGATGACTGTACACGGACATAAAAAGTAGCTCGCAACTTTGAGTAAATCAACTTTTGAGTAAACTTGACTCAGCCTGTGAGTTATTTTTTACGTCCGCGTAGGACGGTTCTCTCTCTAATTTGGTATTGATTTATTACTACCAAGCAGCCAATAGCCATCGGTCTATACTAATATAGAATTAATAGACTGAGTGAAACCTCTCTCGATTTTCCTCATATTCGAAAAGTTTTTCCTAGAAAACTCAGTCTGAGTTACCTACGTTTTTGCGTTTTTGCGCGAATTTGATTGAACGAAACATAAATTTGAGTTGATTTAAGCGGCTGTGCAATGAGTTGCTTCGGATTTTGGATTTATGTAAATAGTATTTTATATATATATATAGAGAGAAATCCAATTTTAAACTCATACGTGTGCTGTGTCTGTTTGTCTGTGATTCAATGAGTCCTCTCCAAGGGGGGGAGGTGGCTGTCAAATACGAACAATCGTCGACTACCTCGCATTAAAGAGCCTGAATTTATAAAGAGACGACATCTTATCCATTTGACAGGTCTTCTGCTCGATTGGAATGACTTTTCGTATGACTTTGACAGATAGTCGATTGTTCCAATTTTGACATGTCGTCTCTTTATAAATTCAGGCTCTTTACCTCGCATAACTGGTTCCAAACGTAAATAAGCCATAAGAAACCTACAGCGTTTGTTTACGTTTGGAACCAGTTTCATACAAGATGATCAGTAGGCTGATTTGACAGCACGCCCTAATAAAAAATAACCATAAACGAACGATAACCCAAATCATTGAACTATTCCATAAATGGTTTGGATGATACCCAGAACACGTCGTTAAGCAAATTAACCATACAATTTTTATTAGGGCGTCCCCCCTCTCCAGTCGGGTTCGGATTGGTGGTGCGATTTGCTTGTTTAGTGAGATGATTTTTTTTGTTAGCTGTTTGAATCTGGGGTGGGACGTGCTGTCAAATCAGTCTACTGATCACTCGACTGATCATTCTTGTATGAAATTGGTTCCAAACGTAAACAATCCCTGTAGGTTTCTTCTTCTTCGTCTTATTTCCTTTATTTAACGTCGGTCTCTTTTTTTTCCTTTATTTAACGTCGGTCTCTGTTCCGCAATCTAGTGCCAATCACCACCGGACATCGATTGCCATCCATTGACGGCAATCGAATGTGCAGGAAGGGAGCTTCCACACCTGCGTAGGATATCGCACCCATTCAACACACATGACACATGGGGCGGGACCAACGGCTTTACTTCCCTTCCGAAGGAAGATTTTTATGCCTCAGAAAAATCCCACCGACCTCGGCTGGGATTGAACCCAGACCCATTGGGGTGAGAAAAGCAGTCACGCTTACCACTACCCCACTGGTGCCGGTTTGTAGTTTTCTTATGGCTTGTTTACGTTTGGAACCAGCTATGCGAGGTAGGCGACGATTGTTCGTATTTGACAGCCACCTCCCCCCCTTGGCAGGGAGAGTTGCGATTTAGCGTATTGTCGCTAGACTTGAAAACCGAAATGACCAACTCGCGACAATCGATTTTACTCTCGTTATGTACGTTAAACATAACGTCGCATCTAGTGCGCTGTATTCGTCAAATGATGCGCTATAGTGCGCACTAGATGCGACGTTATCTTTAACGTACACAACAAGAGTAAAATCGATTGTCGTGAGTTGGTCATTTCGGTTTTCAAGTCTAGCGACAATAACTTTCATACTATTTAGCTTCCAATATTTTTTGAGTGTATAATTTTGTCAAACATGGAGGAGAAAAACTGATTGGCCCTTTTCAATTGTTGGTGGAGTCATTTAATGACAATTTGGTTTTGACAGCTGAACGTCGACGAAGAAAAAAGCTTTCGTCGCGAAAACAAGCCAAAATATTTAATTCGATACAGTTTTTGTTTTTTCTTGTGTAAATTTTTGTGCAAAACAACTTTTCGTGTTTGACCGACTGTGTATTGGCTACTCGCAAATGGAAAAGAAAAACTCCCGCCGGGATTGCTTCATACCGGGCTGCCATTCCCAGGTCGGACAAGTGGTGTTCCTGAGCGCCTACAAATCCGATGGGCTGCAGCGCTGGTGGAGCGAGTCGCTTTGGGCGCAGCGACGGAAAAATAAAACCATTCCCAAGAATACGCGGGTCTGCGAAAAACACTTTGAGGAGAAGTATATCGATCGGAGCTATAAGATGCCGCGGTTGTTTCCGGACGCCTGGCCCACCATGCACCTGATTGAACCGACGCCGGAGGAGCTGGCGAACCAGAAGATCGATGGAAGAGGGCGGCCGCGGGAAGCCAAGCCGGAGTTTAATCCCAAGGTGTACTGTCGGCTTTGTGGACGGAAAGAAAAGCGTCCCCTGGATGATCAATTGGACCACCTGAAGGATGGAGAAGATGTTATGAAGTTCTGCTTGGGACAATATTTTTCGAGAGAGGATCTTCCGAAAGGTGTTTGCGTAAATTGTATGGAAACGGTTGAATCGTTTGTTGATTTTGTGAAAACATGCGAGGAAACGCAACGTAAATTGGATGAGATGTTCGTTCAAAATGAAGATATGAAGTTGGAGCCAGACTGCCAACTGTTGGAAAACATCAATTTGAAACAGGAGAAGGAAGATGAGCTCTCGGATCACTATGAAACAGATTTTCTAGACGAAAGATTGGAGAGTGATCAAAAGATATCCGATATTAAGTCTGAAGAGTTTATTGTTGAGATTGAGGAAAATGATCAAGATGATTTCATCCTGATGGATGATGACCGAGCTAGTTCCGACTCGTCACATTCGGATGAAGAAGATTGTAGACAGGACGACGAGGGAACTGCTGATTTGAAACGCGATATTCGTTCTAGCATAAGCTCTGATAGTGATTCGGAGATGGATTCTGATGATGAACCACTTATTAAAAGAAAACCTCCGAAGAAAAAACCTGGTCCTAAGCCGAAAAGGACAATCAAAATCAGAGAAGATTTGGGAATACTGGATGTAGTGGATGAGTTCCCGGCAGCGGAAAAGAAGCAAAAAATGAAAGCATCTTCCCAGAAAAAAACACGAAAATCTTCGTCAGGCCCTGGCGAGACTAGTCGTATCTGTCCGATTTGTGGGAAGATTTTGGTCCATAAGGGAAATTTTACCTCCCATCTGAAAATTCATAGCGATAAGAAAGACTATGTTTGCAACATTTGTGGAAAGCAATACTACATCCGGAGGGAACTACAAATGCACATTGAATCGTTGCATGAAAAGAAAACGTTTGTGTGCAATATTTGCGGAATCAAGTGTGCTTGGCGGAAGGGACTCCAGAGGCACATGAAGAACAAGCATTCCGACGAGAGTTCGCTGAAGCACAAGTGTACATACTGTGGTAAAGCATTCCTGCTGCCGAACCAGCTCAGATTGCACGTGATGAAGCACACTGGTGATAGGATTACCTGTGAGATTTGCGGAGCTGGTTATAGGTAAGAGCTGTGGATGATTTGTATTGCATTTTATTAGGTACCCATCACATTTGCTTTTGAATTTTAAACTATTAGGTTCAACTACATGCTCACCCAGCACAAAATACGCGAGCATGGCATGGAGTTTAAGGGAGTCAAGCTGTACAAAACAAGCAGCCGATCACGCAAGACCACCGTAACCAAACAAGAAGAGGATGATGCAGGTGTGGCTGTAGCTTCCATAACTACACCGGCAACGGCAAGCACCCCAGTGCAACAGCCTCATCCCAGTTCAGCTCCTCCGATCGGTGGACTCTCACATGTGCTGGAACCTAGCCATGACTCAATCCTCTCTTCCGAATCGTCCCAGTCGCTTCAAATTCAGCATCAACAGCAGCAGCAGCTACCACAACAACACCAGCAGCATCCATTGCAATATCAACATCCCACTGCTTCTCAGCTGGAACGTGTCCATTATCCGCCGGGATTCGTTTACGCCGGAGGGGCTACACCTGCCATGATGCTACCTCCGGGCGGGTACAACGGTTAGTAATGGCTAAACCGAGAGGATCTAGGTACAAGGTGAGTAAAAGACTTTTCGGATTTATTTGCTAATATAAACATTCTTGCGCTAATGTAGACCATGACGTTAGCTGTTGAATGTGATGGAAAAAATGAGAAATTGGCCATGTTATCGGTAGAGGTTCCGGAGATCATTTTACACCAATGACGAAGCGCTGGAATGTACCACTTCGTCAAGCAGTTTTAGCTACCACCAGTGTACCAGTGATTTCACAAAACTGGACCAATTAATTACTATTTTATTATGGAACGCACCACTTTTGGCTACTTTTCTCTAGAAGAAAAAAATCTCAAAATATTGTTTTATTTCGAACTTCGAGTGGTAGAAAACGTCATTTGCAACTGCTCAAATGAAATGGTTAATTGTTTGGAATAACAGATAGTTTCTGTCGAACATTGGATCACATTATTCGAGATGGTTAAGGTAACGTTTCCTACCACTAGAATTTGACCATTGAACAATATTTATTTTATTTACGCTAGGCCTAGATTTAAAAAAAAAATATTACGTCAATGCCTTCAAATTCATGGTAAAAAGACGGCCCAAAACGGCGTGACTATATGTTTACTTACCGTAGGAATGAGGTCATTCTAAAATTCTAAAGCGATAAACATATATTTATTTCAAAATTTTAACATTCTCATCTTGGATTTAAAATAATTCCTACAAAACATTATAAAAATTGTAATTCTTTGCTTACAAACTGTTTTGGATACGTTATATTCAAATTATCATTCACCTTCTAGGAGGCAATTTTTGCAATTCGATCGTTTGATGGTTTTTAAAATTTCAGCCGCTTTCCCTTTTCCTGATGCGGTATGAATCTCCTGTCCCGGAAGCTGCTTGAAATCCGCCTTCACATAAGTTTCGTCGTCCATGACGACACAGTCGAACTTTGTGAGCAGATTCGAATACAGCTTTCGGGACCGCTGCTTTGCCGACGTGTTTTGTTTGTAATCTCGGTTCGCCACCTTCACCTTCTTAAACGTCGACAACCCGGCTCGTTTCTTGGCCCGCTGCACAGTAGTATGGGGGACATTGAGTTTGCCAGCGACGTCCGGGATGCAGAGGTTAGGATTTCGCTTATATTTCAACGCCACCTTCTTCGTCGTCGCTGCCGAGTCCGGACCTAGAATTTGAGGGTTTAGAAGTTGTGACCGACCAAGTATTTGGTTTAGAAAAATACGCTACGCTATGGTAAAGTCTGGAACGCGCAAAAACGAGCCGGGTGGTCGACGTTTAAGAAGGTGCGGCATAACTGTCCCATTATCATTTTTGGCGAAAATGAGTGATACATGGGAATTATTGGAATCGATTGTCAAGTACCATCACTTTACAATGTATACGAAAACTTTCGTAATTTGTTCAGAAAATGTCGGGAAAAATACCAAACCTATGTTGTCCCATCCAGAAGAGCCCATGAAGAAAAAACAAATCTTTAACAGCGTTTTTCTCAGCTTGCTGTTTTAACGAATGGAACAACTATACTGAAAAGGGCAGTACACATGATAGGTGGAACCAGCGACCGCTTTCATCGCTATCGTCCTTCTCAAAACAAAGACGACAGTGTCCATTTTTATTTACAGTGCTTTCCCGATTTGGTCAGCTCCCGATTTTGTCTTCCCCCGATTTTGCCAGCTTTTGTCAGCCTGAAGATTTTGCTGAACTTTTTAGTTTTGAGCATGAATTCTCAAGCATTTCACTCCAAATGACACTTAATTGTTTTGTCGCAACAATAACAGAGGTAACCAGGCATGGAAAATCATTTGCATTCATTTCATACATTCATTTACATTCATTTGCCTCTAACTTTTTTCATCAACAGCATTCTGCCAAATAATGTATGGAACTTTTGTAGGTTTTGTTATTAGCTACAATTTTTGCTCATTACTCAAAACTGTATCTCTTATGCATCACGAACTAGAGCGGGCAGAACTTGTTACTGTTTTTCAGTGAATGTAAAATACATTCACTGAAAAGCAGTAGTGGCTTCTGTTCGCTCTGGTTCGTCATGCATAAGAGATATGAATTTGACTTGTTGACAAAAGTTGTAGCTAATAATAAAACCTATAAAAGCTTTATACATCATTTTGCGGAACGCTGTTGAAGAAAAAAGTTAGAGGCAAATGAATGTAACTGAATGCACGAAATGAATGCAAATGATTTTCCATGCCTGGAGGTAACTCAAATAAAACTCAATTATTGCGACACTGCACAGCTGTATCGAGTCCCTTCCGATAAAGGTAACTAGGTGACGGATAGAGCTGGGATGGCTGCAAGGTAGGGTAGAGCGCTACTTCGTCGTAATCGCCCATTTCCGTTCTATCGATCAGAAAAGATCAATAATATCAATGATTTCACCGTGCACAAATCAATAATGGGTTTGTTCCGATGCGTTAGTTCATTAACTACAACATAAATCCTGTTAGAGCGCATTATATGAATATTTATGCTCATTATTCTCAAAACAAAAGAAGCGCTCCTAGCGAATCCCCTTTTTCTACGTTTATCCGTAGGACGAAGAAAATCTAATGGCGTTTCAATGCGTTAGGACGGAATTGAAACTCGTAGAACGAATTTAGAATCAAGAAGCAGTGTTAGATTTTAGACAATATCTCAACAATTTGTGACTCTTTATCAAATCCAACGGTACGTATGGAAAGGTGAATAAATTTGCAAGTCATCTTTGATATAAATATTCCATTTTTTGTTTAAACTCGTTCAGAAAAGAAAAATAAAGCGCGGGTTGTGCTTAGTAGGACGGAAATTAGATCAAAAACCCAATGGGTGGATACACCATTCAAGAAGAAGGTTTCGTGATCGTCAAAATTAACGGAATATTCATATGCTGTTGCTATGCACCCGATGGACGATGGAGCAGTTCCACGAGACGCTGGTTGGACTTACCGAAGAGCTGATGGCCGGGAATCCATTATCGACGTCACTTTATGCGGACTGCAGCGGAATCCTGTGGCAGTACAGATGACGAGAACTTGTGACCTGAAGTGGAAGACGAGTTGACAGAATCGTCAGGGAGTACATGTGACACGACCATGCCGAGGAAACTGGAGTTAAATAACAGACGGCCTCCAGCTTACTGCTGCAACGAGGAAATTAGCAATCTCCGCGCTAGTTGTCTCAGAGCCAGAAGACGTGTTCAGAGAGCAAGAACAGAAGCAGACAGAGAGGAACGTAGAGGAATGTTCCGAGCACATAAACAATAGATAAAGCAGAGCAAGTCAAACTGTCAACTGGAACTGGGTCGAGACACTGCTGCAAACGACGCATACAGTGTCTTGATAACAAAAATCAGATGTCAAGTCATGCCCGCTGAAATGTGCTTAGAGAACCTGAAAGTCATCGTGGAAGGACTTTTCTCGAAGCACGATCCAATGACCTTTGCCACCTACATCGTAAGGAGACGTAGAGGGAGATAACGACGAAGTCACCAACGAGCAACTCGTGCCTGCTGGATACACTCGAAAAACTCTAGGAAAGGATCATCCTAAACAGGCTGATGAAATGCACGGATAGTGAGTAAGGATTGTCGGAGAGGCAGTTCGGATTTCGAAAAATAAGAGCAAAAGTGGATGCAATTAGGACAGTTGTCGAGAGAGCCGAGAAGGCGTCGAAACAAAAGTGGAGAGGAGATCGATATTACGCCGTGATTACGATTGTTGGCGCGTTTACCGTGGCCAACTCCGGTGGGTTGGAAGTGGACTGTATTTCGTTCGGATTGAAAGATTCAACGCACTAATCAAATTATCACCTTAACACTACTTTTATTCTAACTAGTTCACTATTTCTCTACAGATTGCTTTCTTACTTCACTGGATGTAACTTGGATGGTGGTCGGAATAATACTCAAAAAAAAAAACGCTGGGTGGCTGTGTCGCTTTTATAGCAGTCGTCCTATCGTATTTTGCTACTTTTGGTCCTATTGGCGTTGACGGCACCGTCGAAAAATTTGCTCTTCCAGCAAATTTAGACAGTTTCTTATGGGAGTTTTCGGTGGAGTGAAAGGATAGTACAAAGTCCGCCATGTTTCACGCACAGTCTGACGTTTGCTTATGGATTTTCTCATAGGAGTAAAGAGCTACAGAGTCGCCGTCAACGCCAATATACTTGCCTGCCGTGCGCTACGGCGAGCAGCATGCAGCAGCATGTTGAAGAGAAGTATATAGTGCTTTTCCCTTCTCGTTCGGTGTCCTTAAAATTCTACCTGGAGTGCGTTGTTGCCACGATGGGTGGTTTGAATGACGATCGTTTGCGTTGTGTTTTGGAAGCTACTATAGCTTGTTTCGCACGGAACATACTCCGCCCGGTTGACTCGTAGATTCAACATCACTCAGGGTTGGTGGCTCGTTGTCCTCAATCGGCAAAACTGCGATCCGGTTGATCGGTCGTCGGTAGGTAGCTCCGTTAGACGACACATCGATGGCTCGGACCAATCCATCTGGCCCTGGGAATACCTGCATGATGCGGCCTAGCTTCCAGTTAAGCGGTGGTTGATTTTTGTCCTCCAGTAGAACTACCATTCCTGGGCGAAGGTTGGATGTCGTCTTGGTATTTTTTGACCTCGGTTGAAGGCTGCACAAATAATCTCTGGACCAAGATTTCCAAAAATCCTCACGCATCTTCTGTAGATGTTCCCATCTTTTCAGACGATTAATTTGGATGTCTTCAAGGGATGGTTCCGGAACGGCTGTAAGTGGTCTACCAATCAAGTAATGAGCTGGCGTAATTACCTCTATGTCGGCTGGATCGGAGGAAATCGAAAACAGTGGCCTAGAGTTGAGAACTGCTTCGATTTCGGTGAGTATGGTTGTTAGCTCTTCAAATGACAATTTGGAATAGCCAACCACTCTGACTAAATGTCTCTTTGTCGATTTTACAGCGGCCTCCCACAAGCCACCGAACTCGGGTGCGTTCGGCGGTATGAAATGCCACTCGATTATGTTGATATAGCTGGTGCAACTCGTGTTGTGCTCCTCGGAAGTTGGTGGCATTGTCAGAATGCAACTGTTGCACCATTCCTCTTCGGCTGATGAACCGTTGTAGCGCAGCTAAAAAGGCGTTGGATGTGAGATCAGACACGACCTCGAGATGCACTGCTTTTGTTACCATGCAAACAAATACTGCCACGTAAGCCTTGATGAGCCTGGATCGGTAATTTCCCATCTTGATCCAAAATGGGCCGGCGTAGTCGACACCAGTCGCTGCAAACGGAGGTGCTGGATTTATCCTCGGTTGAGGAAGATTGCCCATCAGCTGCGTTGACATATTTGGATTTGTGCGGAAACATCTTACACAATTGCGGGTCACTTGCCGGAAGGTTAAACGGGCGCTCAGCAACCAATACCTCTGGCGCATAGCAGCAATCAAGCCATTTTGCCCAAGGTGCAAATGCTCGATGTGCATTGTGCGGATTAGCTGCTTCGTCAGTGGATGTCTGTTCGGAAGGATAATCGGATTCTTCGTCTCGGCTCGTAGATTCGAATGTTGCAGCCGACCACCAACTCGAAGCAATCCATCGACGAACACTGGATTCAAGCCTCCTAGCTTGCGGCACGGTTTGTTGGTTTGGACACGACGTATTTCGTCAGCTAGCTCTGACTGTTGAACCATCCTCATAATGGTGAAATTCGATCGACGGAGTTCGGAAATAGTAACGTACCGGTTGAAGATACGTTGTGACCTGTTCTTGGTGCGGATGTTTGCAAATTGTTTGGTAGCTGACCTCTGGACACGATGTCTGCTGGATTATCACCAGATCGGATGTAGCACCAGCGATATCCTGCAGTGGAGGTATTGATTTCGTGAATTCGGTTTCGGACAAAAATCTTGAGGCGATTGACTGATCGTTTCATCCACGCCAGAACGATTTGACTGTCCGACCAGAGGACCACGTCATGGAATTCCATTTGCATGGCTGGGATAATCCTCTGAATGAGTCGAGTTAGTAGCAATGCGGCACACAATTCCTTTCGAGGCGTTGAAAGGTCATGTAGCGGAGCAACCTTGGACTTGCTACTCAGCAACTTCATCTTGGCGGAACCGTTGGAGAACAGGCTTCGAACATAAACACATGCACCATACGCCAATGATGATGCGTCGGCAAAACCGTGGATTTCGTAGGACACGGCGTCGTGGAACGTAACTCTTCTTGGTATGGCGATTTTGTCGAGTGCTGGCAAGGTATTTGCAAATTCAACCCATCGCTCCTGTATCGAGTCGTTGACGGGCTCATCCCAGCCAATCTTGTGCTTCCACAGCTGTTGCACTAGTAGCTTGGCGACGACAATCACTGGTGACACAAGTCCTAACGGGTCAAAAAGCTTGGCCACCTCGGAGTAGATGATACGCTTCGTTGATCGTTGATTCAAATCACATTGTGGCGGCCTTGCGATGAGGAAATGATCGGCTTTTGGATCCCAAAGCAAGCCTAGCACTTTGATTACTCCATTCGGTCCATATTCTTCCAATGGAACGGGCTGTTCCAGTCGATCGTTTGGAATGTGGTCCAAAAACTCGTTTGAGTTGGAACAGCACTTGTGCAGCGAAAACCCTCCTCTCTTCAGTAAGCCTTCCAGCTGTCTTGCTGCTTCGAGGGCCTCCGGAAGTGAATTTGCACCGGAAAGTGCATCGTCGACGTAAAAATCCTCCTTGGTGATTTGCGCACCGATCGGAAAATCGGTTGATTCATCATCGGCGAGCTGCTGCAAGCACCTGGTAGCTTGGAACGGAGCCGATGCTGTTCCATATGTAACCGTCGTGAGCTCCAAGACTCGGAGTGGCTCTGACGGCTGCTCACACCAAAAAACACGGAGATAGTGTGTGTCCCTTGGATGCATCTTGATTTGTCGATACATCTTCGGCACGTCGGCTGTGAATGCAACTGGGTACTTGCAGAACCTGAGTATGACGTCATAGAGTTCTTTCTGTACCACTGCACCGACTTGTAGAACCTCATTGAGTGAACGGTGGTTCACTGTTGGTTTGGCGCTGGCATCAAATACCACCCTGCACTTGGTGGTCGAACTTGATGGGCGAAGTACCGCATGGTGCGGCAGGTAGTAGTTTTGCTGGTGCGGTGGATCGTCTTCTTCTCGTACTTCGTGGCAGTGTCTCAGCTCTTCATACTCACTCATGAACTGAACATACTGCTCGTTCAAATCGGGGTTCCGCTGCAGCCTCCTCTGCAGCATCTGGAATCGCTTCAAAGCAACCGCTCGGCAGTCACTAAGCTCGTGCACGTTATCCTTGAACGGTAGCCTCACTTGGTATTGTCCATTTTCATCACGCTGGTGGGTGGCGACGAAATGGGCTTCACACTCCTGTTCTTCCTTCGTCAGAGGACTCGAATCTGGCACCTCTTCGAGCCTCCAAAATCGTTGAATGGATTCCTCGATGTCATCCAACGATACGATGAGCGAATGTTGTGGTTGATTGGCGTTGATCGTGTTAGTGAATACACCGCCTAAAACCCATCCAAGGCAGGTTTCACGGAGATCGGGAAGGCTGTCGTCGAGTTTGATATGTCCTGGTCGCATCAACTTGAAGAATAACTCTGCACCAAGAAGCATATCGATCTTGTCCGGTTTGTAGAATTCCGGATCGGCTAGTTGGACGCCGAAGGGAATGTTCCAAGATGACACGTCGATTCTTGTTGGCGGGATGACACCTGTCACATTGGGCGTAACCAAACACAACCGCTGTCAGCAGGAACACAGTTTTCGTGGAATCGGCGTAGTTACACGAGCAGGATGTGCTCGGTATATCTCTTCCGGATGGTGGGTTTGCTACCGTGCTGTTCGGTTGAACTGTGCGGGACTCTTCTTTCGGAACGGACACGTTGGCTTTCGGTTCTCGGTTTACCTCGTCGTTGTGGAGTTGTGTATGATGCCGTTTTTGACACTTTTGGCAGCACCTCGGTGATGAACACTCCTTGGAGCTGTGCCCCTTGCGTAGACAGTTGAAACACACACCAGTTGTGCGTACCTTCTCCATCCGTTTGTCAAAGGACATGTTACCAAGCGCATTGCATTGGTAGTTGCGATGTGCACCTTGGCAGAAATCACAAACCTCCTTGCTGATTGGTGTGGTTGCGGCGGCATGGACCTTCGGGTTGCTTGCTTTCGGTTGGAATGCTTGTACCTTCGGGGTCGATTTGGAAGCGGGCTGCGCATTAACCTTCTGGAAAGCTGTTTCGCAGTTCTCCAACATTTCACATCTCGACTGCAGGAACGTAATGGTTTGCGCACACTTGGGTAGCACGCCCTTCTTCTGTGTGCCTTCCCATGCCATCCTGGTCGTGTTGTCCATGGCGGTCGTCAGCATATGAACCAGAAACAAATCGGAAATACCGAGGAATTCCTGTTCCAGATACTTCAGGCTCTCGACGTGGCGGGTGCACTCATCGAGCAGACGTCGCATCTCCTTGTGGGATCCGGATGACATTCCTTGCAAGTTGAACAGACCACGAACGTGCGTCTCGACTATGATCCTTTTGTTTTCATAGCGATCGGTGAGAATGGTCCACGCTTGCTGGTAATTACCTTCGCTGATTACTTTGGCATCCAGAGCACCTGTTGCTGCACCAACCAGAGCCTTGTCCAGATGATACAGCTTGATCGCGTTCGAGTCTCCTGAGTTGGCCATCAAGTCTTGGAATATGGCCTTGAACTTCGGCCAGTTGGCATAATCACCATCGAAGGTGGGAGGAGCCTTCAACGGTTGCTGTTGGACGATGATTTGTTGTTGCGGGGCTTGAGCACGAACACTTGCATTTTCGTGAGCCATGATTAGCTCATCGATGGTCGTGCGGACGAAGTTGTATCGGTTGTATTGCGACATAAACTTCCTCCTGCTGTTGAAAACTTTCTTGGGGAATGATAGCAACCAGTTTGCTATGCACTGCGCTGTATTCGTTGTAGGCCACATCGATATTCTTCATGTACGTCCTGAGTTGTGAGAGGCTCACCAAGTTTCGAGCGGCAACAAGCGCCCTTTGCACACGCACTACTTTCATGGTGACCTGGTCTCGCTGGCGGGAAAGCGACGTTATTTCCTTCACGGTTTCGGAATCAGCACTGATTTCCCATTCTGCAAATCCTTCGAATATTGCTGACTCGTCGTGCTGCTTCTCCTTGCCTGTGCCCTCAGCTGCTTCCTTAGCAGCAGGCTTACCTTTCGGGGTTCGATCCACTGGCATAATGAACTCGTTGTCACGTCGTACGTTACACACAGCACGAGTACGTATGGTTTCGGTTCTGTAGAAAAATCCTTCGGCGGGCGGGTTGAAACTTGCGAATCGGATTCGGAAGCGGCGGTGATCAATAATTGATTCCTCTCCTGGCGGTACACGTTGTGGTTGGCACACCACGGAAGCGTGTCGGAATACACTCGGTCGAGTGGCGATGGTTTCGAATCCTTTCCTACGGGCGGCGCTGGATCCGGCTCGAAGGACCACTATGTTGGCGCGTTTACCGTGGCCAACTCCGGTGGGTTGGAAGTGGACTGTATTTCGTTCGGATTGAAAGATTCAACACACTAATCAAATTATCACCTTAACACTACTGTTATTCTAACTAGTTCACTATTTCTCTACAGATTGCTTTCTTACTTCACTGGATGTAACTTGGATGGTGGTCGGAATAATACTCAAAAAAAACGCTGGCTGGCTGTGTCGCTTTTATAGCAGTCGTCCTATCGTATTTTGCTACTTTTGGTCCTATATACTTGCCTGCCGTGCGCTACGGCGAGCAGCAGGCAGCAGCATGTTGAAGAGAAGTATATAGTGCTTCTCCCTTCTCGTTCGGTGTCCTTAAAATTCTACCTGGAGTGCGTTGTTGCCACGATGGGTGGTTTGAATGACGATCGTTTGCGTTGTGTTTTGAAAGCTACTATAGCTTGTTTCGCACGGAACAACGATCGACGTTAAGAATGCGTTCAACAGCTCCAGCTGGGAGGCCGACGCTAATTCCAGAACCGGGTTCTGATCTACGAGCCAAATATGGGACAGAGATCGATTGAATCGGGCGTTATGGATTCTCGATCAAGAGTTAAGTTTAGGTTTCATGTCGGTTTGTCGGCGGTCTTAAGGTAACAGGCAAAACGCTGGAATAGATGGAAATGTTGGCGACCGAGGCGGTCGACATGATTGGGAACCTAATGCATGGAGCGAAGCTGCAGATAGCCCTCAACAAAAGCGAGGTGGTATTGATGAGTAACTTTAATGCGCTGCAGCGGTCAGAAATTACCGTTGGGGAGCACGCAATGAACTAAAAGTTTGTGGGTGGTTGGCGTATAGCTGTTGTGATATGTCGGCCACCGGTCGGTGAAGGCTGGATTCTAATGTAGCTATGATGATGATGACGATGATGACGATGATGATGATGATTATGATGATGATGATTATGATTATGATGATGGTGATGATGTTGATGATGCTGGTTCTCTTATGGTCGCTTGTATTACGACTAGCTGTCTTCTTCTTGGTAAACTACTCACTTAGTTCTTTGTGGCGTGATGCAGAGGAAATTTGCTAATACACTGCCAGAATAATTCCTCCTTGGCAGTACCACACCACAATACCACTGGAAACTCTTTAGATACACAATAGTTTCCTTTTGGAACTGGTTCTTTTAACATTTTTTCGAACAAATCTCCTTTCTTTACTTTATTAACATGAGCGTTGATCTCTCTAAACATATTCTACCAGCTCGTTAATTTCTTCCAATAATTCACGCATCGCTCTGTTTCTATCTCTAATTAAGGCCGGAGCCCGTATTTTTATATTCCTTTCTTTTTAACTGCCAATTCTGATCTGACTTCTGTTAATCTTCTGACCCTCTTTCGGTCATAGGCCCACTTGAACTGTTTTTTTGCCTGACCTTCGTCAGAGTTCACGTTTCGGCGCAACGGCCCACTTGAGCTGCCAACTTGCAGTTCTTTGCAGTCAGATTTCGACTAACTGCTATTTACTATAACTTAACGCGTATCTGGCTCAAAAGCCCACTTGGCTTAACTAGCCTTATGTCGGAAAGGTATTTTCGACCAAAGCCTACTTACAATTCTAACTGTCAGATTTCGCCTGACTGGAAGCTCAAAACTTCTAAACGACTCACTGCCGTCCTCCAAGATTCCTCTCTGGAGCCAGCATGAATGTCGCTGCCAAAAGCTCCTCTGGTTTAGAGAGTTTTTCACTTTTGCGACACTTTACCAAAAAAACACGTCTAGTAGCTACTTTTTTCTCCGGTCAAGGAGAGAAGTGTTCACTTCTAGATATCGAGAGTCTTTTCGGATTTGCTTCGGAGTGTACTTCGAACTTGATTTTATTCCAAAAATTTGTACAAAGTTATCTTACGTCTAATGTAAAATTTTTACTTGTTTCGTCCAGGATTTTTCATATCCCTATCAATGTTGGACTTTGGCCTTATTTTGCCTATTCTATAAGTAAATTTGTGTTTTTATATACTATGCCCTCTCAGATCTGGGATTTTTCGGTTATTTTGTAAATTTATTAAATTCTTCTACTCGGATCTGAAGAGGTTTACAAGCTAAAATGACGAACATTTTTAACGTTTAAATATGAAATCATATCCTTCCTTAAGGATAAACAGAGAGAAAAAACTAAACCACTTATGTGTTTAACTAAACTTGAACGCATTATATAATCCTAGATAAAAAGTGCAGGCAGATTATGTAAACAAGCGATCGCTCCTTTTTACCTGCTTTTCATATAATATTCTTGAATCTGGTATTTACATCAGCAACTTGCGCAACTATGTGGATTAGCGTATGGCTTTGATTTTATATTAATTGCCTCGCTGTAGCACCCGAGAACAGGAAAACGTTACTTTTGGTTAATTTCTCAACGTTATCTTGATTTCCATCCCTCGTTTCGGTGATAATATGTTATTCTAACAATTAGGAGGTGTCTTCAATACGCCAAGCTCATCCGTGTTGCAAGCTCGCTGATCGCATATACGCCTGTAAAGTGGTACAGCATCTTAAAGAGAGTGATATCTTAAAAACGTGACGTGTTACGGCAAACATATATGTATGCTAGACATTAATTCAGTAGACCATAAAACTAGTCCAATATGGTTAAACCACCGACAAACCGACATGAATGACCATAGCCAAAACAATACAATTTCTGACGAAAGCACACTACTGACATCTGGCCCTGTGTTCGCGGAAAATATTTAGCTATAAGCCATGAACCCGCATGCAAAAGTTATGAATTGGTTCGTGTTTGATCTATTCTGGGCAAATTATTTTTATCTAGATTACAAAATCCTATGGTTTTGACAGTTCGGATCACTGCACATTTAAATCGGCCGTTTACTATTTTCGGGCATAAGTCAGAATTAAGTGTCATGTCGGTTTGTCGGTGGTTAAACTTCTCTGTTTTAGAAAGGAAAGTCACACAGTGCTGTTAGTTGTTTATCTAGTGGCATCTAGTGTTGGCCACACCAACGAAATTAAACACAGTTTTAGCAAAAACTAAAGAACTTCTTTTATTGAGACCGCGTAGTTTAAAAGTTCACGAATGAAAAAGCTTATCTCTAATTGTAACAACATGGTTACGGAAACTTCTCGACTAATTCGGCAAGTTCAGGGATGCCAGTGGGACGAGGGGTGAGCCGATGTACGTTGTATTTTGAATATCTAGTAGCAAAATAACCTTTTTTTATAAATGTGTACAGAGAAAAAAATCGGTATTTAACCCCCTGATTTGAACAAATTCAGTTTTCATGATTTTATTTTCCAAATTTTTATGGTAATTTTAACACCGACAAACCGACGTGAATGACCATAGCAAAAACAATAAAATTTCTGACCAAAGCACACTACTGACATCTGGTTCCGTATTCACGGGAAATATTTAGCTAAGCCATGAACCCGTATACAAAAGTTATGAATTGGTTTGTGTCTGATCTATTCTGGACAAATTATTTTTATCTAGATCAAAAAATCCTATGGTTTTGACAGTTTGGATCACTGCACATTTAAATCGGCCGTTTACGATTTTCGGGCATAAGTCAGAATTAAGTGTCATGTCGGTTTGTCGATGATTTCAAGCCACATTTTAGTCAATTTTTTATTTGATTTAGGTCATCAATTCACTATTTGTATCGTTTAACACTGCTAACAGCCCTGTTAAGATGGGTTTCCGCATTTTCCCGGACGTTAATAAACAAACGCATTGTTTAAATCTGAATTAATTATTTTAATTAGTAATCTTAAGGGCCACTTTTGGAATGGATACAGTAACAATAATTCAATTTCATTGGATTCTTCCTGCATCATATAGAATACAGCGGCGAGCTCGCTTCCTGTGTTGCTCCAAAACTTCTTTGTTTCTGAAAATACATACGGCAATAACATTCTGCTGTTGGTAATAATAACTAATAGTAATAATTATTTTCGTATCCGTTAGGAAAACTCATACCTGAATCTTATTCCACACACCGGACAGTATACTTCGAACTTGTGCTCTTGGGCGGTGTGCGCCTTCAGTTCCTCTGTGGTTTTAAACTTTTTCCTACATTGCAAGCACTTGATAGTGTCCATAGACCAGCCGGTGAGCACTGCATCCGCCATCGATTTACCCTCGCTCCGCTCGCGTTCATGTTTCCGGGTATGCGTGTTCAGCTCCGCTTGGCTAGCCAATCGCTGCCAGCAAGTTTCACACTCGTATTTCTTATACCGACCACTGCTCATGTCGATCTGTTGGACTCTAGATTTGAACTTCTTCCGCGGAGGTTCCTGGTTGCTTGTTTCGGGTACGTTTTCATCGTTGATAGAATTGCAGCTATCCAAGGGTTCCGCTTTTACTGATATGAGCCTTGGTGCATCATTATCGGGATCGAATTTAACTGATAGATCTTGTGGAGCTTCTTTAGATTCTACTTCGCTGACTTGTTCTTCTGTTGTTAACAACACCACCTGTTCTGATAGTGACGGGTATGGTGATTCTGTTTGGATAACACCTCTTTCCTCCGTATCCTCCACGTATTGATAGAGCCGCTTCCACGGTTGAACTTTCTTACCCCCCATTCCACCGGCATAGAGACCTAATAGTTGCTGCTGAGCATCCCAGCAGGTCTCGGCGAATTTACCCACGAACCGTACCATCTTTGTGCACCCGTCGCAAACGGTATCCGGTAGTAAGCTATGTTTAGAATCGTTCAGCTCTAGGCACATGTCCAATACTGGCCGCAGACGGTGGTCCAACTGCAGCTCTGAAACGGTGTTTGTCATGGGACACTTCACCGATAAGCCACACATTCGGCAATGGTTAGTGGACGGCAATGGTTTGATAGGTCCTTGAAAATTCTTCGGTATCGCACCGGGCATCAGTGTAACATGGTGATCCTCACTTTCCCGAATCAGGAAATCTTCATCGAAATGCAACTCACATACACCTTGCATTTTACGAGCCTTGGTCAAATTCAGAGCCTGTTTCCACAGTTTGACGGATTCCTTACAGTCGGGGAACGGAAAAATCGTATAATTGTGGTTTTTGTGGGACCAGGTACTGCAACCTTGCACCGCGCAAAACGTTGGCGAAACCAGGTCCTTATTTAAACTAGAAAACAAAATATATCATTCCAGGACTATACTGAACTCCGGGCGGTTCGTCGATCTTACCTCATATACTTCTGATAGCAACGCTTCAGCTGATCGCTCGAAGAAGGTGCCGCCGGATCACTGATGTTGGCTTGCAAGTATTGTACTAGTCCACGAATTTTCAGTGAAGTCAGCGGTATGTTGGCGACACTGAAAGCTTGAATCAGATCGGCGGTGGTCGTTGTTTTCCGGGAGCGAACGGGTCGTTTGCCTGTTTTTGAATCTGCGCCGGTTTGAGAATGCTCACCGGTTTCAGTGCTGGCACTGTCACTATGTAACTGTTCTTTGCTGCCCTCCGGGATTGAGCTATCAGATTCTTCAGAACCTTCATTCGTTGGTGTTTCCATACTTAGAATATCAACAGAAATAATAAAGAAAACTGAACTATTTAAAACTGATTTTAGCAACAAAATTATTTTTTTAAAGTTTCGTCTGCCATAAACAAAAACTTAAAAGTATAAGAAAAGACGCGATGTAAACAACTCGTGAGTGTCCTTTTCGGCTTGAACCAAGGATGGATCATAGCTAGATAGGTGAATCAAAAGGAGTTTGTGTAAGTGAGTGCCTTGAGTGAAGTGCCACCCACAATCTCCAAATCAATCTCACGAAATTACAGTCTAATGTCGAAAAGGAGGAAGAAAATATTAAGAAGGAACCCCGCGATATAATAACTACTTAAACATGATTCCTGTGGTCTCACGCACATTCTTATGCATCTGGAGAACTTCAACTCAATCAAATCCATGGTAAAGTACTAGTAAAATAACTTATTTCCAATGATTAAGGTGTTACATATCAATAATTGAATTAGCCGGACAGTTTAAATTTTTCCCCCGTGAAGGCATATTTAAATGGTTTTGATCGAATTGAAAAAAAGAATTTGATGATGATTAATCTACATAACGTAATTAAAAAGATCGCGTATGATCTTAGACAGGCGTCTCTGAACTTTTCGGGGATGACGGTATTCTGCTCCTCCAGCGTCTGAGGACCAGCCAGGTGATGAATCTCAGAAATTCGAATCCGGTAAGGATCTTGTTCTGGATCCTTATGAGTTTGAGTTGATGGCACTTAGCGCAGCTGAGCAAGCTTGTTTTAAAGGGAAAGGGTGGACTTTCTGTTGATAAGTGGATAGAGCAACCTAATCAAAATGTAACACTTGTGGCGGTAAGCTCCAAGTCGGATTAACTTTCAATACCGTCCCTGTTTGGATAACCTGCAGTGTTTGCTTTGAGTCGTGTTAATTAACACTGATGTCGACTTCAAAACAGCTGGACATTCTTGATCGGGATTTAATCCGAGGATAATACCGGTTGTAGCTTACCACCATTTCTGAATGTTTGGTTCATGGGAACGGAACAGTAACTTGCTATCAAAGGTGAGACCAACGTAGACTACTTAACTCGATCATTCAATGGCAGTATGGTACTATCAAGGTGGAGTTTTAATATACGAAGTGGGACAAGCCGAGATGAATTGGACTGCGGAAATAGTATCAACCGGTCAGCACTCGTGTTTTTTTTTCAGTTACCGTGGGGACGTAATTTGTAATTAGCCCCGCTACCTTCCAAATTGTCTCATTATGTATGAACGGCCCCTATGGACGAGTGCACGGCGTGCATCGATGAATTTGAGTTCATGTACTGACCTAAGAGGAAGAGGAGACAACTGGCTTCTTACTCTTTTATATCTACCTATTGACAAATCCATGTTTCAATCGACCACCGTGACGCTGCAATCGCAGCGGTGATAAGTTCGAAATAATGTGTCAAACTGAATACATTTTTGAAATTTCAACCAAAAAACTATTATTTTCTATTTATTCTAGCGAGTTTCTGTGGAAGTCAAAGCATGATCCGAGCAAAAAAGTAGTGCTCTTAATAATGGTATGAAATGCTGAATTTTAAAGTGTTTGATTTCGAAAATATCTTCCAAATAAACAAACATCATCCAAATCACCCGATTCATCAACCGACTAAATCTATTGCCACTTGTAATTAATTTCAGTCGGTGTATTAATCAGCAGATTAAATCGTTTTTCGTCTGGTGCTACACCGAGCAATCGGCCTATTTAATAGTTTTTCGTCGATTGATTTAGTCGGCCAACTTTGTCTGTTGTTTAATCGGCAGATGATTTCAAACCTTAACATGTTTTCAGTAATTTATAAGTCTTGAAGTAGCTTTTTATTTAAGGACAATGCATTACAAAATAGTTTTATGCATTTTGTACAAGATTCATCCATGCTGACAAGAAATTTTCATGAAATTACATTGAAATTAAATAATTTTGCAAACAATCAATGAAATTTTCAAGGGCTGTCACAGACTTATCACCGTCGGTTAGTGCTTATTCTTGCCACCAGGCGCGCATGAGTTTAAGTTGGATTTCTCAATCCCCCTTATTCTGCGAGTCACGTGACTCTCTGTCACCGGTGAGGTGACTATTGTCACCTCACCGGTGAGAGAGAGTCACGTGACTCGCAGAATAGGGGGAATATCTATCTCTATCTCTATTTTACGCACTTCAAATCGGTCAATCACGAGCTAGTTCGCGTTTGACAGAAAAGTGGTTCGTTTTCGCCTTCGTATTGTCTCCTCTAAAGAGCCTGGATTTATGAATTCAGACTCTTTAGTCTCCTCTTTCTCTTAGGCACTGACGAAAATTTGGGGCAATGTTTACTAAAAATTGACACTAAAATTAACATTTCAGTACCAACATTTCAAAGGGGCGTAATTGATTTTGTAAACAATGACTTTAGCCGTCGATTTCTCGCAAATAAAAGCTCACTCCTCCAAATCAACAATGCTGGTAGAGAAAACATTCCTCTACCTGTTGGTGTCATTAATTTTCATGAACATTGCCCCGCTCTCAAAGATACGACGAACTCCCCAGTGACGTCATCACAACACACTCAAGCATCTTGAAAATCCTAAACCTTGCTCGCGTAAAAACTAAACGGCTGAAACATATCTGGACCAATAATTGAAAAGGGCCTATCAGCTTTTGTAAACAAAACTTGTCGCATCCAATGGGTAGCAACCTTTCTTTATACTCGCTAATCGTAGGCCACAAAAGCAAACCAACGACATAATTGGATAGGGGAGACTTTGAAGATGATGCCATTGATTTGCGTGGGTGGCCTTCGGTTTTAAAGAGGATATTTATAAGGGTTACAAATTTTTGTAAACATAACCTGATAGACCCTTTTCAATTGTTGGTCGAACCAACTTTTGCTTCATTACGATTTGACAGTGATCAACAGTGGTTGAGAAATAAACACCTTTATTAGCGTTTGTTTCTCGCAGGTGGAAATAATTTGTGGAGCTAAAGTTCATAAAATCCCCGTATTATTTAATTGTTTTGTGAAATTACTAAGTTTCATCAGAGAGAAAGTCATCATGTCCAAGTGTTGTGCCATACCTGGTTGTCGTTCGCAGCTTCGCAACAGTGTGATGTTCAGCGTCGCTAAAAACTCCAGCCTAGCTCAATGGTGGACAACAACGCCCTGGTATGATGAAGCAAAAGATGCTTCAATGTCGCGGGACCTTAAGATCTGTTTTCTACATTTCCATAAGGATCAGCTTGACAATAGTCATCCAGATCTACGTCTCATGAGTAACGTAGTGCCATCCGTTAACCTACCGGGATCTTTCGTGATCTCTGCGGTACATGAGAACTATACGGAACCGATTCCACAAACAGATTGTAGCAATTTGCTTGTAATTTACTGCCGCTTCTGTGGTAAGAAACAGAAACACCCCATCAAAAATCATCTGGAAGACTTGGTAGAGTCCGAAGACCTACTGCAACTATGTCTTGGAAGGGGTCGCTTTCTGGAGGGGTTTCCCAATGGAGTATGTGATCATTGTCTTCAGATTATAAAAGTTACAACCAGTTTCATTAAGCATTGCGAGCAAGCCCAGGAAAAGCTGCAGAAAATATTTTTCGGCACATCCCAGCAAATTGTGGATTCCTTGGTAGAAGAGGACGAGGACGACCAGAACCAGGAAGACTCATTCGAAATGCCAGAGGCGATTATATCGCTAAAAGAAGAATCACTGGGAGATTCCGAAGATACTATTGAGTTTCTAGAAGTTGGTACTCAAGATCCACTAAACGAAGAACAATACGTCGAGGCCGTGAGCCGTGTAACAGTCGGAGCTCCTAAGCGTAGTAACGCCAGAGGTGAAGAGCAGGACGACATCAGATGCACTATTTGCGACCGTACGTTCAATCGTAAGCGCGCCCTCAAGGCGCATATGGAATCTGTCCATGAAGGAAGGACATTTACATGTCCAATTTGTGGCAAAAGTATGGGTTGGAGAAAAACCCTGCAGCGGCATATGAAAAGTCACGAAGAGAACTATCAAAAGCACAAGTGTGAACTGTGCGATAAGGCGTTTAGTCGACCCAGTCATCTGCGGTTGCACATGACTAAGCACACTGGACAGAAAGTTCGTTGTCCAATGTGTAAGAATGGATATCGGTATGTTGAAGTGCGAATTTTTCTTGAAAGGAGCGTTGTTTGTATAGAAGCCTCTTATTTTCGCAGGGATAGCTACAAGTTGGGAGAACATTTGATGAAGGCACATCGAATGGATCAGGAAACGGCTAAGACTTATGCACAGCAAGCGGAATTTTGGTAAAGACTATCTTGGCAAGTTGAGAAATCGCTCATACGTAGCCCAGTATACTGTATTTCTATGATTCTTACTGAGTGTGCACCATTTTCAACCTATTATACATATTATCATTTCTTAAGTAGAGCGAAATCTCATTAAATGCTTTAAATTAAACGCATGTATATTAGACGTTCGCTAACTGAAACATGTTTACTTTCCATTTAGCGAACGGTATTTGCTAACTGAAATGCATTCCACGTGTCAAACCAGCTGTTAAAGCCATTTTAAATGCATCAATGTTCATCCTCTTGAAATGTTTGTTTGAAATGTATTTTAAAGATAAAAGTCCTTTAACTGAAACTTCTTTCAGCTAAAAGTCTTTCAGATAGCGAACGTCCAGTGTACTTTTGGTGAACATTGTATCACCGTCAACTGAACGTGTGAGTTAAGATTAGATTTTCGTGACTGCCATCAATAAAATATAATTGACATTGAAGTGAACCGCCTTTTATTAATCCGATGGATCCTGATCCTACTCGAACAAAAATGTTGACGTTGAATTTCGATGCCTGCATCAATATTGAAGAATCAAAGTGACGATTGGCTCACAGATGGCGAGTGGATGAAAATGGTAAAGACGTTTTGATATCGATCAAATTGCATGATTTTTGTTTTAGTGCATCATCCATGCATGACCCATTTTGGTTTTGCATATCTTTATCTTTGCCACAGAGAACAGACATCCAACGTCGGTCAGAAACTTGTGTAAAACAAGTGGGAACATCGCCGTTACGTGGCGCTAGCATCTCCTGATTTCCTCTATAAATTTTCCACTTTCGACCAATTAAGCGCTAGTATCGATACATTTTCTGTTGAAAATTGTCGCTACCAGCACTTAGTGTCTAGTGTAATTTGTGCAACACCAGCGCCTTCAGGTTGTCAAAAAGAATTTTTAAGTGGGTGAGTCGCCGGTTGAATAGGAATCTTTACACAAGTTTTTACAGAAATATTCTTCGAGCTCTGTGCCTTTGCCTTTGATGGTCGAAACTTGCTATAAATTTTATTGTTTGCGTTCATTCAGTCGATCCAACTTACTTTGAGTCACAGAACAGAAATGGAACTTCAGATCCAAAAGTGGCTCCATATTAGCGCTCCTAGCGGTAGAAGGCAAGCTTTGTCTGTATTTTACATGAGCAGCATGCTTTGATGGTGTGAGTGCCCATAGAAAACTCATGTGAAGCACATCTACAAGCATCGCTTGGTGAACACAAATTTTCTACAATTGGATATTTTGTCTCAAAAATGTAGAAGATAGTCAACCGGATCAAACGGGTGTTCATTGAGATAAGCAGGTTGAACAAGCTAATCACTCGAGGCAGGTTTTCCAGGCTTTAACCGAGCTATTAAGAAGTCCCAAGTACCTTAGAAAAGCTTGATCTAGAGATCGTTAGTGAATTTCAGAGATATTAAGGGCAGTTCCCGTAACTGCAATCCAGACTTTTGGAGGAGTTTAAGATTAGATAAATGCAGGACAGCTCCATGTTCTTCAGGAAAACAAAATACGGGAATCGCTAAGACGTGCTGAGAATTTCAGGGAAGTATTGAGACCCTCAGAGAACTTATAAAAGCTTCTGAAATATTTGGAAGTCTTCACAGAGGTCCAGAAAGCTCCAGAAATATTTAAAAGTATTTAGGAGAGTTCCATTTATTTTAGACTAGAACCAAGACATTTCTGAATCGTGAGCCACAGGGAAGCTTCTCTCGTCTTTAGTTCAAATAATTTCAAGGAAATTGCAGAAAGTTTACAGAAATTTCGAGAAATTCCGGAATCTTCATCAAAGCTCCGAGAGAATTTCTAGAACGTATGGGAAGTTATACTAACATCAGGAAAATGTAAGAGTATATTAAGAATTTGATATGATTATCATGGGACTTTCTAGATCTTCTAGACAGTTCAATTTATTAAAAAAAAACGATATCTTCAATAAATTCCAAAAAATCTTCAAAGATTTGTTTTTATACTTTCATGATATTTGATGTGTTCTAATTTAGAGTGCAAACGATAAATGTCGTTAAACGAAAACACCATACGATGTTACGTATGACAGTTGGATCAGGTCGACAAGGTCTGATCGTATGAAAAATAAAGAGGAAGATCATTCCAGTCTGAAACATCAAACGAAGTAGAGTTTTTTTTATTTTGCTCCGCAAAGTCCCGGTTTTCTCCAATATAAGTATAAGATACTAAAGTTGACGACGAGTGATAAAGTGAAGTTAGTGGTGAATACGGCCGTTTTCTCGTTTTCCACTTTATGCGGTGGAATAAAGCTTCGTCGGTGATAAAGCTACCCGTAGCATATAGCGGTGGCATCAAAGGACGCCTGATACAAAGCCGACGGGAAGTTCGCAACCAATTTACTGCTCGCTGCAGTTGTTTCCTTGCCGGCTCAGTTTTGCCGTAAATCTCGCTGTTACAAAAGTGTTTGTCCTTTACAAGGACATTTGGCCATTTTGTGGAAGGTTGCCATCAAGGTGAAAGGTTGGTGAGAACCGTAAAAGATGTATTAAAGAAGTTCCTTCTAGATCCGGACTTTTCGCATTTAGACTTGGAGGTCCAGATTAATCTTTTCTTAATTAATTATAGAAACAACTGCCTAACAATGGATGGGAATTTTCCATCGCAAATCATATTTTCATACAAACCAAAAACAATTTTAGATTTGCTAAATCCAAAGAACCATTATAAAAGACACTTGCATATGGAAACCTCGCATGATAAGAATATTACTAATAACAAACAACTCGTACCTATGCATGATGATGTCAACTCAAAGGATTGCGGGAATGTCCCGAAAGCTATAAAAGATCCTTTCGAATATCTGATGGAAGGGGATGAGTTGTGGTATAAAAACCACAGCCCCCATCATACTGCTAGATGGCTTAAGGCAAGTTATATTAAAAGGCATTCTCGCAATACTTTCCAGATTCGAATTGGAAACGTGCCAACAATGGCGCATCGAGGACAGCTTCGCATATGTAAGGATCGGGACTTCTCTGGGAAGCCAAATGTGTTGTTAAGTCGACGACAATTGCAACCCGAGTCAAGTGACAGCAACGAGGCATTCCATGGTTTTACTGAAGAAGAAGTTAGAAGAGGCAGGAAACGTAAATACGTGTTCGAGAATTTGAAAAGTGAGGTTGAAAAGTCAACAGATTTCGCCCCTAGGCGTTCTAAAAGAATAAGAAAGGTTAACATTGATGAAGAATTTGTATATTAATTTGTAATAATTTTTTACGTTCTGATTTGCATTGTATGAAGCTTTGAAAAAGAAGATTATAAGAAATTGTTGTAGTAGTGAATTGAATTGTAAATGCTTTCTGAAGAGAGAAGAGCTGATGTGTTCTAATTTAGAGTGCAAACGATAAATGTCGTTAAACGAAAACACCATACGATGTTACGTATGACAGTTGGATCAGGTCGACAAGGTCTGATCGTATGAAAAATAAAGAGGAAGATCATTCCAGTCTGAAACATCAAACGAAGTAGTTTTTTTTATTTTGCTCCGCAAAGTCCCGGTTTTCTCCAATATAAGTATAAGATACTAAAATATTAACCGTGTCTTTAGAAATTTGATGATTTTTTGGATGACTTTGAAGTAGCAGAAGGTCATTACCGAGGTAATTACCCAAGACTGGGTCTGTAGTCTAAAAAGTGGCCTGCAGAACATCAGGGTATTAGATTAGCAACCGGTGGAAACTATAACGAGTTTAAATTGGCTCACTACTTGACTAGCCTATTGGTCCCAAGCAAATCGATTGACATACTCCATTCTAGTCGAAATTCTAGTACTACACAATGTTTGTTTTGATTCGCTATGGAAGTTTGACACAAAATGAGGGGCTCGAGGATGTTCCTATGTTTCGAGGGGTGTATTGATTAGCTTGGGACCGAAGAGAGTACCAGAGCTGAGCCAAAAAGTTGAGCTCGTTTCTTCGGGACCTACTAGTCCCTAGCTAATCGATTCACCCCTCGAAACTTAGGAAAATCCATTAACCCCTCATTTTATCTGTCAAACTTTCATAGCGAATTAAAACAAACATAATGTAGTACTGGAATTTGTTCGCTACGTTAGTCGATTTGCTTGGGACCAATAGGCTAGTCAAGTAGTGAGCCAATTTAAAATGGTTAGTTTCGTATTGATTGTTGCTACTACATGGTAGCCTCGTGTCTGCCATCACCGAAGAGTAAAAATAGAAAGCTTTCCCTTTCAAAGAAAACGATGTGCAACAGAATCATTTTTGTGTCGAGTCAACTCTCAGTTTGATTTTTGCACATTGTAAATAGTCTCAAAATATCAAAGGAGCTTGTAAAATCAATATCAAGCATGATATTTTGTTCCAATGTCACACATGATATTGAAAGCGTATGAGAGGGGGAAAATATCATTTGATTGATGATTTTGCCAACACTGCTGGAGAGGAAGCGAAAAAGGGTCGCAGAGGATGCCATGCAGCTGGTACTGATAAAGGAATAACAGTTAGGGAGGGTCTAGTATAAGAGATGAGCCAAACAAACTGTCAAAGCAAGAGCCAATCGAGCAGTGCCTATCTTGGTTACATTGGCAGTGTTGCTAGAAATCACCTAGGCATAGGTTGCCAAAGCAGTTTGTTTTGAGTCCGGACCTCTCTTATACTAGATCCTCTCTACACGGTAAAAAAAAATAGGGGTACCGTAAAACGGGGTAACATTGATAATTTTTTAAAGTATATTCTAAATATTTTTTACAGCAATGGCTGTTTTTCAAATTTTATATTTTTAACACAAGTACTGAGGATCCAAGAGTTAATTCGTTAGTAATATGTTGAACGAAAATTAAAGCATTTGCACTATTTTTTTAGTTTTGTGCCCGAACTTCAGTATTTTGATTTGGGATTACTTTGATAATGCTCGATGAATGTTGGAAAAAAATCAGTGAAACTTAAACAACTTAGTTCTTTAAATATGAAACTTTGAATGAGTATATAATCAGAAAACTTCATAAGCAATAAGAATACAACATTGAATTTGTGATGGCTGTATCGGAAATACATTTCATAATTTATGGTTTGAGTGCTTTTTCAAAAAAGTGAAAAACACGAAAATGTTTTTTTAATATTTTTGTAAAACATGTAACACATACTATATAAAAACTATATACCATATCAACGGAAATATCCTAAGCTACAATATGGAACCAATGTTTCTTATTTGGAAAAAGCACAGCTAGTAAATTTATTCTTTATATTATACTATCAAAGTTACCCGCATAATCAAAGATACCCCGTTTTACGGTAGTAAAGTTTAAGAACCTAACGTTGAGTATAATCATATTCACCTAATGTTGGGTACAACTATAACATACTTTTGGATAGAAAGCGAATGAAAAATTCTGTAGCACTCCACACAAGCTTCGAAAAAGTGCTTTCATTAATTGTTTTCTAAAACCTTCGGCTTCGTATAGTTTTATTAAGAATGTTGAGCCTTACCTAAAAACGAATTAGAAAAATGTCATGTATGTGTGTTTCTCATTGGTACTTTTATTATTCGGCAACTCTAGCTGTTCATTTACTAACACGTCCCTTCGGCCCGGTATAATGTCATCTTTTCCAAACTCAATGCAATTCAGTTGTAGTTAACAGTTTCACGTTTTTTTTCTCTCGTTCTAACGTTGCTTAAGTTTTGATCGTTATGTCATTATTGTTCAATATTGATATAGTTCTTTGGGTTAGTATTATAAAGCTTAATATACGCAAAACACAACTACATCTGCTCCGTCCCTTCTCAGCTGTAACAATCTACATTTTAACTGCGATCTTCTATGGGCCTTATTATGTAAGTCGAGTCAACCTGTGACGCTCGACTCGTGTTATATAATAGGGCCCTATATTGATCTTCACATACTGTTTTCAACAAATTATTCTTATTAGACTTTGGGTTATGTTCAGTGCATTTTTAAGCTGTTATTGGTACATCTAAAGAAGTTGTTTTCGAATGATTGTTGATTGATAAGTATTTGATAGTTGTGCTGGTTGTGTCTGATGGTATTAAGCTCAGGTGTTTAGTTAATTCAAAGGAAAAATAAAGACGATCCTATTTGGAATGTGTTCAAATTGGTAATCGCCTAACAGGGTTCTCGTGTTGCTTTCGACTAGACAATAGACTTTCAGGCAATGTTATTGAACGGAATGTTTACGGGTTTCTTTAGCAGTGTTTTGGAATGTTGCGAGTTTTTCCTAAATATTTGTTGTTGATTCAGAAGACTAGATTAGAAGAAAGAGAAAGCGTCTCGAAGGAGAGATATTCTACATGAAAACGTCTTTGATGTTTTTAAATTGTCGTATGGAAAGATCCACCGGTAGATCGAATCGATACTGCGTGAGGCGATCTAGAGTCTTCAGCGCATCGCGAAATCCTGTATTGGCTACGTAGCTCCAGCAGGTGTAATACGAACTAACAAGTTCCTTGCATTGGTAGATCAGATGGAGCCATTGAGTCAACTTTTGGGCGCTGGAAAAGAACGTGAGTGACCGATTGGTTATAGGAAATTCAGTTCAAAACTTTGATGTTGACTTACTTCAGTGCAGCACAGATAAAAGCTTTGAACTGCGAGTTGTAGCTTCTTTTGTAGGGGCTGTGTAAAGCAATGATCGTACCAATAGTGCTCAGCAGACTCTGAAATTTAAATTCAAATTAACATTTCGCGTAAATAACTTCTAAGTAATTTTAAAGCCCAATATCTCACCTGCTTGTTAGATTGTGGCCTTCCTTCCACTAAATCTAGATTGAAGCTTTCGGAAAGCTTTCTTGCTGGTGTAGAATTATATCTATCACCATTTTTGATATTGTAGTACATTAGTAACAGTTCCCATGCATGCATCTCTGATTCGTCTGAACTAGAGTAAGTCACCTCCTCGTCTTCATTGTCGTCCAACTGCGTAAACAGATTCATCTCTATGGGTTCTTCCTCTTCTTCCACCGAGTTTGAATGACGCTTCGGTGGGGTTGTTGCTGCCTTAGCTATTCCTCCTGTACTTCTCCTTCTCGTGTCTCCATTGTAGAATCGCTCTTCACTGGCCTTCGCTTGGTTCTGACTGTGATATCCACCCCCGGAAAAGCAACCGGATATGAATGGCACTAGGCTTCCACTGCTGTCCGTTATTCCTCTCAGCCCATGTTGCATCAGTCCTTGGATTGTTTTAGCCAGTTGTTTTCGTACAACCATTGTAAGCTCGTAATTTTTACGACTGTTCACTGTTCGTGGCTCTCCACACTCACTTGCCGTTTCCGATAGCTGAAAATCTTCTTGCATGTCCATTGCTAGCGAAACCACTTCCTGCACGTCAATCTCCAACTTTGCCCGGACATCTCCCCAACAGTTCTCTTTGGAGCGTTTCATCATGTTTCGTTGGAATTGTTCCCGATTGCGGTCGCTACCGCAGTTGAACTGCGACAGAGCGAACATCTGCAGAATCGTACTGGCTTTGTCCATCAGGCCAAACGCCTTACTGTTTAGCGTCTCCCGCTTAGCCGTGTCTCTTTCCTCGAAACTTTTGCTAGCTTTCACTTCCGGCTTACTATGGGAAGCAATCGAGCGAGTCTTGGCACGTTCTTGGGCCTCGGTGCGTTCAGCTGCTTCGGCTTTGGCCAGTTCTTGTTGCTGGTAGAATCGTTTCTTGATTTCTTCCTTTTCGTTCGTCTGCAGGAAACTGATAAAGCGTTCCAAGTCTTGAATTTGCGTTTTGAGCTGTGATACTAGTTGTTCCTTCATTTTGAGTGGATTAACCAGCTGTTCATCTAACGCAGTGTCCACCTGGTTTCGCAGGTCTTCCGTAGTAAGCTGCGGTAAATCCAGCTCGTTCAGGTTAAGGTTGATTTTGTTCTTGATTTCATCGATAATGACTTTCTGCTTCTCGAGCAGCATCGTATGAGGGAGAATTCCCGCTCCAGATTCATAGGCGTACCGTTCCAAGTCAATTAGTTGGTTTTTCAACTGATCGATCAAGGCATGTTGTTTCTCACGCAGATGTTCGGCTGACTCTGGGCTCCTGTCCAAGTCTGCTACTATTCCCGGAATGTTTTTCTTGACTGGATTCTGTTGCATTTCCGGTATTCCCAGAAAGGCAAATTCTTCCAAGTTCTTCAGAAGGTTGTCCCGCTCTTCCGGTGCAGATTCTACAATCTGGCGTAGTCTTAACTGGACCTGAGCAAAGTGTGACGTGAGGGCGATCAAATTAGAGGATAGTGCTTCGTGTTCGTCCTCTAACGATCGGAGTCGTTCATTTTCCTCGAAGGCTTCATCGTTTCCAATTGCACCACTTTCATTGGTGCTCTCATCCGTTAACATGTTGTTCGACTCGGAACTGAATGCTGAATCGAAATCAAATTCATCGTCGGATACAGCCTTTCGCAACATCTGGTCATTCTCTACAAATAGACCTCGGGATGTTCCACACGGTTCTTCAATCTTTTCTTCGCAATAGTCGTCCATGTTCTGGGAGAGATTATCGCTACACTCACTGACCTCGATTTCGATGGACATTTTTATCAAATTAGATAACAAGTTTCTCAAACAATGAAATCTTTAGCGAACCCAACAGGCATACTGATAGGCTGTGACCGTGGCAAAACAGTTCGTTATCCCGTTCAGGACGACGTCGTCATCGTCCCACGCAGTCTGGGTTTCCTATTTGTATGCGACTCGTAATACGAGTACCAGCTAAATTTATGGGGGTGGGAAGTGAAAACTGTCAAGAGAAGAAATTTTTCTCGCTTGTACAGTTAATTTAGCTTGAAATACGTGTCCATATGTAATCGAATTTCGCGCCCTTTGTCCACTTCCGGTACGTTACTGCAACACTAAGCAGCGAGGCTCAAGATAAATTTAGCAATAGGTCCAAAAAAATCAGGAAAAGCGCTCGCTTTTACTGCTAATTTCAAAGAGAAAATTTTCCACCATGAAAACAACACTGGTGAAAATGGAAAACTCACGAATTATTGACGTTTTCCACGGTTTTCCTTTCGGTGCAATTTACCATGCCTGTGTGCCTTATAGGAAAAAGTGCATTTGGTGAACAGCGTGAGTGCTCGCATGTTCGTGATGAGTGGCTTGTGAGTGACTCTAGGTGCATCTCGGCCTTCTCTCCGGGTGAGGTCGTCCCATGGCGTGTTTACAAACTCTTGGTGACAGTAAATAAGACTCGCGTCTGCGGCATTCGTTTCAGTTTGGAAAACAAAAGTTGTTTGATCGAATTTTAATGAAGTAAAACATTGCGAATGAAACTATGAAGTTGGAGAAAATTTGCCGTATGTGTTCGTCGGAGAAGCTGCGCGTTAGACCGATCTTCAAGGCGTACAAACGCGAGCGGCTGCTTGTGATCATAAAGGATGTCGTTCGGATTGATGTCAGCGAAGGTGATGGGCTTCCATCGAACATTTGCAAACCCTGTGCCACTACCCTGATAAGAATACAGGAAAATCTGGAGGAATTTAGGCACAATGATGGAGAACTGCGAAGCAGAATTCTGGATGGTGATAAACTGGATGTCAAAGTTGAAGCACATTCGCAAGATTCGGTCGAGGAGCTGGACCCGGTTGAAGGGTAAGTAGTAATTTGATTTGTTATCGGATTGGTATGCTATTGAACATTACAAATATGTTTTATTCTTGATGATATTTTCAAAATTATAAACCAGATAAGTGCAACAAATTAGGACTCTTCGGAATTCTTAAAATTCTCCCGCCTTGATCTTACGATTATTGAAAATAAAGGCTGTAAAATACGCTAGTTCAAATATTATTGTCAAAAACGGTAAATTGAATTGATGACATACACGGACGATAAGATCGACTCAAAATTGAGTAGAATTCAACTGAATTTAGCAAAACGTGGATTTCCTCACAGAGTAAAATTTTCCGAGCTTTTCCAGGAAAGACTTCTCGAATATAAAGCAAATCGAGAGAGGTTTCACTCAATCTCTTAGTACATAGCTACACCACTGAGTAAAATTTTCGTCGATTTTCCTTATATTCGAGAAGTTTTTTTTTCTGAATAGCTCGGAAAATTTGACTCACTTTGTGAGCAAATCCACTTTTTGCAAAATTCAGTCGAATTCAACTAAACTTTGAGTCAATCTCATCGTCCGTGTAGAATTAAAGATATTTTAGAGTGTATTCTTGAAAATGTATCAAACCCCCACTATAAAATTCAAGATGGCGAATCCTTATCTAAAATGGCGGCGTGCGGTCAAAATCCAATATGGTGATTGCAACCAATTACAACCATTACAGTCAATACAACCATTTTTGCATCAGTTTTGAAAATAAAATCGGATATTAAGTAGTAATGTAGTAATTCAAATAGAAAATCGATGAAGAGAATCTTAATAAAATTTCACAAAATGCATGTATTATTAAATTACACGATTTAAAATTTAACGAGACAAACAAATGGGCTAAAGCTCCTTCTCCATTACAATGTCTGCAGTGATCACCAGTCAGCAGCAAACGAGGACCCGAACGGAAAGCGTTCTGAGCTCCACAAGATTGAAATAGTGGTTGATTCTATCTCGAATGCCCACAATGATCAAATTGAACATATTTCCATAGCAGAACCCATGGTCACAAGGGAAAACTTCGATGATAGCATTGAATCGCAAAACCAACTAGATTACGGCGAAAACAATTCTAATTTTGCCGATGAATCACACGAGAAAATATCAAAACTGGTAACGAATGACGACGAACCCGTTGAAAATGAATTGCAGTTCAACGAAATTGAAATGACGATGACCCAGAATCATTCGATCTCAAATGCCCATAATGATCAAATCGAGCATATTTCCATAGCAGAAGTCATGGTAGCAAAGGACGAACTCGATGACAACCTTGCTTACGACGAAAACAACACTAATGTCGCCGATGAGCCAGACGAGAACACATCTAATATAGTCCGAACTGCGCAGGTTTTCAAAGTAGCAGTCTACGATGAAGCCGACGCAAACGATTCAGATCATGTTGGTTCCCAAAATCATCCAGACTCGGAAGAAACCGGCACTGATTCTGACTACGAACCGGATGGAAATAAATCGAAACCAAAGTTAAAACCCATTCGTGCTAGTCAGAGGCAGCGTGCGGCTCGAGCCAGAGTATTGGCTGCTGGCAAGAAGAAACGTGGCCGTCCACCAAAGTACGACGGCGATGATCCTAATCGTCCGAAAATGAACGATCACAAGTGCTATGTGTGCCGCAGCGAGTCGCTAGGTTCGGCTAAAGCCTTGCTGGAACATTTGACGACTCACCTGGATCGAACTCCGTACACGTGTTCGGAATGTAAGATGGAAACGGTGGTCGTAAAAAGCGTACGGTCGCTGAACTACCACATGAAAATGCACGCGCAACCAATGAAGTGCCAATACTGCGATCGCCGGTACTGTGACGAACGGGCCCGGGACTATCACGTCAAGACGTATCATTTGGGTGAAAGTGCTCCCTGCCCATCGACATGTAACGAGTGTGGGAAAGTGTGCAAATCAATTTCTGCTCTAAAAGCTCATATGCGTGATCATAGGTTGAATCTTCAATGTGAGCATTGCGAAAAGATTTTTCATCGTCGGGGTAAGCTGAAGGATCACATAGCCAGAGTGCACGAAAAGGCCCAGAAGTACGAGTGCAACCTGTGCAAACGAGTAGTACATTCGTTGGATAGCTACAATTCACATTTGAAAATGCACATGAGCGAAAAGACCTATGAATGCGATATCTGCCCTATGAAGTTCTACACGGCTGGCAATTTAGGTCTTCATAAGAAGATTCATTCGTCCAATGCAAACTACAAACCGCACAAGGATTGGAGTGGACATTACACTGTAAGTCAAGAACCTGGAGCAGACAAAATATACAAGTGCAAACTGTGTGGAAAATCGTACACCAAAACGGTCATGAAAATCAACAACCATCTCAAGAGTCATTTTAAGGATATCAAGTGCGATCGTTGTGATTTGATGTTCGTTAACGATTCTCAGTTGAAGGTCCACTACGTGGTTCACACGGGCATACGGCAGCATAAATGCGACCACTGTGGAAAAGACTTCTTGCATAAAAACAACCTCACACAGCATCTGAAAATACATCGAACCGAACGAGACTATGCTTGCGAGTTCTGTGGAAAGCTATTCACCTACAAGGAGGGAATGAAGGCTCACATCCGAAATCACCACCTGAGAGATAGCCCGTACAAGTGCACTCGCTGCCGGAAAAAGTTCGTGGACAATGCTTCACTGGAGCGCCATATCACAGCAGAACACGAACCTCCGCCAGTGCAGATTGATCTTGGTCCACCACCGCTAATGGGAACCGTATCTGTGCCGCAGGTGCCTAATTTTGAAGCCATAGGAAGAAATTAATAAACAAAACTAAATTCAGTGATTCGGTCCCTTTCATTAGTGAGAAATTCCTGGATTGTGATACTGTTTCATCTATATGGTGTGATCTGATCGACACAAATTCTGAAATCTATCTTCGGGAAAAGAAGTCTGACAATTTCTAAATGAGGCCAATGTGTGACTGGGTAATTCAAGTGTGGAGATTTCCATTTTTGACAATTTATTTTTATTTTTTTAAGGTCAATCCATTTCCCTGAAACTTTATCCCAGACGTCGTTTCGATTAGATGAGTCGTTTTCGTGCTATGATTTATTGACAAAGATCAAATACGCAATTTTGTAAAATTAGGCGAGAGTCAAAATGGCCGAACTGAAAGTTTCCCTAATAAAGATATAAAAAAAATGGCCGAATTCCAGCACAAACTTTGTTCATTGCCCCTAGCGAACGATTGTGCGAAGTTTCATGGAATTCTGAGGTAAAATCTAAAATTTGTTTATTTTTGACGTAGGATTGGGGGTGCAATGAAAAAAAAAACAAAATCGACTGTGTTACGAAAAGTGGTCACGATTTGACCACTAATAACTCTGTCAATAGCGGATGGATATTAATTCTAAACAAGTCAATCAATTGGAATGTCATCTACGAATCTGCTAAAATGGACACTTTATCAATTTTCAAAACGTTACTATTGAAAATTGCATGAGTGCAACTGTTGCCATAATAATGAAAATGTTTACTGATTGACTGCGAAAAGCGCTTTCTCCCAAATCGAATTTACTTCGGTCTCACCGAACGGTGTTTATTCAATCACCGCGTTTGGTGAGTGGTGGTGTCCAGTGGTCATCATCATCATCATCAGCAGCAGCAGCAGTGCTTTCGGCGCGTGGCGTTGTAGATTGTTCTACAGTACACGACGAAAGGCTACCCGCAAGCGCAAACGAAATAAGAATGCAGCCAAATTATCAACGAAAGAGAGAGTCGATGCAAAGCAAAAAAATAATTTTAATATTACATCCAAAAGAATGCACTTCGCAAAAATAAACAAACGCAGTAAAAGCAGCGTAATGTCAGTTAATGCATTGATATTAAAATTATTTTTTTGCTGTGTGAAGGGAATCGATCAATGTAGATTGGCCTATTTGAAAAGTGACGCGAGACTTGTAAATGCACACTGGACCAGGAATGCAATCTAGCGGAGCAAAATTAATAACTCCGAAACGAAGCATTTCCGCGACTTAGTGTCTTCGGCAAAGTATCTCATCATAATAAGGACCATCTATTGACATTTGTTTATTTGTTATGTTTGCATCAACAGACTAGAAATAGTCCCAATGATGTGTTGTAAAAAAAGTACAGGTTATACAGACTACATATACTACAGTTACTACAGTTACAAACGAAAATAACTAGGAAAGCATTGTCAAGTTACTAAAAATTTATAAGTCTTAAATTTTACACTTAGCTGTTGGGCATCAAGCGTCTTCTGTCAGCAACAAAGGCAGAGAATCTTCGGCGAAGCACATTCCGTGTCAAGTGGAAATCGAACATCGACGCTACTCGGTTGAACCATAGAGGTAACTCTAAGACTAGTACGTCCCGAAGAAACGTGTTCAACTTTTTGGCTCAGCTCTGGTACTCTCTTCGGTCCCAAGCTAATCGATTCACCCCTCGAAACATAGGAAAATCCACTAACCCCTCATTTTATCTGTCAAACTTTCATAGCGAATCAAAACAAACATTGTGTAGTGCTAGAATTTCGACTAGAATTGGGTACGTTAATCGTTTGCTTGGGACCAATAGGCTAGTCAAGTAGTGAGCCAATTTAAAATCGTTAGTTTCTAATTGATTGTTGGTTGAACACTCGACGCAAGCCGTAAATAGCGTCCCTACCCGCATAAACGCGAACCATAAATTGACCTTACCTAAAATGGTTAAAAATTGTTTATAATCCCTGCTAAACTTTAACTGAAATGGTTATGGAACTTTACATGAACGTTTAATGATAAAGTTTCAACCTTATGTATTATGGTTTTTTGGAACTGGACCTTACAAATAATGGGTTGTTAAGAACCATTACCGTTCCAAATTCTTGTTTTCTCCATACATTTTCGGAAAGAGAACTATATTAGAACCTTTTAACTTATGGTTTGAGAACTTTAATGGTAATGGTTATGGTAGTCAGTAAGGTCCACGAATGGTTTTGTAACATCAATCAACTTTATGTGGAATATATCGCGAATTGGTTGCCTGTAATTTACTGATTACCAATTCACGATATATTCCACGTAAAGTTGAGCGATAATACAAAACCATTAATGGACCTTACTGACTACCATAACCATTACCATTAATGTTCTCAAATCATAAGTAAAAACGTTCTTATATAGTTCTCTTTCTGAAAATGTATGGAGAAAACAAGAATTTGGAATGGTAATGGTTCTTAACAACCCATTATTTGTAAGGTCCAGTTCCAAAAAACCATAATACATAAGGTTGAAACTTTATCATTAAACGTTCATGTAAAGTTCCATAACCATTTCAGTTAAAGTTTAGCAGGTATTATAAACAATTTTTAACCATTTTAGGTAAGGTCAATTTATGGTTCACGTTTATGCGGGTAAGCTATAATTAGTTCGAAGAAGTGGAAGTCTCAGCATAAGACTGTTGCGTAGTGATCGAGGTTGAACATTAATGTTCACTTGTTGTAGAATTGCTTCGCAGTCGATTCTTCCTTGCAGAGTATCCGCGACGGTTAAGGCTCTGAAAACATCTCTTCGGATACGTAAGGGCTCGACATTGATCAATTGGCAGCGATTCTCGTAGCTTGGAAGACGAAGTGGGTATCTCCAAGGCAGCTTACGGAGCGCGAAGCGAAGAAAACGTCGTTGAACAGATTCAATTAGCTCGGCCCCATTATTGTAGTTCGGCAGCAGTATTCCAACGTAGATCGTACGAGAGAGCAATAGAGCGATTTCAAGCAGTAAATGTCTGTGAAGTTCTTAGTAATGTTGAAGACAAAGCCAAGCGTTCTGGACGCTTTCTCGACGACATTCGATATATGGTGTGAGTATGTCAGCTTTGAGTCTAGAAAAACGCCTAAGTCTTTCACGCAATGCACCCGTTTGATAGTCGTGCCTAGTAGTTTGTAGTTGAAAATAATCGGTTGTTTCTTGCGTGAGAAAGTAATAACTGTACACTTAGCTGGCTTGACCACCAGTCGGTTTAGACTACACCAGTCAGTCAGCAAAGATGTCAATCTGATTTTGGAGAGAACGGTAGTCGGCGAGTGAGCGGATGCACAGAAAAACATGGTGAACGTCGTCGAAGTAAAGGAGAAATACCAATGGTCCCAGATGGATACCCTGAGGTATACCGGACTTTGCACAGAAGCTTGCTGAGCGACAAGTACCCAAAGTTACTGTCAATTGGCGCTCCGTGAGCTATGAACGAAACCATCTAAAAAGATTTCCACCGATCCCTAGCCTATCAAGCTTAGCGATCGCAATTTCGTGGTTCAGCTTATCGAAGGCATCTGACGTTTTGGAGACTTGATGTCGAAAGTAGGCTGTTGAGTATTGACGTCTTCAGAAGAGTTGTTTATTTTATCAAGATAAACAACGTTGCCAAAGTCGTCAAGTCTGTAAAACGCCATTTCAATGCATTAAAAAAAAGTTATTGAAAAAAAACATGTTCCACTAAAATAAAGAAATCTCAAAAACACCAAAATATAGGGTTAACTACCGCATTTCCGGCCTATTAAGCACAACCCGCACTTAGTCTTTCTTAATCTAGCACAGTTTAGCACCAAACGGAATGTTATTATCACTGATGGCTTCCAAATTTGTTTACCTTTCCGTACGTACCATAATATTTGATAAAGATAAACCAATCGTTGAGATATTGTCAAAAGTCTAACACTGCTTCTTGACGCCAAACTCCGCCTACGGATTCTAAACTCGGCCTAACGCATTGAAACGCCATTGAAACGCTAATGAATACACTTCGGCCTATCGTATGAAGATAAAAATTGATTCAGTCGGACCGCTTCTTTTGTTTTTGGGAATAATGGGTGCAAACTTCCATACCACGCGTTCTCATTGACTTCGTTCGGTAGCTTATTAACTAAAGTATCGTACCAAACGCATAATTGACTTGTTAACTCTGAAATCATGGATTAATTTGAAATTTTCTGCTCGATAGGCCCAAAATGGGGGATTAGGCCGAAGTAGTTCTCTACCCTACCTCTCTCAAATTTTGATATTTTGTTAATCGAGTTTTGCTTATTTTTTTCTTTATTGAATGAATTTATTTAAAATTTGCAACAAAGAAAGAATTCCACAGCATTGTTCAAAACTGGATTCCATGTTTACAACCCATCGGTCCTTTTCAGGACCACAAATAACTGATAAAAGAGTTAACTACTTCAAGTTAGACCTTGTAACCAAGACACATCGTCTAGAATTGACGACATGGACAACGACATAACGAGTCGATTGAGACAATTTAATATTTACTATACTTTTGCTGTGACATCGAAACTACCTTTCGTAATCCTTCGTCAAATCTACGGTCGTCTTGGATACAACCTCTTACTTTTTCGCTATTTGGCGTGGATTTGCTCATTTACCACCTCTGGTCAAAAGTATCACCCACGAGAATTTATTAAACTCTCATGTAAATGTGATTGACTACTACTGACATTTATTGGGAAATAATTCGCTTATTCTAAACAAAACCAAATCTTACTACGATTAAGTTACATCTCCTTCACTCATCGTCTTCGGATCCACAGGTTCAGTCAACGTCAACGCATCCCCACCGTTGTTGCCTGTGCGCCCATGTTTGTTCTTGATGTGATAGTTCAAGTGGGTTCTATACATGAAGTCCTTCCCACAATGCTCACACCGATAGTTCCGTTCTCGCGTATGAACCACATAATGAATCTTCAGCTTGTGCATATTTGTGAACTTCAAGTCGCACCGATCGCACTGGATGTCCTTGAAGTGATGCTTCACGTGACTGATGATTGTGTTCACCGTGCCGCTGTAGGTATTCCCACAGTGATTGCAGGCGTAGATCTTCCCTCGGTCCACATCTTGCGCAACGGTATAGTGGCTGGTCCAGTCCTTGTGGGGTTTGTAGTTTACATTTTTGGCATGCACCTTCTTGTGCAAACCCAGGTTGCCCGCCGTGTAGAACTTCATCGGACAAAGGTCACAGACGTATGTTTTCTCCGCATTATGCATCTTCAAATGAGAGTTGTAACTTTCCAACGAGTGCAGCACGTGGTTACAGAGGTTACAGTCGTACTTCTCGGCTTTCTCGTGTACCCGTGTCACGTGTTCACGCAGTTTGCTCATCCTATGAAAGACCTTGCCACAGTGATCGCACCTAGTGAGGAATGAACAGAGTAAATTATTCGGTAAAAAGTGCACCAATCAATATGAATCTTACTTGACATCCAGCTTATGATCCCGCATGTGGCTCTTCAGCGCTGCAATCGACTTGCAGACCTTACCGCATTGCTCACAGGTTGACGGGCATGGGGCACTTTCGCCCAGGTGATAGGTTTTAACGTGTCCATCGCGGGCATAGTAATCGCTGTACCTTCGATCACAGTACTCACATTTAATCGGTTGGGCATGCATCTTTTTGTGCACGTTCAAGGATCGAACGTTTTTCAGCACAACCGGTTCCATCACACATTCGGTGCAGGTATGTGGCATCATATCCAAATGAACGGTCAAATGTTCCAGCAGTGCCTTTGCCGAGCCCATCGATTCACTACTGCCACAGATATAGCACTTGTGATCGTTGAGCTTGGGTCGGTCGAGATCAATCTTCTTCTGTCGCTTCCGGCTAGAACGTTCGGATTTGCTGTATTTCGTAGTTCGTTGGCTAGGTTTCTTTCGAACTTTTCTCTTGGGCTGCAGAGGAGCATCATCTGAATCAGAATTAATCTCACTGCTATCACTTGAATCGGTTGTAGTTGCTTTGTACTCGTCGTCATCTTCCGGAGTCTTTTCTTCGAATGTGATGTCGTCATCAGATGGTTCTTGTTTCATCACAATTGGTAATGGAATAATAGGTTCACGTTGAACCGGTAACTCCGATTTATTTCGGAATGTACAATCAGGATAGCTGCAAACGTGTAAAAGATGTAAATTTGAAATTCAAAGTATAAACGTATCAATCTTTTTACACTTCTGTCGGTAAATCATCCTCCACTTTGATATCTGTTTCGCCGGACCCGAAAATAATATTCCGCAGGGATCTATCATTCTCTCGGAACTGCTGGACGTTTTGTCGCATTTTGATGAGGATATTCACGCAAGGTTTGCAAACATTAGATGGCAGTCCGTCATCGGCGCTGATCGAAAGCTGTAGAACGTTCCCAATTGTTTGAACAAGGTTCTCCTCAACGTAGTCCTCGAAGATCGATTTCAAGCGACCCTTAGCCGAGGAGCACATCCGGCAGATTCGGTTCACGTCCATTATCAGACATGTGAATCCTGAGCTAGGTTGAACTTTTTAAACATCTTTTCCAGCTCGATCCGCTGGAACAGCTCCAGTAACAACCGAGATCGATATTTACTACACAAGTTGTAATGTTTATAATACAAACATCTGTCAAAAGTTAGCCTTCTGGAAAAAAAATGCAGCACACAGTATTTTTGGTACTGCTGGGCACTCTCCAAGCTAATGTTTTCTGCATTTTCTGTTTGTCTCTCATGAGCTACCGAATCCCGAGTGATATGAAAAAATGGAATCCTCCTTGCGCAGGTGAGTTTTGATTTGAAATGTTGGTTTGTGCTGATTATCTCCTGAACCAACCAATCCGATCGGGGTAAATTCTACACTAACTCTATTTAACGTAAATTTCACCTGAAAATTCAGCTAACTTCCTAAAAATAGTAATACAGTAAAATTCAGGAACGTTCAATGATAAGATAGAGAGAAGAGTCAGCAATTACCATTTAATTGCACAAACGGATATCCTCAACAGATACGCGTATTTCGTTTGTAATGAACACATTTCTTCAGTGTTTGCTACTAATGTAGTGAACTATTAGATATTCGCACACGCATTGGTATTAACCAAGTTGCACACATTCGTAGATGGTGCAACTCCTAGATTATTGTAGGCGTCCGAATAATGTAGGCGTCCATCCGTTACCTCATAGGTAACATTTTGGGATTAATCACTGTCTCTTAGATGGAAATAGTTCAACTTCCAATGATTTGAAGAGGATAGGTTGATAGTTCCGCTAGAGTACGGCAGTGTGAAGATTGACGATGCTTCGATATTGTAGTTGAGACCGATTTCTTGGGATAGAATTCAGTTGATCAGGAGAAATATAGTTTCTGCAGCTAGCAAATAATGCATCGTTAATAATGATCTCGAAGACTAAAGTAGGTACTCAGCGGAGCGATTCCCTGGTAATTTACAACATTATGCTTTTGAAATACAGCTTGCTGTTAGGAAATATTGAACAACTTCGGTACTGGCTGATGGGTAAACACTGTAGAGATTCTATTCAAGAAACAAGAAGGGATTCCGTCCGGGTGGAAAAAGTATTGGAGATTTTCGGCTTCAACGTGGCAGATTCGACATTATTTTACAGTTATTCGTAAAGCTATCAAAGATGAACACATTTCGGGGAGTATTTCTAACCGCTTCACCAACTTTGACTAACGAAGCCGTTGAATTGTTCTACAACGGTGGGTTGTGCTAGCAGTTGTATCATATAAGGTCCCGAAGAAACGAGCTCAACTGTTTGGTTTAGCTCTGGTACTATCTTCGGACCCAAGCTAATCGATTCACCCCTCGAAACATAGGAAAATCCACTAACCCCTCATTTTATCTGTCAAACTTTCATAGCGAATCAAAACAAACTTAGTACTAGAATTTTGACTAGAATGGGGTACGTTAATCGATTTGCTTGGGACCAATTGGCTAGTCAAGTAGTGAGCCAATTTAAAATCGTTAGTCTCCACTGGTTGGTATTATGCTTAATATAAATGTAAATCGCACAACCGGGAAAATTTCCTAAATTACGAGAAATATTCGGGAAAACCGGGAAATTGCTAATCGGGATTTGCATGGCCTTCGAATCTTGAAATTTTCAATAAGTGCCAAAATTTTGAAGATATTGTTTGTAATAATCGAACCGCGATCTCAAAGTGCTTGGAACTATTTTTTAATTAAATGATTCAAAAATTTGCAGAACAATCTTCATTAGTTAATATTTGGGTCCATAGCCAAAGAAGCTTAATAATTGTTCAATCTAATGGTCTTCATACAACGTAATGTTTCCGCAACAACGACAAAATTCCGAGGTTCGGAGACCTTGAAAAAAAATGGAAATGAGACTTTGATCTCTGATCAATTTTGTCAAACATTTTGAACTAACTCTTTTAAAAAATTAAAATCAATGTTAGAGGGCCAGTGGCTCCCCATTGCCCTCTTTTGGCTACGCATATGAATGAGCCAATGGGTCTTCCAACCCACTCACTATGGCGAGTATCCAATGATGATGGTCAGTTATTGCCTGATGTATCTGTGATTTCCAGGGAGAGCAGTCGTTCGATTCCTTGCCGCAAGCAGGACGTCGTGATCTTCTACCAAAACGCCGGTGGAATGAATTCTGATGTTGAAGAGTACCACCTAGCTTAATCGGATAGTTGCTACGATATAATTGTCCTGTGCGAAACGTGACTCGATTATCGAACGCTTTCCAGTCTTCGGTCCTGACTACGAGGTCTTTCGTTGCGATCGGAATCCTAACAACAGCCGTAAATCTACTGGTGGAGGTGTCCTTGTAGCTGTTGAGAACGATTCATGGAACTATGTGGAGCAGGTTTGGACAGCCATCAATCTGGGTGATCGCACACATTTCTATGCGCTCTGTACATTCCACCTGATCGAGTCCGCGACAATGAACTCATCGATACTCACTGTCGGTCAGTTTTCACAGTTATCGAAAGTGTCACAGTTGATGAGAGATTCATTTTTGGTGACTTCAATCTGCCAGGCGTTTCGTGGTGTCCATTTCATAGCGGATTCCTGTACCCAGATCCTGATAGCTCTACATTTCACGCAGGAGCTATTAGCCTTCTCGACAACTACAGCGCAGTGACGCTTTCTCAAATTAACCATGTAGTTAACGGAAATGATCGTAATTTGGACCTCTGCTTCGTGAGCACACAGGACAGGGCTCCATTAATTTCCTCGGCTACTTGTGCACTAAAGGGTGATACGGTCAAAATTTGGTCAATATCAACTTGACGTATTTCTTTCAATTTTGCATTTAAAAAACCTGAACACCCCTCATTTTGAAGGTGTGTGTGTGTAGAATGTTGCTCCTATTTTGATTTTGGAATTCACTCTTCAGTTGTCAAAATGCCGTCCAAGCAAGAAGAGCAGCGTATCAAAATTTTGCTCGCGCATCGCGAAAATCCGAGCTACTCGCACGCAAAGTTGGCAAAATCGCTAAAAGTTGCCAAATCAACCGTTACAAATGTAATTAAAGTGTTTGGGGAACGTTTGTCGACAGCCAGGAAGTCTGGATCGGGGGGAAATCGAAAACCGGAAGCCGCTGAGACGACAAAGAGAGTTGCCGGTAGTTTCAAGCGAAACCCTAACCTCTCTCTCCGAGATGCCGCAAATAAGCTGGGTGTATCGTCTACAACCGTGCATCGAGCCAAAAAAACGAGCCGGACTATCGACTTACAAGAAGGTAGTGACTCCAAATCGCGATGATAAACAAAATACGACGGCCAAAGCGCGATCCCGGAGGCTGTACACGACGATGCTGACGAAGTTTGACTGCGTGGTAATGGACGACGAAACCTACGTCAAAGCCGACTACAAGCAGCTTCCGGGACAGGAGTTTTATACGGCAAAAGGAAGGGGAAAGGTAGCAGATGTTTTCAAGCACATGAAACTGTCAAAGTTCGCAAAGAAATATCTGGTTTGGCAAGCCATCTGTACCTGTGGCTTGAAAAGCAGCATTTTCATAGCTTCCGGGACTGTCAACCAAGAAATTTACGTGAAAGAGTGTTTGAATAAACGTCTGCTGCCTTTCCTGAAGAAACACGGTTGTTCCGTATTTGGCATCTTGCCATTACGGTAAAAAGGCCATGGAGTGGTACGCCGCCAACAACGTGCAGGTGGTTCCCAAGGACAAGAACCCTCCCAACACGCCAGAGCTCCGCCCAATTGAGAAATACTGGGCTATTGTCAAGCGGAACCTAAAGAAGACCAAAAAAACTGCTAAGGGCGAGCAGCAGTTCAAGGCAAACTGGCTTTCTGCGGCGAAGAAGGTGGACAAGGTGGCTGTACAAAATCTGATGGCAGGGGTCAAGCGTAAGGCCCGGCAATTCGGATTTGGAAAAGCGGAAGCCTAACTGAATATTTTTCGTGAATTTTATACTAATTGAACTTGAAAAAGAAATTTAATTTGATTTTTTAAATAAACGATTTCACCGATTTACACGCGTTTTCCCTTGACCAAATTTTGACCGTATCACCCTTTATGCCACCTTTTTTTCCGAAAAGTTTGCCAGTGTATTCACTAATGAGATACTAACTGACGACCATATTAACCTGGCTGCCAGGAACGTTCCAGTAAATGATCAAACGCTGGGTGCAATTGATGTTAATGCTGAGATGATTTCTAAGGCCGCGACTCTGCTCTACTCATTCTTCAATCCTGGACCTGATGGATTTTATTGGACTATTCGGAAGGGCAAAGAAGTTCGACTGAACGGTTCAGCGGTAGACAAATGACTAAATTTTCTTTATTACAGGTATCACTTATATACTAGAACAGGGAATCACTGGTTGCTTCGATTCGGATACTCTAACAGATTTCCATCTGTATTTTTGAAGAGACATATTGCTAGCTTGTTAATGCGGCTTCTTCGCATGTTCCGAAAGTCTCTCTCCAGTGGCATATTTCCATCTTGCTGTTTCCCGTCTACAAAAAAGGAAGGAAACGAGCTGTGGATAACTATCGAGGAATTACATCGTTAAGTGCCGTTTCGAAGCTATTCGAGCTAGTGATTATGGAACCGTTGCTGTCCCATTGCAAGCAGTATTTGAGTGCTGATCAACATGGGTTTACTGTCGGCCGCTCTACAACTACCAATCTGCTGTGTCTCACATCGTATATAACCGAAAGCATATCGGATCGGGTTCAAACGGACGTTATTTATTCAGACCTATCCGCAGCATTCGACAAGTTGAACCATGCTATTGCGATTGCTAAACTCGGTAGGCTCGGTGTATGCGGTAATCTTCTGAGTTGGTTTCGATCATATCTTACCGGTCGGCAACTAAAGGTTGCCATAGGAGATTGCAGATGAGCTAGCTTCTTCGCCACATCAGGGAAGCCACATGGGACCGTTAATTTTTATACTGTTCTTCAACGACGTGCATCTGGTCATCGAAGCTCCTCGGTTATCATATGCAGATGACCTCAAAATCTTCCTACGAATCTGCTCCATTGCTGACTCTCACTTTGTTCAATGTCAGCTGAATGTATTCGCTAGTTGGTGCAGGTTAAACAGAATGGTAGTGAACCCAGCCAAATGCTCCGCTATTACGTTCTCACAAAAACAACAACCGATAACATTTAGCTACGACCTGCTTGGCTCGACAATCGAACGCGTAAATCAGGTGAAAGGCTTGGGTGTGATCTTGGATTCGCAGCTTTCACTCAAGCAACACATTGCATATGTTGTTGATAAGGCGTCAAGAACTTTAGGGTTTATTTTTAGGATAGCTAAAAACTTCTCTGATATCTAATGTCTAAAATCTCTCTATTGTTCGCTTGTTCGATCGACGCTTGAGTATTGTTCAGCGGTTTGAAACCCAAACTACAACAACGGTGCCGAGATAATTGAATCTGTTCAACGTCGATTTTTTCGTTTTGCGTTGCGTAGATTGCCTTGGAATGATCGGTTTCGATTACCCAGTTACGAAAGCCGTTGTCAACTTATCGACCTAGAACCAGGGTGCCTTCCATTCATTTTGGCGAAAAACATGTTTTATGAAATTACGGAATAATAAGATATTATGATAATATTTTGTATGTGTAAGTAACAAGAAAAGATTATAAAGTTTATGTTTGACACACAAAACATGCAAATTTAGCTTCAAAAGAGTCACAATGAGCGATTTTCTGATCGCCTCTTCGCGAAGAGTGAAGAGCGAAGAGTGGGTGAGATAAATGACAAAATCGCTCATTGCGACGCTAATGTAGCAAAATTGGCAGGTATTATGCGTTATACACAAACTTCACAATATTTTCTTGTTGCGTACACAAACAAAATATTATCATATAATCTTATTATTCCATAATTTCATAAAACATTTTCTTAGTCAAAATGAATGGAAGGCACCCTGCCTAGAACTTCTCCGGACTAAAGGGTGATACGGTCAAAATTTGGTCAAGGGAAAACGCGTGTAAATCGGTGAAATCGTTTATTTAAAAATCAAATTAAATTTCTTTTTCAAGTTCAATTAGTATAAAATTCAAGAAAAATATTCAGTTAGGCTTCCGCTTTTCCAAATCCGAATTTCCGGGCCTTACGCTTGACCCCTGCCATCAGATTTTGTACAGCCACCTTGTCCACCTTCTTCGCCGCAGAAAGCCAGTTTGCCTTGAACTGCTGCTCGCCCTTACCAGTTTTTTTGGTCTTCTTTAGGTTCCGCTTGACAATAGCCCAGTATTTCTCAATTGGGCGGAGCTCTGGCGTATTGGGAGGGTTCTTGTTCTTGGGAACCACCTGCACGTTGTTGGCGGCGTACCACTCCATGGCCTTTTTACCGTAATGGCAAGATGCCAAATCCGGCCAAAACAATACGGAACAACCGTGTTTCTTCAGGAAAGGCAGCAGACGTTTATTCAAACACTCTTTCACGTAAATTTCTTGGTTGACAGTCCCGGAAGCTATGAAAACGCTGCTTTTCAAGCCACAGGTACAGATGGCTTGCCAAACCAGATATTTCTTTGCGAACTTTGACAGTTTCATGTGCTTGAAAACATCTGCTACCTTTCCCCTTCCTTTTGCCGTATAAAACTTCTGTCCCGGAAGCTGCTTGTAGTCGGCTTTGACGTAGGTTTCGTCGTCCATTACCACGCAGTCAAACTTCGTCAGCATCGTCGTGTACAGCCTCCGGGATCGCGCTTTGGCCGTCGTATTTTGTTTATCATCGCGATTTGGAGTCACTACCTTCTTGTAAGTCGATAGTCCGGCTCGTTTTTTTGGCTCGATGCACGGTTGTAGACGATACACCCAGCTTATTTGCGGCATCTCGGAGAGAGAGGTTAGGGTTTCGCTTGAAACTACCGGCAACTCTCTTTGTCGTCTCAGCGGCTTCTGGTTTTCGATTTCCCCCCGATCCAGACTTCCTGGCTGTCGACAAACGTTCCCCAAACACTTTAATTACATTTGTAACGGTTGATTTGGCAACTTTTAGCGATTTTGCCAACTTTGCGTGCGAGTAGCTCGGATTTTCGCGATGCGCGAGCAAAATTTTGATACGCTGCTCTTCTTGCTTGGACGGCATTTTGACAACTGAAGAGTGAATTCCAAAATCAAAATAGGAGCAACATTCTACACACACACACCTTCAAAATGAGGGGTGTTCAGGTTTTTTAAATGCAAAATTGAAAGAAATACGTCAAGTTGATATTGACCAAATTTTGACCGTATCACCCTTTAGAAGAGACACAAGCAGAGTCCTAACCGTGGCCGCAAGGAAGGACAGATTGCGAGACTATCCTGAGGCAAATTGACCTGAATGTTGAACCCCGACCGCTTCGTAATAACCTTATGCTAAGACTGTCTCTACGTCGCACAAATTATGGAGCATACGGTGCGATTTGCGGACTGCAGAGAACATTCAACAGAGTTGCATCTGTTTTCGACTTTCATCTCTCCCGTGATGCACTTCGTCGAAAGTTTTCTTCTGTCGCCGGCAGGAGTAACTGACTATAAGATATATGTTTTTTAATGTTTTTTTTTTTATGTTATGACCATGCTTGAATGTATTTTTTACCATAGTTGATAAGGTTAACATCATTGGGGCTTCATCCAGCCTGTTGATGTAAAACAACAATAAAATAAATATTGTTCGAGCCAATTTAAACTCGTATGTTTAGTATTGATTGTTGCTACTACTTACATATTCAAGCGGCTACGTTCATTGCGATGAATAACTTCAGGCATTTTTGTTCATTTAAGAGGTGTTTTGGGTCTTTGGGGCACCCATGAGATGACTTCTATTTCGATGCCAACAGTTCATCAGGGCGAAACTGCTTTTGAAAACAATGATTTCAATAGCCATAACAGCTGGTAGAGGAAACATTCCTCTATACTTGATTGTGTTGTTAGTTTGCATGTGTGAGCTATTATTAACATCTTGACGACGTTGTTAATAATAGCTCGCACATGCAAACTATCAAACATATTATAAAAAAAAAAATTCCCCCTTTTGAAATATTGATATTGATGAAAATTTGTCTAATAAAAATCTAGAGAGCGTCTGCCCCCAGGCTGCTGTGCACGCGAGTGATCAAAACTATAGTCGCTATATGCATAGTCTGGCGGATAGAATTTCGATCTATCAAAAACCGGAACCAATTCAATATATTGTAGACCAACAATTGAAAAGGTACTATCAACTTTTAAAAACAAAACGTTGATTATTCTTTCCTCGCCAATCGAACGCAAATTACCGGCATCATCCGATAGGGGAAGCTTTCCTCAACCCAAAGATGGTGTTAGTTTGCGTAGGCGAGCCTTGAGTTACGAGAAAAGGGTTTCCGAAGTTTTGTTCGCAATTGCAGATGTGCTATTTTCTGTTGTTGTTCGTGATTTGCTCGATTGGTTCCGCTAGACTATCCGCCAGACTATGAATATAGCGACTGTAATCAAAACTATTCACCTCTATTCCCGTTTTCGTACGAATCGTTCGTTCGTACGAACGACTCGATTCGAACGAGTTCGAAAACGGAAAACAAATCTATACTGCATCGTACTTGGACACAACAGCAGTCAGGAAAAAAATCTCAAGCCATGCACGGAACGTTCAGTTTTCCCAACATTGCACGAAAAAGACATGTCATCGATAATTAAATTAATTCAGGTTTATAAATATAAAATCGGTTTACTTGCAGAAAGAAATTCGATTATTGAAATTTTTTGTATAGATTTCGACATTCGAGTTCGATAAACATTTTTACAAGTCCCAGTACAATGAACAAAAAAAAAAGAGGAATAGAGCTTAGGTCCATTCTCTGGAAAGCTTGTATTATAGAAGCTTATCGATGAGATCATGTGAAAAAATGACCGAAGTCTGAATTAATATCGAAGGGTGGAGCCTCGTTGGTGTTCCTCGTGGGTTGAATTATGCTAGCCTTCGAATCGCCATCTGGTGGTGATGCGCTATCATCGTCGCATGAATCCTGTTTTTCCATTTTTATAATTTTATAGTCGTTGGTATCGATAACTCTAGAGGCAGGAAAATGTTCCCCATCGTCTGCGCTGACCTGTGTGGCGTTACTGTCGTTCGACATAAAATGCCCGTTAAAATGAACATGAGGTCGAACGAACTCGCGGTAGAAAAATCGTATGATTCGCTCTTCGCGAGTAAGACTGCTAATATCACCTTCGATTCTATTAATTGTGCTGCCACCGATTAAGTCATAGGCTTCGTAAATTTTGTCAATGGGTATGGCCACATGCTCAGGTGGCAATGATGCTTCCGCTTCCGGCATTTCCATCTGTTCCCATTCATCGTGTGGAACTTCTGATTCATCTGGGAGCGACATGTTTAAGGGTTGAGAATAGGTTTTTTGTACTACACACGTGGAAGAGTAGTCTACGGCGTTAACGTTGAAGGGGTGCAGTCCACAAGCACGAAACCCATTTTGAATGGCGCTTGTGTGGATTCCTCGTTTCAAAGTTTTGTCCAGAAGCGGAAACATATACGGCAACGTAAGTGCTTCACCTGGATGTTCCAAATGCCACTCATCTGTGACGTTTTGCCATTTACTTCTAAGTAGCTCAACAACGCCGATATTTGCCGGCTGCATAAGCAGTGATGTGTTGGATACAATATACAGAGATACAAGTACAATTCCTAATGATTGGCAAAGATCGTCCACTTCGACCGCTTTGTGCAAAGCGTGTGCATTGACAAAGTAAACGATTGGAAATTTAACGCCTTGTTTTACCAAGAACGGATGAAGTACTTTAAGAATGTACTGACGGAAACTATTTGGATTCATCCATCCGTGTCTGCTCACGTCTAGTCCCCAACCGAAAGGAATATCTTTCGTCAGCTCAGTGCGGCTACGTTGTTCGGGAAGAACGACATTGGGTGGAACGGCAACACCAGATGCGCAGAAAGAAAACATAATCGCTATGTTTTCAACGTCTGCGGTTCGCTCGATTTCTTGAGTCTTTGAGGAACAAGACCGTGGGCAAATTTCCTTAGTTTCCGGTGGAAAACTGAACGACAATTCGTCGCCAATGAAAACTCTCGTTGGATCTTCCAGTAAGTCGCGCATACCATTCTTGGTAAGCCAGCTTTCCACTGACTGGAACCATCCTCGGATATGTCCTTCACTCGCTGCTAATACTGGATCGAACGCCTTCATAAGGCAATGACAGTCGGGGTTTCTTCGCATGAATAATTCAACCCATTTTCGACCTAAATTAATATGAGTTCTACAGTTATCCAGTGCTAATAGGATAGCGATTTAACATTTATTACCTGGTCGGTTATTCTTGAACCATTTCTCTCTGTCTGGATTCGACGACAGAAATTCGGAAACCTTAGACAGCACATTTTCACGCGAAACAGGAAAGCCTCGCTCTTTCATTCCGATCATCCAGCTGACTATTTCCTGCTCTTCAGCGGTCGAGAGCACAGTCGACGGCCCCGGTCTGGTTGACTGCTTCCAACGATTGCTCATCCGGTAGCGGATGGTAGACATTGGAATGCCGAATGCTTTGCTGGCCCCATACGCGGACATTTTGCCTGTTTTGATGTTCTGGATGCATGTTTTAATGGTTTCCTCGGAGTATAGCTTAGCCTGCGATCGCTTGCCGGACGACGACTTGTCCATTCTGTGGGTTCAAGAAAAGCCTTTTTTACGTTATAACAGAATAATTTGGGACACATGATTTTAACATACCTTGGAAGTTTTAACGGCGCGAATCAAGCCGCAACTACGAGATATTCTCGGAAAATTCTTAGAACAAATGAAACGGCCCTGTGTAAACAGATGCACCAATGTAGATTATTGTGCATCTGCACTTTCGTAAAGATTTTTCTGTCATATTCGTCGGTGAGTGTTTCGGGTCTCAGGTAGCCTAGTCAGTTAAGGCACGGAATAACCAAGGCGGGTTCGATTTCTGGCCCGGGCTGGAAAACATATTTCGGATTGGAAATTTTCCCGACTTCCTTGGGCATAGAGTAATCACACTGTATTGGTAGAATAGAAGCGCATAGAAAGCGTTTAATTAATAACTGTGGAAGTGCTTCAAGAACCAGTAGCTTGAGAGCAGGCAAAAAGCTCGCGTATAAGAACACAAAAGCCAGGAAGAAATAAGAAGAAACGTTGTTTGAGTTCTTGTTTTGAGGGTTGTGAGCTCCTTCTCTCATGCGGATGCACTCTTGCACAAGTGCATCGGAGTGCCTGCGGTGAGCTCCAGTGCAGTGTCACTTTTGACAGAACAACATAAAAAATTTGGAATCTCGATTTTGTAGAAGTAGAAAGTTTTGATCTGCGGAAAATTCATCCTGGAAAGGTATCCTTCGGAACCTTAATCCCACCATGGATCTGAGCAAAATCTGCCGCATGTGTTCATCCGAAGTCGGCCCACTCAAGTCGATATTCTACGATTACAACGAACTGCGGCTGGCGGAAATTATTACCGATGTCCTACGACTGGAGATTAGATTCGCGGACGGTCTGCCGTCCAATATCTGCGATCCGTGCGTAGGCATTCTGACCAAAATGAGGCATCTGATCGAGCAGTTCCGTGCAAATGAGCGAGCGCTGAGGCAGAGGATCTTCGGAGGTGGAATCCCTGCGAATTGTAACTACAACAAGGCGTCGTTCGATATTGATGCAGCAATGTAAACCAAAGCTACGCAATCCTCTAGGTTTGAATTGTTATGAAACATTCAATCTTTTCAGCAAATCGGAGCTGGTATTCAACGAAGTTGGAACGATAGAAAGAATCGCAACATGCGTAACATCCCCCCAAGATGACGGTCCGCTATCGTTTGCGGCTTTGCTAAAACAAGGATCATTTGAACAAAAAGAATCAAGCTCTGACGATGACACTGACTGCGAAGGGACCGCATCTGAAGGAGTTACATCGGCAACTATAGGACAAGGCCAGTTGAGTCGCCCGTTCCTGCACGATCCTAATCGACCCAAGCTGAACGATTACAAATGTTACATATGCAAGAGCGAATCCATGGGTTCGGCTAAGGCACTGCTGGATCATTTATCAGTTCACTCGGGCTTGGTGCCACAAACCTGCCCCGAATGTGTGACGGAAATGATTGTACTGAGGGATGTTCGGTCGTTGAACGTTCACAGGAAAATGCATGCCCAACCGATCAAGTGTGACTACTGCGACCGACGGTACGGTGACTTCTATGCACGCGATGAGCACGTAAAGGTACACCATCTGGGCCAGGGTGCTCCGTGTCCTTCCATTTGCCAGCAGTGCAATAAAGTGTGCAATTCAGCAGCGGCGCTGAAAAGTCACATGCGGAATCATAAGCTGGATGTGAGGTAAGGTTCCAGATTCAAGCAATGTTTGAATTTTCTGTTGGATAACGATCCTACTTTATCATTTAGATGTGACCATTGCGGTAAGGTCTTCCATAAAATGCATAAACTGCGCGAGCACGTGACGCGTGTGCACCAACACGCAGAAATTCATCTGTGCAACATTTGCAACAAAGTCCTACACTCGCTGGATAGTTACAATGCCCACCTTAAAATGCACAATGAGGAGAAAAACTACGGTTGCGATCTGTGTCCGCTGAAATTTTACACCGCAGCAAATCTAAGAACCCACAAAAGAGTCCACCAGAAAAATGTCAACTACAAGCCGAAAAAGAACTGGACCAGTCACTATACCGTTTCCTACACCCCAGACGGTGTCAAGCATTTTACGTGCAATTTGTGCGGAAAGACCGCCACCGGGATCATTAACACGATCATCAGCCACGTGAGACTTCATTTCAAGGAAGTACAGTGTGATCAGTGCGATTTGAAGTTTACATTTATAAACCAGCTGAAGGCTCACTATGTGGTGCACACGCGGGAACGAAACTTCAAGTGCAACTACTGCGAGAAGGACTTTATGTATGATTCGCATATGCGGCACCACATCAAACAGGCACACCCAGCGGAAAGGGAGGCCGAAAGGGCCGTGGCTGCTAACCGCAAGAAGGCAATAGCACAGGCAAACGATCGAAATGCTTCTTAGATGATAATATGGTTTAAGAAAATCCTATGGGATGTCGTCCATAAATTACGTAATGCTTCGATGGTTGTGGCAGTCCATGGCTTATATAAAACAGAATTATGTAGTCGATTTTGATAATCTATGCCGTAACCTTAATTTCCTTAAGAACCCGTTTTCCATCTGCCAACCTGTAAGCCATCTCTATCCAGTGCTTCTATGAAGTGGGCCTGCTCGGCCCAAGAAAGCATCAGTCTTCAACTGGGAAAATAAATTGCGTGCTTTTCAACACTCATCACCAAATTGTTGCAGTATAGGTATGCAACACCAAGCGAACCGTCATGCACAACGAATGTGTGCCCTCCAGGAAGAATCGCTTCTGTTCAGAACTGATTGGAAAGGAATTAAACATTGCAGGACCATGTGTTTATAGACGTTCTCCAAAATTTTGCGTTACGTGATTTATACACGATTTCTGTGGTCATCTACCTACTTGATATCGGAAAGGTTTGTTTGAACAATAGAGCTACCTAATGACTTAACTGTACGTCAACGAGTCAGCTATTTTATGAAAGAAATTGCCACATGAGTAGACTCATTCTAAGGTGAAGCTAATCCGATCTGTCACTCTCTCATGTACCTACTTAAACTGAGCATCCCCCAATGGTAAATAGGACCGTCGTCGAACCAACTTAAATTGCTGTCGACTGCTTTAAATTCATAGTTGAGGCTCCGCTACCATGAGCTTTTGTGTCTTCTTCTGCTGCGATGTACTACCAAATTCCCGTCTTGCGCTTGCTTACAGATTTTGATAGATTTAAAAAGTTTAGAAATCCAAAAAAAACCTCTCAAATCGCGAATTAGGCGGAGATAAACGGGTTTGGAAGACCCAAACATCTCTCAATCGCGATTAAGGGCCTTATTTACGGCAATAAATTGGTTTAAAGAATTGGAATTGCGACTCGTTGACGCCATATTGCTTTTTATTTGCATACCTGAAAATCACTTAAATCACGTTTCGTGGAAATTTTAAAGTTGCAAACACACTCATTCGGTTTACGTGAATATTATACGGTCGATTTTACCAACAATTTGAGTGAGCATGAAGTGTATTGCAGGTCAAAGTTACTAACGTCACGTAACATTTGAAGTTTTCCAAATACTAATCAGTTACGTGATGTTTCACGTAAATCGGACGTGAAGATTTTTCAGAGTGAATAAAATTAACTTTACCAATTCCAGAAAAAATCATTCTATTTTATTTTCCTCATCTTACACAAATGCATCTTCCTCGGCATCTTCTTCATAGAAGAGATATTCATCCTCCTTGATCTCTTCCTTTGGCTCCAAATCCAATAACCCCTCGCTCATTATGACTTCTTCAATAATCTCCTCAAACGCATCGCCATCTCGGTCATCACCCAGTTCTTCCCATTGAGTGTCCTGTTCTTCCTCAGTCTCGTCAAGCTTCTCCGGCAGCTCGATTTCATGCAGCCGAGGTCTTTGCAAACCCTGGTGTCGACTGTGGACATGCTTGTTCAGAGCGTTGGCGGTGGTGAATTTCTTCGGACAATACGTGCACCTCTTCAGCAGTGACTCGTTGTGCAGTCGTTTGTGCCGAGTGAATGTGGCTTTCGAGCTGAGCACTGTACCGCAGTCCTGACAGGTGTAGGTTATTTTGTCATGAGCTATCATTACGTGTTGCTTCAGATCCGCCTGTTGGTTGTTGGGAAATGGCAATTAGTTAACTGAACAAATCATATTAAAACAAAAACAAAATCTGCCCAAACCTTAGTGTAATACTGCTTATCACATTGATCACATGGCCAATCCTTTTGCTTCAGGTGGAACTTCATGTGTGTCTCCAGGGCTGCATTGCTTCGTTCCATCTTACCGCAAAAGCTGCACATGTACTGGCCAACCGTCCTGATTGGTTCGCCGCTGCCAAGATCACGTGTCAAAGTTCTAGATTTGTCCTGGTTGGTACTCTTGTGGCTGGGCAGATGGTACCGTAACTCACCGGCAGTTCGGAAAGTATGCGTACATATAGGACAAGCCAAGATCTTGTTAGATTTCAGCATTTGCAATTCCTTCGGAGCCTCATCTACAACGTCGCCGCCGCTACTGATCTTCTCTTTGTCGTGCATCTTCATCAGATGGTATCGATAGCCCGGTAAAGTGTTCAGCACTTTATCGCACAGCTCGCAGACAAACGGTCCACGCCGTTTAGAAAGTTTGCTACCGACCAGCGGACACGTGTGACGATGTTTCGTCAGATGAGTTCGATGCTGAAACACTTCCCGACAGTCTAGGCATTCCCAGTTTTTTATCAACGTGCGAGATTTTCTTCCTCCAGATTTGAGTTTAGCAATCAGCCTATCAATGTATCGATCCATACGACAATTTTTCATCTCCTCCGTATCATCGTCTTCCCCATCGGATAGCTTTGCTTCATTGTCTTCCTCTCCGTCCGACTTACCTTCGCTGGGATCTGAGATGTCCCCTAGATCGTCTTGAGGTGGTTCGGGTATAGCAATTTGGGTTTGCTCACTCAGCTGTTCCAACAATCTTTGCTGTCCTTCGTGACACTTTTGAAGGAAATCTAGGATTGTGCAGACTTCATGGTAACAGTTTGGACATATCGCTTCTGCTGCCTCCAATCCTTCGCAATCCATGAGGCAGACGTTTATCAAAGCATCCGCCTTGTGATCGCTTCGTAGGTCTTTGAAGCTGTAGTTATTGTCCTTCTCGTGTTTAATGCCACACATACGACAGAACATGTCTGCCACTATGGATACTACTTCCGAGATAGTATCCTTAATGTTCCCTTCGCTGATGAACACCTCTTCAACGTTCGGTGGTTCGTGTTCATTTTTTGGATTCAGTTCTTCGTTCACTGTCGGCATCAAATGATCATCGCCAAAGTCGTCGTTCCTATCTAGCATCGCGTCTGTATCTCCCCGTTTCCAGCCATCGAGAAAGCGAGTAGGAACGGCACCTCTCTGCAGCTTGCACCGCCCGGAGAGCTTTTCGTGAATCTCACTGGGATTGAAGTGCTTCTCACAGACGCACGCATATCGGGGTGGCCGGAAGCCTTGCTCCCGTGAACATGCTATGTTCCAGGCTATTATCAGGTCAGGGTCCCGAGGGTACGAGAACATGGCCACACCTCGTTCATAATAGTCCTTGTGCGTACGACATCCGGAAATGAAACAGCCGCGAGGCATCTCTGCGGGAGCTGCAAGAAGAACAAAGTTTGATTCAATCTTTTTTTTGTTTTCATATTACTCTAACTATCGATAATACTGATAGGATGCAGAAATTGATCTTTAGCAACAATAGCAATAGGGGTCAACCTACTACGAGCAGGTTTCATCGAAATCTCGATAACGAAGTTTCTCAGAAAATAAAAACTCTATTAAATATAAAAGCAAATTTCATGCTAGGCTCATAAATATCCATAAATAAAGTAAGGATTTCTCGAGGGGTTAGAAACTTGACTCGAGAAAGAGAAAACACATGTCATATATAAATACATACGGCATATGTAGTTATGATCCGCGATTTGCGCTATGGGATCTTGCTTCGGCGGTCTGACTTGGTCAGTTAACTTCTTCGATGGAACAGCGTTTGTTTTCAGATACATTGACGACGCTGAAATAGCACGTAACGAGACATTATTGTTACATTCACTTCAAAGTCCAATATTCAAATACCTTTGAAAAAATCCTTTTCCGCAAAGTGACGGGGACAAACGAACAGCTTTGCGGTATTCACGTGCTCTTCCAGCCCGAAGACTTCCTTCCATTTTCGCACGAGGACCGGCTTACGTGGAAAACGTGCCAAACCCTTGCGACTTCGTGCCGAGCAGTCTTTAACACAGCACAGCCCATTGTAGTAGAAAAGAATTTTCTGAAGGCAATAGGCGGGAATGCGGAGGCTGGGTACTGCGTTGGCATTGAGTTTAACCCGTTCGACTGTAAAGATAAAGGATTTTTTTTTTCGTTTTATCTGCCGTTCCCAAATTTAAGGAATAAAGAGCTGCGCCTTTCCGACTCACATTTGATAAAATCACAGTCCCGGAAGTGTTCTTCGCATATTTTCTCTGTTCGCTTTCCGGACAAATTGACGATATTGCTCCATTTAGTGTACACCTTATTGGCCGTTGGAGGGACAGTGAAAAACGAAATCGCTTGCTTCGGGTATCCGCAGCGATTTTGACAGGGCGGGATAATGCACTTTTGCAAGGAGGTGATACCAGCGAATGATTTCTTCGGTTTCATCTTCTCTAGGGGCAGTAGATAATTATCATAAATCAATATTGATGGTGGAATATGAAACAAATAATAGCAATTTATTATGTTTATTGTTGTTTTAGATTAACTTCCGTACGAGGTATATGGAAGTATGCATTATGAGCATGAGCATAAGCATGATTGACCGCCTGAGGATGCAACTCCGTTACTGCCAGATCAACTGTAATTACACAGAGAACCAATAGACGTTGCTTGGGACTAGCAGTAAATACCAGCGCCGGCCACGTCCGAATGCTGGTCGAGAAAGGAATGGGTAGGAATATGTTGACGTAATACTCGCTTTAATGAAACCCGAGAACACCTCTGCACTTTCAAGGGGGGGGGGGGGCTTGCAGCAGGTTTCTTTTTGTAAACGATATGCTGAATTGGTGTCCTAACGATTCTATTTTGCGAAGGAGCTTGGGTTTGAACCCACGGTCTCCTGCTCAGTAAGCAAAATCGGCGACCGAGCTCCCCATATCACAAAACTACTACGATCAAGTTACCGTTTAACTTATTGCTACTAGGTTTTGATCCCGACGACGACGACAACAACTGCTCTTGAAAAAAGGATTTTACATGGATTTCCGATCAACACGTCTTTTCTAAAACTCAAATATTACCTCTTTCAGATACTCGTCCCTTCAATTGAATTTGATGCCGATTTAAATTATAACTCTATAATATAAAGGAGCTTGGGGTTGAACCCACAAGCAAAATCGATCGACACAAGGCCACCGAGCTCCTCATTTCGCAAAAATAAAAACGACTAGATTTCGACTTGCTGCTACTAGATTTCGATCCCGGCGGTGACCTCACTGACGACAATAACAACTACTCTTGCGAAGGATTTGTTATAGATTTCCCATCAACACGTCTTTCCTAAAACTCGAATATTATTGCTTTTAAGTACTCGTTCCTTCAACCGAATTTCTCATATTAAGAAACAAATCCGATTTAGCGTTAATGTTAGCGTCAGCGTGTGACACTCTGAAAGCGAGATTGGCAGATTTTATGTGTCATACACCAACTTTACCTCCTCTACTTGCATTTTACATATACAAATTATTATTATAATACCTCATGCTTTCATAATTTCGAAAAGTAGTATTTTAGTAATGAATAAGTTCAGCCTGGTGCCTTGCGCTTCGGTCAGAGAGCGTATAGAGCGTCGTTGTGCCAATTTGGTCGTGGCACATTTCGGGTATGAGAGAGTAATTGCAGTTAGATCAAAAGTGCCTGAGAAAATTACAAGTACTTTCGCAGATTACCCGAAGTTGCGATAGTGAAGGTATGGTCGCAGACAAGCAGACATAACACCAACCGGTGGAAACTAACGATTTTAAATTGGCTCACTACTTGACTAGCCTATTGGTTCCAAGCAAATCGATTAACGTACCCCATTCTAGTCAAAATTCTAGTACTACACAATGTTTGTTCGAGGGGTGAATCGATTAGCTTGGAACCGAAGATAGTAAAAGAGCTGAGCCAAAAAGTTGAGCACGTTAAAACTCTCTTAAAACGTTAATCGAAATCGTTTTTAACAGTCAATTTAAATATTTCTTAGTTGGTAGTACCAACAATCAATACGAAACTAACGATTTTAAATTGGCTCACTACTTGACTAGCCTATTGGTCCCAAGAAAATTGACTATGTTTCGAGGGGTGAATCGATTAGCTTGGGACCGAAGATAGTACCAGAGCTGAGCCCAAAAGTTGAGCTCGTTTCTTCGGGACCTTCTTGTCTTAGAGTTACCTCTAAGTTACCGCCACTTGTGGTGCACATAATCAATTCCCTAGCGTTTGACGTTTACACACTACAACCAAGGTTGCAAATACTCATTTCAGCTAAAACAATGTTTTTTTTTAATTATGAAATAATTAGATGCTATGAACATATTTTGTATAGGTAAGATACAAGAAGATGTTGCAAAGAATGTGTTTGACATATCAAACCTGTTTATTTCACTTCATGAGAGTCACAAGCAGCGATTTTTCACACACTCACTCACTCACTCAGCGATCAGCAAATCGCTGATTGTGACTAGCAGAAAGCAAAATTTACAGGTTTTATGTTTCAAACGCAACCTTCAAAGTGTAACCTCTTCTTGTAAGTTACAAGAACATGTCAGCATACCATCTTTTGGTTTTATTATTCCGAAAAACATTATTTTAGCTAAAATGAGTATTTGCAACCTTGACTACAACCGTCTATTGCCCATCGAAGTATATACGACAGATGGCGGTAGGGTTTACAATGATAAATGTTCAATATAGCTTGTATATTCTTACTTTGCTTGAGTGTGGTTGGTTAGTTGGGGAATCTGATGAAACTGTCACTTCCTTTCGTATTTCTTTCATTCTCTTTTCGCAAACGGGAGCGCTCAGTGGACCAGCGACTTTGGACGTGAGCCTCGTCCCAGATCACCATGGCAATTCAATGACAGATGGTGGACATGAAACCGACAAAAAAAAAAGCGGAATCATATTAGAACCAACCAAGGACGATCTACGAAAGGAAACTGCCGGTGAAGCACGGAATGAAATACGAACCGTTAGAGAAAAAGTACAAGAGATTCCAAAAGAATCAATTAACGACGATGGAAGAGCAGAATATGGTGAGAGCTTTCCAATTATAAAAAAAAAATAAATATCAAAATTATACTAAATACATGCCAGGTTTCATAAAAAAAATTTCGAACCTGGAAGTGTATATATAACCAATATCCATTTGATAACGGTGATGCATACATGCGGGGCTTATTGTGAGTGAAAGTAACCTCGGAATGGGCGTGAGTCTCCAGATATTCTGAAATGGGTTGCTGGATCTGCAATAGAGCTATCACCTTCTAACTCCCGGACTAAAGCTGTCTACAATGACCATACATGAGATATTGTAGAGAGAGTTCTTCCAAAATAGCACTGCCGGCCAGTGGGGGTTCGAGGGAATACACACACAATGAATATGTTCAGCCCTGGTGGCTACCACAGTATTTTACATTTGATCGTCCATATACAGTAGCGCCAAAAGCATGCTGTGGTGGGTTCATCTAAATCACCGCTGCCCAACGTGCGGCTCGCGTCCGGACTTTTTCTCTGGATCTCAGCAATAGCATCATTCTAGTCTAATTTTATTCATCATTATAAATTTCAGCCCAACATGAATGAGAAAGAAACAAAATGCAGCTTGAAACATGTTCATCGAAAATAGATACACGTGCAACCATTTGAAAAAGCAAGTTTTGAAAGGTTGGGCAGGCCTGATCTAAATTGATCAATTGCAATATTGCATTTCAATAGGGTGCATTCACCACCAGAGGGCGAGCCGCCTTCAACCGTATGGGCTGGTGAATAACCAACCTGCGTATGGTAAAATTCACTGTTAATTAAAACCAAGAGCTTAGCTAGGTTTCGAGTTAGGGAGGGGCAAAAAAAAATAAGCATGGAAAATTTGGCCGAATGCCATTTCACCGAACGCCATTTCCTCGAAGCCTTAGTTTTGCTGAGTCTAGGGGGGCAGTTGCCATACACACATAAACATAAAAGCCACCACACATACTATTAATTTGACTCATAAATTTCATGTGTACTTCTAATTGGATTCTGTGCGACATCTGTGGGATTTGATGACGGAAAGTAGTACCGTTAAAGTGACTATAATAAAAAAAATGCAAAGACCAAGATTTTGAATCCTAAGAAAATCATCACTTATGATGCCAATTTCAGCGAAAAATTCGAATGATTTCCAATCAACTGGTTATAAGCCCCATCATGTATTTAGATGCAATATCAAATGTATAGGTACTTTTAACTTTTATGATAAAACATTAAAAAAAGTTCTTTTTGTAGGTAACCGAAAGAGTTGAGTTGGGGTAAAATGAGCATCCCTTCGGGGTAGTTTGAACACCTTAGTAAACGATCGGTAAACATATGTAACTGAAAAAATTCTTTAAGCACAGATAGCTAATCCATCAATCATTATGGTGAAAGGTTAGGATGAGGAGTTCACCATTCCTACACTGAGGAAATATTATATAAACTTCTAAGGGCCAGTGCAGTATGATATTGATTCTCAACGTTGTCCCTCGCGTTGTCCTTCCGTGCGGTCAAGCTGGCTCTACATCTCTTCTTTTCCAGCATAAACTCGAACCATAACTTTACCTTACCGAAAATTGTTAAAAATTGTTTATAATCCCTGCTAAACTTTAACTGAAATGGTTATGGAACTTTACATGAACGTTTATGTGATAAAGTTTTAACCTTATGTATTATGGTTCTTTGGATGTGAACCTTACAAATAATGGGTTGTTAAGAACCATTACCATTCAAAATAGTTGTTTTCTCCATACATTTTTGGAGAGAGGACTGTAGTAGAATCTTTTTACTTATGGTTTGAGAACTCTAATATTATTATGGTTATAGTAGCCAGTAAGGTTCATTAATGGGTTTGTATTATCGGTCAACTTTACGTGGAATATATCGCGAATTGGTAATCAGTAATTTACAGGCAACCAATTCGAGATATATTCAAAAAATAAAGTTGATCGATGTTACAAAACCATCTATAAACCTTACCGACTACCATAACCATTACCATTGAAGTTCTCAAATCATGAATAAAATGGTTCCAATATAATACCTTTCTCAAATATGTATGTAATTTTTTTTAGAATTGTAATGGCTCTTAACAACCCATTCTTTGTAAGGTTCACTTCCAAAAAACCTTAATACATAAGGCTAAAACTTTATCACACAAATATTCATGTAAAGTTCCATAACCATTTCAGTTAAAAATTAGCAGGGATTATAAACAATTTTTAACCATTGTTGGTAAGGTCACGTAATGGTTCGCATTTATGAGGGTTCATGTGCTTTTCGCTTTTGTGGGTTTCGCGAACCCCAGGTTGAAAATCGATGCAGTATGAGATCGCAACCAAATGAGCTCAAATTTTGGGAGAATGATCAGGACCTAACATTATGGAACCAAGTCATACAAGCGTTCATACGAAAAATGTGGCAATATCTCCCCATTTTTATATGGCGGAACTGCCCCACTATTCCCTAACTTTTTAAACTGCTGTTAGATCGTGTCTGCGAGATTAATGCGATTTCTGTTTTGGACGATGAATCATTTATAAGGAATACATTTTAAATAAACTATGAACATATTTGCTTACCTGATTATTACGCGTAAATTATAGTTAAACTAATAACCAATATAACTAATGAACAACAATCGATTTCTGAAGAGATCACAACTTGCAAAAAATATCTTTAGTTTATTTACCAACAAACGAATGATGTTTGAGCAAGCAGCAAGCTTCAAAAGAGAGATTCGGTGAGTTCCCGAGTGAGTTCCATTTAAAAGTATCGAAATTCATCGCTTCTTATTTGAACATCCCTCAACGCTTGACAGCAGACGAGATTGTGTCAAAACATCTGGTCGCTCCGCGCTCGCTTTTAGCTCATTTTTGTGTGTGCAAAAAGTTCCCCTCTGAACGAGACACGAATCGAAGAAAATATGGCCAGCCGTGAAGCCGTTCGCCGGGCCGTACAGAATGTCCGGCCGATTCTGTCCGTAGATCGGGAGGAAGCCCGGAAACGTGTGCTCAATCTGTACAAGGCCTGGTACCGCCAGGTTCCCTACATTGGTAAGTGGTTCTCATTGCAAGTGTGTTATGTCATAGCACGGGTCGTCGGTATAGGTTGGAAGCTGTTGTATAGCCGTGGGTAAATGAGTTTTGTTTGTTTTCAGTGATGGACTACGATATTCCCAAATCGGTGGAACAGTGCCGCGATAAACTTCGGGAGGAATTCCTCAAGCACAAGAATGTGACGGACATTCGGGTGATCGATATGCTTGTGATTAAGGTAAGTGTTCCTACTATGATTTAAACATATTTATTATTTGAAGTTGGCAATTGTTTTAATAATTTAATAACATTAAAAAAAAATCCACTTGCATTAACGTGATAGACTTATTTGAGTAGATCTAGGAATGGCTCATAGAGCGTTTCAAAATTGTCATGATTAAAAATCGCGACAGAAAATGCACTGAGGGAACTGACCATACACTACTCGTAGGGCCAAATGGAGCTGAAGGAGTCTGTTTCGATCTGGAAGCAGAAGGGACACATCATGCGCTACTGGAAGGAAAGCGAGGAGCCCAAGCCAACCGATTTCCTGTCGAAATTTTTGTCGGGAAATAACTGAACGACCTGCAGGCAGAACACGGGCTAAAAAGAATGAGGGTTTTAATGCTATGCGTTGTAAGTAGTTGGAATAAAGAATACGGCGAATCGTAATGACTTTGTTATTTATTGTGTCAGTCGTTATACGCACAGGCATCTCACGGTTCATCAGTTATGCACATAACGGCAGTAGAGAAAATGGGGAAAATTGTGAATCGCTAAGAGCATCTGCGTACACGCTGAAAAATGAATTTTTGTTTCAGGGCCTAATGTATTTTGTTATTGATTCAAACATATTGTATCATTATTTTAACAAAACATATTTTTGAATCACCATTTTTAGAATCAACAAACAGAATATTGACTCTACAACCGGTTTGTTGATTCAAAAATATTTTTCTATGAATTAACCGAATAATATATTTGAATCAATACCACAAATATATTAGGCCCTGAGCCAAAAATATATCCATTTGAATTTAAAAATCATTTATCTGCGTGTAGAATACATTATTTAGAATAGCCGAAAGAAAATATAGTCCATCCTGATAGCAAAAACGTCTATATTTTCAAACTGCGATTTAAAATGGTAACATAGCATTATTTACACACTTTTATGCTGTAATAGCAAATTTGCGTTTGATCCGGGTTGGAACCAAACTTTTTGTCAGATCGAACTTTCGACCTGAGGTAGGTTACAAAAGCAAATGATCAAACTAACGTTTGCCTGAAAATAAGCTAACCCTATCTTGATACCATATCTGCAATTATACGCATAACTGTCCCATGTTGAATGCAATCCTTATGGGCCATGGGACCCAGTTAAAATAAGGAATTATATAGCACCTTAAACGACAAACGCGGCAGGGAATGTTTTTGGTGCCGAATTATTAATGAAAAAGGTAGCCTAAAGAGGATCGATCAAATTAAATGACAGGTAGTTGTAGAAATGCATTAGAATGAAATCGAAAGGCTTTTTGCTATAAAAACTATTTTTGCTAAAACTGACAAGCGTCGATTGTCAATTGGCAATTAATCGCTGACTGCAACACTGCAATCGATAGCCATGGAGACGACTTCCACACCTGGAACCCATCAACACGTGGGTCGCAATCAACGGCTTTACTTCCCTTCCAAAGGAAGACGTGACCAGAGATTTTTTCGTCTCAGAAAAATCTCAACGGCATATTTTGGGATTGAACCCTACTTCATCGACTTTCGCTTCCGTTAATTCCTCTACGTTTTCAGAATTTATTTCCTTTAATTATGATGTTACATTTGTTATTACATTTCAAGTGGTTAGGGCTAGTTGCTGTTCATCTTTGACATTTATTTCTTTATATATCAATTGACAATATTTTTTCACGTTAGTGTCGGTTAAGAGATTGTGTGAAATTGATTGAAAAATAACTACCAAAAAGTTTCCTATCATGTTTTTCGTATGCCAGATAAGCTTCTTTATCGAGCTGCGTTGAAAAAAGCCGGAAATGTCTTTCATTGGTTTTAAATCGGCGAAGATAATCGATCAATGCTACGTAGCACCTTATGCATTGTTTGGCTTGATTTCTCGATGCATTTGCTGTTGCTTTTGCTAGCAAATACAACCTTGTAATGCACTATACTGAAAAAAATCTTAAAAATTCGTTCACGAAACTGTACACCCCTATTCTGTATTTCGTTTCAAACGAAATTCTCACACAAAAAAAAATTTTTTTTGTATGAGAATTTCGCTCGAAACGAAATACAGAATAGGGGTGGTAGTAATTCAAAAAGAAAGTCGATAAAGATGATTCTGTATACGCTAGAAGTTGCTTATATATATTTTCATCAAATATTATTTATAAAAAAGTCACACTACAGCTTGCGCATGTATTTTCGTTTCAGATATGAATCCACTGAAAGCTTTGCCACAATTTCCTCCACTAGGTGGCAGTGAATAGCCGATAGTGCGTCTTGACTAAGCAGCTTCCGCGTGCGATGCGAAACAAGACAACGAAGAATATGAAAACCGCAACCAAAACAAAAAGGACAAAACAAACTTTCTTGAACTTATTTGGTTCTGCATTAAAATCGTGAATCGTTCTGTGATCAGGTTGTAGCCTACAACTTGTAGGTATTTTTCTTGTGAATTTGAGATGCCAAATTGCCAAACATCAGCCATGGCATTCGAGCATCGGAAGAGGAAAACATTGATCCGGTTTGTCCTTGGTATAAACAAGATTGTGGAAGGAAGTGGGTGATGTGTAATGAACGACCATTTACTGGAACCGGAATCGGAACCAGAACCGTTGAAATGATGTTGCGAATCCTGAAAAGGTTAGTTACTGTGGAATCGTATTGGGTTATTTTGTAATATAAAATATCAGTTGATAACATAACTTTCTTTTAGATTGCAACTCGGGCTGTTTAGCGGTTTCCATTAGTTGAGAGTCAGGTGAGTGAATACATGCCTACATTTAAACCGAAAGACTTGGTGTTCACGTTCCGTAGATAAGTTTAAATTACATGAAAGTACCTATGAACGTGAGTCTTTATCTGTTACTGTACCTCAAACATAAAGCTAAGTTCATTGCGAAACAAGCTTCAAAACACCAATATATGTCTCTAATAAGAGATTGATCAATTATTTTTTTGTATTTAGTATTGGAAATATTGTGTTTAAACTTGTTTTAAATAATGTTGGCATTTACATATGATTTTAGGCGATTTCTTTATTTTTCAACTAATAATCTTCTTCAGGTGCTACGCTATTACTAGCTTAACATTCAATTAACTTAAGTAATCTGTAAAGAAAAATGTTCATTATTCTTGAATCTAACGATGTACTGCAATACATCCAGCAACCATGTAAAATTTCAAAGATAAACATTAATGTTCAATTGGATCGTATTTAGACACTTGGACCTGGACTATTTCTATGGGGATAACGCCTAAAGGTATGCAACGGTTCATATAGAACAGCTGCTGCGTATATTTTACTCCCATGGTTGACCGTTTTAATACAATAAATAAAATAATTGATATCGTGAGTACAAAAGGTTACGTTCAATAATCTATCAAAACGAGTGCAGGATTCTTCTTGCTAAAAAGTTGCATTCTAAGATGCATTTAGCCATATGCTATGGGTGTGCAACAATAGAATTTCAATGCAAATGAAGTGTGCAACAATTGGGGTTTGAGACACATTCAAAAGATTTATTATGAGGATAGTTTTACCGAATATAGATTTCAAATGAGCTCTGGCAATGTTTCATGAATCGCAATCGTAGATTTCTTGAAGATATAGGTAGCCAAATTCATCTGATGTACATCAAATGGACAGCTACTCACCGTCTTGCAACAATTTGCTGATTGAAAGCAGTTGCATGTGTCGAACCGTATCGTAACCTATCCAGCAGATTACGTTGAATCCTGTGAAGAAAGGTTTCCGCTGTGCAGTTGAAGTCGAAAAATGCATAGAGTTCTTTGAAAAGTGCAGACATGAACCGTATTGGATCATGTAATTCGTAATTAGCTGCTCTGGGTCCGAAAGGCAGGAAACTCCTCGATCGTAGAACTCGTCCAGGTGCATAGATTTCGAATTGACCAAAAATCCCGGGAGAGTGGATTTCACTTATCAGTACTTTTGCTGTAAAAACTATCTGGTTAATCTTTCTCCTACGTTCAAGAGTTTCAATAACCAGAAGTTGGCAAAGATCTTCGTAGGATTGAATCATTCCAAGGAAGGTGTCGAAGAGCGTAACGAACGATTTTCCCTTGAACAGACAGGACCGAGCTATCCAAATTGTTTCATACGGACACCATACTACTACACCAAATTCCAAGATCGATCGCACTAGAGAACAATATAGCGCTATCAGGCAGGTAGAATCCCGAAACTCATCAGAGATCGAATCCGAGTTGCCTGTTAGATCCTACGATATCCGTGTAATGTAGCTTAAATGTCAAAAGCAGAATCAAGGGTAATTCCTAGATCACGAACGTTGTCTGCACGCTGCAGAGGATGGTTATCGATCGTATAATTGAATGGAATAGGATTTAGCTTGCGATGGAAAGTGATGATATTGCATTTTTGAACACTCAACGTGAAAAAATTCTAGAGCACCAGTCTTCGAAACTATGCTGCAACCGAAAGCAATCGTCTGCATAGAATGACCGGCAACCAGTTGGGAGTATCTAAGCAATTTCGTTAATGAATATAGCAGCGATCCCAAATTGCTGCCTTGATGAACGCCTGAGTTGTTTGGAAAATATTCTGATTTATCAGATCCGATTTTTACACAAAGCTCTCGATTGCAATCGATTGGTAAGATACGATTCAAACCAACGAGTGAGTCCTTGATAGGTACCCGAGCTTCTCGAGTTCGGCAAGTAGAATGGCATGATCAACCCGGTCGAAAGCAACCATGAGATCCGTATATACGACGTCCACCTGTGGCATAGGGAAATGAAAGGAGGAAGGTTTGTTGAGACCGAACGTCTTCATTATTGGTGATTTTAATGCAAAACACCGCTCATGGAATAATGCTCAAAGCAATTCCAATGGTAATATTCTGTTTGATGATTGTTCTGCAGGTTGCACTATTCAATATCCAAATAGCCCAACGTATTTTTCTTCAGCAAGAAATCCCTAACTATTGATTTGGTCTTAACTGATTCATGTCAACTTTGTAGACAATTGGTTACCCATGCTGACTTCGGTTCTGATCACCTTCCAGTTCTAATCCCAACAGCTCTACTTTCAATTACCATAGAGCTGATTGGGAGCAATATCGAACATTTATGGAATATAGCTTTGATCCAAACATACCTTTGCAAACCAAAGAAGAAATTAAGAGCATACTTGAATCTCTGACTATTTCTATAGTTGAAGCAAGAGCTGCCTCAGTACCAAAATGCGAGGTTAAATTCGATTCAATTATAATAGACGACGATCTTAAGCTCTTGATCCGTCTTAAAAATATCCGTAGGAGACAATATCAAAGAACACGCAATCCTGCCATGAAAGTTATCTGGCGGGATTTGCAAAAACAAATTAAAAATCGATTCTCTGCCCTGAGGAACAACACTTTTGAAAATAATGTTTATACATTAGACCCAAGTTCCAAACCCTTTTGGAAACTCATACAAATTTTGAAAAAAAAACCTCAAAAGCCTATTCCAGTGCTTAAATAATGTTGGTAAAATATTGATCACAAATTCGGAAAAATCTCAGAAACTTGCTAAGCATTTCGAGAGTTCCCATAATTTCAGTTTGGGTCTTACTAGTCCTATTGAGAATCAGGTTGCTCGGGATTATCTGAATATTTTTTCTCGGGAAAGTATTTTTGATGATTCCTGGGGGATTGATTTGGACGAAGTAAGATCTATAACTAAAAAGTTTCATAATATAAAATCTCGAGGTGATGATGGAATTTTCTATATCCTCATCAAAAAACTCCTAGAAAGTACCTTCCTTGTCTTTGACATACTTTCCTGATAAATGGAAAAATGCAAAAGTTGTTCCAATTTTGAAGCCGGATAAAAATCCAGCTGAAGCTTCTAGCTACCGTCCAATAAGTTTGCTGCATTCAATAAGTAAACTTTTTGAAAAGATAATTTTAAATAGAATGGTGCTTCACATCAATACGAACTCAATTTTTGCAGATTTTTTTTTTAATTCTTTATTTAAGAGATTTTTAGCCTTAGGCTAGTTCATCTCTAAATTTTTGCAGATGAGCAGTTTGGATTTCGCCATGGGCATTCAACTACTCATCAACTCTTAAGAGTTACCAATTTAGTTCGTTCAAACAAATCTGAAGGCCACCCAACTGGAGTTGCTCTTCTAGACATAGAAAAAGCATTCGACAGTGTTTGGCATGAAGGTTTGATTGCTAAATTGAAAAAGTTTAATTTTCCACTTTATATTATGAAATTAGTTCAAAATTATTTAACTGACAGAACTCTGCAGGTAAATTATCAAAATTTCAAATCTGATCGACTACCTATTAGAGGAGGAGTTCCTCGGGGTAGCATTCTTGGGCCTATATTGTATATTATTCTCACTTCGGACCTCCCTGATTTGCCTCAGGGTTGCCACAAATCTTTGTTCGCTGATGACACAGGCAGAAAATAAACTTCATTATCTCTCCAGATAAAAAAAATGTCTGGATCTTTGCACAGAATTTAAGAAGACCTTGGATACATAATTCTAAAAAGATTTTAGAGAAAATTCTAGGAATAATTCCAACGTATTTCGGAGAAAAATTCCAATGTACTTTTGGATTTTAATTTAATTATCAACTCAAGTAAATTGTGGGAAAATTTAAATGGTAGTTGTAAGAAGACATCCATGTGCATTTTCAGTAAGTTAAGAGTTGATTTTTGTTGTTGTTCTGAGGATAATTCCATGACGATTGTGAAAAGGATCCGTTACTAATGAGTATTCCCAAAAAGTTCTGAGAAGAATTTCCAGATAGTTTTGATGACAATTTCAAGGAAATTTTCAAGGTACATATTAAAGTTAGAGGATAGTTAGAAATTACTCTAGAGCAAATTCCAAGGTAATTCTGAAAATAATTTCAAGCGAATTTTAAGCTGAATGCCATGAGAATCGAGGAAACAATTTAAAAAAAAAATCAGAATATTTTTAATGGAAATCCGGGATAATTCCAACAGCATTTCGAGAATAATACAGAAAAGTCAGCAGAATGTTTGGGCCTTTATGACGAGAATTGAATTACAATTACACGAAGAGTTCAATCTAACTTTAAATATAACCACTGCTTCCATCCGGTTGCCACCTCTTCTACGCAGATGGTACAAAAATCTACAATATTCGGATCTGCAGAATATCTATATAGGGGAAATGGATGAAATGTCAGCCTAATTGCCTCTAATTTGGGCCCATACATACAGGGTGTCCATCCAACCGGGAAAACCGGGAAATACGGGAAAAAACCGGAAATTCAGATTTACCGGGAAAAAACCGGGAAAAATGCGGGAAAACCCAAATTGCACCGGGAAAGATCATACACACTTAGATTTTTTTACAGGAATCAGTATTTTTTACTGGGTTTTTAAATTACTGAAAAACTCGGTTAAAATTCAAATGACCATTATTCGTAAAGATTCGATAAAATCGACAAATTTTATTTTTCATCATTAAACGGGGTTAACAGAAGTAAGTCTGTAAATTTTCGTAACACATTTTCGCATTTTTGAATTTTTCACAGATTTTTTAAATTTGACCGAACAGTTCTGCAATTCAAAAACTCGGTAAAAATTACTGACTGGATAAGTGTGTTTATACTCATCCAAAGTAACAATTCTGATTTTATATTAGTCTTGTAGGCCATAATTTGGTCTTGAAGAATCCTTTAAACCTTTAAACTTGTAACGGTACTTGGAATCAATCAACTTTATAGCACATTCTTCATTATATTCTCTTGCTTACAACTTTCATATAATTCTTTTCTCTCACTCGCAATCTGTTCACGCCCGGATCAAGCGGTGATTTTGTTGTTGTTCCTACTACGATAGCTAAATTTATAGAATTTCATATGGTGTCATTGCTTGAATTCTTATGCTACAGTTTTCCGAGTGAAGTAGTTCTAGTATAAAGGCTGAGCGAGACATATCCTGAATCCGAAGCTACTTCAAGATAGAGAAGCAGATTCATGCCGTCTCAAACTCCTTGCAAACTCTCATCATGGTTGGCATGCACATGTTCGACACCGGACATAGAGATACAAGATTAGGACATCTTTGAATACCGAGGTTAGTTTGTAAAACATAAAGATCTGAATCCATACCTCTCACTCCAAAATCATGAGATCAAATCTCACCCGGATAAAGCACGAATGATCCGAGAGTGTGAAAATTACTATTAATAAAAAATACTTTCCTTGAAATTTTGCTAAGCATTCTCAAATCATCCTCTTGGAATCCTGTTAGGATTATTTTAAGATTATTTCAAAAATCATCATTGGAATTTTCTTGCATTTCCCTTCTCAATTCCAATCCCCAATTTAGAATAACATATTTTGACCGTACTACATATTACATACTGTATTCTTTAGGCTATTGACCCTAAGCGAAATAATAATCTATGCTTCAAGTAAGGATTTGGGTTTTATCATGCGATAAAACTTGTGATGGTACTTGGGGTATTTTACCATATTTAACTGTTTCGATTAAACTGGGAAAACTAGGTTGAACAACTGGAAAAAAAACCGAAAAAACAGGCTTTTAAATTCTTAAATATAATGGCAAGAGTGCATTTGTTTTAAGTCCGTTATCTTCAAGAAAATTAGGATATACAATTCCATTGTCTATGATCTCGAGATATCACAAATTTTCTGAAGTTTCGAAAAAAATAAACTCTGGTTCCGACATCTTGAAAGTTTTCCAAGTCTAATATGTTGAAAAAAGGGATAGGAAACTTTCCAAGCGCTAGAGATTTTTTCAAAGACATGAATTTCGATAAATCCGGAAGCATGAATTCCGAAGGCCGGAAGCATTAGTATCGGCAAACATCGAAAAATCATGTAGGGGAAATGGCTCTAATGTTGACCTATGGATCTAAGATTGCGCCCATCGCTAATAATCTGCTATTTATCAATTGTATCTAGATGAACGCGTCATTGGGACGGTAGTAAAGGATATTTTTTGTCGCTATTGAAAATTTAGTCGATTGCTGAATTTATGTAAGGGGCCAAATTAGGGGCATTTAGGCCGACATTACATACATTCTCCTAGTAGAATCTTCTTTTTTTCAGAAGTTCTTTCCCAAGCCCATCAAATTGTATTCTCTACAAGTCCGGAATCAGCAAATTACCAATCCCAGATTTTAGATAAATTCTATTTTTAAAATCATGAAATATTTTCTATATTTTAGAAACATTAAATTTTTCTCGGACTTTGAACTTACATTCTAACATATCGTAAGTTATTCTACGCTTTCTTAATTTGTTTGAATTGAAGATCGCGGATTACTAAGTACCAGCATCAAACAAAAAAAATCCAATATCTCTACAATGTATACCAGAATCTTACAACTTTTTTGAAGATCGAGATTTTTCGAGAAAATTTTCCTCGTTCCAGAATAATGATAATTATTGATACGATCCAGAACACTTGCCTAGGTTCCAAAGATATGATTTCTTTCTATGTTTGACGTTTTACAGAAGTCTCTATATTCGAGATCTTTAAAATTGATTGTATTAAAATTGAAGAATTAGGAACTCAAGCTAATATTGAATCCTGAGCAAGGCCGGGCACACTCAGCTAGTGATGCTCAAGAAATCTGATGAGTCAAGCATCGAAAAATGTAACATAATTTCGTATCGTCGAAAAAACGGATCAATCATCTTTGACTATGTCCTTTTTTGACGTTGTCTTGCTCGTGTACAGCACATAAAGGTCCTCGGTGTTATCCTGGATTGCGGACTCACATTCAAAATCCACTACAATGATATTATTGCCCTAGCTAACCATCAATTGGGCTCGAGTTCCATGGCCCGCTATGTTTCAGGTCAGTTTACTGCCCACTTGTGCGGTCTTTCTTAGAGTCAATTTCTGTTGTATGGTGTCCTTTCCATGCCAGCTGGATCGCTAGAATTGAATCCGTTCACCGGAAGTTTGTAAGATATGCTCTTCGTTTTCTCAGCTTGGCGTGACTCAAGGAACCTGCCACAGTACGAGGAGTGTTGCTGTTTCCTGAGCATCGAAAAATTAGAGGTGAGACGGACGGTCGTTCAAGCTATGTTCGCTGGAAAGCTGCTTCTAGGTGACAGCGACCGTTCAACATTGCTGGCACAGCTTAATCTGTACACCCCCGAGAGACCTCTTCGCGACTTTCTGTTTTTAGAACCACGGAGCAGAAATTATGCACTATATGAGCCAATTCGATCAATAAGCCGGAAGTTCAACAACTTCTTCGGTGTGTTTGACTTCAATTCATCAGCTGAAGTGTTTTGGCATCGGCTACTTCAAGACCAACAATTGAAATGGCCTTAACTCCATTTTGTAAACAAACCTTGTAAGGCCATTTTCTCGCGAACCGAAGTCCGCAAAGGCAAACCAACATAAAGAACAGGTAGGGGAAATTTTCCTCTACCCGATTGTGGTTTAGGTTTGCGAATGAAGGTTTCGGTTCGCGAGAAAATGGCCTTTCAAGGTTTGTTTACAAAATGGAGTTAAGGCCATTTCAATTGTTGGTCTTGACTTGGCCTCTTTCGTACCGTTGGCCGTAACTAATTAGTTTATGTTTTATTCATTTAATAATTCAATTATTAATAAACAACTACACATACAAATACAAATAATTATAAAAGGAATCATCATTAAAAAATCTAAATAAATCTATGATTATTTTCATGATTTTTTTTGGGAATATTCTGCATTGAATTTCTGGAATGTTATAAAGGAAATTTCAAGGGAAATGCTTTTATAGAAAATTCATGAGAACATCGCAAAGAAATCCTGTGAAGAGTTATATACGTATATTCTACAAAGTAGTATAAATTTCTATTCAATATGATGCACATAAATCGAGCGTCATATATCTAGGGTGGCCACTAGAGTGATGCAAAATTTGAAATTTTCGGTCCACAATACTTAACCGATTCCAAATCGGATCCTGACTAACCTCTCAAAATTTTAACCCATTTGGTGAGAAACTGAGATGGCACAAACCATTTGAAGTTTGTATGGGAATTACTATGGTAAAACCAAGATTTTTGTTCATGTCTATCTAATAATTCACCATATCGGTCTGCTTCAAAAACTTTCAACTTAACTTGTAGGAAATTTTCCCAGCTACAACTTTGCTGAAGACTACTTTTTGATTAAATGCAAGGATCGAAAGTTATTAATGGTTCAATGCACTGATGTCTTATGATCATGCTCAATCAACTGCTCAGCAGGCAACATTGGTGTTTCTGGGGCGTTGAATAGGACACACAAATTATGGCTACTATGTCACATTGCAAAATACAGTGTTGCCTACAGAGCAGCTGCTTGATCATGTCATAAGTTTACCAATCTCTTAAATAATTAATAACTATTTCCTGTCTCGTTTTACATAGAAACGAATTTTCTATAAGAATAGCTATCGAGCTGTTTTGCAGCTCAATATGGAAAAAGACTAGAAGGCAATGAACAAAAAGTTGAGATTTCCCATAGTAATTTACATGTAAACTTCAAATGGCTTGTGTGAAGTCTGTTTCTAACCAAATGAGTTGTAACTTTTGGAGGTTAATCACGACCCGATTTGAAACCATTTAAGCACTGTGGAGCGAAAAAGTCAAATTTTGCATCAGTCTAGTGGCCACCCAGGTTCTGCAGAATTGCCGCAAATACAACGAGTTCACACATCATTTGTTCATCGATTTCAAATCCGAGCACGAGTACGGATTTCCGGATAAACTGACGCGATTGGTCAAGGCGACAATGGATCGAGTTATGTGCGTTGTTCGAGTATCGGGAACACTCTCGAGTCCCTTTGAATCTCGAAGGGGGCTACGGCAAGGTGATGGACTTTCGTGTCTGCTATTCAACATCGCGTTAGAAGGTGTGATCAGAAGAACTGGGATAGATACGAGTGGCACGATCTTCTGGAAGTCCATCCAGCTTCTTGGCTTCGCCGATGACATCGACATCATGGCACGGAACTTTGGGACGATGGCGGAAACGTACATCAGACTGAAGGCTGAAGCTAGGCGGATTGGACTTGCCATCAACGCATCAAAGACAAAATACATGAAAGGAAGAAGTTCTAGCGAAGATAATGTTCGCCTACCACCCCGAGTTCAGATTAACGGTGATGAAATCGAGGTGGTCGATGAGTTCGTGTATTTGGGCTCACTGGTGACCGTTGAAATTGATACCAGCAGAGAAAATCAAAGACGCATTATGGCAGGGAATCGTGCCTACTTTGGAATCTGGAGGACGCTCCGGTCGAATAAAATTCGCCGCCGCACGAAGTTGACTATGTACAAGACGCTGATTAGACCGGTGGTCCTCTACGGCTCGTGGAGGACCAGCGGCAAGGTGGATCGACCTAGTAGAAGGCGACCTGCGGACCTTTCTCAGACTACGAGGCTGGCGAAGTGTGGCCATGGATCGAGTAGAGTGGACACGACTTCTTCGGACAGCAGAGAACAACAAAGCATTAGCCTGATTGGTAAGGTAAGTAAGGCCACGCTGTCGGGGAAACTAGGAGAAACGTGAAATAACCAGGACAAAACCGGGAAAATGATTTCAATCTCAAAATATTTTCTTTCCTTTATTTAACGTCGGTCTCTGTTCCGCAATCTAGTGCCAATTACCGACGGACATCGATTGCCATCCATTGACGGCAATCGAATGTGCAGGAAGGCAGCTTCCACACCTGCGTAGGATATCGCACCCATTCAACACACATCCCAAGTAGCATTTCTTGTTTTATTGCACTCTATTAGTGGTTATTGAGATCAATTTCATAAAACCGCCAATAAAATTAATAGCTCCAGCACAACCTTTTGATAACCGCTATAAGATCGTCATACAGCTTAGTGGACCACTCTTGATAAGGTTTATAAAGCATGTTTGAGAATCACAATAAAGCTGTCTTAAAACCTTTTGTCAGGAAGCATCATACTCTACAAAAGGTTCTCATAGCCTCTATAAGAGTAATATTGTATCCAAGCAGTTTTATTACGCTTTGGTGAAAATCAGTTATAAAGCCAATTTAATTTTTATTGGCTTCAAAGCAACCGCCATAAATTAGCTTGTTGTTGTTCTGTTCTGCTGAAACTTTTTTTCCAAATGGAAATCTTTAGCGGTAAAAATATGTTTGAGTGTTGGTGTCAAGATCACCATGCCATCAATTTTGTTTCATGGCGACATTAGTGAAAATTTTAAAGAAAATATATGACTTTTAAGAAGTTCCAAAACATATGCGCTTGAAATTTTATCGTGTATATTGAGATAATATGAGCGTTAAATAAATGCGCCTCCAAAATAATTCAAGTTAACAAAAAAGATTGTTTCAGAAATCAAATGAATTTGATGGAATTACCTTAATTTTACAGAAAATTGATCTCAATACATAAATTCATACCAATGCACACTGGAAATCATTTCGGATCTCTTATTTAGCCATTATTTTATTGAAATTTCTTGGATTTTATTCCAAGGCTAATGGCATTTTCATAATGACAATATGGCGACAGAGGACAGCAGGCAAGAAAAACACCAAGCGCAATTTCTTAAAATGTCTAATTCTTACATTGTACACTGGGTCAGGAATGCAACCTAGCGGATCAAAATTAATAACTCCGAAACGAAGAATTTCCGCGACTTGGTGTCTTCGGCAAAATTTCCGTCATAATAAGGACCATCTATTGACATAAACAAATAGTTCAAAACTCTTCCGCAAAGATGGTGCCACAATCTAACTTCTTTCACTGACGTTTTGGAGACTTGATGTTTTGGGCAAAGTTGTTTATCTTGACAAAATAAACAGCTATTTCAAAGACGTTAAATTTCCACTGTCTACTGGTTCCAAGTTATATGGAGTTAAAGAAAAAAAAGTCGAAAATATGGTTTTTTTCTGTTTCGGTTTTTTTTTGCTTACAGCTTTATAATGTTTTATTATTCTCTTATGCAAATACACTAAATAAATAGCTTTTGTGAAGAAACATACTGGATTAAGCTTCAAATTTCAAAGATATTGTTGAAAAAAAAATTGAAATTTTTGAACATTAATATCTCCCAAAGCGCAAAAAATCGCAACTTTCTCTTTCGTTGATAACTTATTCACAGAACCGTTTCTTGATGTGTTTGTCGTATTGGATGCTAGATAAAAGTTTCTTTTATCGATTTATGTGCTGAAAATATCTGGGAATGTCTTTACATGACCGTGGGGATGCAAAGAGAAAGTTGACGAAGCGAATCTGTCAATATTACTTAGAACCTAATGCAATGTTCAGCTTGAATTCATTTTTTTATTTGAGGTCAAATGTATATTCCTATTCTACGGGTGCAACCGATGAATTTTACAAACATTTAGAAAAGTTTTGAATGGTATATTAACCTTTATGAAAAGTTATGCGTGATTTCAACCTTTTTGCCCTAGGACTGTCACCATTTCGACCAATATTCGACCGTGTCACCCCATGTATATGCGAGCGAGACGTATACACGAAATGTTTTCATGCTCATGCTAACAATTTTGTTGATTTTCTTTGCGCTCCGCTTGGAAGTACCGGAAAGTTTTGATTCTTTTCTATGTTGTAAAAATAAACCACCTATTTACATTTCTGACAAGTCGCAACTGAATGCTTATAATTGTTTTAAAATAACTGTTTCATGGCCAACTAGTTTTATTGCGCTTATTTATAAAGCAACGAAAGGATTAATTTTTTGGTTTTATAAGGGCAATTTATATTACTTTTTTGTATACTTCAAAGCAATCATAAAACCTTTCATAAGTGAAAATAGCATAAGCATCAGTTGGTTTTTTAATTAGCTTTATAGGGGTTTTGTAGATAGCTATAAGAATGTTTCATGACTTGCATTGTATATGACCGTCATAAAGCTGTAGGTAATGGTTGCAGCTGCAATAAAACCTTTATAAATTTGGAATATAGCCAAGCAGCTCTAGATTTGTTACTTGGGATGGGCCGGGACCAACGGCTTTACTTCCCTTCCGAAGGAAGACGTGACCAGCGATTTTTATGTCTCAGAAAAATCCCACCGACCTCGGCTGGGATTGAACCCAGACCCATCGGGGTGTTAGAAAGCAGTCACGCTTACCACTACACCACCGACGCCGGCCTAATCTCAAAATATGTTAGCATATATTTTGCTCGATTTCTGTTAATGTGTTTAGCAAATGCACTGTTTTCTCTGTTATATTTACGTTTCAGTTTTTTTCATCTGTTATTCATAATTTTCATTGGACTTGGATTTATTAATTTAAAAAAAAAATCTTAGGTGGGTTCACCGACCAGACTTATAACGGGATTTGATTCGACTAGACCAGAATCTTCAATCTTGTGTTGTAAGATTGAAATCTTGATTTCTTCGATTTCTGAATTAACTATATCAACGATTCTCAACGTTCCACTACCGTGTGGTAAAACCAGCAGGGTGCCACTGAACCGGTAAGACCGATCGAAATTTTTCAATATGTTTCGTACCTATGTTTATGGAGTTCTGTTAATGAATATTTTAAGTTCGATGTTTCGATTATTTGTTTAAGTGTAGATTTTCTGTAACGTTTTCATAGCACCAAAAATTCAGGCTTAGACCTAACAAATAGCAACATTCCAGAGTCTAGGGTTTTTAATATGATTTTAGATCCTTAAAAATATAACATGTAACACATCCTAGAAATTGTCCCCATTTCTGGAATAATGAATGCACGTTCGTAGAGGATTTTTCCAAGCTTGAGATCTCACACTACTCACAATATTCTTGAACAGTTTTCTAAGATCAAGTATCTTAACATTGGTTTTCATTTATTGTATCAGAATTTTAAGTTTTTTTATGATCCTTAAGGGGGTATTCCCAATCTTTTGCCTTTTTCGGCCTGTTTTTCAATTAATTTTTTTTCAAGGAAAATGAATAGTAATGCGCCTAACTCTTTGGGATTCTTGTTTATTGAACATTAAAGTTTACAAATAAATTTTTTTCGACATAAAAAAGACATTATTGACGCCGCAAACGCCTGGACGGGCGAAGACTTTTCTCTGGAACGGCTTCATCTGAAACAGATTTCGTGATGAAATTAATAATCTGCATAAGATTCTCTGGAGCTTCTCCCGTTGGCAGCAAAAAATCTTGCAAATTAACAAAATGGCGGCCATATGAAAAAACAGGCGATTTTTAGGCCGCTTTTTTGCAGCTTTAAGGTGCTTCAAACAATGTTAAATGTTAATATTTTTGGCTGAAAGTGGGAGAAGCTCCAAAGAATTTAATAAAGAACAAAATGCGCAAAGATTCAAGTCAATATCTCTTATAGTTTCTGAGAAAAATCTTCGCCCGATAAAAAATGTGGTTTCGAGAAAAACGCGTTTAAAGTTTTGACTTTAGTTAAAACCATTTTGGGGGTTCTTACCATTAGTCAGCTATGCCTGGACACCGAATTTGCTGATCGGAAAACGGCTTGGGGGGATGAAAGTATATAGTCTAAAGTACAAAAAAACGTGAAAAAAAATGATTTTTTGAAAAAAAAAAGATCGGGAATACCCCCTTAACCTTGAATTTCTGTGCATGGAATCTTGAAAATGTTCAATGTTTGAATTTACTGAATTATTTCATAGGAAGGAACTTATCTAAAGATATCCTTGCAAATAAAGTTATTTAGCATTCTTTTGTAATTATATACTTATCAATCAAGAGCCATGGTTTTTAGTTGAAATCTGAGATCTTCGATATTGATTCGCATTATTTGAATTTAAAAATCTCGCAAATTTCGCATTCTTCAAAATTCATATTAAAAAAAAAATCCCAGTCCGATTACACTCGATTTTGTTTTTATGGTATTATAGTGCCATTTGAATAATTTACATGCTTCTTACATGTAACATTGCAAAGCGTAACTTGACAATTTATTGCGATCCGCCTGGTGAATTTTTCAAATTCTGAAAATTTGTTTTGTGTTTCCTTCTATAATAAAATTCTGCAACCTTTTTGCCAGTGACATAAATTGCTGAAATCAATCATGCCGATATTGTTTTTTTTTACAACATTGAGCTGTTTATATGAAACCGGGAAACATATTTTGGGCAACTCGGAAAAACCGGGAATTTAACTTCGTAGATTGAGTGGCCACCCTAAAAGTTTAAATTTTAGATCGTGTAAAATTATAAGAAATTTAACGAAATAGAGCAGTCCCAAATAACATTGCAAGTTTTATACTGGTTTTAAAGCATGGTACAAGTTTAAATCATGATCCAGAGAACCCTAATAAAACCAAAATTGTTACTTAGGGTTCCATGCCAAGTAGCAAAAAATAAAATAAAATTATATTTCGGCCAAAAAAAAAATCAAAATGGCGCATAAGAAATTTTTCAGTAAATCGCAGCACAAAAACGTCACTTCTAATTAAAATGACGTCTGAGACAAAGTTGCAGGGAAAGTTGTTGAGTTTGTTCATTCATGTGGTGAGCATGTCCGCAACCATATGCTCCATTGGACAGTAGATCACGGACAGCATGCCTTGTTGAACAAGATCATTGGTGAACTGGAACTTGGTGTCAACGTGTTTGGATCGGCGTTCCAGTTTCTCCGACTCCAACTGTCGGATGGCACTCTGGTTGTCCTCGAGTAGCAGGATTTGAGTTTCCGGCTCGTGGAAATCCTTCATCAGCTTTCGAATTCAGAGAAGTTCGTGACATGCCTCTGCAGCAGCAATAAACTCAGCCTCCGTTGAAGATAGGGCAACACAGGTTTGCTTCCTTGTCGCCCAACTGATCACACCTCCACCGAACATAGTCAGAAAACCGCTATTGGATTTACGGTCCCGATGATTGCCTGCCCAATCTGCATCCGCGTAAGCTTTCAGGTCAACATTCTTGCCGCCCAAATGCAATCGAAAATGCTTTGTCGCTAGGAGATAGGGTAGAGAACTACTTCGGCCTAATCGCCCATTTCGGGCCTATCGAGCAGAAAACTTCCAATAAATCCATGATTTCATAGTTAACAAGTCAATTATGCATTTGGTACGATACTTTAGTTAATAAGCTACCGAACGAAGTCAATGAGAACACGTGATATGAAGGTTTGCACCAATCAGGCATGGAAAATCATTTGCATTCATTTCGTGCATTCATTTACATTCATTTGCCTCTAACTTTTTTTCTTGAACAGCATTCCGCAAAACGATGTATGAAGCTCTTGTGTGTGTTTTTTAATTAACTACAACTTGTGTAAACAAGTCAAATTCGTATCTCTTATGCATGACGAACCAGAGCGAACAGAAGCCACTACTGTTTTTCAGTGAATGTATTTTACATTCACTGAAAAACAGTAACAAGTTCTGCCCGCTCTAGTTCGTGATGCATAAGAGATACAGATTTGAGTTATGAGCAAAAGTTGTATGTAGTTAATAACAAAACATATAAAAGTTCTATACATCATTTTGCGGAATGCTGTTTAAGAAAAAAGTTAGAGGCAAATGAATGTAAATGAATGTATGAAATGAATGCAAATGATTTTCCATGCCTGGCACCAATTATTCCCAAAAACAAAAGAAGCGCTCCGACCGAATCAATTTTTATCTTCATCCGATAGGCTGAAGTGAATTCACTGGCGTTACAATTGCGTTTCAATGCGTTAGGCCGAGTTTAGAATCCGTAGGCCGAGTTTGGCGTCAAGAAGCAGTGTTAGACTTTTGACAATATCTCAACGATTGGTTTATCTTTATTAAATCTTACGGTACGTACGGAAAGGTAAATAAATTTGAAAGCCATCAGTGATAATAACATTCCGTTTGGTGCTAAACTGCGCTAGATTAAGAAAGACTATATGCGGGTTGTGCTTAATAGGCCGGAAATGGGGTAGTTAACCCTACCACATAGTGCGCTTTGCTTCAGTCCAAACTGCTGCATTCGGGGCACCTTTCGCCCAAGTAACGAAACGCTGATCGCTACATCTGGCCTCGTATTGATCACTATGTAGAGCAAACCACCAACCAACCTGGAGTACGAAGTATTGTTTGATAGCTTGCTGGACTCCTCCTCCTTTGCTTGAAGATAGCCAGTGTCCATCGGGATAAGTGATGGCTTTGCCGTCTCGAGTCCGAATTGCGACGCCAGCCACTGGATGTAGCACTGTTGGTTAAGCAGAAACCTTCCATCATTTTTCCGCTTCACCTGTATGTCCAGGTACTGCAGCACATCGCCAAGGGAAGTGGTTTTGAACTTCCTCGATAATGCTTTCTGGATCGCTTCATATTCCGCCTCGATCTCTCACACGATGAGCATATCGTCGACGTACAGAAGGATGAACGCTTGATTCTCACCCTTGGTACTTACGTATAGGCACGCATCAGCAGTTGATTGTAGAAATCCCAGCTTCTTGAAGCAATCGTCAATCGCCTGGTTCCAAATTCGACCGGATTGCTTCAGACCGTAGAGGCTTTTCTTCAAATGGCAAACTTCTGCGGGATTCCCAGTCTCGTATCCTTTCGGTTGACAGCCTCGGTAAGCGTCCCATACAGGTAGGCCGTCTTGACATCGACGTGTTTCACTAGAAGTTGACGACGGGTGCCAATGGTTAGCAAAGAACGAAATGTTACCTGTTTTGCCACCGGAGCGAACACCTGGTCGTAGTCAGTGCCGAACTTCTGACTAAAACCTTGTGCGACCAGTCTCGCCTTGTAGCGTGTCACGTTTCCATGCTCGTCCAATTTCTGCTTGTACAGCCATTTGCAGCCAATCGTCTTTCGTCCATCTGGAAGGGCCTCTACCGTCCGTATCGAGTTATCTTGAAGGGACTGGATCTCTTCTTCCATCGCAGCTATCCACGATTCGTTTTGTTGTCCGTTTACTACTTCTTCATACGTCCTCGGTTCAGTAGCTGCTGCCACGATGCTTGCTTCATGGTACCGCTGTGGGGCGACACCTTTGTTAGACCGCTCTGATCTTCGTACGATGGTTTCATCCAAATTTTCATGAAGAGACTCGTTGCAAGGATCGAAGTCCGTGTCGATTACGTCCGACCTTCCATCGTCATTTTCTTCGTCAATCTCTGGATCGTGCAGAATTCCTGGCGTCCATTAGCATGCACCGACACATTTCGTCTCTCCGCCACTCCGTTCTGCTGTGGCGAATATCCGGCAGTAAACTCGGGTTGGATTCCATGCTTGCGGTAGAACTCCAGCAGTACTTCGCTCGAATACTCCCCTCCCCGATCAGACCTGATGCGCTTGGGGTACTTCCCAAGCAAGTATATTTATTTGTAACAGGTAAGCAGTCGCTTGGTAGAGCTGATACATTATGTGCTTCCTAGCTTAAAACTATTTTCGCTACGTTTTTCAAATTAAATTAATCCATTTGAGGAGAATCAAAGCCAAAAACGATGTCTCGCTGATTTTATACCTTCAATCCGACCATCAGTTCAGTTCAGTCCTTAATCTATAATGCTCGACTTTGCACTTATTCCAGTTTCTCGTCTGATTCGCCCAAAAGCCCATCCTATCCGATCGACGTTGTACATTTGTCAACTTGTCACTCCCACCATAGTTTACCCATTTATGGATAGTTTCAGTTTTGACCGATCCGGGTGGATTCTACCCAAATTTGGGTAGCTTTGAAATAGTGTGTAGCTGTCAGATCCTAGGTTGCCAAGCTCTGATCTATTTAGGTTAGGTAAGTTCCGAGCGACTTCCTTCGAGAAACACACAGGCAGTATCAGGACAATTCTAGTCCTAAATATATTCAATTGGAAATATGAGGCATACTGAGTTTCAGTTGAAGTTGCTACCAACATCTTTCGGAAGATTCCCTACTATGGTGATATAGCAACAGACGCAGCTCCTAGGTCTTTTACTATGACCTGACGAACTGGAGCCAAAGCATAGTAGGTAGCAGTACTAACGAAGCAATGCGACAAGACAAGTCCAAGAGGAAAGGCGGTGGCAACGGAGGAACTTCTGCGTAGATTGTGGGATCTCCCATCATTTCTATTTTTCCCTTGCCTTCTACATAGAGCTATTTCTCACAAAGAAACGGCACGGTCACCGATGATGCCATGCTTCCGTGCCGCATAGCTGGAGAAAAAGCGATGGTAGCGTCCGCTGCAACCTTTCCCCTTCGAACTCCGCAATAGCTGCCGGGAAAAACACACTCCAATTCCAGAAATGAGTGGGAGGGTGTGGTACCCTCACTCAGTTCTCTCTTTCCCAATCTGCCCGGCCTGGTATGTTGCTTTCCCCTAGTTTCTCTATCTTCTATTTAGCCCTCCTCTCTGTAACTATTGCTGCTACTAGTACATGCTTGTACAAATTAAATGTAGCACATTGCTACTCGCTTGTGTGTTACTAGTCCTTATGAATACTGGCACAATTTGGTGTCAATTGCACAGAGGTTAATATTTAATTTGCGAACATTTTGATCATGCATGATCGCGCGATTTTGTTTTTTGGGAGATGCAGAAAATCCTCTACACAAAAATTAATTTTAATCCCAACTACAGGCATCCCGTTTCAAACCGTTGTTTCCCAATGCTAACAAATTGTTACAAAAGTTTTGCTTACAGATGAGTGTTAGTGTTCCTGGGAAATAATTTTGAGTGGCCAGAAAATTTCAGCTGTTGCAATAAATTTGCACAACAGAGTAGCTGGCAGGCAACGAGCTCGACAAACGGCACAGCAGCAGCAGCAGCAGCAACAACAGCAGTGTCAGCGATGTGTTTCTCCGGATCAGGTCGTTCTCTGCGTCGGGTCGAGTTTTTGATTCAGCACACACCACCATAAACCGACCGGACTGAAAGACAGCCAAGAAATGACGACGACGACGGCGATGCGACGGCACGGGAATAGGTACACGGGGAGGGTGTGAGCGAGTAGCAAGCCAAGTCCCCTTGGCACTCTCCGGGTGCTTCATCTCGGAATCTACTTTTGTGTTGGGTCGGTGTTCCCTGATGGTCCGTGCGATGCTACACTTTTCTGATCACGATGGTGTAGGGGAGAAGATTTTTAGCTTATTTTCATCGGAGGTTGTTCGTTCGGTTCCCTTTTTCTACTTCTACTGTCTAGTTTATGCTTATAACATAAGTCAACGGAAACCGGGGGGACACCGTCGTTTTGAATCAACGTTAGTAGGTTGGATTTGATGTTGGACTTAAGTTTAGCAGTCAGATGGATGTTACAGGTTTGGAAATAATTTTGGAAGAAGCGGTTCAACGACGAAAGTAGTTCAATAATTCTTAGATATGAATGAAACCTTTTTAAGATTTATTTCTAATTGTATCAATACTTGTGAAATGTCAAATGACCGTGTCATTCTGTTACTTAAATGAAGGTGTATATTTTCAACTAAGAAACCTATTTTCACGGCATATTAAAAATGTACTTTGGTTGGGCCCTTAAGATGTAAAAAACATTGTACAGGAAGTTAATTTGTTCATTTGTACCACCTAAAGGTTGAACATTAAAAAATGGTTTAAAATGCGTTTTATTTCTCAATTGCAAATTCCAGAGTATTTGCCGGATTCATCTCCTTGTGAACCACTTTGACGCCATTTTTGCCGTACCACTGTTTGGTGGAATTTGAGTAGTTGCAGCTTACCAATTCCGGCCAGAATAGACAATCCACCTTATGCTGCTCCAGAAAAGGCAGTAGTCTCTTCCGTAGGCACTAGCATTGGGCGATCTTGAGGCAAGAATCGATTCACCGATTTAGTCAACCATTTTGAATCGATCTTTTGAATCGATTCATTTTGTAAAATGGCACAAAAATGTTTCAAATATAACGGATCATAGGAAAGTTGATGCAGATTAACGCCAAGATCAGTCTAGGCTATATTATATAGATATTACGTTACATAAGCTATCTTGTTATGATATTTCACTTATACTAGCCATTTAGTGTGAAGATTGATATCATTTAGAAATAAATTGTGTAGTACGTACGCAGTAAAAGTTGTGAGTGTAACATACATGATGAGAATATAATAAATGACTAAAGGGCGAACACGAAATTATTGCGACACATTCAACAGGGCATAACTTTTTTACCATTGGGTAAAAATCAACCAAATTTTGCACACTTTCTCATTGATGTGTATTGTGTACATTCTGTCAAACTCGAAGTCGTGTTTTTCGATTCAACGAAAATGGAGGTGAACCAACGCGAGTTGAGAGAACAAATTCTTTCCAAACACCTGGAATTTCCTGACCTGTCGCACCGGCAGTTGGGAAAAATGTTGAACATTCACCATTCAACCGTCTCCAGAGTGTTGAAGCGGTTCCAGGAGCGGTTGACGTTGGACCACGGCAAAGGAGCTGGAAGAAAACCGGGACCGGAGAACAAAAAGACGGAGGGAAAGGTGAAGCGAATGATTAAAGCAAATCCCAACGTCTCAAGCCGTGATTTGGCTAAAAAGATCGGCATGTCGCAGAGCTACGTCCAGAATGCAAAGAAGATAGCTGAACTACATACATACAAGGTACAGAACTTCCCAAACCGCGATGAGCGGCAGCAATCGACGGCTAAAACTCGGGCACGGAAGCTCTACGAGAAGATGCTGACAAAATATGGCTGCTGTGTGATGGACGACGAAACGTATATAAAAGCCGATTTTAAGCAAATTCTGGGGTTGGAGTTTTTCACCGGCAAGAGCAAGTTCGATGTGGACGACAAATTTAAGAAGAAGAAAATGTCGAAGTTCGCCTCCAAATATCTCATTTGGCAGGCCATCTGCTCTTGCGGACTGAGGAGGGAGCCTTTCGTGACAAAGGGCACAGTAAATGGCGAGATCTACAAATCTGAGTGCCTCGAGAAGCGCCTTTTGCCGTTCTTGCAGCAGCACGACGAAGCTCCGCTATTTTGGCCAGATTTGGCATCATGCCACTATTCTAAAAGTGTCCTGGAGTGGTATGAGGCCAATTCTGTCCATTTTGTTCCAAAGGACATGAATCCGCCAAACTGTCCGAAGCTGCGCCCGGTGGAGCAGTACTGGGCAATAATGAAGCGGGAACTTCGGAAGAGCAAGAAGACAGTCAAAGACGAGAAGGACATGTTAAGAAAATGGAAAAAAAAACTGAGAAACTGGTACCGGATGACACTGTAAAGACTTTGATGGAGGGCATCAAGCGAAAATGCGTTCAATTTTACACTCACTTTTCTTTTGATTTTTGAAGTAAATATATGTATAAAACTACCCTAAAATTTTGGTTTGATTCTAAACATTATAAGAAAATTGGCATGACATTTTCGGTGTCGCAATAATTTCGTGTTCGCCCTTTAATTTGATTCCATTTGACATATGGAAGTTTTTGCTCAGGATACTTGATTAGGTGAGTGAGAGATGAACTAGCCTATGGCTAAACATCTCTTAAATAAAGATTAAAAAAAAAGAAAGATTAGGTGAGTGATTTAACAAGTTATAATATTCGTTTTATTGGTATTAAATGAACGAAACATTGTTGGAGTGTAAAAGCAGGTAAGTACGGAAAGTAGTTAATTCAGATATCCCAAAACTCATCCGAGAGAGGGATCCCAATAAAGCTAATTGAGACATGCGTTTTGCATTGAGCCGATATTGATTCTGTGTGGTTTCACCAGTTTCAGAGAAAAGCCTTTCTGAACACTTGTTATCATGCTTGATAAATCAAGTTGAACATTGCATTAGGTCCTAAGTAACATTGATCAATTCTCTTCGTCGACTTTCTCTTTCGTTAATAACTTGAGCACATAAACGTTTCTTGTTGTGTTTGTCGTATTAGATGCTAGATTGAAGCTTCTTTAATCGATCTGTGTGCTGAAGATACCCAGGCATGTCTTTACATGGCCATGGGGATGCAAAGAGAAAGTCGACGAAGAGAATCTGTCCATGTTACTTAGTACCTAATGCAATGTTCAGCTTGACTTGTTATCATGCTTGATAAATCAAGCTGAACATTGCATTAGGTCCTAAGTAACATTGATCGATTCTCTTCGTCGACTTTCTCTTTCGTTAATAACTTGAGCACATACCCGTTTCTTGTTGTTATTGTCGTATTAGATGCTAGATAAAAGCTTCTTTTATCAATCTGTGTGCTGAAAATACCTGGGAATGTTTTTACATGGCCGTGGGGATACAAAGAGAAAGTCGACTAAGAGAATCTCTCAATGTTACTTAGGACCTAATGCAATGTTCAGCTTGAAATAGTCTCGAACAATGGGTTATACAAGGGGATATACACTCCGGTTTTGCTCCACTACTTGAAAAGGATAGACAAATCGTGGGAAAACAGGCTGATACAAGAAATTATGTAATTTTGCCGATATGCTCCTATGGCGATCCAGTTCTGACATAGCAGAGGACTGATGAACCAGAAATATGTCATAAGAAGTGAATGTTTCTACTGAACTGTCACACTGGTAAATTGCACAATTAAAAAAAAATTTGGTTCGAAACAAAAATCGAATGAAAAGGATCGATCCAGTCGATATTTGACGTGTTGAGATCGATCAAAAAAATCGATTAATCGAACCAAAAGAATCGATCTTTTGTGTTTTGATCCAAGATCGCCCATTGCTAGTAGGCATTCTTTTTGGTAAATTTGCAGGTTCATGGTCCTAGAAGTAACGAAAGCTTCCCTTTTCAGCCCACAACTGCAGATTGCTTGCCAGACAAGGGATTTTCGGTGAAATTTCGACTTCTTTTTCATTTTACATTCTTCCGGGCACTCGTCCGGTCACCCGAGATATAAAATTCCGGCGCAGGAAATTGATCGAAAACTGCCAGGAGCGAATAGACCGGGATTTTCGTTTCGAGCGTGCAGGATCGTCGCGTGCCATGGTGAAGCCATGACGTAAACAAATGAACTTATCCCGACAACCAATGCCTACTATGATTCTATACACTCTTAGTTTGATTCAGTGAAATCAAAAAAAAAAAAACCCTTAATTGCAGCGTTTTAAATGTGTCTGGTTTTTTCGTGTCCAACCTTAAGTAAGAAAACTACAAAACTAACTGTCCACTATCGAACTTAGGCGTTGTCCAAAACCAAGTGGATGGTTTTTGAGAGATTTAAGACAACCGTCCTTCCTCCGTGGAAAATTATCCATATGAAGTTAAAAAAATATTATGTGGACTGTGTACACACGCCATCCGACCAATGGCTTCTGTATGTAGGAGAGGAGGGGGGGGGGGGTCTAATGCTCCTGTGCTTGACAATACTTCAACTAAAGAAAAACTGTTAAAGTTGTTATTATTTCGACATTCGGCATTCATAAGGGCGAATATGCGATGATCGATTCTCTTCATCGATTTTCTCTTTGCATTGCTACAGCTAAGCGAAACAATTTTCTAGAATTTGTTCAATGCAGAGTAGTAACAGGTTGTATTGACTATCAAAAGCAACAGCAAACGCACCGAGACACGTTTAATCTAGCGAGTTATTAACAAAAGAGAAAATCAACGAAGAGAATCGATCATCGCGTATAGTCGTCACTGTCGATTTGTTAATTTTTTTCTTCAATTGCTTGATTACATTTTGATACAACAGAAATAAGAAAACGATTTGGATTTGGATTTTGATTATTGACTCCAGTGTCTGTTTTTATCATTTGGCATTAGCGGCGCCGGTGGTGTAGTGGTAAGCGTGATTATCTCTCACCCCAGCAGGTCTGGGTTCAACCCCCAGTCAGCGCCGCCGGGATGTTCTATGGTATAACATATCTGATCACGCCGGGAAGTAAAGCCGTTGGTCCCCGGTTCATGAGTTGATGGGTCGATAGGTAGGGTCCAGGTGTGAGAGCTGCCTCCCTGGCGTCGGTAGCATTGGTGCTCAGCACGGAAAACAAAATCGACGGAAAACAAATCAAGGGAAAAAAAATCATTTACCATCACAAGCAAAGAGTAGCACTTCAACCCAGTGTAAAAGAATTACGTTTGTTTTGAAAATCTTCGCAGTCTCGTACGAGCGAAATAAACAAACGAGTTCATTATACATCAACGAATACGCGTTTGTTGATATTCACCAGTGCTTGATTATCCAACCCAAAACTGTCAAAATCTGAAGCGTTTCTCAAAAGAAAAATAATCGAATTCAGAAACAAAGTAGAACTTTGCTGAGAAAAGACAATGAGATCTATCCCAGGCCACTATAGAGGTTCATCGCCGTGTAAGGTTGTTTATTATTTTCCCTCTGGCTAACCTAAAAAAATGTATGAAATTAGATCTGTCAAAATGAGTTTGACAGCGATTTGTTATGATTTTCACTAACACGCTCTCACATATAGCACCAATGCAACCGAATTGTAGTAAATCATAACTGACGGAACTCGGGCGGAACGATTCGGGAAGATTAATATGTTAGGAAAAGTATGAAAAGTGCGCTTGATCTAGTTTGGAACACATTGTTGACTGCTTTCGGGAACGTAATTTCATTTGAATAGCTTCTTTTACCAGAGCTTGAACAATCTTCGTGGCGATCGTAGTTTGTTGTGATGTAAGGCGCATGGTAGTCTGAAAATGTGGAGGTTTAACGTCTCGTAAAAGTAGTACTTAATGAAGGCCTATGTGCCTTTTCGTAGCGCTTTGTATCGGGTTTGAAAGATCGTCGGTTCTGGTACATAGAAGGAGCAACACCGTCGGGTTTGAATGATTATAGCATCAACATGTTCATAAAAGGTGAGTTATGATATAACGGACTCGGCTGCCTTAGACAACCGTTTGCTTACTGAGCAGAGGAATCCCAGGTCCTTTCACATTAAGGAGCTTGTCATCATCGTCATTGTCGTCATCGTCGCTGTCGGTACCGGGTTTGACAACTTGTTCATAGATGGTATGATGTGATATGAGGGGCTCGGTGGCCTTAGAGCAACCGCTTTTGGTTACTGAGCAGAACATCATGAGTTTAATCTTAAACCCCTCCACATTCAAGATTAGCCTTATTTGTTAATATGAATACATGGTAATAACAACAACTCGAACAAATGGCGCCTGTGGTGTAATGGTAAGCGTGATTACCTCTCACTCCAAAGGGCCTGGGTTCAATCCCAGTCGAAGCCGTCGGTATTTTCTGAGGCATAACATCTAATCTCTGACACGTAAGGGAAGCCGTTAGTCCCCGGTTCATGAGTTGACGGGTCGGATAGGTAGGGTATATATAGGAGCCTCCCTGGCGTCGGTAACATTGGTACTCAGTACGGAAAACAAGGTCGACAGAATCAAATCAAGGGAAAAAACAACTCGAGTGGTGTGTTGTAATATAAGCAGAAAACCGTGGGTTCAATCCCAAACTCCTTTGCGTTTTAGGATCGTTGTTAGGACATCAATTCAGCTTATCGTTTAACAAATCCTGCTGCAAACCCAACCCTTTTATCCAACACCCCTGTGATTCCTCGTGGAAGTATTTCTCGGCATCTATTAAAGTGAGTGTCATGTCAAAACACTCCTACTCATTCCTTTCCTGAAATGCATTCGGACGCGGCCGGTGATGATAGTGCCTAGTATGAGATCACCAGTTTTTACACATTTAAGATTAATGCTAGTCCCAGGCATCGTCTATTAGTACTCTGTGTAATTACAGCTGATCTGGCAATATCGGAGTAGCATCTACGGGCGGTCAATCATGTTCTCATGATCAGCAGCAAAGAGTGAATCTAGAAAATAAAAAAAATAGGAGAATCTCATTCAGACACAGATTATAAAAAATACCAATGAAGATTCCGAATAATCCCAATGTAAATCCGATGAATCCAAAGAAAACTTTTGTAGAATATCAATCTAAGAGCGATTTTGAAGAATTCCAAGAGCGGGTTCAGTGAATCCCCGAGATTGATTTCAATGAATTTCGAACAACTTGTCGAACCACTTTGCAGAAGACAGGAAACTTCTATCTGGCCATGGTCCTACGTAATCAATAGAAACACTTTATTTATACTCTGACGCCACCTAGTGAGTCAATTCCCAGCCACAATGTTCACTACTGAACGGGTCACGTCCATTTGAAGAACTTTTCTGCAGACACAAAACTTGTATCAAGTCTTGATCCTGAGTACTTTATTTGTATTTTGCCGCCATCTAATGAATCAATTATTCACTTCCAGACGAGTATGGTCCTGCTGGATAACTTTTCTGAAGACTGAATCTTTCGATCTGGTATAGTTGAAAAATTATTACTGAAGTTGGTAATAGGCAGTTCCAGGCCAAATAGAAAAACAATTTTTTGATTCGACCTTCTCCGATTAGCATAAAACTTTGCAAAATTATTTGTTATGGGCAATCATTGACACTTTTGCAAAAATTCGACCATTTTGGAACTTGTAAATTTTTTTTCAAAATGGCGTGTTGGACCTTTTTCAATATAAAATTGATCATTTTAGATGGTCAAGTTTTGAACCCACCACAGCATGCTTTTGGCGCTACTGTATATGGACGATCAAGTGTAAAATACTGTGGTAGCCACAGCGTAGTTCTGTCAAAACCTCAGCATTTTCATTGATCCATTGTAGTACGAAAATGTCACTTCTGATCGAAATTACATCTGAGATAAAGTTGTTGACGTTCTGTGAACCAACCCTGCCAAAACATAAGTTTTTTTTTACATAAATAAGAGGTTGTATCCAAAACACGACCGTAGATTTGACGTAGGATTACGTGCTCGCTATCAATCGCTCGTTTTCTGATGACAAAATTTCGAATTTTCGCACACAAAACGCACAGAATTTTTGGTTTATTTAATAAGTAATAAAAAAAGCAAAACATTATTGGAGAAATTTCTTGCTAAAATTTTCCAATCGCGAGATATTCGCGATCAATCATATAAATTCGAGATTTTTTTTTGCTTTTTACTAGTGTCCTGGAGAAAATCTTACCTTAATTCGAAGTGTTTCTGGTTAATTGACAAGTTCATGTGGTATTCGGTCATTGCGAGAGTTTTTATGTACCACTTCAATAATGTTACGCATTTGACCACAAACGTTTGGCTACTGAGTACATTATCAAAGAGCTTTGGGGGGGGGGGGGGTGGTGAGTTCAATGAAAATTAAATCTTAAATAACAATAATTTATGGTGGTCCTGGAAAGAACTGTCTTGTCGGTGGTGGTCCTGAAAAGGACCGTTTTGTCGTGATGGTTGAGTAATGCTGAGATATTAGGGTGTTCAACACAGATGACGCTGGCGAGGTGTATGTTGTTTGGATCGAGGGCTTGGCATAGTTGGCCCACAGTGGCTTACGACGAGCAACTGAATCAGAGTGCGGCTTCTTCCTCCTTCTTCGATGAATCGAGGGCTCTTGAGGGCAGCCTTGATAGCTAGCCGCTGGCGGGAGCTACTGATAACAACCGGACACCACCACCACTCACTACACGTGGTGATTAAATAAACACCGTCGGCGAGACCAGATGAAATTCGATTTTGAAATCTGTGTTAGGGAAAGCGTTTTTCGTAGGCAATCGGTGATAATTTTAATGATCATAGCAACAGTTGTACATTCCTGCAATTTTTAATAGTGACCTTTTGGAAATTGATAATGTCTTAATTTTAACAGATTCGTAGAAAGATTTACTATCGATTGGCGTATTAACAATTAAAATCCATCATCTCTGGATCAAAATCAGAACATTTTCATGCCGCGACCACCTTGGGTTTTTGAAATTGCACCCCCAATGTTGCCTTAAAAATACATGGTATGTTAGATTTAAACTTATGGGAACTGACATCCGATTGATGACATTGACAAATGTCCAGAAAACATTTTTTACCTAATTAATGTGGTCCTGAAAAGGAGCGTTTTGTCGTGATGGTTGAGTAATGCTGAGCTATTAGGGTGTTCAACACAGATGAGGCTGGTGAGCTGTATGTTGTTTGGAACGAGGGTGACGCGCTTGGCATAGATGGCCCACAGTGACTCACGAAAAGCTACTGAATCCGATCGGTAGCGGTGCGGCTTCTTCCTCCTTCTTCGGTGAATGGACGCTCATGTGGGCTGCAGCTCGCTGCTTGCAGGCAGCCTTTCGTTGTGTACTGTTCAACGCCGAGCGCCTAAAGCACTGCTGTTGCTGATGATGACCGACCGGACACCACCACACATGGTGATTGAATAAGCCCCGGCGAGACCGGATGGAATTAGATTTTGAAATCTGCGCTTTTTGATCACCATGGCAACAGTTGGACATTCGTGTTATTTTAAAGAGTGACCTATTGAAAATTGGTTAAGTGTGCATTTTAGTAGATTCGTAGAAAATGGCCAATCGATTGGCTTGTTTAGAATTAAAATCCATCCGCTATTGAGTGTTAGCGCTAGTTATAAGTGGTCAAAATCTGACCACTTTTCGTAATGCGGTCGATTTTGATTTTTTGATATTGCACCCCCAATATGTTGCTGAGCAAACGCATTTTTTACAGTTTATTCTTGAAATGAAACACACGCTTCACAAAATGCTGCTGATTTCGAGTTGCCGATAATAGAACAGCAGATTCACAAGCGGATCAAATGGAAAGGGTGCCGAAGAGAACGAGGCTGCCGACAATAGTCACAATCACCTGAGAAGTTAGGAGCGTTGAAGTGTTTTAAAGCTGTTTTAGACAATTCTATCGAACGGAATGGATAAAGCAGCGGGCAGCAGCAAAATGTACACAACCAAACACGGCAAATGTGTGCGTTATATAACATAGATAAAAGTCCATAGAAGCGTGAGAATACGTAGGTTCCCATATTTAAGGTTATATTTTTTCATGATTGATTTTTTTTTTAACAAAGCAGTTTCTTCAAAACGTGATTTCAAATGATGCAGTAATATTTCTAAAAGGAATAATGCAAAATCGAAGAATTTAGGTAGACTTGTTATTTTGCTTAGAGAAACTTTATGAAAAATATAAAGAGTATTTTAAAATGTATACCGACGGTTAAAAAAAAAATGATGGAATGGTTGGATTTGGTGTGTATACGGAGTCTTTCGAAATACGCGGCAGAATCAACGATGAATGTTCAGTTTGCACAGCAATTCGTAAGGCCCCAGAACACAAGAAGACAGTTACATTCTCCGATTGTGCAAGCAGTCTTAAGGCGCTTGAAACAGGATCTTCAAAAAATCTAAGGATACAAGCCTGTAAAAATGCACAGTTTGGTGTGGGCTCAAGGACATATAGGAATTCCAGGAAATTAAGCAGCGGACTTATTAGCAAACGAAGGAAGATCCTCGGTGCATGGTGTATGAGAAACTTCCTACATTCGATGATAATCGATTTATAAAAAGAAAAAGTTGGGAAGCTTGGCAATGGGACTGGAGCTCGTCTAATCCAGGTACTCAGTTGAACAAAACACAAAATAAAAGAAAATGTAAATTGTTTCCCGGGTTTAAAAAAGTAGAAGGGTCTGTGCCTAGGGGCACGAACGGAAGCTTGACGTAGAACCGCTAGTGGACGGAATAAATGTGAAGAGCATTTAGTTCTTTTAATTGATCAATTATCTATTATCTCAACTCTTTCCGTATTTGAATTGTAAGCGTACCAAATTTGTAGTAATTTTTTTCAAAGAGAAAGTTGAATAAAAGAATCAATCAAAATCACTTGCACCCCTGCTTCCAAGTTTGGTTACAAGATTACAACTAACGGCGCCGGTGGTGTAGTGGTAAGCGTGATTACCTATCACCCCAGCAGGCCTGGGTTCAATCCCAGTCGGCGCCGCCGGGATGTTCTGAGGCATAACATCTCTGATCACGCCTTCCTTCGGATGGGAAGTAAAGCCGTTGGTCCCCGGTTCATGAGTTGATGGGTCGATAGGTAGGGTCCAGGTGTGGGAGCTCAGAGCTGCCTTTCTGGAACGTCGGTAGCATTGGTGCTCAGCACGGAAAACAAGATCGACGGAAAAAAACAAACCAAAGGAAAAAAAAAAGATTACAACTCTGGAGAGTATTTTGTGTAGTCGTTGGGGGCTTGTGGTTCTGAAAATGGACAAACAAGCACAGATAAATTCTATTCCAACTCTTTACTGATGTAAGCTTGATGGCCCTGAAAAGGTCCGTTTTATTAAAGAGAACATCCACGGCCACTTACGCTTGGCGTGTTTAGTGTTGGTGACAGTATCACGGACCTAATTTGCCAGGAACACCTTCAGCACACCTCGTAGATTAGACCGGAGATACGTTTGACACCACCACGGCGAGCCAGACGACCGATGGCGGTTATCTTGAAGAACTTTGCGATGACGCTTGGCACCTCCTTTACCAGACCTTTTCCTCCTTTGCCACGACCAGTCAATTGTTGCTTGTTAGGTGTGAAGGAGTGGACTAGCCACCACCTTCCTACTGCTGCTATTGCTGTTCACCACGCCGTCCAAAGTGAAAATGAGCTAATGCCTAGACTTAGACTTAAAATGATCTTTATTTCTTGTGTTTGTGTGGTTTACATTTTATGAATTTTTCAAGTGACACAGATGCGTCTTTTCAACTTTAGTTCATTTGAGATTTTAATTATTATTTACAGTTACTAGTCCTATCAGGCCTATTTTAAAGTATGACCACCTTGGTGGGATTGGTTTGATTTGAATTGGAAAAAAAGGAGACTACTTATAACTACTATTTACAACTAAAACTAACCTACAACTACTATATACACCTAACCTACTATATACAAATTGCTTATCAAAGCATGTTCTGATAAATTACATTTTTCTGCAAATTTAGTCTTAATTTCGTTAATTCTTGAATCTATTTTGGCAATTCCTGCCTCTTCGTGTAAATTTGTTATTCTAGTGTCGAAAGGACGATCAAGAACCATCCTCAGCACTCTATTCTGTGCGACCTGAATTTTGTTCCTGTGAGTCTGTGCACATGATTCCCACACCGGAGCTGCGTAGAGGATCGCAGGTGCTATGATTTGTTTGTAGACGGCCAGTTTGTTCACCCTTGAGAGGCGAGATCTGCGGCAAATCAGCGGATACAGACACCTAACCAAGGCAGAACACTTGACTACTGTTTTCTCTACATGCGAACGGAAGAGGAGCTTTTCATCGAACAACATCCCGAGATAGGTTACTTCGGCGGACCACTCAACCCTTGTGCCATCCATGATTACAGTACAAGATGGAGCCGGTTTCAGTTTGGGCGATTGCCGATGGAGGAACATGATCGCTTGTGTTTTGGTGGCATTGATTTTGATTTTCCACGTGGTGGCATAATCAGCAAAGGCGTTAAGGCATCGTTGAAGTTTGTTCGTTATTTCGCGAGGCATCCTTCCTTTGACGGCTATTGCGGTATCATCTGCGAACAGGAAAAACACGCAACCGTCACCGAGGGGAGGAATGTCGGAAGTGTAAATGCTGTAAAGCAAGGGGCCCAGCAGACTACTTTGCGGGACTCCTGCTGGGATCGAAAACGTGTCTGAGAGACAACCATTCAACGATACCTTAAACGACCTTTGCTGGAGGTAGTTACGGGTGATTTTAATAAGATGTAAAGGAAAGTTGAAGTTACAAAGCTTGTACACAAGTCCATCATGCCAAACATTGTCAAACGCCTTTTCAACGTCTAACAAGGCCATGGCTGTGGACTTGGATACAGCTTTGTTACTTCGGATGTTATTCATCACCCGTACTAGCTGATGATTGGTGGAGTGCCCCTTTCTGAATCCAAACTGTTCCGGAAGGAGAATGTTGCTTTCCTCGACAAACTTGAGCAAACGATTGAGAATGAGTTTCTCGAACAATTTGCTCAGTGCTGAAAGGAGGCTGATTGGTCTGTAGCTTGAAGACAATGTTGGATCCTTACCGGGTTTGCGGATCGGTATGATTTTTGCTACTTTCCAGATGCTTGGAAAGTAGTGCAGTTCCAAACATCTGTTGAAGATAGCGGTTAGAAGAGACTGCACTTTCATGCTGAGTCTCTTCAAGATCAAGTTGAATATACCGTCAAACCCGGGAGCCTTCATGTTCTTGGTGCATTTCACCGCTGAGCAAATTTGTTGTACTGTAATCATATCCGCCGGAGGCACGACACAAGGGGAGGTATCTAGGTTTTGAACGCATTGCGCAACCTGATCATCGAGCGGACTTTGGATAGTCGAGCCAAGCAAATGCGATGAAGCGACATGCTCGCCGATCGCATTTGCTTTCTCCTGTGGGGTAATTAAAAGCCGATCGTCATCATTTTCAACTTTGAGAGGTGGAACGGGTTTGGGATGATTTTTCAGGACCTTGGCTACCTTCCAGAATGGTCTGGAGCGGTCATCCAGATTCTGGACAACACGCCCGAAACTTTCATTTCGGAGTGAGTCCATTCTGGAAGCAATCTGCCTATTCAGATCGGCCATTTCACGTTTTTTGCCCAGATCTCCAGTCCTCTGAAACTGGCGTCTACGAACATTTCTCAACCGAATCAGTAATTGGGTGTGGGAATCAATAGCAACAAACTTACCCCTCACAGGAACTTGTCGAACGTATGCCTCGTCAGCCATGGATATCGCCTGTTGGAGCCCTTCCAACGTCCGGTCGATGTCATCTACGGTGTTGAGTAGTGGATTTTCATCGATATTGCTGTCCACCATTCGTCCGTACTGCACCCAGTTGACATGGTGTAAGTCTTTACGCAGGCAGCTTCTAGCAGGAACCACATTGACACCGACTTCAGTCACCACCGGTTGGTGGTCGGAGCTGAGATCGTTGTGCGCCTCCGGCTTGGATAGTCCGATATTTGACAGGAAAAAGTCCAGCGTGGAGGGATTTCCCGCCGGAGAGATGAAAGTTGGTTCGTCCGGAAATTGCACAGTGTACAGACCATGTTGTGCGTGGTCGAACAATAGACATCCGTTCCGGTTCCTCTGGTAGTTCCTCCAAGCTTCATGGCGGGCGTTCAGGTCGCCCCCAACGATGAATCGGGAGCTAGTACGGGTGATAGCGGTCAGGTCCTTTTTGAATTGGATTCCTAGTCCATTGCTTGCGGTACACTGGCGTGGGCAGTAAACAGCGATAAACCGGACGTTTCCAGTTGGTGATTCCACCTCCACACTAACGACCTCGATGATAGAAGTGCGGATGTGGGGCAGAGTGCAAAACTTGATTCCCTTTCTGACGATGACCGCTACACCACCCCCCCTGGAGCTGGTGCGATCAAGCCGGATAATGTTGTGGTCAGGCAACCAGAAGCTGTCACCGGACTTTAGGTGGGTCTCGGTTAGAAGAACCACGTCGATGCTATGCTTGCGGAGGAAGTCGGCAAGCTCAATCTGTTTTGCTCTTACAGAGCAAGCGTTCCAAGTAGCGATGGTTAGCGGTTTAGACACCATACTGGATGATGAACTTACCGAGCACTTGGATCTGTTCGGGCTTATTGCGGCACTTACGTAGAGCACCGGTCATGTTGACAAAAATTTCCATCAGTTCATCCGCTGAAAACAGATCGGGGTTGTTGTTTTGCGCTGGTGGTTGTCTCCAGAATCCAGGGGGGGATGGAGAGCTTTGGCCAGTAGAATCACCAGAAGTTGCTTGAGCGGAATGCACCCGCGAATTCGCTTGCCTTTGCTGAGGAGCACGAAGAGGCGGGAAATACTCCGTCCGAAATGCCGGGACTTTGTCCTTCTTGCGTCCTGGTTGGTTGTTAACTGCCGCCTGTTTTCGGATGCGTTTGAAGTCCTCGCGTTTGGAGCACTGTCTGTCGGAACCTTGGTGAGCACCACCACAGTTGGCGCATTTTAACGCCACGGCTTCATCCGCAGGGCAGTCGGAAGTGGCGTGGTCTTGAGCGCAATTGCCGCAGCGTGGCTTAATGTTACAGTTGCGGGTGCCGTGTCCAAAGTTTAGACACCGTTGGCACTGAGTCACATCGCGATGGCCGCCACGGTATGGCTCCCAGCGGACGATGATGCAATTGATGGAGTGGATGGCTTTCAGCGCGTTGAGCGTCACCGTTCCCTTCTGGAAATGTACCAGGAAAAGGCAATCCGGATACGCCTTCATATTCTCGTCTCTTCTTGTCATCCGATAGACGGCACTTGGGGCCAGCTTGTACCGGTCCCTGATTTCAGCTTCGATAAACTTCGGGTCGAAGTTTGGTAGGCCCCTGATGACGACCTTGAATGGTTTCTCACCGGAAATGTCGTGGGTGAAGAATTCCACCTTGGAAGTCCTCAGGTGGGCGACGACCAAGTCATACTCCGCTTTGGTACGGAGCACCACCTTGGTGCCGACTCTGCCCAACTTGTATTCGGCTTTAACGCCCAGCGTCGCTAGATCCGCGATGAGCTCATTAAGATGAGCATTTTTAACTACCAATGGAGGTAGCTTCACTTTTGCCGTTGTCGATGGTGTCGCCGAAATCACCGATGTCGCTGGCGTTCGTTGCTGTGACGTCATCACGTCCACTCGCACCATCGGACTGGCCTTGGTTTTTCTTCCTCTTCTTGGATCGCTTCACCGTGGCGGAGGTGGTATTCCCAACATCGGTGGGAAGAGTAGCGTACCTATTTGAAATAGGTACACTCGTGCTACACTCACCACTGTTCTTTTCCGCTTTCTCACGGAGCCTGCTCCGGGAGCGCTGTCTTCCCATCACACGATGCGACCGACACTACTGACGACGCGAATAAACGTTTGGAATAACTATCGAACAACTCGACAGAGCGAGCAAATACCGGACTGTACTGCTTGACGAACAAGCAGAGAATCATGAGCTAATGCCATACAGCAGCGCTCTTTTATATCTTTTCAGGTTAAAGCAGAATGATGTGCAACCAAGTGGTATAAAAGCTACACAGACTCCTCCCATTATGAGTAGTTTGCTATCAAGTAGCGACACTGGCTCTTTTCCTTTTGCGTACACGGCGAATGAGAACGACCCAAATTGAAGTTTAGTTCACTCATAATCGCCAAAAGTGCAGGAACTCAGCGATGAGTAAATTTGTCTCATGGTTTCCTGTGGAAAACCTACAAAATCTGCCGGATAATGAGGAAATTGACGAAAATTTTATTCAGTCTTGGAGTAGTACCAATAGACTGAGTGAATCCAATCTTTACTTTTCTCAAATTCGGGATTTTTTCCCTGGAAAATCCTGGGAAAACATTAGGCAAATCTACTCATCGCTGAGTTTCTTATTTCTGAGATAACTAAACTTAAGTTTGGGTCGTTCTCATTCGCCGTGATATCACCTTGAAAGATATCGGCGCCGGTGGTTAGCGTGATTACCTCTCACCCCAGCAGGCCTGGGTCCAATCTCAGTCGGCGCCACCGGCATGTTCTAAGGCATAACATCTCTGATCACGCCTTCCTTCGGGAAGTAAAGCCGTTGGTCCCCGGTTGAGTTGATGGGTCGATTGGTAGGGTCCAGGTGTGGGAGCTGCCTCCCTGGCGTCGGTAGCATTGGAGCTCAGTACGGAAAACAAATCTCGCATCAGTTTTCAATAGGTCCTATCTACATTGATCGATTCTCTTCATCGACACTCTCTTTCGTAAATAACTCGGTTTCACAAATGTTTCCTGCCGTCTTCGTCGAATTAGATGCTAGATTGTTGCTTCTTCCATCGAAAATATCCGGCCGTGGCGATTCAAAGTTGATCAAGGTTGATCAAAATAATGTGTACCCCTGCTTCCAGTTTGATTACATGAGCATTTTGTGTGATCGTTGGTTCTGAATATGGACAAACAGGCAGATGATTTCTATTCCTACTCTTACTGTAATAAGCTTGGTGGCCCTGAAAAGAGCCGTTTTGTTACCAAAGTTTGTGATGATTTAACCTCCGAAACCAAACAGAGTGCGTCTCTGTCACTTCAAAACGTAGATGACATCCATGGCCACTTACGCTTGGCGTGTTTAGTGTAGGTTACAGCATCACGGATCTCATTTTTTAGGAACACCTTCAGAACACCTCGTAAATCAGACCGGAGATACGTCAGACACCGCCACGGCGAGCCAGACGCCAGATGGTAGTTATCTCGAAGAATTTGCGTTTGGTTCTGAATATGGCGATGAGTGTGCAAAATATTACGCAATTCTATCCTCCTTATTCGCACGCGCCCGAGGATCGGAGGCGAATGTCACTTCGACTTGTTTCATCTACTTACTACTCTCTGACGACTGTGCTGGGGAAGCAGCATATGCATGTAGGTAATTGGTGGATTTGTTAGTTAATTCACGCTTTTGGACAATGATGGACATTTACCAGTTTTCAATAGTTTCTTGTTGAAAATCAACATTCAGAAGCATTGTTATCGATGCATAGCCATATTTCTGATCGATTGGTGATAAAATTATTGAAATTGGACCAGGGGCAGCTGAGTTATTAACGTTCAAAATCTTTCTTAATTTGTTACATGTTTCATTTTCGGTTTTCACAAAGTGTACCCCCATATAGAAATCAAAGACGTAGTCCTACGTCAAAATCCCGCGATTTGGGATTTTATTTTTCGAAACCCTGGAAATCCCGGGATCGCGGGAAAAATTCAAGATGCTTAATACTTACTAAATTCCCAAAAAATATGCCTTTGGACATGCTTCAGTCTTAGTAGCCAGTGCTCTGAAAATAAGATTTTAAAAAGCAGAATTGAGTTCCATCGTTCCAGCCAATCCATCCATTATATGATCGTTAGGACCAGTGCTGCAAAATTTCGACAATTCACGGTGATACTCAAAATTCTGCTTTGGTCACTTGTTTGAGCTAACAGTCATCGTCAAGGCAAACCATGTCAATTGTCAGTAGCATTTTTATCAGTGACGAACATGTGCTGATTTGTTTATTAGCTAAATTTGAAATGAAATTAAATGGCAAGAGCAAAACAATTACATGGAGCCATTAAAGTGAATAAGCATCTACGTCCTGAATGGCTTGGATAACAATAATGTGACTCAGAATGCAAGAAATTACACTTTCTGTTACCAGGTGAATCTTTGTCATTGACGAAAAAATGAATGAGGTTTTGACAAAGATTTTTTTGAGGATCAAGTCTATCATTGACTATGTGAAAAACAATTTTGTCAATATCGCGCAAAAGTCTGTCAATGACAATGACAAATCTCAGCACTGGTTAGGACATCAATATCGTTTACCAATACGAACCCTGCTGCAAACCTCAACCCTTTTATTCAACATCCCAGTGATTTTAATTTTAGACTAAAATGAAAGAGTTTGTTAAAGTATGCTTGAAGCATTAAGCCTGCAAGAGATTTTTGTAAAATATGTCCAATAAGTTGATGTTTAGGTGGGTGGCCACATTGCCCCTATGGCTCCTAAATCTAAAATAATAAAAAAAAATCTAAATCTCAACCGAATATGCGTTGCAGCTCCTAGTACATACCTAGTAGATACAACCGCGAGGCAAAAAAGCGAAACGAGACTCAGATACCGAACGAAATATGAGCTGAAGATAATTGTCAGGATCGAGGGAAAATATGCACTCCTTTGTGGCTACTGCTGCTAGACGGATGCTACTTACAACCTTTGGATTATCGGCCTTTTGGAGCAGGGTTTAAATTGTTGTTGAAAGCGTGTATGCTGGTATATGTTTATCTTGTTTAACGCTGAGATCTTGGGAGGATGTATTATTTTGCTGGTGTTTATACCCTTTCTCTCTCTTCGTTCATCCTTTTCTATGGTCGGCATTTGAAGAATAAGGTTAGGTGTGGTGCCCACGGTCCAACTGTCACCATCTGACAGGTTGGTGATTTGTAGCTTCGCTGCGTCGGTTTGCAGACGGAAGTAATGAAGGAGAGATTTTTGGGTATCCCGGATAAAAAGTTGAAATGTCCGTTAACAGTATTACGCTGTTTCGATAAAAACTTATGTACGCGGTGCAACACTAATCAAATAATCTAACTATAGGCTATATACACCCGAGCCCAAACTTAATATCTGTTTACATACAATTGAAATACATTCATCTATAAAATGTGCCAATTAGTCATTCTCAATTTTTTTTCAGAATTTATGTCCTCTTGAAACCAATTTGTTGATATGAATGTATATTTTTAATCGGGATGTTATTGCTATACATGTTGAGGTAAAATAACCTGTTTTTATATTAGCAGAAAAAACTTGTGTACAAGATTGTTTTTATTCAGGATTTGACAATGTTATTGTTTCCCTTAAACGACCTTGAAGGACGTTTATCGGTCTCAGTCCTGGAGAGCTGCCCGTTGTTTGGCCTTGTGACGTCGAAATTGAACGTCGGTTCCGTGCAGCCAGTCCAAGATGCCGATCGCTCCGTAGCATTGATTGAACCTGGAATGATGGGATTAAGGGAAATGTGGTAAGGTTATGGATTGTGTCACTTCTATAAGAAAATAAAGGATAAAAAATACTTCTGATGATGAAAATCGTGTACATCGGGGCTTCCTAGTAAATACGGCAGATGATACCCAGAATGGTCATGCAACGTTCCTAGTAGTGCAATCGTTGCCCAAACCCACGTTGTAATCAAATGTGCCTTGGTAAGCAGGATGCCTAGATAGAGTGGTGCCATATTGCTTACAATATGCTCAACGGGATGTGCGTAGACTGCGGCCAGCGATACCGGAGCGGTCCATTCGTGATGTTTCTTGTGGATTATTTTGTACAAATGCTTGGAGTGCAACATTCGGTGACTGTAGTAGAAAGCGACCTCAGTTAGTAACATCGATATCGGAATGGTATACAGGATTTCTCCCACTGAAGGTAGCTGCCTAAGGTCCGACAAACGATCCATTTTAACCGAAATAATATGGAACACGGCTAAGGTCGGTATTCCTACCACAACCATGTTGATGAAAGCTGTTTTGATCAACTGTAATAAATTTCCTTCTAATCAAATCTTAAAAAAAAACATAACTTCAACAAAAAGCAGCTACCGTTCTGAGTTGTGGCCATGTTAACGGTTCATTAGTTCCCGGTTGTATCTTGTACTTTCTTAGTCCCTTCGGTAGACCGGTGAAATCCATCCACATAAACAGACCGGACACGATCGTTACCACCAGAACCGTATAGACCGTAGTTCCGAAAATCCATAGCGCTGAATGATTCGGATTATAGATATCCAAAAATCGTTCCCACTGCCTTTGACACACTTCACAGCTCATGTTGTCGAGTTCAATAGCTGGTTGATACTAATAAGGGGCGTGCTTCGTCTAACGGTCAACATACTGTGTGTAAGTAATAGTTATCTTGAACTTGTGCGAATCACCCCAAGAATAAAGGTGAAGTGGTACCCAACCCCTGATAAGGGAATCCAACGAAAGTAAAGCAATGGAATTGAAAACAAACACAAAGTCGATGCCTGATAGTACTTACGGTTCACATAAATAATCAGGCTAAGCGGGGTTTTAAAATTTACCAAAAATGCGTACCTTTCTTAAATGGCGTTAATGCGTGGTTGGTTTGTGGCGATAGTGGCGCCTGAAGTACAGTGGATTCTTTATTTTCGCTATTGATGTGTCTGCACCAAAATATCGTGTAATTTTGATTGAATCACGTATAAATTCGCATTTTGTCAAAATTATGGTCAGGTCACCATTATGGATGCAAATGTAATAAAATATCAAGTATCGAGGTATCAAGTATAGGGAATTCTTGAAAGTCAAGTTATAAAAGTTCTTGAGATAACTCCAAAAGACTTGAATCAGTTAGTTTAGGGAACCTTATCAATTAAGTCTAGACTACATTAGTCAACATAGAAGACTTTGAGGTTTTGAGTCAACTTTCAAGACTTTGAGGATAAATTGTAGAGCTTATTTATAGCCAGCTCTTTTGAGTTAATATTGTAGGCCGTACGTCATCTGTGGATTTCAAATCCGCATACGACACAATCGATCGAGATCAGCTATGGCAGATTATGCACGAGTACGGATTTCCGGATAAACTGACGCGATTGGTCAAGACGACGATGGATCGAGTGATGTGCGTTGTACGAGTATCGGGGACACTCTCGAGTCCCTTTGAATCTCGAATGGGGTTACGGCAAGGTGATGGACTTTCGTGTCTGCTATTCAAAATCGCGTTAGGAGGTGTGATCAGAAAAGCTGGGATAGACACGAGTGGCACGATCTTCAGGAAGTCCATCCAGCTTCTTGGATTCGCCAATGACATTGACATCATGGCACGGAACTTTGAGACGATGGTGGAAACGTACATCGGACTGAAGGCTGAAGCTAGGCGGATTGGACTTGCCATCAACGCATCGAAGACAAAATACATGAAAGGAAGAGGTTCTAGGGAAGACAATATTAGCCTCCCACCCCGAGTTCAGATTGACGGTGACGAAATCGAGGTGGTCGATGAGTTCGTGTATTTTGGCTCACTGGTGACCGTCGAAAATGATACCAGCAGAGAAATTCAAAGACGCATTATGGCAGGGAATCGTGCCCATGGAGGACGCTCCGGTCGAATAAAATTCGCCGCCGCACGAAGTTGACTGTCTAGACCCTGATTAGACCGGTGTGGTCCTCTACGGCCACGAGACCTGGACTATGCTCGTGGAAGAGTAACGCGCCCTTGGTGTTTTCGAACGGAAGGTGTTGCGTACCATCTACGGTGGAGTGCAGATGGATGGCGGATGAATTGCACCAGCTGCTGGGAGAACCATCCATCGTCCACATTGCAAAAATTGGGCGACTACGGTGGATCGACCAAGTAGAAGGCGACCTGTGGACCCTTCGCAGACTACGAGGCTGGCGAAGTGTGGCCATGGATCGAGTAGAGTGCTTCGGACACGGAGGACAACAAGGCCTTAGCCTGATTGGTTAGGTAAGTACGTCATCTGTGGAAGCCTTTTGTAAGAAATATAATCCCTACAGATGATATAGATTAAATCAGAGATCTTTCGCGCTTTCTCCGGATACCCTATGACGCAAGTAACAATTTAACAGCCTTTTTTATTTCTCTCTGATTTATTGTGGTTTTATAATTGCAATAATCAATCTTTTTAGTTTAAATACAGTATTTAATAGTGCAAAACATTCTTGGTTAGTAGTTCGGCTTTATGCTGTTTTAAAAACCCAGCTATTCCAAGTTATGTAGACCGAGGGGGAAGACGGCTTTCATTTGAGTACCTCTTTCACTCAGAGTTGCTCCGAGCTACTCTGGTTTGCTCTGGGATCTGATCTAATTTGTGACGAAAACAGAATTAGTAGGGCATATAGTTTTGGAATCTGACCATCCAAATGTCAGTTCGATAACGAAACGAAAGCAATGAATGAAGAAAATAATTGGATGCAATAAGGAAATGATCTCGTTTTCTACCAGTTCATGGAAGTTTTGGCTATTTTCTTAAATCACTCTGATGATGGATTTCTGCAGGGCACTTTTATCTTTGCAATGGTAATGAAATTGACCAGGATCTTGCTAACGTAGTACTGGGCATCCAGATGCTTAGAGCAAGCGAATGGATATTCCCTTCCGGCTACCAGCTCCGGTGGGGACATGTGCTGGAGGATGAATCCTGTGAGGGTCTCGATTGCTAGAACAGGAAAATACAAGCGTACAAACTATTCCACCAAACCCCCACAGACGCCCCCTAGCCCCATTTATTTTGTATCAAAACAGCAACGTTATTCCCCCTCGATGTAGACACACTTCCAGAGTAACTGCTTGAAATGGATGAAAATCGTCCTTGTCAAGGATGCCATGCAATTCGTTAACCCAACACTGGAGTAGAACCTGAATCGCACAACAAATCTATCGAATGATAAACAAATTTTGACGTTTAACATTTTCAGGCAACTTTGCCACCATTAATGCCGCCATAAAATTAAACGGAATTGGCAAATCAAAGTGCCAACTTACCAGATTTAAATAAAATGCTCCATTTGCAAAATAAAAGCATTTTAAGATTGAACTCGTATACCTCACCGTGTAAAATTTTGAAACCATCATCACTTTCATAGTTCTTCTATTCTCCACGAGTGCCAACTTTGATTTGCCAATAGGATCAAGCGTAATGGCTTCAGATAAAAACAATTCAGTCTGAATTAAAACGCATTAAACGTTATTATTAAAACCGCATTAAAACGTTTTGCATTTGTTTGCGATTTCATGAAAGTAGAACAGCTCTTTCACAAATGCCTTATGGATAATTAATGTGTGTGCTATCGCCATATTGTTATTATTCCATTTGTTTTCTTAAAATATCAGCCGGAAAATTGTTGATCGGTATTTAGTCCGAGGATAGTATCGTTTGAAGCTTACCACACAGATTAAAATTCTGAATTGTAATTGTGATGTAAACATTCATTCACGTAAACTTGTATTTCATTTCACGCAACTGAGCAACTTGCAAACAATGTTGTTTGCAAGGATGGACTTTTGTATACAATATTTGATACATTGCATGAAATGTGTCAGAACTTTACATCATATAAAATGTAAACGTATATGATATGTGACGCTCCATTTATGTGCATTATATTGAACACAAATTTACACTACTTTTTCGAACTGTGCACCGTTAGAGAAGGTCATCACTTAGAAAAGTTGATGTAAATTTAGGTGCTCTGAGACTGAATACGAGCGTCAATTTTGATATAAAATTGAGTCATAATAGACGTGAAATTCAGCTCAATCAAACGTACTTTCGAACTTTTCAGTCTCGTAGCACTTAATTTTACATGACATGTTTGTTTACGTCTCATCCTTTATGTAAGATTTGATTTTTCTAAGTGTGTAGGCAATGGGTTATTCGGGGTGGTGTAAGATCATTAGGTCGACAGGCTGAAGTAAGTTAGACCGAATGGATCATTATGCAGAAGATTTTCTCCCTTTAAAAAATAAGTAGTTCCTTGCAAGGATTCTGTTCTTTTGATTTTTGACACTTACGGTTTTTAATTTTTATGCATCATTTCTAGGAGTTTTTCCTGCTTTTCAACATGAGCAGTTCGCAGTTAGAAATAACTATTTTTTTACACGAGACGTAATCCATATTGGACGTAAATCATAGTTCGTAAACAAACATTTCATGTAAAATTAAGTGTTCTCAAACCGAAACATAAGCAACTCGTCGAAGAGATCGTTTGATTGAATTTTTGATTTTCTCGTTTCTTTCAACTGATTCGTAAGTCAAAAGGGCCGCTTACATATGTCGGTCTCAGGGAACCGGATTTACACGACTTTTTCATAGTGTGTTCTTTCGAGTGCCATTGGGGCGGGAACGCCTGTAGTGCAGGAGCGCTTGTGGAACGGAAGCTACAGGGAGGTGGGGGAGCCCCAAAAGGAACGGATTCGCCGGTTGGGTGACAGCAACAGTGGGATGAGAGCGGCAGTTGTGGCTCCCTCTTAAGGCCCACGCACATTCGATCCGGATCGGACACGTTGCGGCAAAGTGACAGCTAAATCTATTGTCTAACTGTCAAATTTACGTTAGCGCAACGCAAACGGATCTAATGTGGGTGGCCCTTTAGTGCCATTAATACTTATTACCCATTCGACCAAACGTTGTTAGTCATAACGTATTTCGGCCAAATGACCGAGCACCATTCCGGGTAGTGTCATAGAGTCAACAAAATGTAGTTCCTGAATTCAAGTGTTAAATGGAAAATCATTCACATTCTTTGCACCTATTAACCCACATGTTTTATATATAATGATTAAATATGGTTTCTTCAATATAGAGATTCTTATCTTCTTTCACATGAGTTGTTCTATCTGGAGAAGGCCAAGCTATTTATAAAATCCTCCCTTATGTAAATCCTTGGTTAATATATTATCGAGAAAGAATGCTACCATTCAGAGTCTAGAAAACCCCGGTCTTTCATTTCGAATCCGCTTCGAGTTTGCTCAGTTTGCTTTGACAGTTCAAACTTTCAACATAAATTTGGGACTGGTCCCATTTTTACAACACATTTGGTCACTTTGTATACTTTTATGTGAAACGTCCATTATGCGAAATGTCCATTCAGTCAAACGTCTTTATGTGAAATGAGCCGTCCGCTAATGTAAGGTAGACATAAACCTCTTATGTACTCACAAAGCCACATTACGGACGTAATCGGGATTTCCCAAATTGTTGAGCGACAAATTAAATCACTATACTAACCTAAACACTTAGAAATACCTAATCTTACACGTGACGGAATACATCTTTGACATAAAGGATGAGACGTAAACAAACATGTCATGTAAAAGTAAGTGCTCCGAGACCGAAAAGTTCGAAAGTACGTTTGATTGAGCTGAATTTCGCGTCTATTATGACTCAATGTTATGTTAGGATTGACGCTCGTATATGTCAGTCTCAGAGCACCTAAATTAACATCAATTTTTCTAAGTGTGTAGGTGAAAATTACGAAGCCAGTAAAATATGAACCTAACGACTTTCTCTGGTCCTTTTCAATCTTTCTCTGGTCCCTTCGGATCTCCGGTGGGTAATTAGACCTCACCAAAGTTTCTCCATGCTCCATAGAGACCATTGGTGTAGCTAATGTGGATGTCTAGAGAGTAGGCCCCCTTCTGATTTATCTAGGCTCCCCTGGCAGGTCCGAGGTAAGTTTTTAACAGCGATTAACACTCCGAATACGGTGGGTAAAATACTTTACGCCGATTACGAAGCCTCAGAAAAACGTGTAACAGCAAGTTTGCAATGACATAACTTAGCCATTTCTTGATGAATTTCAAGAATTATGGTAAGGGAAAAGTTGGTTTCGGCAATACCTTAACCTATTATCGTCAGGGGGATAAACAACGTCCTTGAGAGCTCAATTTTGACATGTGGATACATTGTGTTTCAGAGCAACTATTGGTCAAATTTGAGTGCTCTAGAACTTTGTTTACCCCCCTGACGATAATAGGTTAAGGTATTGCCGAAGACAACTTTTCCCCTACCTCTTGAATTCCTAGGCTCTGTAGATTATTTTAATTGTATAAAGATTGAAAATAGGGTCGTCTAATTTTTTAAAAGCGAAAAGAGTCGTTACACTTTTTTAAGGTGTGTTTATGGGTTTTGCAAGTGGCTTAAGATCCATAATTTAGATTAATGGGCGCAAATGTTCATAATTAGTCAGAATACAGTCATGGTTCCTATATATGGAACCTGGAGAGAACGGAACGGTCCTCGAAAGATCCGGAACCTCCGTAAAAGTGGTATATGCATAAACCTGATCCTAGAACTCCGCGTTTTTTTTCAAAAACATTAGGAACTATGATATAAGAAAGAATTTGGGTTCATGACATAACATGGACTCGGATGGCCATCGGACCGTCTTCCGGAAGATCCAGAACACCCGTAAAAGTGTTCAATATATGAGACTGATCCTAGAGCTCCACGGTTTTTTTTTCGAAAACACTGTCATATATAAATTAATAACGGGTTATGACATAAACATGTACCTAGAAGGCCGGACCGTCCTCCGGAAGATCTGAAACATCCTTAAAAATGGCCAATCCATAAAACTGATCCATGAGTTTCACGGTTTTGTCGAAAACACGTGGAACTGTGATATAAGAAATAATTTGGGGTCGTAACATAAACATGAACCCGAATGACCATGAAACCGTCTTACGGAAGATCCGTAAAAGTGGTGCATCGATGATACTGATTCTAGAACTTTGCGGTTTTCTCGAAAACACTTCGAACTGTGAAGTTTTCGAAAAAATATATGTATGAAACACTTTTACGGATGTTCAGGATCTTCCGAATGACGGTCCAATGGCCATCCAGGTTCATGTTTATGTCACGACCCCAAATTCATTCTTATAACACAGTTCCTAATATTTTTTTGAAATAAACTGCGGAGCTCTAGGACCAGTTTCATGGATTTACCACTTTTAAAGATGTTCCAGATCTTCCAGAGGACGGTTCCATGTCCATACAGGCCTATGTTTACGTCACGACCTAATTTTTTTCTTATATCACAGTTCAAAACGATTAAAAAAACTGCTGAGCTCTAGAATCATTTTCATGTATGAACCAATTTGACCGATGCTCCAAATCTTCCGAAGGACGGTTCCATAGCCATCCGGGTCCATGTTTATGTCACGACCCCATTTTTTTCTTATATTACAGTTCCACGTGTTTTCGAAAAACTGCGGAGCTCTAAGATGTTTCGGAGGATGGTCCTATGGCCATCCAGGTCCAGGTTTATATCATGATCCCAAATTCTTTCTTATATCACAGTTCCTTGTTTTTGAAAAAAACGTGGAGCTCTAGGACCATTTTCATGGATGGACCACTTTTAAGAATCTTGTGGATCTTCCGGAGGACGGTCTCATTGCCATCCGGGACCATGTTTATTTCACGACACTAAATTATTTGTTATATCACACTTACTTGTGTTTTCTAAAGAACCGCGGAGCTCTAGAATCAGTTTCATGGATGAATCACTTTTACGGATTTTTCGGATCTTTCGGAGGATGACCCCATGGTCATCCGGGTCCATTTTTATGTCACGACCCAAAATTCTTTCTTATATCACAGTTCCACGTGTTTTCGAAAAAACCGCGGTGCTCTAGGATCAGTTTCATGAATGGACCACTATTACGGATGTTTTAGATTTTGCTTAGGTCGGCCCCATAGCCATCTGGGACCATGTTTATGTCACGACCCCAAATTCTTTCTTATATCACAGTTCCAAGTGTTTTCGAAAAAACCGTGGAGCTCTAGGATCAGTTTCATGGATTGACCACTTTTACAGATGTTTCGGATCTTCCTGAGCACGCTCCCATGGCCATCCAGGTCCGTGTATATGTCATGAAGCCAAATTCTTTCTTATATCACAGTTCCTAATGTTTTCAAAAAACAACCAATTTTACGGATGTTCCGAATCTTCCGGAGGACCGTTCCGTTGTCTCCAGGATCCGTATGTAGGAACCATGACTGTATTCTGGCTCATTATGAACATTTGTGCCCACTTCAGCAAACCAGTTCAATTGTCCGGTACAAATATGTTGGATTACCGGCCACGTGGCAACGAAGAAGCAGATCGACTTACCGGCAAAGCGCGTAACAGTCCGCCACTCAACGTCACCATCCCGAGAAAGGATGCCATCACGGCAATGAACCATGCCATTCGTCTGCTATGGGGAAGAACACTGGGCGCAATTAACGCAATTCAAGTTGAAGGAGGTTAAATGCGGAACCAAAAAGTGAACCGACCAGCAAAGTTCCGCCGACCAGACCACCACGTGATTTTGCACTGCAGAAAGTTTGAAACAGCCAGAGTGAAATCCGATATTGATTCAACCAGCCTACATGCGCCGTTATGCAACGACGATGACATGGAAAAGCAGTTGCTAAAGTTTCTACAGAAAGTCAATATATAGGAAATTGTGACAAGAGAGAAGAGTGAGAAAATTATATAGAAGAAAACAGGAAGCGAGAAGATGATGAAGAGGAAACAGACGAGACGAAACGGATGAAACGTGGTGAAGAAGGCGGATGAATATGAAGAGGATAACGGAATGGAAACTAAAAAAGAAGATACTAAAACAAAATGCAGACACTAAGAAGATGATGGAGAGGAAACAGAAGAAAATTAATGGAAAATGGAAATGTGCGAAAATCAATGAAGAAAGCAAAAAAAAGCAAAGATATGGATGAAGAAGGCGAAGCAGAAGAAGTATCGGAGAAAGAAAGAATAAGGAGCAAATAGAAGGTGTAAAGAAGAGAGAAGAAATTGAAGAAAAGCAAACAAAAGATACGGCGGAGCAAACCGAAACATCGCGACGAAACCACATTCTAAAAGCTCTACATGAAGAATGCTGTAAGTATTTTTGACAATTCAATTTTTTTAATAGTTGCTTGAACTGTTGTTTTGATTTTCAACCACTTTTTAAAAAGAGGTTCGAGATCAATCTCAGTTTTGATTATATCAATATAGCATATCCAAGTTGCACAATATCGTAGGTGGTACGAGCTCCAAACTGTTGCTAAGGAGAAGACTCACTTCTATCCGTTAGTTAGATAGTAAACCCTTATACATGTCACGGGAAATGTGTAATGTTAATAGTAGGAATGGTAAGCCATAGTATACGCCCAGTCAGCGTTGCTGGCAATCGTAATGAATATACGCGAGAAAGTATACCTCGTCTAATTTAACATATGAACAAGTCCTACTTACTTCTGGTGATGAAAATCGTGGAAGTCCGGCGTGCCCCATAGGTACGGCAAATGATACCCGGAGTGATCGTGCAGGGTTCCCATCAACACTATCGTTACCCAAATCCATGCCGTTAGCAGATGCGTCTTGACCAGCATGACTGGCGCGTAGAACGGTGCCATATTGCTTACGATGTGCTCTAGCGGGTGCGCGTAGACGGCGGCCAATGATACCGGAGCGGTCCATTCGTGGTGTTTCTTGTGGACGGTTTTGTACAGCAACTTTGAATGTAACAATCGGTGGCTGTAGTAGAATACAATCTCGGATGACACCATACCGATTGGAATCGTGTACAGTATCTCCAGCAAGGAGGGTAGTGTTCTGAAATCTGCAGTGCGTCCTAACGCAACGGTTGTTGCGTGAAACACAGTCAAGGTTGGAGTTCCCACCAGGATCATGTTGACGAATGCGGTCTTGAGCAACTGTAATCGAATCAAAGCTGCTGTGTACCGGTTGTAAAAACTAACACTATTTTCCACATCATCCTACCTTCCTCAGCTGAGCCCAGGTGAGTGGCTCATTGGTTCCCGGTTGTAGCTTATATTTTCGCAATCTTTTCGGAGCGCCGGTTATGTCCATGAGCATGAACGATCCAGATATAATTGCCGCCACTACGGTCGTGTAGATTATTGTTCCGATGGTCCACCACACGTGTGGATTAGGATCGTAGGCATCCAGGAAGCGTTCCCACTGCCTTTGACACAATTCACAACTCATGCTGGATACTTCGAGAGTACTCGCGATACTAATCGAATTTTCAGCTGAAATCAGCTTCCTCGTAGTCGAATAGATGTACCTAGAACTAAAAAAATAAATAAAACTATGATTGACCGACAGAGTGATGTAGCACAAATAGACGCTTTTTTAGTTTCTTATATGACCGTATGACTCGTATATGTACAGGTACACACACCGTACAGTTGAATTTTGGGAGGGTTTTTGTTCAGTCGTATATTATTCTTGCTCAGCGGTAGTTGGTACATCACCGACTGACCGTGATGCTGTTGCGCTACCGAGTGGTCTGACGTAGATTTGGGATAATTACGCTATACCTACACCTATGTGGGGTTTGCGTATTGTTTACCTATTTCTCGTTTGATGACAGCGAGAAATTCAAGTGGTATCTTGATGATCCTCCGGGGTTTTGTTATTGATGTTATTGTAACTGAGAATGAATGGAGACGTTCTGCAGGAACTTGAAAGAGAATTTGGTCGAGTGATTGCTAGTACGTGCTGGTCAATGTTTGAACTGTCCTTAGTGGGTCAATGATAGGGTTAAAAGCATGTGCCTTTTTCCTTTAAAACCAATACCATTCGTTCAAAAATAAAATATATTTCGTCTATGTGTTAATTTTCGTTGTCAATACGATGTTATCTATCAATCTATTTATTCACAAACAAAAATTGCAAATATTTGCTGTATGCATAGTTTTAGAAATCTCACTCTGCCAACTGGTTTTGATGTGATAAAACAGGGTGGCCATCAAGCTGGGAAAACCGCGAATCGTAAACAATCATGTAAGACCGAGACATAAACGGGAATTTGATGGCGACCTTAAAATGATATGTTTTATAACGTCTATTGATCGAATTCCGTAAATCATTTGTCTGTACCTCGGGGTCTTTCTTGATTAGGTATGTCCTCTTGGATTCTGTCATAGGGTAGAGAACTACTTCGACCTAATCGCCCATTTTGGGCCTATCGAGCAGAAAACTTCAAATAACTCCATGATTTCAGAGTTAACAAGTCAATTATGCGTTTGGTACGATACTTTAGTTAATAAGCTACCGAACGAAGTCAATGAGAACGCGTGGTATGAAAGTTTGCACCCATTATTCCCAAAAACAAAAGAAGCGCTCCGACCGAATCCATTTTTATCTTCATCCGATAGGCCGAAGTGAATTCATTGGCGTTTCAATTGCATTTCAATGCGTTAGGCCGAGTTTAAAATCCGTAGGCCGAGTTTGGCGTCAAGAAGCAGTGTTAGACTTTTGACAATATCTCAACGATTGGTTTCTCGTTTTCAAATCTTATGGTACGTACGGAAAGGTAAATAAATTTGGAAGCCATCAGTGATAATAACATTCTGTTTGGTGCTAAACTGATCTAGATTAAGAAAGACTAAGTGCGGGTTGTGCTTAATAGGCCGGAAATGGGGTATTTAACCCTACTAGATAAGATTTGTTCTTAAGTATTCGAAAAAATATCTCTTGCGTACATTTTCTTGAAAAACTCACGTTGTCTGTACCCTGGCCGTATCTCAGTGATGTTTAAATTGAATGTTTTATAATGTAATTTAAAGCACTTTATGTTAAACTATTAAAAAAATATGAATATTTTTTTCCTGAACATCTTTGCCGAAGAAATTGATATCCCACATGGTATAATCCAGGTCTATGGAGTCGGATCTAAATCGACCGATTTCGACTACGATTCCTCTGATTTCAAAATAACCAACACCGACTCCGACTCCACGACTCTGACTCTGACTCTAACTCCAATTGGAACAGAATACAATAGAAATGTACTTCATCAAATTTTGGTTGATTAAGTATTTAAGAAAAGATTGAAAATTTAAGAAAAAATATTCATAACATAAACATACATGGCTAGCAAATTGATTGATTGATTTTTTGAAAGTTTTATCGAGCTTTTAAAGAACTCTTCAGGCCTAAACCATGGTCTCCAAAAACGTTATAAAACCAGAATTGTTGCTTGGGCCTTGTTCACTGATTAAAATATTTACTGTATGGAAATGTATTTAATAATCAAATTGAATATCTTCTTCTTTTGGATTTATTACGTTCCTACTGCGACTTTACGCCGGCCGTCATGTTACCGGTTTTTTGAGCACTTCTTTAGTTGTTAACGGAGAAATTTTTAAGCCTGTACCGTGTTTGCATTAGTATAACGCAAGTACAATCATACTCTATGCCCAGGGAAATCGAGAAATTTTTCAACCCTAAACATTCCTAGATTAGACCGGGAATTGAACCCAGCCGCCTCCAGCATGGTTTTGCTTTATAGCTGCGCCTTTACCGACTGACCTAAGGGAGGCCGAATTGAATATCAATACAGTAAATCTTGCTACGTATTTTGCGAAATCTTAAGAATAAATTTGGGTAAAATATTTATTAAATTGTAATGCTTTGAAAATTGAAATTTATTTTCATATTGTAAAATTTTTTGAACCAATCCATTTAACTAGCTTTTGTCAACTAAAGTTTAACTAGCTTTTGTCAGCTTTTTTTAATGTTTATCTTCCACATTTGTTTGAGTTTCCGAAGATTGAAGTTAGATTCATTATTATTTCAGTAAACTAAAAAAAAATTCAACTGTATTGTTTTTCTTGGTGATTACAGACTACGAAAATCCTTTGGTTTTTGCTGAAGGACTGATAATTATTATTAAGATTTTAAAATTCTTTAAATCCAATTTGTAACTTTGAACTTCCATGAAACTCCAATGGCTCTAAAACTTTCTCAAGAATCTGACATATTGAAATATTTTCAAAGTTCTTATAATTAGCTTGTTTTTCAACAGTCTGGCACTTCAAAGATTGATAATGTTGGCTAGAATTCTAAAGAAATTTTTAGCTCGAGAGATAATTTCAATGGGTTCTTAATAAATATTAGGGAGTTTTAAGAAGAGCCCTTGCAACATTCTAAGAAGAATTTTAACTAAGTCTTAAGGACATTTTCAGGAGCTTTCTGAGGAAAATTTCAAGAAAATGATAAGCAAACTTCAATAGCAGATCGGAGGTGAATTTCAAAAGGTTTCTGAAAAATGCTTATAGGCAAATCTAAAGAAATTACCAAAGGAGCTGTAATAAATATAACAAGAGTATTTTATACATAGAATAAACTGAAGTGCGAGGTTTCATGAATTTTCAAGTAGATTGTGAAAGTTTGAAGGGAATTCCAATTAGAATCCAAATTGTTTCTAGTGTGTCAGAAATTTTACTTGTGAATATCGGGTGGAAAACAAAATAAAATTGTCGATTTTTGCAACTTCTCTGAACTTTATTTCAAGATGGTCTAAAAATAATCATGAGTGCCAATATTTTATGGTAGATCTCTACCAATACTAAGTTTTCAAACATAATTTTGCAAGTTGTTAAAGATAAATAGATGAGATGAGATGAGGAATTGGGAATGTCTTCGATAAAATAAGAAACCTTTAAGTATTGAACGTTCACCAAATTGTAGAATATTAAAATCAATTTCATGGTAAAAAAAACGCGCTACATTTTTATAATTATACGTTTATTGAACATTTTAATAAATTAGGGATACTAAAGATGTTTGATCATTTTGCTTTGCTTAATTATCGGAGTTTTTGGGACAATAATGTAATATTTTCTAAATGCTAATCGTTTAGAGTTGACTATATGGACATTATTGAAAGGACTATTATTCCAAGGTTATGATCCTTTTATAACTTATCTTATCTTTCTTTATTAAAGAGTCTTTCAGCCGACGGATCTTCCTTTAATACGTCGTTTAAAAAAAATATGTTCGAAATGTTCTACATTTACCGAAGCCTCAACCGAAGTAGGAAAAAAGTTAAAATTATATTAGACTCAGAATTTTAAAAACTGTCATTGTCTTGTGAAAATAGCAAAACATGTGTTCGTAACCTTAAAAAAATCTATTCTTTGGATCTTAATTTCTTGCTAGCTTTAGATTAGTTAAACAATTCGTAAACCCAATTTATCGCTTTTCAACCCTGGTTAATTATTAATTCTGGTTTTCTTCCTAATGTTATTGAGCATGATTTCCGTCATCTTTATCAATAATTTGAATGAGATAACTTGAAACTTGTTACTAAGAAAATGCTTGGGAACATTTAAAAAAAATGCTGTTAGGGGTTTTTAGGGAAATTTAAAAGATAGGGGAGTGGAAAATCAGAGGATTGTAAGGCTTAAAACTAACTTGATTTTAATACGACTAGAAAAAACTTGAAACTTGAAGACAATCGCTATAGTTTTGAAAGGTTCTGGCACTCTGTATACATTATTTATAAACATGTTGTATTTTTATACAAATTCATAAAATACCGGTGACATATGCCGAAGTATGACTGAAAATTCAGTTCCGGTTAAACGACGATCGACCTAGTAATCCATACGATATAATAGCGTTCGGTATAATGGTGTTCAGCTAATCGGCGTCTAACCTAATTCTCCATAAAAAAGGGGGTAGTTCATCTTGACTTCAACTGTTAAAGAGATTAATTTTTCATTTACAAATAAAAATGGGCAGACATTTAAACAAGCATTTCTGTTACTCCTAATGAAGAATGCCACAATTTTAAACGAAAAATTGGCGCAACATTTGACCATTGTACCGGAAATGTTTACTACATTTTTAATTTTTAACGAAAATGAACAAAATATTGAATATGATTGTCACAATTTCTAAATAAAATCATAATGTTGATTGAATGAAAATGGTCACAATCTCAATCAAAATTGTTCCCAATTGTTAACAATTTGTTTATTTTTTTCCAAACTTATAAAAAGCAGTTTACAATGAACGCAAACGAAAAAAAAAAATTGTGGGGTTGTATCCAAGCCACGCATGGTTGACGTAGACGACGTTAAGCTGTTTAGTAAATTTTTCTTGATATTGATTTAAAATACAGTAGAAGTAATCCATTATTTTCGTCATTTTACATTTCATACTTAGTCAAACTTGGGCAAATTCAGGACTTAAAATTCTAATACATATTCTGTTACATTTGGTTCCTAAATAGCAATCAGATATAAATATTAAAATAGGAACATATGACGAAACATAAACAAATTCCTCATCTAAATTTAGGATTGATTACTGAAGGGATGATTATGAAATAAGGTTTCAATTAACAGAACACTTTGAAGCACTTCCATAGTTATTAATTGTGAGCTTTCAAATGCATGAAATTGTATATCGTGTGGCAAGCATAATATGCCCAGGGAAGTCTAGGAATTTTCCAACCAGAAAAAATCCTAGAGTGAACCGAGAATCTTGGTAATACCGTCATAAATCTCTTGAGCGAAAACAAATGAATAAATGTTGCTGTATTTAAAGATTACGTGCGTTTTGCGGACGCACATATTTGGATGCATATTATAACAAAACGGTGCGTTTCTGTGGTTAGAAAAAAGTGATTTCCCTATCACAGATTACAAATTTCAATACCTTGCACCGGAAAAAAAACCAGGACGGTATATCTATTTATGCTTTTAGATTAACATTGTATGTTCCTCCTACATGGAGAACAACTATTCGAAGGAACGCTTTGCCTATGCAAAAATCCGGGAAAATAAAATTGAGGCGGGGCATAGCAAGCCGTTCCATAGCATAATTCTTCAAGTAGAAGGGACCTACGCTACCCATAATCGCATATCAGTCCCATATTTGCTTGATTTTCTATCCATATGGGACTGATATGCGATTATAGGCAGTACAATGCTAATCTAAAAGCATAAATAGAGGTACCGTCTGATAATTTCAGTATTGAAATTTGTGATAGGGAAATCAGTAATATAAATATTGCACTTATTGCAGGGTGACCAGTAAACCGAGAAATAGGGAAAATCGGGAAAAGCCCGTGAATTTCGATGACAAATCGGGAAAAAAATATTCTGGACCAATTTAAAGACCCTAGGACTGAATTTTCAGGATACACTCACTATGGTGAACTAAATATTAAGTTTTTTTTTGTTATATGCGACAGTTAGAAGATACTGATTTTTTTCGCAAATTTTCTCACACGCACGTCTCTTGCCGATGATATGTGCTAACCTCTCAGTATCTTCTAACTGTCGCATATAACAAATAAAAATTGACTTTCAGTCGCTAACCTAAATCGAAAATTAATTTGATGATATATCATCACTATGGCCCGGTGGTCGGAGGTGAGGCCAGCAGCTCATTGCTCTATTCATACTGCATTGGACATCCCGTATCCAACATGTGTGATGTAGAACAGAGACGAGTTGTGTTTGTTCACATCGACCGATACTGAGTGGTTGCGGTACAAGCACATATCGTCGGTAATAGACGATTGTTGTGTATTGAGAACGCTTGCGCAAAAAGACTAAGGGAGGGAAACGGATTCGAAACTCATATGTCATTAGCCAAATACATCCGTAGACCATAGGTCCACCGTTGTATAATTGGCAATGCACCCGTGTACTGAATGGGAATTGTGGGTTCGAATCCCACCGGTGCCCTTGGATTTTTTCGCAAATTTTCTCACACGCACGTCTCTTGCCGATGATATGTGCTAACCTCTCAGTATCTTCTAACTGTCGCATATAACAAATAAAAATTGACTTTCAGTCGCTAACCTAAATCTAAATATTAAGATAATTTCGAAGGAATTTTTGAAAGAAATCTGTAGTTAACAACAATGTATTTCATAGAAAAAAAACCTAGGGAGTGGTGTGAGTTCAGAGTAGAATCTTGTGAAGAGGATTCCTGGTCCATTTGTAATGAACATTTCAATTTTGTTTTCCTATGTTGGGTACATTTCTCCACTGCGACCAGTTATTTGATCTATTGTGGTGGACCCCGGTTTAATGTGTGCCACATCAGGATGTTGTATCACTATTTATTTGAGTGATTTCCACCAGCTGACTATAGGCGTTGTCCCAGTAAGGTATTATAGAACGAATCAACTTTATTGCCTTACTGGGAGAAGTCATCCATACATCTGAGGGCTGCATTAAACCCTTATCGAAAAATGTTTTCCTTTTATGAAAAAGTGCTGATGTTCCGAGTTTTCACTCTCTAGGTTGCAGAATCGACACTTGTCGTCTTCCAATTTGCCTAGCTGTTTAAATAATATTTACTTGAACAGTGGCCCGTAACTAGGCCGTTAAAAGTACATAGATCTTTTTTGGAGAGACTAAGAAGTCTTTGAGTTGCTTTTTTATAAGGTGATATAAATCTTTTGGACTGTGGAGCTGTTTTAGTGTTTTTCCAAATGTTATCTATCATCGATTTTTCCCAGTTTTTAAATTCCATTTTGAGGGTACATTCTGAGGCCCCGCAAAATGGTTCTGGACCTAGGAATGGTTTTGATGATCCCAATCTTGCTAGTAAATCTGCCTTTTCATTACCTTCAACCCAACAGTGCCCAGGTACCCAAAATAAGTTAACTGTACTATTTTTAGCCACCTGCTGTAGTAATTGAATGCATTGCCTGTATTTATGATTGAAATACGGTTGGCCACTTACCCATAGATATTGATATGTTGACACCAGGACCCTTTACCCCAGCGCCAACTCTGTTGTTTAATTTGGAGCCATCAGTGTAGAAAATTACTGATCCTGGTTGAATATTAGGTCCCCCTGATTCCCATTCAGTGCGACTAGGCTCAGTGACGTTGAATAGTCTTTCAAAGTTATACTGTCTATTCATCCAGTCTTCATGAGTTAATATAGAATTAATTTTAAATTCCTTCAAAATACTGAGATCCCCCTAAGGTCCCCATCAAAAAACTGTTTTGTTCTTTTTAACCTTAGTGCGTTGCTTTCGGCTTCTAACTGCACAAATATATGTAAGGGAAGAAGATTTAGCATTGTATCTAGCGCTTTAGATGGCGTGTTACGAATTGTTCCTGTGATGGAAATTGTAGCAAGTCTTTGCAACTTTTCGAGTTTTTTTTGAGCATATTTAACTTTTGTTTTTGGCCACCAAATTAATGATGCATATGTTATTCTGGGTCTTATTGTAGCCTTATAGATCCAATCGATCATTTTAGGTTTCAGTCCCCATTTATTACTAAATGTTTTTTTGCTTATCCATAGGGTATTTGTAGCCTTACTTATTATTTTATTCAAATGTAAGGTCCAATTGAGTTTGCTATCAAGAATTACTCCCAGATACTTAACCTTTTGAGAAAGGACTAATTTAGTATCCTCCAAGTGCAAATCTGTTAAATTTATTTTCCTTTTATGTGTAAATGGTATAATAATAGTCTTATGAGGGTTTATGGACAACCCCTCATCTTTACACCACGCCATCGTTAAATTAAGAGCATATTGTAACCTATCTCTGATAACGTGCTCATATATCCCACGAATAATGATTACTATGTCATCGGCAAAACCAATTATTTCAAATCCTTGCGCTTCAACATGTAATAGTAGTTCGTCGGCTACCAGTGACCACAGCAAAGGTGAAAGAACCCCTCCTTGTGGGCAGCCCTTCACGGTCCTTACCGTGATCATTGAACTACCATGACTGCATGTTATTTCTCGTTTTTGCAACATTTCAAAAATCCAATCTATGATAATTTTATCAAAATTTCGTTTTATCATAACATTTCAAATTAGTTATGAGAAGATTTTTTAAAGAGTTATAATGACAACTCCTAAGAAATTCTCAGAGTATTGAATTTGAAAGATAATTTAAAGTTAATTCTAAAAAGAGTTACAAGTAAATCCAGCGATAAATACCAATGAGATTGAATTCCAAAGGTATTCTGAGAAGAGTTTTATGAGAATTCCGAGAATAATTCCATTGGCATATCGTTAAGAATTTCTAGATAATTCTAAGTGAATTTAGAGGGGAGCTCCAGGATAATTATGGGCAGAATTGCTGGACAATTCTGAGGTAAACTGCATTGAAATTCTAAGGAGAACTTAGGCTGATTTAAATTCTTTCGAAGTGAATCTTAGGACGAATTCCTCAAAATTTGTGGAATGTTCTGAAATTGTAAAAGGAATAATGTTCAAGGGACTCTCAGAGAGGATATCAAATTTACTTTAGAGCAACTGTCAAAATAATTGTAAAGGAAATTTCAGAACATTCCATAAAAATCCTGCACAGAATTCTGAGCAAACTTTTTCGATGTAGTTTAAAACATTGAAAATTTTTGACGACTTTGAACGCAGGAACAAATGTTTTTTTTTTCCCCAGAATTTTAATTATTTTCCCGGTTGTGCGATCTTCATTTAAATTAGCTAGGGGAAAAGTTGGCTTCGGCAATACCTTAACCTATTATCGTCAGGGGGGGTAAACAAAGTCCTAGAGCACTCAAATTTGGCCAACAGTTACTCTGAAACACAATGTATCCACATGCCAAAATTGAGCTCTCAAGGACGTTGTTGACGATAATAGGTTAAGGTATTGCCGAAGCCAACTTTTCCCGTATATAATCGAATGCGATACTTAAGATTTTTTCCTGGACAAAAAACCTGGGTACCAAAATTTCGGGAAAAAATCTGGAAATTGCTAATCGGAATTTGCTGTCACCATGTAATTGGTAATAGTATATAGGGGGTAGTTCAGAATTTAGTTACTAGGGGTGGGGGGTGTTAAAATTGGTTGTTACGTAACTCTGATAAATAGGAAAACAATCAACATTTTTCATAGGTGAAAATTCTCCTGTTACAGGTTATGAAGGAAGGGGTGGGAGGGTGAGTGAAAATTATTACGATTCGTTATAGGGGGTGGGTGTTTTATAAAAATTAAATTTTATGCGTAATATTTGAACGGGACCCAAGTGGGAAATAATATTGTAGTCTAACTGAAAATCAGTCAATACTGCCAATTTATCACAAGAGTTTAACTCTTTCTGTAAACATTTGTGTAACCATCTCTAACATCGAAATATACCATTTCAAGAACACATTTTTACAATGTCTACCTCCCTCGAGTGATCCGCCCCCTAATTTTTGAATAGTTTTAATCTCAACTGCGATAAGTTTACTTTGCAAAGCATTGCTGAGATTTTGAATTTAGGGTCAAATTGACCCCAGGGTCTAGACACAATAAGTTTTTTGACGTAGGACTACGTCTATGATTCTAGATGAAGGTACACTTTGTGAAAACCAAAAATGGAGCATGTAACATAATTATGAAAGATTTTGAACATTAAAAACTCTGCGGCCCCTGGACCCATTTCAATAATTTTATCACCAATCGATCAGAAATATTTCTACGCATCAAAAACAATGCCTTCGACTAATAATTTTTAACAAGAAACTATTGAAAAGGGGGTAATGTCAAGCATTGTCCTATGTAAAAATAAAAGTGATAATATTATATCCGTTTTCATGAAATAAACGTTCTTCCCAAACCCAGTCGTCATAATCGAGTACCACTTGGTTGCACATCATTATGCTTTAACCTGAAAAGATATAAATGAGGGCTGCTGTCTAGCCTCAACTCATTTTCGCTTCGGACAGCGTGGTGAGAAGACAGCAGAAGCAGCAATAGCAGCAGTAGGGAGGTGGTGGCAGGTTAGGTAGTCCACTCTTCTACCCAACAAGCATCAATGACTGGTCGTGGCAAAGGAGGAAAAGGTCTTGGTAAAGTAGGCGCCAAGCGTCATCGCAAGGTTCTTCGTGATAACCGCCATCCGTCGTCTGGCTCGCCGTGGTGGTGTCAAACGTATCTCAGGTCGGCTCTACGAGAAAACCAAGGGCTGTCAAACACGAACAATCGTCGTCGCCTACCTCGCATAACTGGTTCCAAACGTAAACAAGCCATAATAAACCTACAGGGTTTGTTTACGTTTGGAACCAATTTCATACAAGAATGATCAGTAGGCCGATTTGACAGCACGTCCCTCCCCAGGAGAAAACACGCTTTGAAGCGGTTTCGGAAAGTTTCGGAGGTTAAATCGTCACCAACTTTGGCAACAAAACGGCCCTTTTCAGGGCCATCAAACTTATTACAGTAAATAGTTGGAATAGAATGTATCTGTGCCTGTTTGTCCACATTCAGAACCACACGCCCCAAACGACCACACCAATGATCGATCAATTAAAAGAACTAGAGGAAATGGCTCTAATGTTGGCCTATGGATCTAAGATTGGGCCCATCGCTAAAAATCTGCTATTTTTCAATTTTATCTAGAAGAACGCGTCATTGGGACGGTACTAATGGATATTTTTGGTCGCTATTGAAAATTGAGTCGATTACTGAATTTATGTATGGGCCCAAATTAGCGGCATTTAGGTAGGTCGATATTACATCCATTTCCCTTAGGCACAGACCCTTCTACTTTTTTCAATGTTTGAACAACTACAATCAAAGTTACAGTAATGTAAGTGAAAATCAGTAATTTCCAATACTAATTCACCGCTTTCTCTATACAAACTTCAAATCATTTGCGAGACCTCTAAACTGTAGATCATGATTCTGTAGACCATGACTTAGACTTGTAGAATACTTTAAAACCTCGATTTTAATAGGGTATCATGCATGTTAATAATGGCCATGTTTTACTTGACATCTCATCAGGGTCGTCCGTTGACGTCTTCAATGCAAGTTCACATTGAAGACATTAACGCCACACAAGACGAAATAAAAGAATTGTGAATCTCTGACTACTTCTATAGTTGAAGCAAGAGCTGCCTCAGTACCAAAATGCGAGGTTAAATTCGATTCAATTTTAATAGACGATGATCTTCAAGAATTAAATTACTCCATTATGATGGCTACCAAGCCTTTGGGAATTTTTCCTTATTAGAGGTTTGAATAGATTTTTCTCCTTTACTTTACTTAAATCTTTGGTTATTATTAATTACGTAGGTTCCGATTCTACACGTTGTACTTTCATTTTTATATCACAGGCCATTTTTATATCACAGGTCACCTTGGGGATGAGTACTTAAGGGGGTTAGGTTTTTGATAAGTCTTTAGAGGGAATGACACTGATGAAGAATGCATATTGTAGTCGGAATACGTATCTGTCATGGATACCAACATTAATTAAGTGGAATTAAATGGAAGCTAACCTTTTTTTTTTGTTTTATAGTAAATCAATTTTTTGTCACCGACATTATTGCGGCCTAAACCGCAGGGCAGGCAACACAATCCCTGTCGCAAAATACGCACGGGGCAGTCAGTAGATTTTAGCAACCTGGTGAGTGAAGGAAATCGATGTAAATGCCAAAACATAAACAAAACCCAAAGTGAATCAGCTAGTAGTTGGCACGTTTATAGTTATTTGCAAAGACAAATCTTAGTTATTGTAATCTAATTTTCTATTTGAGGATTTTAATTGATTTCTACCTACCTAATATAAAACTGATGTAAGTTTGAAAAGTGAACTACTAAATTTTCCTAACTAAAATAGGGGAATTTGCGTATTCTCGGCAACCTAAGCAGCGACCTTCTTTCTATAGCCTTTTTCTCTATGGAACGCACACATATGCAGTATTGGTTTGTTTACAATCTTTTGCTGCCAGCTGCTCTAACAATTTCAGTCGAAAGAATAGTCGAAAACTGTTTTGAAACGCTTTTACAAAGCTCCAATCTTCTCTAGTGAGAGCGAGTATTGTCGGCAACCAGTTTTTCTTCGGCAACCGTTCCATTTGAACTGCATGTAAATCTGCTGTTCTATTATCGGCAACTCGAAATCAGCTACAATTTGTAGTGCGTGTGTTTCATTTCAAGAAAACCCTGCTAGATTGCTTTTTCTCAGTGGTAAAAATATAGTCAAATTGAAGCTGAAAGCATAAAGAATCGTTTGCATGCATTCAGCGAAGTGTTTTCGTAAGAAAATCCAGTGAAAATAGTGTTTCAATTTGGGTTGCCGAAAATAGTCTGTCATGCCGAAGCCGTCATTTCCCCTACCTAAAATAAGAATTTACATGAAGGTTATAAGTAGTGGTAGAATTTGCTCTTAAAAATACTAGCAAACACAATTTGTTGGAAAAATCTCTAAAGTAAGTACTTTGCTAAATCTAAATCTATGTTAATTTTATAAGTTCTATTTAAACATGTACAGGCTAGTTAGTGGCTGCTAGTACCGAACGAAATCCGATCTGCAAGAGGATTAAAACTCGGATTGAAAATCAAATTTGAATGTAGCTAATTGAGGTTAAAAAGTGTTAAGAAGAAGTTATCAAATATGAATATATTTCAGCTTTGATCAGTCCAAAAACTTTGGCTGATCTTTCATAGAGTTGGTTTGGAAGAAATCCGAACAGACATACTGACATGAAACTTAAACTTAACTCTTGGTCGAGAATCCATAACGGCCGATTCAAATGTACAACGATCTCATCTGTCAAAACCATAGAAAAGTTTTATCAGGATAAAAATAATTTGTCCGAAATAGATTCGACACGAAACAATTCATAAATTTTGTACGCAAGTTCGTGGGCTAGGATAAATATTTTCTTCAAACACGGCGGCAGATGTCAGTTTTGTGCTTTGATCAGATTTTTTTTTTTTTGTATTTTGCATGATCATTCATGTCGGTTTGTCGGTGGTTTTGTTACGTTTTGTTGTATAAGGATGTACATTTGGGTGAGTCAAGTTTGTATGGTGGATCACAACCCCACTGCTCTTTCGATGTGTATTGAGCTTCCCAACAACGGTGTCAAATTTGAATGATTTTGTTTATGATCTAGATTTGTGGGAGAATTTTAAATCTTGTATGGGAAACGAAACGAAGCTATTCATTTGCTTGCTTGCTCAAATTTCACCAAATCTCGGAAATAGATTGCAGAACTATGCAGAACAACTATGTCTAAGATTGCAAATGATTCGTCTTGGTTGCTTAACAGTGTAGATCTGAATCCTCTCACCAGACGTTTATAATTGCAAGCTTTAACTTGGCAGCTCGACCAGATAGAAGGTTGTTTCCTTTGATAAGGTGTTCAGATGGACAAGAAATGCTTAGAAATCATTCACTAGCGAGCGCTTAGTGTACCGTTTAACTATATTAACTGATCGATCAAATAGAAGGTTGTTGTCTTTGGCAAAACTGTTCAAATGGAGAAGTCGTGAAAATTTCCAACACGTCAGATTTCCTACACCGAATTGGGAATCGAACCAGCCGCCTCTGGATAGGTGCCTCAATTGACTAGGCTATGTGAGGCCCCCAACAAATCAGTCTACAGAAAATTAATAATCAATCTATACAGACAAAAAGTTCATAGAACCTAGAACTCGTGATATATAATGTCCGTATTTCGATCCATTGCAGTACACAATTTTGGACGTTATTGCCAGTACCAAATGCGTTCGATTTGGCTTTACAATTTTTCGTTGACGCCATTAAACGGATGAACTATGCGTCCATGTACCACATCATCCACTACATCCGCTGATAGCAAATGTGCATTCTCGAACACCATGCTCTCGAACCATTGCGCGGTGCCAACCATTTCAAACCGTAAATTTGAAATTAGCTCCGTCCGATGGAAAACTTCCCGCCTAATCTGAATCGATCCGGCTGGTGGCGCCGCCACAAGTGAACAATTTCAACCATCGCAACGCAAGCAAGCAGTCAAGCAGTTCGGATCGAGGTTGAACGAGCAGCATTCAGCTGGCTGGCTCTTCTGGCCCTATACCAGTTGGGTCCTACATCAGAGTTGGAAAAGCAGAACGAAGCAGAAAATAACAATAATAACCAGCTTTATTGCGTTTCTCGTTCGAAATGTTCGCTCGATGGTGGAACCGCTTCGGAGTACAATTCCCCTGCAACGGACAATACTTCACGTGCTTTGGAAATGTGTTCACTGCGCACACTCTTCGCTCATCATCATCAGAGTGGTTCGTTCGTTTTGTGTTGGACCCAGGTTGTTGTTCGTTGGTCGACGAGTGTAGGTAGGTAGGTGGGTTGGTAATACGATGATGGAAGGAAAATGCGCTCTCCTCTGTCCCCGTGTATCGCTCGGTGTGCACAACCAAGCTCTCGGCTGTGGCGCGGTTACGTTGGGTTATATAGCTGGATATCGCTGAAGTACGGCTGGAGATAGCTTGGTTGGCTCCGATTCGATTAGCTTTTTTGCTACACTTTAAAGTTTAAAGATGCGAAATGTTCGACATATTTTCCGTTTTAAAATATAAAATTTAAAATTTTGTTGATACATTTGATCAAATTAATCATTTGAAAAATGTTTTCAAATCAATTGCTCAATTTTGAAAGCATTTTATGTGTATGAACACAAAAAGAGCACATACATTAGAGCACGTTGTTTCACCCGCTTTTCACCGGTCGTCCATGGTGGTGGTTGGCCTGGCCTAGGTTGTGCCTTGCCTATATTGGATGGATCAGTTTTGTGTATAGTGGAATCGCTACGTGTAAATTGAATCGATTTTCTCCCCGGTCGATAGGTTGGTTTTGGGCTGGCAAACTGTGCAGCCTTTTGGTACGAAAAATCGAGCTACGAGAACGGCAGGTCTCAGGATCCACCGTACGAAGGATCTTGCAATAATGATTTTGAGCAATGCCAGTGCTGTTATTCTCTTATTTGAGTTTGGGCGTTCGTAACGGTCGGAAAAGTTGGGTTGAGCTTAGCGTCCTGTCTTGAACATTAGTCGTTAGTATACGGGGGCCGTGCAGCGGTGTGCCGTCGTCAGGTTTGTCCTTAGACCTTTCACGGAGAAGGGAGAAAAAATGCGACGTAACAAACAGCGAAGAGAACGGCGCAATAATTTTATCTTACAATTTGAATGTTACGTTGAGATCCGGAGTTGTTTACTTCTTCCTATTGCGTGTTGCGTAAATAAGTTTATGCCGTTATTTCTGATTCTCGTAAGCTTCGAGAAACACAAGCTTATAATATTTCAATTTTCCATTAGGTACCATGTACCTCCATGGTTTGAAATGGGCAAGCAAAGAAGTGTAGTTGCCTTGCTTGCAATCATTGGAACCGTTGGAAACCGTTTATTTTTTTTTACAGATTTGTAATGCAAGTTTATAGTAGTTTTTAAATAAATCTAGACGATTTAGGAGGCATACAATCATTAACTCACGCATGTATCTCGAGCATGAAAGATTTCCATCCTTTGCGGCTGCTTGCTTTTGCCTTGACTTGGGCCCAGGTCGAATTTCTGTCGACTTGATTGATTTCTTTGTTGGGGCTTTGCCGCCATGAGCCCCTGGATTTCGTTCATTCGCTCGGCATTCGAGATCCAGTTGTGAGGCCACCAAGCACGCTAGGTGTTCCAGCTACTACAGTAAATTACCAGCCTTAATTGTTATGATATATATCTAAGTGCCTTGGCAATTCAGTATTTTAAACCTGTATATCAGTAAAACAATTGACATCTTAAAACTAAAAACTAAAACTAAATCTTATTTAAGCATAAAGGGTATGAATCATTATAATTGTGGATTACAATGATTTTTGCTTGAAATTATTAATTATTTTGTTGGACATTTGTTCTATAGTCCCAACATTCGAAATTCTATGTACCTCGGTAGTACTGTTCCAGGGAGGCAACTTCAAAATCATCTTCAGAACTTTGTTCTGAATTCTTTGAAGTGCTTTTTTCCTGGTAGTGCAATAACTAGACCATATTGGCACAGTGTAAAGCATGGCCGGTCTAAAAAACTTTTTTAAATATTAGAAGTTTATTCGTCAGACAAAGTTTGGATTTCCTGTTTATTTGAGGATACTAAATTTGTATATACTTGTTACATTTGGCTTAAATGCCCCTAATGTGATCTTTAAAAGTTAATTTTTGGTCTAATACTAATCCAAGATATTTCACTTGGTTTGACCAGGAAATCGGAACTCCGTTTATAGTGACTATGTGACTACTACTAGGTTTCAAAAAGAAAGCTCTAGGCTTATGTGGAAATATTATAAGTTGAGTTTTGGAAGCGCTTGAGATAAATAAGAAGAGAAAATATCTAAACTTTTCTGCAGTCTGCTGCAAATAACACGAAGACTTCTTCCTTTAACAGAAATGCCTATGTCATCGGCGAACAAAGATTGGTGGCAACCCTGGGGCAAATTAGGGAGGTCCGAAGTGAAAAAATCATACAATATAGGCCCAAAAATGCTATCCTGAGGAACTCCTGATCTAACAGGTAGTCGTTCAGATTTGGAATTTTGATAATTCACCTGCAGAGTTCTGTTAGTTAAATAATTTTGAACTAATTTCATCATTAAAATTAAACTTTTTAAATTTAGCAATCAAACCTTCATGCCAAACACTGTCGAATGCTTTTTCTATGTCTAGAAGAGCAACTCCAGTTGAGCAGCCTTCAGATTTGTTTGAAAGAATTAAATTTGTAACTCTTAAGAGTTGATGAGCAGTTGAATGCCCAAAGCGAAATCCAAATTGCTCATCTGCAAAAATTGAGTTCGTATTGATGTAAAGCATCATTCTTTTTTTTTTATATTTTATCATAGTCACTTTAACACTCTTGGGTCATTCGTGACTTGTCCGGGGATGAGATTTGAACTCGTGACTTTGGCGTGAGAGGTATGGATGTTAACCACTACGCCGGGGTCGCCCCCGAAGCTTATTGAAGAAAGCAAACTTATTTGACGGTATGCTCTTGCTAGCTAGTTAGCTAATATAATCTAATCTAGCCAAATCTAGCTAATATAATCTAGCCAATATAACTAGTATACTAATTTAAAGCTAGCTAGTTCAGCTGGATATTTATCCGGCTTCAAAATTGGAACAACTTTTGCATTTTTCCATTTATCAGGAAAGTATGCCAAATGGAAACATCTGTTAAATAATTTTACCAAGAAAGACAAGGTACTCTCTGGGAGTTTTTTGATGAGGATATAGAAAATTCCATCATCACCTGGAGCTTTCATATTATGAAACTTTTTAGTTATAGACGTTATTTCGTCCAAATGAGTCCCCCAGGAATCATCAAAAATATTTTCCCGAGAGAAAATATTCAGATGATCCCGAGCAATATGATTCTCAATAGAACTAGTAAGACCCAACCTGAAATTATGGGAACTCTCGAATTGCTTAGCAAGTTACTGAGCTTTTTCCGAATTTGTGATCAAAATTTTACCACCTTCTTTAAGCGCTGGAATAGGCTTTTGAGGTTTAAAAAAAAAAACTTTGAGTTTCCAAAAGGGTTTGGACCTCGGGTCTAATTTTGAAACATTATTTTCAAAAGTTTTGTTCCTCAGAGCAGAGAATGGTTTTTTAATTTGTTTTTGCAAATCCTTCCAGATAACTTTCATGGCAAGATCGCGTGTTCTTTGATACTCCCAGGTAACATTGGAAGTTTTATCGAGGTTTTAAAGCATGCTACAAGTCTAAATTGTGGTCTACAGAACCCTCATAAAACCACAATTGCTACTTGGGTTGTCTCCTGCGGACATTTTTAAGACGGATCAAGTGCTGAAGATCGTCGTCTTTTATAATTGAATCGAATTTAACCTCGCATTTTGGTACTGAGGCAGCTCTTGCTTCAACTATAGAAGTAGTCAGAGATTCAAGAGCATAATTAATTTAATCTTTGGTTTGCAACGGAATGTTTGGATCGAAGCTATATTCCATAAATGTTCGATATTGATCCCAATCAGCTCTATGGTAATTGAAAGTAGAGCTGTTGGGATTAGACATTATTTCTTGGGATATTTCAAAAGTTACTAGAAGGTGATCAGAACCGAAGTCAGCATGGGTAACTAATTGGCTACAAAGTTGACATGAATCAGTTAAGACCAAATCTCAACTATTGATTTGGTCTTAACTGATTCATGTCAACTTACTTGGATTTCTTACTGAAGAAAAGCATGTTGGGCTGTTAGATATTGAACAGTGTAATAACTTGCAGAACAATCATCAAACAGAATATTACCATTGGAATTTTTTTGAGAATAATGAAGAAGTTAGACCTATGACGGGTAAGTTTCTGAAGGTCACCTTTGAGAAAATTCTTTTGCTGGCCTACGCATTGGAATGGCAGATAGGCAGCTATAAGTTGCCTAAATTTTTTTTTCAACAGAAACTCCCAAAGTTTCAAAAAATTTGGTTTCAAATGAAGAAAGAATTTTATGTTTGATTCGTCTATATATAATGATGGCAACGCCACCACAGGCTCCATCAAGACGATCATTTCTATAAATGAAATAATTTGCGTCCCTTTTACCTCACCTTTAAGGAACTTCACGTTTAAGGAACATTTCAGTTATAACGGCAATATGCACGTTATGAACTCCCAAAAAGTTAAATAGCTCGTCTTCATTATCTTTAAGTGATCGAGCATTCCAATTCAAAATATTTAATGATTTAAAATCCATTACTGAATTTCAAAGTCTTGACTATATTGTTCTCAAATTTTACTCCAGTTTCAATAGCATCAAACATGGAGTTAGATTTAAGCATATCAGTACCCAAGTAACATTTTAAGTTTTATGAAATACTTCAAAGCAACTATAAAACAACATTCATAAAACCTTGATCAAGGCTATTTTGTCATTAATGCATCAACCAAAACCTCATTAAGGCTAGAATATGTCTAGTTGGCCCACCCTGGAGAAGGTTCTGAAGGGTGTATTCTCGAAGCTCTTCAAGATTGATTTACTGCAAAAGGTTGTATGACGAACGCATTGAGAACTATTTTAAAGCTACAATAAAATCTATTTAGTAACAATAAAAACCCTTTCCAAGCCATTTCCCCTAGCCGCTTGCTAAATCCACTAGGAAAGCATCAATCAAGATAGAAAAGGATTTATGAATCCGATCTGATCAAAATAATTAAAATAGAAACTCATGGTATAAAAATTTTGTTGAATATCTAAATTTATTACAATAGTTCTCTTTAAGTGGCCTAGTTTTATGCGCCTTATTAAATTTTATGTGAAATTTACGTGAAAACATCGAAAAAAACAAGTCCACCCTCGTAAAACTTCGATTTAACTAATTATTTTACATCGAAAAAAAAATCTTCAGATCGAGCTTGGCCGAGATTTTTTTTATGAATTTCGCATTTAAATGTTTGCTTATTGCTAAATTTTTCCAAAATATAGCAAGCAAACTATTTGTAACATGGCGGTGCACAGAGGAGTAACTGGAACAAAAACCTGGCCAAAATAAGAAAACAAGATTTTCTTGATTTCTCATGGTTCTATTTTTTTTTATATATTTCAATATATGCAGCATAAAGTGGCAACGGGATAAAAACGTTACATCTTGTTTACAAATTTTGAGACGTGTTCAAAAACTGAAGAAATTCGAAGCTTCTTGTTTTCTAAAAAGTAACCATGTAATAATTATGCCTACCAGATATAAACAATTTGATCAAGAGACAAGTGTTATAATAAAATGGGTACTTTGGGCTCTTTTCTAACACGTTATGAGATAAAACCTTTAAATTTAAATAACCTCTTATTTTTTCAACAATATGAAAAAAATGTATTTTTTATATTTTTTTTTGTGCTGCTTCAGATATGAAAAAGTTGTAGAATCTTGCGCGATCAGATCATATAATCTATGGACGAATGAAAGTTCACGTTATTATGAACACATTGGCATTGTAATCTCGTCCGGAGCCGTCCGGATTGGCGATTGCGAGCCATTTGAAAATGGCATGTTTTGCATCATTTCGTGGCAAAATTTTAACTCTTTAACTCATACTTCCAGAAAACTTCCGTAACACAACGGTTTTTTGCAGATACCTATGACAAACTTACCGAGTACTACTTCTGTCCTTTAATCTATTACATAAATTGTGGTACTAGATTAAAATTACACTTCAGTAAACTACTTCCGGTTTCATACCCTTGACCAGCATCATTTTACTAATGTTGCTAAGTTTTTAAATCTAGTACCTCAATTGATGTACTAGCATAAATGAGTGTAACGCTTGAAAAACGAGACATTCTGAATAGGTTGTTACTAAGTTCGTATCCCTTTAAGAGTTCAAGTCGTAAGAATCCTATCAGAAAAAGCAACCGTTCAGCATTGAAACCCAGCAAATGCTCAAAGTGGATGCCATCGTAGGTGGACAAAATACTGCAGAGGACAAAGTTCGCAGCGACTCAGACGAAGATTTTAACTAATCAAACGTAAGAAATCGCAAGTTATGTTATTAAAACTTTCGTTATTTTTTATCATTTTTTTATTTCAGGGCAATGATTCTTGGATAATTTCTTTACTCTTTTTTGTTAAATAATCCTTATATTAAGCAGAAGAATAAAAAAATCCTGCTTTCAAAACCCATTACTTTTTTTATTCGTATGGATGATGAAAGGCCACTGCTAAGTAGATGGATTTTAAAAGTTAAAGTTAACAGAAGTCTAAAAACCTATTATTATTAAATATTAAAATATATATTAGCAGAAAATTGCTCAAAACCAGTGATTTTGGCCAGGTTTTTGTTCCAGTTACTCCTCTGTGCGGTGGCATAAAAACTGATTTTCATGGGTCATTTTGAAAAAGTTGTTTTGCTTTCAAGAAATCCTCAACAAATTCATGAGGTTTTAAAAGGGCTTTTATGAGGAAAACTTGCAGACTGAATTGTATTTATCTAAAACCATTTTGCTTGATCCTAACCCGTTCAGATTTATGGCAGCATTTATGGAGGCAAAGTTGCCTGCAAAAAGTTAATCGTCAAAGTTTGTTTAGCTTTCGATAGTTGCGCTGTGGTACCCATCTTCCAGGCGGTTTTCTCCCGATGGATTGTGAGCAGTTACTTAGATAGTTTGCGATACTGTTTTACAACATTTCGTATTTCAAACAGCTGAAAGCGCAATCGTTCCCGAAAAAAGACCCCCTTCTTCCGGATGGTTACATAAGGGCACCATCCAACGGTGCATGGAGGTACGCTTGAATGAAATTTTCGAAGAGTTGATTCTTTCGTCGAATAAAATCGCTGCTATGGATCGGAAACCAGCTAATCTCCGCTAACTAACAGTTTTAGTGGTTTGTTGTCAGTTGTCATCTATTCGCATGATCAGGAGAAGGCTGGTATGTTTTTAAACTTGCCACGCTCACTTTACTATTCTCCGCCAGCTGGTTCTTCTAAAGAAGTAAATTTAGCTGAAATCGACTTAAATTTTTCATCCTGCTTCATCTATCCTTCGAGATTTCCTTGTCATAAATTTGGCTTTTATTTAATGGTTCCTCATAGCATTTTTTATCCACTTTAACTATTAGGAATTTATGATACACTTTAAAAAGCCTAAAAAGCAACAATAAATGCTTTTTGCTCTAATGCAAAACCTAAATGTTTCATGGTTGCTTTTATAATGATAGAACACGTTTATAAATTAATATATCAAGACATTAATAAACAATTGCTAATGAAGTTTATGCTTGAATTATGGAACAGTTTTAAGGAGGGATTGAGAACTGCTTTAAATTTATTTTTAAAACAAGACAGTTTTTGACTTTCTATAAAAGGTTTTTAAACAGCAAAAAGCTGAATCGCTAAGCAGGAATGCTTACACTTTGAAATGCTGTATTTAAACTAAATGGATTGTTCATTGCCATTATAAAACCATTATAAATCAGAGTAGATGCCAAATGGTTACTGAATTGTTACTTGGGTAATCATGTTCCTTTGTTCATTGGTTGCTTACCGTTGTTAACAGCAGAGGAATTTGTACATTGTCGGGAACGTGGAGCGTTTCCTATCTGTCGCTTAGAACAAGATTGTAGAATCACTTTGCGAGTCTTACATTCACAAAAATTGGATTTGTGGTTTTCACCACAATTTAAACATTTAATTTTTTTAGGATCTTCCTTCACAGGACAGTCGTCCTTTGCGTGAGAGGAATTACCACAATTCATGCATTTATCTGGTATGTAGCAATTTTTAGTTCCATGACCCCATCCCTGGCACTTACGGCACGAGGTGAGGTTTTGGAAATTTCCTCCAGTCTTCCTGAAGTGTTCCCACTTCACTCGGACATGAAGCATGAAAGCACTCGGACATAAGGCATTAAGGTTGTTTAGTTCACTAGACTTGAAGTGAACTAAACATAAATCATTAGAAATCCCATTGCACGAATCGCCAGGACGGGATTTCATTTTCATTTTGATTACTTGGACTGGCACAACTCCATGTAATTTTGCCAGTTCATCTTTGATCTGATCCAGGGATTCACTACTGGGCAGTCCTTTCATGACAATCTTGAACACACGTTAAGTTTTGGTGTCGTAAGTAAAAAATTGATGCTGCTTCTCAGTAAGATACTTGAGAAGACGTTTGAATCCGTCTAAGGTTTCAGCCAATACACGGCAGTCACCCCGAGGGCCAATTTGTAGTGAAAATTTGAATTTCACGAAGTTCAAAAGTTCCGTGTGAAGAGCATGGAAATCGGAAGTGGTTATCACAATAGGGGGAATCTTTTCCTTCTTGGCATTAAGCCGGGAAAGTTTACTAGAATTTTTCCTGGAAGATGGCTCATTCTCATCATCCGTGAGCAAATCAAGCCCTATCAGCTTTTGTTTTGGCCGCCCACGCAGCATTCACAGTAACTTTCCCCTACTCGACAGTACTGTTTGTTTACGTTGTCTGCCTTTGATTTGCGACCAAAGAACCATTACCATTTACTCACAAAAGCCGATAGACTCTTTTCAATTGGTGGTCGATAATTGTCTCTAGGTTTCTTTTGCAATACAACTATTACTAATACAAACAAACTATACTTACTGCTACAGAAATAACTCCCTTACCTGTTTGTGTTGTTAGTTTTAGATATTGAGCTTTTAGTCGCGAGAAATCGGTGATTGAAATCACAAAAACAGTTATGCCCAAATTTCAAATCAAACCGGATATAAGGGTTCTTAAGGGCGGTGGGATTTTTCTGAGGCATAAAAATCTCTGGTCACGTCTTCCTTCGGAAGGGAAGTAAAGCCGTTGGTCCCGGCCCATGTGTGTTGTGAATGGGTGCGATATCCTACGCAGGTGTGGAAGCTGCCTTCCTGCACATTCGATTGCCGTCAGTGGATGGCAATCGATGTCCGTCGGTGATTGGCACTAGATTGCGGAACAGAGACCGACGTTAAATAAAAGAAAGAATAAGGGTTCTCAAGCATGTATGTTCACCGTGGTTTATTTTGTGGCTCAAGGAAATTAATCTACCTAATGTCTATCCAAGGCCCACGCACAGTAGATCCGGATCGGACGCGTTGCGGCAAAGTGACAGCTAAATCTATTTTCTAACTGTCAAATTTACGTCAACGCAACGCAAACGGATCTAATGTGGGTGGCCCTTTAGTGCTTTATTCCAGGGTTCCTGTCCCTGTCAACCACATATAAATGCACCGTAGTTCACACGATTTTGACACATTTGGGCAAACTTACAGCGGTAAAACTGACCGACGTATGACAGAACAATACATCTTACTCTTTCACACTTGCATCGCAGTGCTGCATTATAGAAAGAGTAGTGTGATGCAGTCATCCTAATTTTCCCTATATTCATCACGTTGATGTGAGCTATGAAGACATTCTTGATTGTTGCCCCCTTCATTTATTCCCAATTGCCACGGGCGGCTCATGAAGTAAAATAGGGGGGGGGGGGGCACGTGCCCCTCCCCCCATTAGTCGAGAGTTTTGACACTTCAATCAACGTTTGCATGTTATAATAAATGGTTGTTCCACCATTCAACATTTCATCGACGCCTGACGATCTATTGAGGAGAAGCTTATGCCTCGAAAAAAAAAATCACGTTGCAATCGACCTTTCGATTTTGTTTAGAGTCTAATTTTTCTTTTCATGATGAGATAGAAAACATAATATAACATGTAATTTTTGCAGAAATCCAGAAAAAAAAAAATTCTTGGATTTTTTATATCTTTTTCCATGATTTTCAAAAAAATTGAAACCAGAAATATAATATATTCAGAAAAATATTCATTAGTACCGTCCCAATGACGCGTTCAATCTAGATTAAATTGATAAATAGCAGATTTTTAGTGATGGGCCCAATCTTAGATCCTGCGACATTAGAACCATTTCCTCTATTTCGTGAAAATTGATTCAATAATTCAAGAGTTTTTAAAAACAATAATCATAGGTAGGGTAAAATGGGGTGTAACGCGTCCCAGGGTAATATGACCAACAACATTTTTTCTCGTACTATTCAAATACTAATTGATATAAACAGTTTCCCAGATGATAGTTCAGCAGCTCTTCCAGTGATTCTGGGTGAAAACCCGCCAAATTTGTTTTGAAATCACGTAAATATGCACTGTTGTTCATATTACCTCACGGTGCGTATTACCCCACCTTACCCTATAACAATTACAACATTCTGTAATAATTTTGATCGCAAAAATAATGGGGGAAAAACCCCGATTTTGTCAGTCTAAAATTTGAGAAGGGGCTGACAAAATTGGAAAAGCACTGTATTTCATTTGACCTTTTGATACAAAAAACCGGTCCAGTGGTTCAGAAGATGTGATTTAATAAAATAGCTAGCAAAAATGCTGATTTTTCTGACCACCCTAACACGGAAGGCGCAACCCTAAAGGCGAAATAAAAAAAAATACGGGCGTGATGTTTTGGATGAGGAACAAATTGTTGCGAAATTCTAAGAATCAATTTTGGTTTTTCCTAGCAAAATTGTAGCTGAGAAAATTTCCTGTAAGTACAGATATAAAATATGTACATAAATCATTATGGCGTCCCATATATCCCATATAAACTACAAAGGGCTACGAATGAGTTCGAATTTTGCGAGCATCATCAAGGACTGATTTGGAATCGGTTGAGCTTGGTGGAACAAAATCGATATTTAAACCACCCTAACAATGTTACTATTACATAATTTTTTAATTTATATCGAAATTACAGAATACTTTTCACTAGTTGCCTCTAGTGTGGAATTAATATTTCAAACATTGCAAAGCCAACTGTCATGGATTTTGAAACGGTTCGATCCGCCAACGACAAAGTTCCGATCAGACGCATCAGGATACCATGCTGGATGGTGCCGTTCGTTTTATTTTTTGAATAACGACTATTCCTCCGACAATGGCGCAGAAAGATAGAAGACATCGCGCGGAAAGTGCACTCTGACGACGACGGCGATGGACACAACATCACACGACAGCGAGCGATTCCGATGATTGCGAGTTTGGCGGGGTCCAGCAGCAGCAACAATAGCACAACATTTTCTGAGGGCAGGTGGTGATGGAATCAGACGAGAGAGGTGAAACGGGGGGAGGTGGTGCAATGGTGGAGCACGCGTACAGTCAAGTGAGTGTATTAAGGTCGAATGCGGAACAGTGGCGACGATGACGGTGGTTGTGGTGTACTATACTATGCACTGCTAAATCACAAACCAGCAGCAGCAGCAATATAAGCCAGACTGGGAGATAGATATAAGCGGAGATCACAGTGTTGAATGAATATCGCTATATACAGACAGCATGAGAGACAAGAGCTGGACCGCTGCGCCGGTAGCAATTGGTGATTCTAGTGATGCCGATCAGCATAGAAATGCCTTCACGGACGGCTAGGAACTCTTATGCTGCTTGTGTATTACTGACGAAAAAAATAATCGTGAAGCATTTTACACTGTCTTTGTTGATTTTTTAAAACTGATTTTCACTCTTTGGATTTTAAAAATTAATAATTTTTTCGTTGAATCGCGAGTTGAATGTTATTATGTTCATAGGAACAACGTTGAAGGTTTCTTGCATTCTGGCATTCTGGCAAGTACTCTGAACTATTTCAGATCACTTCCCCGTGGTAAGAACAATGTACCAAGAAAGTCCTAGACAACCAACTTCTAGAACTTTAAAACCAAAGATCTCGAGCTTCAATAAATTTACCGGAAATAAAGAGGAGGCAGGTTGAGTAGGTAGAATAACTTTGAATAACTTTCCAGATTGGCCGACTCTGTTAAATTGTTGACGTATTTAATATCTACACGGTTGTAAGTCAACGGTAGGTTCTCTTTTTCATCCGTTCGGGAATCTTTTTTAGTTATATGCTCTTTCGAGTGACTTAGATGCAAAGTGATAAATTTTGTTATTGTATGGAAACCCTCGAGAATACCACAGCATGTTCATTTGCGCAACTAACCCTGTGGAATGTGGGAGTTATGAAAACCTAAATTGTTAACAATAGCGTTCAATGTTTGTTTTTAACTTTTCATTTGTATGCATAATACAATCATTTTTATTTAAAATGTGATCCTATTGATTACAATCGATTACTGAGGATAATAATAAAGATTAAATTTTCAATTCTTCATTGATCGCCGTTTTGGATACAACGATAACAGTTCTTTGGGATACGTCAGATTAAAATTAAAACGTCTATTACTATGAGGGAAACGGTGTCTGGCCGTTTGACCGAGTGCCGTATGGTCGCATGCCATTTCGTCGAATTGATCATTTGGCTGAATGCCGTTTGGCCGAATATTTGAGAAAAATTAAATAATTTTCGAATAATACTAGCATGCTATCATTTAATACTTTCGTATTTTTCCTGAATACAGTACCCGTTCGATTTTGGTAACACTTTTATTTTGAAATATAATCTACCATTTGATTGATTTTGTCCGTGAGTCATTTTTATGCCATAGACACGATTTCACACGTAAAAAAAAATTAAAGTGATCTATCTATTGTAGGTTGTTAGTCTAGTGGAACCATGGCATCATCGAACCATGAAATCACATTTGAAATTGTTCTAACACCCACCAAATGTTAAGTTATTGTTAAAAACTGATTTTTGGAAAGTGACCGCATAGTAGGGTATATGTCCCTTACCTCGGTCTAATATGAAGCCTTCAATTACATTTTATGCCGTATCTTATGTAATAATTGAGCTGCAGATGATATTTCACTGTCAACATGTAAGTTTAGATATTCTTATTATTTGGATATTAATTAGGCACGACTGAAAATTTTGAAACGCACCATTTTAACAAGAAAACTTTCCAGGTATGTGGATGTAATGTCGGTCTACTGTACTCAAATTGAGTCTTTAAATGGATGCAACTTGATCCTATCGAAGATGAGCTTCGATCTACAAAGGTTCTGCATGTGAAATCGCGCTTTTTTCACTCCTTATCATCCGTACGTAACCACATTGTGGATGTCACTTTCATTTCTCGCGTAAGAATTGATGCTACAAACCTTTTCGCCATGGAATTTCAGCTTATTTACGCGGTGATGATGTTGGGGTTTTGTTTTTACTGGCGCTGATTTTATGTGTTTCCGCATATTTTTTAATTGTAACAAGTCAAAAATATAAGTTTTCGCGTGTGGATAAGTGTAAATTAAGATCTATCACGTTCTAGATTTTTTTTTTAGTGATATTGTAATTAACGTGAAAAGAGTTTTGAATAGTGTTGTGTCAGCGAGTGCGAATTAATCTCCACGACTATCGACCGTCCTCAGAAGTGGCCCCACAAAGGGCATCAGTGTTTTTATCACACATGGCTGGAGTAAATTGGATCGTTCGGGTGAGACGATTCCTTTTTGTTTGTTTAAGGTGATACTTTAAGGAAGCCTTAGCGTGAAACTTTAAAGGCACAAATGTCAGCTTCCACAAAACATACAAATTTGAAATTGCTACTTCTTGTTTGCTGTGCTACTACAAACAGAGAGTAGCAATTTCAAATTTGTATGTTTTGTGGAAGCTGATATTTGTGCCTTTGAAGTTTCACGCTAAGGCTTCCTTAGAGTATCACCCTAATTTTATTTTAAACAGGATTAGAATTTAAATGTAGGAGCTCGGCTAGCTGCCGCTTTTGCCTACTGAGTAGAAGATCGTGGGTTTACTCCCAAGCTCCTCGAGAACAAAACAATTACTATGGTCGCATCGCCTGCTTAAGCGAATCCTGACCCATCTCCTACCAAACTATCCAACTCCGTAGCATCTATGGGGGCGTCGGTGAGTCGCTGGCCTCCCGTAAAGGAGATGCTACAACAATATCATTCCTTTCCCCATAACGGAGAAGATGGGCGTGGCCGGCAATGGTAATTGTCATGCTTTTCCTGTTCTGAACTTTGATTGGAGAACTATTTACTCCCAAATAGTTTTCCTTAAGCAATCAGAATAAGAAAGTTAAAGTTGATACATGACAGTTGCCAGTATGCAATCTACGAATTACTCCGTTACACACGCACGCATGCTGCAAACCTTTTCGCCATGTTCTTCGAGAGCGTATTTAGCAAAGTGTTACCTGTACCAAGGCGCGACTATTTTGCTAACATTCCTTCGCACAACATCAACCTACCCGTTATTCAGTTTTCCGCAAAAGAAGTAGCAGAAGTCATCGATGAACTTGATATCAAAAAAGGCCCTGGGCGGACGGTATATCACCCCTATTGCTGAAAAGCTGTTCCAGAGAACTATCGAACCTAATTGCTCGCTTATTCAACCGATCGTGATCATGAAAGATCCTTTCCGACGGCTTGGAAAGCTGCTAACGTCGTTCCCAATCTCAAGTCAGGCAAATGTAGTCAGGTGACAAACTATCGCGACGTATCTATATATTTTGCTGTCTCAGCAAAGTGTTTGAAAGACTGGTCCACAACGTTCTATACAACGTGGCGTCTCCCATCATATTTGACATCGCTTCAATAAAATCGAAGACATTATATCAAGAAGACTGGCAACTTTGCCAGAATCCAAGCGCTGCGCTTGAGTGAAGGTGGAGCAATGCATAGAAAAATGAGCAAATTCACAAACCTTTCTTCTGAGGATGTAATCTTTGCTATTAAAATCGTTCGAAGCATTTACCCTTTGAGCGGCAGATGACGCGATTGTACCTGTCTCATAGCGTTCGTATGAGAAAATGGAAGAGTTTGCCAGTCTTCTTGATTTGTTGTCTTCGATAAAATGCTAATAACTTTTCAGGATCAACTCGTATCGTCTTTCAGTCTTCGACAAAGGTGTTTAACATAGCATCCCAAGTAGCATTGCAAGTTTTATCGTGGTTTTATAGCATTCTACAAGTCTAAATAATGGTCTTCAGAACCCTAATAAAACCCAAATTGTTATATTTGATATTGTATTTGGTTTGCAACGCCACCTAGCGACAAAACTTTGAAAATGGTGTTTCTTTATGTTATGTCCGGTACTTCCTAAATAAAATGATCTTGGGTGATTGTCTATTTTTATTGGAAGTCTAATTCGGAATCAATCGTCAGGTGACAATTATTTAATTCAAAGGCTACTCTCTACGCTTTTCGGATTGCGTGTCCAATGATTGCTGGGATCCAACATTTCCCCCCTTAAGGTTTCATCATCCAATAGGGCTTGAACCGGGCCGGAGGTTGGATCATACGTCAACCTCTTTCTAGGACTGGTATAGCCATTTGGACTGGGTCCTCTACTTGAGTTGTCGTTGGTTCCTGTTCATCTTCGGCTACCTCATTATTGGTACCTTCATTTTCCGACAAGTCATCCGTCAGGTTGGAATTATCTGGATTGTTCGGAAATGGTTCATCAATCTGCAGTGCTTCTTCATGCAAAACTGTAGGATCCTCATGAGGTATAGCGTAAGTTGGAACCACTATTTGAGTTGTTAGTACGAAGCCATCGAAGAATATCGAAAGCGGTGTCGGATGGACTGTTGGACTGCTTTCTAGAACACGAGTCTTCAGCTGGTTGGCGTGCGACCTTATCAGACGATGTTGATCTTTAAGTAACACATTGTAATTGACGGTTCCTATCTTCTCGATTACGGTTGCTGGTTCCCACTGCCAAGAATTCGCTCGATGTACCTTGACATATAAGAAATCACCGTGCGGAAAACAACCTCTCTGGACTGCGCCGTGATTTTGGTTGAAAGCGTCATTCTGTTTCTTCCTGTCGCTGGATATGGTGCCACGTTCGGACGGTTTGAACATTGATGATATGGTACGAAGTGGTCTTCCAAACATAATCTCTGCTTGAGATTTGCCATCCAGATCGCCATTTGGTGTAGAGCGATATACTTGCAGGGAAGTATTTCTCCTCCCGCACGAATATTCCGGAGGCTTCTCTTCAATGTGTCCACGAATCTTTCGGCAAGCCCGTTAGATTGTGGATGATACGGAGCAATGCGGATCCCTTGACTGGTGCAGAAATCTTAAAATTCATGACTTTAAAATTGGGTGCCGTTGTCACACACGATTACCTCTGAAACGCCGAACGTTGCGAATGATTTATTTAGCCGCTGGATTGTGGTTTTCGATGTCGTTGATTTGGTTGTGTGCACCTCAGCCTATTTGGAGTAAGGGTCTACCATTACCAAGAAGTCGATTCCATCTACTGGACCTGCGTAGTCAATGTGAATCCTGGACCATGGTTTAGAAGGAATGGGTCACGATTCCATCGTCGTCTTGGTTGGTTTCTTGAAAGCAGTTGAACACGGTGTGCAGCGTTTGACGTAATCCTTAATTTCGTTATCGATACCAGGCCAGTAACCATACCCGGATGACCTCGATGGAATTGTTGCAAAATCCGTCGTCGAAGCATGTCGGTAGCCACGCTTCTGTCGCCGAACATTACGCACTCGTCAACTAGACTGAGCGATTCACGTCTGTGGTAGTAGGGTTGAACTACTGCGGAGAGTTTCTTGATACAGACAGGCCAACCGTCACGGATGTGCTTAGCGACAATTTGGAAAATGGTGTTTGTAGATGTAGCCTTCTGTAGTACTGCGAAAGAAATCGGAACCTATTCTGTTGCATCGGAAAGAACGCTTGATAAATCCTCTTCCAGGGTGAGTGCTACGATTACAAAATTTGGCCCTGTAGTTGGTTGGTTTGGTCGATCAGCCGGGACAACAAATCTGCACATCCGAAATCGTTCGTAGATACATGCTGAATGTCGAAGTCGTAGTTAAGCATTGTAAGAGCCCAGCGTTGCAGTCTGTTTGCAGTGTGTAGCGGCATGCCCTTCTTAGAACCGAAGATGGACAGCAGTGACTTGTGGTCGTTCAGCAGCGTGAAATGACGTCCGAGCAAATATTTGTGGAATTTCGTCACCGCATAGACTAACGCAAGTGCGTCCTTTTCAGGTTGTCCACAATTGCGTTCTGCAGGTGCGAGCGTTTTTGAAGCGTGTTGCACAGCCATCGGAAAACTGATGCGTCTGCTGCCACAATGATAGGCAGTTTTTGCTCGTAATGCGTCAGGAGTAGATCGAAGTGTGCCCTGCTTCTACACGGACGTGAAAATTTTCCGGTTGTCAAATTGTTCGTCTATGTTTTTTCGTTGCGTTTTTTTCTAAAGAAGTTCGCGAAAGCAGACTTTTATGGCGGAGCTAAGGATAATTCCAGGTCAGTATCATCGATACTGCAGCTGGTGCGGTGTACTTTTACTTTTGAGCGTCTTCGCTATTCTACGTGAAGCAGTATGGGGAGTATTTCCCAAGCAATCAAGAAGTGACCGTAATGGGCCAGCACGTGTCCAGGACGGATTTCGGATCCTTCCATTGCATTATTTTATGATTCTTCAATATTGTACAAATATTTACACATAACTACACACAGTAACTCAGAGCGTTTGGTACGGTATGTCCACGCGTCCTTCCACCCATGTAGATTCAAGAAATGTTCCCATTCATTTCCAAGAATCATCTTTGCGGCAAATACAACGCAGTAGGCCTGGCCGTATTGATATTTATATCATATCTCAGATATGCTGTAAACATCAATTAGACAAGAAAAATGATTAGACCTCATCTAACCTAATCATTTTGCAGGATGCTTGCTCGTACTGGTTGCGTTTGTATTAGATTAGATTAGATTAGTAATGCGTCAGGAGTAAATTTAATTGAAGTGTTGCCTTAAAGTGGTCGAAAGCCTTCTGACACTCGAAAGTCCATCGCCACTTTGTTGCTTTCTTCAGCATTTGGTCCATCGGATTAAGCAATTCGTGTAAGTTGCGCACGTATCTTGCATAAAAATGCGCCTAGGTACAACCGTAATTCGGAGATGTTACTTGGAAGTGGAATTGCAGTTATGGTCTTCACTTTTTCGGGATCTGGAAAGATGCCTTGTGCGTCCACGATGTGACCCAAGTAGCAGAGTTGTATTTGGTAAAAACGGCACTTCTCAGCTTTAACGTGGAAACCATACTCCTTGAGTCATTGGAAAAGTTGATTGAGTGAGGCTGCATGCGACTCCATGTCCTTTCCGAACACGATGGCATCGTCGATGAAATAACGAATGCCAGGTATGTCCGCAATCATTCCATCCACCAGGCGTTGGAACGTGCCCGGTGCTGACTTCACTCCTGGAGCAAGATGATTGAACCGGAACAAGCCACAATGAGTGTTGATCGTTAGAAGCTTTTTAGAATAGTCATCAACCTCGACCTGCAGATATGCATCGGAAAGGTCGATTATGCTGAAAATGGTGCTGCCATTGAGTTGAGTGAAAATTTCCTTCGGTGTAGGAAATGGATAATGGTTAGGTTCCAATGCCTCGTTGAGTCCTGTCAAGTAATCCGCCCAGAAGCGAGCTCGGCCGTTCGGCTTTCGTACCGCCACGATAGGAGCATCCCATTCGGAGAAGTCGACTGGCTCGATGATGTTCAGCATTTCCAACCGTGTGAGTTCGGCATCGACCAATGGAATTGTATTGAAGGGACCTGGCCGTTTGGGACAGAAAACAGGTTTGGGATTGGGTTTCAGAAAAAGCTTTATTTTCATTTTCTTAGTGTCCTAATGAATCTTTGAAAACGTACGCGTGTTTCGCTTGGAATTCACGAACATGCGGATCGATCGATTTCGTCTTCACTTGATTGCAGACCGTATCGTTAGGAACTGACCACAGCTCAAACAGTTCGAATCAGTCGATGCCTAGTAGGTTGAGGATGGCAACCGTTGTGACGAAACATCTTCCGTGAGCAATTTTGCCGTTCATGCTCACTTCGTACTGGAACTCACCCATCACTGTAACTGTACTTCGTGCTTGATTGACGCTCGATCATGGATGTGTCCGCCTTGAGATTAACGAGCCGTTGACAGCCGTCGATCAAATTTTGGAGAGTAACGGGAACTTCTGATGTTTCAGCTTCGATCCGGGAGAGTAACCTGGCTCGTATGTACCCGTAGCAACGGCTTTTGAGACCGCAGACGAACATCATTTGAATTGGTCAATCTTTACGTTCTTGAAATCGAAATCCTCGCAAGCACGGTTGACTTTACCTTCGTAGCTGGAAATGTCTTCTGCTTCAGATGTCACCAGCTACAGGCACTGATATCGCTTGTTGAAGACCGAGGTTTGTGATCCGAATATCTTCTTGAGGGTTTGGACTGTATCAGCGAATTCGACGTCTTCGCTTCGGCAGACTGTAATTGGTGTATCGGATGTGTGACGGTGTATCCAACTTCCTCAGGAGCAGTCGTACTTTGGCCGCATCTTCCAGGTTCTTGGCATCTGCGTATCGGCTGTACCACTTCTCACTGATATTCGTTGCCAAGGCATTGGTGTTTGCTCCCGGTTACTAACAGTTTGAGCTGGTTCCGCTAGCTTCTGTAGGAGCGCCGCCATCTGGAGAATTGATTCCTGAAGATCTGCCATCGCTTCTGGTTCTTGAATCCTCGTCGCTAATTGTTATGTCCGGTACTTCCTGAATCAAATTAGTGGTTGTAACAAGTCTATCTTTATTGGAAGTCAAATTTGGAATCAATCATCAGATGACAAATACTTAATTCAAATGCTACTCTGATTGGATTGCGTGTCCAAAACTTTATACATTTTAAACTTCAACTCGGAAAAAATAGCTTCAAATGGGTAAATGTTGACCGATATGGCTCAAATTTGGAAAAGCCTCAAGATTACATAGTAAAAATGGTAATATGGCGAGGAGGAGTAGCATGTTTTAGTCACTTTAAAGCCTTTTTTTTGCTTATTAGTTTATTTGATAAGGCTCAATCGAATTAATTTATCAGAGCCGAGGATTCTTATTCACTACACAAAACATCGTAAAACCAAGGTTGCAAAGACTCATTTCAGCTAAAACAATGTTTTTCTAAATTATGAAATAATTAGATGCCATGATAAAATTTTGAATTGATAGGATACAAGAAGAGGTTGCAAAGAATGTGTTTGACATATTAAACCTGTTTATTTCACTTCATGAGAGTCACAATCAGCGATTTTTCACAAACTCACTCACTCACTCACTCAGCGATCAGCAAATCGCTGATTGTGACTCATAGAAAGCAAAATTTACAGGTTTTATGTTTCCAACGCATACTTTGTAACCTCTTCTTGTAAGTTACAAATAAAACATGTCATCATACCATCTTTTGGTTTTATTATTCCGAAAAACATTATTTTAGCTGAAATGAGTCTTTGCAACCTTGCGTAAAACTATAGCCAAAAGGTACAACACTATAAACACTTTATCCTTCGCTGTCCAGTAAGCCTCCTCCATCAGAACGGGATCCGCTTCAGGTGGTTTCATTGTATGGCAGTATCGCCAACGAGGGGCAGAGCGCTTCAATTGACAATGCAATGGACACACACTCATCACGAAACGGTTGCTTTCCAAAGTCGACGTCGCATCGACTGAAAGAACTGCTGATGAAGAACAATGAGCAGGAACACACAATAATTGTTGCCGAGTAAGCAGACGATCGCGTGACACACATCGAGAGTGGCCTGCTTCTGTCGACTGCCGAGTGAAGATTTACTTGAATGCCTTCAACAGTAAAAAAAACTCTAATTTAATATTAAAATCTCAACTTATTTCAATAAAATAACCATAAATGTGTATATATTTTGAAAGCTCTGATTTTTTTCATTCCAAACCCGTTTAAAAATCAAATATCGGTTGAGAAGTGATTGAGTTATCACTAACTCAAAATATTTTTTTTACAATTTAAATTGTGATTTCATGGTGTACTCGCTTAGAATAACAACCTACAATAGGTTACTTTAAAAGTTATTTATATTTTTTTTTATTTATAACACTGTGTAATTACTCTTTTATTAAAAATTTCAATTATTTTCCAAATCGGTTCGATTTGGCACGGTGTTAAAATCGAACCCAGTGCCAAATACGTACGGTTGTGTGGTTTTGTTTCTAACATCGAACTGTGCCAAACTCGAACATGTACTGTTGTATGTATCGTTGATGTATTTTTCCAATAATTCTTAAAAAATCAAAACGTGCCTGAAAAAAAAATATTTTTCTGGTTGTAGCTTCCCCTTAAAAAGTATTATATCTGAACAAAAACAATGAGAAACTCGTAATACGGCACCTAAGAGGCCAAAATGTTGAGTTAGATAAGACTGCCCATTGCCATCGGCGAGTTAGGAAGAATCGATTGCACAAGGCATCATTGACAGGTAAAGGGAAATACCCCTTTCACCCCAATATCGCCATGACTGAAAATGGTCGTAAGCTCCAATTTGGTTTAATATTTAATGTAGAACCTGAATGGTGAAGCGTCTACCAAATGTTTGCTTAGAATCCTATTGTGTACCTTCGAAATTTGTTTTTATCGGGGTTTAATTTGAATCCAAACCATAGATGTTATCTTTTTCATAAAATTTAAAAATACTCATCTTAGTGTTTTCAGAAATTTTACATTTATTTGAGAAGAGTTTTTCATGCTTTCATCATTTAAGCATTCGTCCATTGTATGTCAAGCCCAATGAGCAGCAATGAGGAACCCGACACATTGTTCAACCCACATAGATCCTCGATCGGACCGCGAATCATACCCTATACCACTAGAATGATATGTATTTCTACTGTGCAAGCACGGTTATCACACTCGATACGAGAATCTCATGATGATGCATATCACCCCAGGCATGAAGACGTCAGGGGTTTACTAAACGTAAATTCTGTTTCGAAAGCTTTAAGAAAGAATAATGCTGCTGTGTTTGATTTTGGAATCTTCCTACTTGGCGGCACCTTTGGTTGGCGACATTACTAATGGATATCGGAAAGGCAAAATACAGGTGTTAATAATTTAGCAGGCGCTAAGTGAGCATTCCAGTTTTGAAGGAGGTCGATCATAGCAAAAGCGCAAGACAGTCGAAAACACCAAATCGACCAAACCGTTTTCTAGCTGCGCAATATTCGTTAGCATCTGCGACTCAAACTTCGCATTTCCTGGAAAATGTTAGCCTTATCTGCTTCTGGCTGGTCCGCTACCAACAAGAAACAAAAAGGATCCACGAGCCGGAATTCTCAACTGATATTTCAAATCTAACCGTATTCCCGTCAATTCAAGATAGGTACATGCAATCCATGAAAACATGCGCATCCATCTATTTAACGCATGTGTCCACAAAACCTTCCACACGGATTCTGATTGTGTCACCGAAGCATGTGCGTTCGCGCCATTCAGCTACGACGGCAACGGCAGCATGCAGCAAGCAGTTCTTCAGTCTTCATCTTTTCCTGACAACGTAAAATATCCAGCACTATGTCCGGAATTATCTTCCCGCCTCCGAACGACCTAGCACCGAGCACCCATCGACTGGAGGAGAAAATTAAACTGGAATATATTGGTAGTGAAATGGGGGAGCGAGAGAGTGAGTGAGTGTGCGACTGTACAAGTTTCATCCCACTCCGGTTGGCAGCAGCAGGGCGCATCCATAAACGCAGACCGGAAGTTGCACGCGAATCGGGAGCGGCCAATTCCAGCTACACCAATCATCACCAGTCAAAGGGCGCCCGTTTCGCAAATATGACATATTGCCCATTACGTCATTCACTGCAAATGCCAGACGCTGATGCAGAAGAATCGCACCGACGACCGGCCCGGACCCTGTGTGTGGGAGCCAGAAAATCGACGAGAAAAAGAGACTTTCCTTCTTCCTTCGAAGCAGCAGCAACATCAGCGATGTCGGTCGAGCTTCGGAACCAAAGGCGGAAAACCGGTGGAGGGAAAATCTATACACACAATTCCTTGAGTGTTTGTGCCCCCTTGTGTCCCACGTGTGTACTCGAAGGTTCAGTCAGGGCGTTCAGGGTGTCGTGTTTTCCCCCTGCTTTCGTTGATGCTGGAAAATAGACTGTTCTAGTATTCTGCTTCTTTGGCATTGGTTTGATATAGTATAAGGGAAGGCTCCTTTTTCCTTTTTGGATTTATACGAAATTTGTAGATATGAATGAACTATTGCCGAGAAGCGTATGCTGCGAAAGTGTTGCAAGCAAAGGTTAATGTTTTGCTGAATGTATTTGTTTCCACTTTAGTTTGGAGCTGGGTGATATCCGTACTACAGGTGTAATCCGACCTGTTGGATCGTTTCGTAGAATTGCTTAGAAATGATGTGGTTCATAGGCAAATTATGAAGCTATTTGAAGGCTGAATTAGTCTTAATTCCAGTTTTTTTTTAGATAACGTTGGGTTTTACAAGGCACGTACACGCTAAAGTAAAATTCATTACGAAGAGTACAGTGGGTAATTTCTTCAATATTTTGCTATTATCAATTGCGGACAATTAAATACCTGAAATCGAAGAACGGAATCTACATCTACAAAGCTTATATGGAAGCATTCACGTTTATCTGTTGCCGTCTTAAGCGATGTGCGTGTATAATTCGGTTCGTTTATTAAATCCGTGGACCAAGTTACATATCAGTAGTCTGACTTTCTTCTTCTTTGGCTTTACTAAGTCCCTAGTTGGACTTTACGTCAGCCCGCAACTTAGTGTTCTTTGAGCACTTTAACCGTAGTTAGGGAAAGTTGCCAATTGTTGCACACTTCACATTGTTTACTGTGTAGCATTTATCTATGACTATGACGTTTACCGATCATGGTGACATGCTAATCATTGATCAATTGCTGAATGATAGCAAAAATGTTATTTTGATATTCAGTATTGGAAATACAGTACCCGTTCAATTTTGGCAACAAAACCACAAAACCGTTCGTTTTTGGCACGGAGCACCGTTCCAAAATCGAACGGATTTGGAATATAATGTAGTTTTGCTCCTTGTGATTACAATTTGTATTAAAAGATTAATTATTAACAACGTCTATGTCATAAAGATGACTCGCAGTGGTCCAAAATCAACGAAATCATAAATTTAATTTCTAAATAAATTCGTTCGATTTTGGATCGGTAAGATTTGGGCAACACTAAATTTTCGGACTTGTTGTCAAATTCGAACGGGTACTGTATTGTGTTTAAACTTGTTTTATATATAGTTGGCATTTTACATATGATTTCAGGCGATTTCTTAATTTTTCAGTTAATAATGTTCAGTTGCAAAATAAGCTATTACTTGCTTGAAATTCTATTAACTTGAGTAACATTTACAATTTGATCGTAAAGGGTGTCCCACATCAAATTGTATCACGGAAAAAAAGCTGTAGAAAATTTGGGTAGAAGTAGTTTAGAGTGTATTGTTTACACTGTTTTTTATCGCTGTCAGTTTTTCGAAAGTTGGAAAAACATGGCGTCACCCGAAAAGCAACGCGCTAATTGATGTTGAGCAAGCACCTGGAAAATCCTCAACTCTCTCATCGGGACATCGAAAAACAACTCTGAATCGTGCAGTCAACGGTGAGTCGTGTGATTGAACGTTACTACGAAACTCTGAGCATCGAAAGTAAGGAGAAATGCGGTCAGAATGGATGTTCTATTAGTGATCAGGATCACAAGCGTGTCGTGAAAGCGTTTAAGCGGAATCTCAATGCGTCGTTTAGGGATGTGGCCAAATAGTTGAATCTGTCCAAGTCTTTTGTTTAGCGAGCCAAGGACCGCGAGGGACTGCATACGTACAAAGTGCAGAAGGCTCCAAATCGTGACGAACGGCAAAATACGGTGGGAAAGTCACGGGATCGGAAACTGTGCACCCAGATGCCTCATGGATGATGAGACTTACGTCAAGGCCGACTTCCGGTAGCTTCCGGGTCTACTGTTCTTCACCGCACAGCACAAGTTTGATTTTCCGGAGGAAGTAAGGAAGCATAAATTTAAAAAGTTTGCCAAGAAATACATGATTTGGCAAGCGATCTGCTCATGTGGCAAACGGAGTGCGCCGTTCGTGACTACCGGGACGTTTAACAGGGAGATCTACTTCAAGGAGTGTCTACAGAAGCGTCTGCTTCCTCTGTTGAAGTAACACGAGTGCCCTACGATCTTCTGGCCGGATCTAGCTTCGTGCCACTATACAAATGTTGTCCTGGAGTGGTACGAAGCCAACGGGGTCACTTTCGTACCCAAGGACATGAACCCCCTCCCCCCAATGCACCGGAACTAAGGCCCATCGAAAAATACTGGGCAGGCAGGCACTACGGAAGCATCCCAAGGAGGTCAAATCTGAGGAAGACATGAAGAAAAAGTGGGTTTCCGTACAGAAGAAGCTGCAGCCGGATGTTGTACAGAACCTAATGAGTAGAGTTAAGCGTAAGGTGCGAGCGTACGGTTATGGTATTGAAGTTGAATGAAATAAATATGCCAAAAGCTTACTAATGGGTTATATTTTATTGTTTGAAAGTTTGAAAAGGATCGGTCAACTAGGTAATTTTCTACAGCGTTTTTTTCCGTGATACAATTTGATGTGGCACACCCTTTATTCAGACGCTCAAAGGTATGCAAAAGGTTCATATATAACAGCTGCTGCGACCGGTTCAATAAAAGTAATAACATAGGGAAATACGGAGTAAGAACGCCCGGGGAGTAAGACGGACCATAATAGAATAGAATATGTAGATTATAAATAGGTATTTATCATTCTCAAACACCTTGTAGCTCCTGAAAGCAAATAATCTCAGGATTGTTGGTGAATAAAGTGTGTGTCTGACATTTGTAGATATCGGTACCTTTCATTAAGCTGTACTTCCTCTGTTACTGTTGATGTAAAAATTTATTGAACATATGAAAATATACAATACAGTAAAAATATAAACAGGGGGTAAGACGGATCACATTTGACGGGGTAAAAGCACCACCCTTATTGCGTAGTGCTCTTGATTGAAACTGAAATCTCGCGTAACATTTGAAATGGACCTATGTCCAAAACGTTAACAAAAACGGGTTTTGATACCATTCTTTAGCACCGCTTGATAGCTACTAATCGTGTTCCTACACGATTCGCATAATCGTGAAAAATCATTAAAAATAACTCAATTTTCGAATTGTGAATCGAAATTTTTCAATTCATTAATAGGCCCGCACGCTAAAACGGCCAACCATTCATTTATTTTATTTTATTGATAAGCCTAGTGACGTAGAAGGGCCGATGATTGAAAAATTTCAAACCAAAGCTAGGCCCTACTGCTTAATGCAGGGTCGATGATTTGTTTTGAATTTATTTGACGTTGCCAAAAGGCTTAGCAAAGGGCGTACCATTTCTGATGACAAGCACAACGGTTTAACAAAAAGTGCCTATCCATTGAAAGATTCACAAAAAGGCTTATTAATTTATGAAATTAAATTGTTATCGAATTTCTTATATTTTTGAAAGCTTTTCGCATATTTTGGATGTTGTATACTAAGATACAGTTACTATTGTTATTGCGAACAATATAAATGCCTAAAATACTTCAGTTTTCTTAAATATGAATTGAATAGTGGCGGAAAAATTTTAAATTCATTTTCTGGTTTGTTTACGTTTTGGACATAGGCCCATTTCAAATGTTACTCTAGAAATGATGTTTTTCGAAACCAAATTTTAAGTGATATTAATTTATTTTTGCTATAATCAAGAATAAAAACCAGGATTCATCCACCTATGGTGAGATGTGACCATTATTATTATTTATATTCCGAAGAATTTTGTTTTGTACGCTCCGAAAAGTATCCCGAGCATGTCCGTCTGTAGTCAATGTGGTCCACCGTACATAATATAGGGTGTCCCAGAAAGTATAAGCACAGTTTATTATTGCAATAAAACAACGATATGTTAATGAACTGAAATTTTTATATCATATAAGTTCTCTATAGCAGGGGGCGACCCCGGCGTAGTGGTTAACATCCATACCTGTCACGCTAAAGTCACGGGTTCAAATCTTACCCCCGGGCAAGTCACGAACCAAGAGTGTTAAAGTGACTGTAATAAAAAAAAAGTTTTCTATAGCAGGGCTGTCATCTGATCACTCAATGTGCGCAATGTTCTGATTTTCTGAATTAAACAAAATGAGAATCAAGCAAACACAAAGTTTGCTTGTCTTTTACCATGCGCAAGTGTAAAGCAGCGGAGAAGAGAAGATATACACACCCCCCAGAAATAACGAAAGCTCAATGTGTAACCATCGCTTCGACGGCTCCGACGCAAAGAGCGCCACTCAGTGTAGGGTTGCAAATGGAAAACCCAGCAAAAAGACAAAATTCTTCTTCGTTATTCTTGATCTCCTATGCATGCAGTCGTGGCAAGGAAAGTCTGCAAATAATTCAAAGAAGACATTAGCGCTTGTTGTTTTATATTCGCTCCCTGTGCCGCACGGAGTGTACCGCTCATTGTGTGGATCGCTTTCTCACAGATTAGTTGGAAAAGAGTGTTCGAAGTAAATGGGAGAACCACACACTCTTTGTCGAGTGTTGTGAGATGCATGCACAAAGTTTAATTGCTAACGCTCTGAGGTGCTTTCCAGCCCTGCTCTATAGTATTCTCTTTCAATTCGATGAAAATAAACCGCAGTTCCATTAAACATATGTCAAGGAGCGAACTTTTGATCTGACGCTGCCCATGAGCTTCAGCACAGATGGCGATAATTTTGGCCACTTGTCCAGTCTTTTTCAAATTCTTCGATTGAATTCGCTGCCTTAAAGTGTTCTCGTAGATATACCTTGGAAAGGGCACCAAAAGTTTCGATTTACCGGGCCTACGGGCCAATTCGGAGGATTCATCTATTTTGTCACGTATTGCACATTGTTTGCTTTGTACCAAGCTCCCATGTCTTTCGAGTAGTGCTTTGACGCCAAATCGGGCCACAATAGTACTGGACCATCATGTTGACGGATCATGGGCCGCAGATGTCGATTCAAACACTCCCGAACGTAAATTTCAGTGTTCATCGTCTCCTTCGACACAAATGGCCTTGACAAATTGCCATACTCACATATCGCTTGCCAAATCATGGCCTTCTTACCCAATTTTGCTGTAAAAATTGACTCATCGGCATCGTCAACAAATTTGACGTATGTTTCATCGTCCATGAAAACACACGCCAATTTTCCACACAGCAGGCTATCAAATAGCTTCCGAGTCCTCGGTTTGACGGATGTGGCTTGTTTCTTACTCCGTTTCGGCTTCTTCTGCTTCTTGAACGTTTTCAGCCCGTTTCTTGCCTTCGCACGTTGGACGTTACTCTTCGATGTTCTCGATGTTGTTGACAAAAGCCTGGAGATATCTTCCGGTCCAATTTTCGGTCCACCGGTCCCGGTTTACGGTAAGATTACGGTGTGTCCTCGAAGGTAACTTCTTCGCCAAACTCCCGGATGGTGGTTTGGACTGCTCCGATACTTAATACTTCCATTTTCGCCAACTTCTTTACTGATAGGTTGGGAATAGTGCACGATCTGTTTGTGTTTTTCCGGGGAAATGCCTTGCATTTTGATTATTTAGTAAAAAAATAATACACTTTGCGCACACAAATTTGTTGAGCAATAAGTAAACAACAATACACATCGATGAACAGCTGATAAACTTCATCGGGGTGGAAATGGCGGCGAGTTGAAAGTGTACTTATACTTTCTAGGACACCCTATATAACCATAAAGTTGGAGGCGAACCAGCCTAAGGCTGAAAGCCTCCTAAATAAAGCTAAATAATAATAATAATATAACCATAAATGACAATGTTTTTGAATTATCATGTGATCTGACGTGTCACATGATGTGTTTTGATTCAATATGATTTTGACCACTTCCCCGAGGGTACTCAAAACATGTCCCCTCAAAAACCGGAGAGTTTGGTAAATAGAGATGGTCAACCCGATTCGTACCTTCCTTAATGTTATCCTTGCTCGCTTTCTACTTTGTATACAATTTTCACACTACCGTACTCTAACGAAACTATCAACTCTATACTTTCATCTCCTCATCTATCGTATAAAACGATCACTTTAAGTCTGTTATTTGACGCTTGGCATCTTCAACTATACATTTTTTGTTTGTTTTTCACCTGACAATGACTCATTAAATGTATTTTCGATATAGCCATCACAATTTCAATGTTGTCTCATAAGCATAAGTTATAATGTTTCTGATTGTATACTCATGTGAAGTTTCATATTTCTTCAACTAAATTATTTGAGATTCACGCATGTTTTTCTATATTCATCGAGTATTATCAAAGTAGCCCCAAAATAAAATAAAAATGATATTCGATCACAAGACAACAACAAAAATAGAACAATTGCAATGATTTCCGTTAAACGTATTACTAGCGAGGTGGTGTAGTGGTAAGCGTGATTGCCACTCACCTCAAAAGGCCTGGGTTCAATCCTAGTCGGCGCCGCCGGTTCTTTCTAAGGCATAAAATCTCTGATCACACCAGGGTCCAGGTGCGGGACATGGCTGGTCACCATAAAATGCTACGTCGTTTATGCATCTTCCCTAATATAATTTCTCCTTCAGTGTCAGTGTAACTACAAATTAGGATATCAAAAAAAATCTATAAATCTGCAATGAACTTGCAAACCGATTGATTCAGCATTTCACTTTTTATCATTCGACCTTTTTTTCTCCCTTATAATTATTAGATTATTTCAGGCATAACATTTGAAAACGGCACAAAAGCATTTATAAACAAACTTTCTAAGGCCCTTTACACGCGAACCAAAGTATGCCCACGCAAACCAATACCACTTTCGGAAAGGTGATAGTTGCCCCTATCCGATGATGTTGTTGGTTTGCGTGGGCGTACTTTGGTTCGTGTTTAAAGGGCCTTAGAAAGTTTGTTTACAAATGCTTTTGTGCCGTATCAAATGTTATGCCTGATTTGTCCATTCGACCTTTTGTCAGTCTTTGGATCATTCGACCATTTGACGTTTAGTTACTGACATTCACCATTTGACGTTTAGTCTATTCAACTTTTCGTTCCTCTTTGGGTCATTTAAACTTTTGTTGAAATGGTTCAAGACCTTTTGTCCCTCTAAGTTCAATTCGACCTTTTGTCCATTTGACCTTTTGTCCTTTGGCCTTTTATCTTTAGATCTTTAGGCATAGATTCCCTCTCATCATTAAATCTTTTGTTCCCCATTTCATCATTTGACCTTTTGTCATTCGATGTTTTGTCATTCTACTTTTTTCTTTCGACCTTTTGTCATACAATCAGTGGTAATTTCCATTTAATTCCACTACATTAATCGCTTATCCTTGACTGATAAGTTTATTTCGTCAACAATGTACAGACTTCTTCAGTGTCTTATACTAGTACTAGTGACGAGTTTTGAGACAAGACGCTGAAGAAGTCTGCACATTGTAGGTAGTGTAATTAAATGGAAATTACCAGGGAATCAAGTGAGAGCAACCAACAGTAAAGACATAATTCTTCCGACGACTACCACGACAAAGTCTCTCTGTAATATAGCTCGATCGTAACGGTGGAAGGAAACGATAGGATTGCTTGAAAGCTTTGTTGCAGAAATTGCGGTTGACGACATAGTTTGATCGGAAGGATGAAATGACAGCCCCGATTTACTTACGCGTATGTTATGAAGGAGCTAGCAAACAATTTTGCTTTTTATGTTCACCGTTCCGATCGAGCTATGTTGGAGACGGAGTTTTCTTGAAAAATGCAAGGGGGATATTGTCATAATCGTTGCCGTTACTGACAATATGTTATAATCATCGTTTGTTGTTTTGTCATTTTGCAATATTTTTCATTCTCTGGAAATGACTAATCCTTCTCGCTTTCTTCATATTAAATAACTATTTTGCATACGAATATAGGATAAGTGTACCAGTTATGGTACACTATTCCATGTACCCAATAGTATCACTTATGGTGCTACTGCATACATAAAAAAGACGGTTTGACTCCTCTAGTACGTGTGTTTGATTCGTCTCGTGCCATGATATCGATGTAATCGGCAAATCCAAGAAGCTGGGTGGATTTCCTGAAAATTCTGCCAATCGTGCCTATTCCCGCTCTTCGGATTACACCATCCAAAGTGATATTACACAGCAGGCATGAAAGCCTATCACCGTTTTTACCGAATCGAGATTCGAAGGCGACTCGAGAGTTTCCTCGAAACTCGGACAACGCGCATCAATCGATTAATTGTCGTCCTTACCAATTGCGTCAGTTTATCTGGAAATCCGGATTCGTGCACACAAATTCAAATATTTTTTTAACTTGTTTTCAGGGCATCCAAGTATACATTTTCAACAAAATTCGGTCAACGAATACTAATACTAACACGTGTTTACTAATACGAACCGAATTCGACCATTTTTGCTTGATTTTACACATTAGTATGTAAATATGTAAATGTATGCAAATATGTATGTAAATTATGTGGGGGCACTTTGAATTCGCGGAATCTCAGCAAAACTTACCGATTCGTGAAAATCCAGGCACCCATGAAATCCAAAAATGTCCAAAAATTCTCTCTCTCGACAATTGAAGCCCAAACAAAGTATGAAAATATAACCCCTATAGAATTTTTTTAAACTAGCCACAAACAAAAGAGTGTCACCTAAGATTTCGTTTGGCGGGTGTTTCAGCGACACTAATTTTGGTATAATAATGTTTATGTCTCACAAATTCTTGGTAATTACTCAATGCTTCACCACCGTTGTTCAATATCTCATTAAATCGACATCGAAGATGCGTCACAGATATCAAAACGGCCAGGCCTACTGTGCAGCATTTAAGGGGCAAGATGATTCAGAAAACATCGGGCCTGTTTAAATCGAAGATTTAAACACGATGCTTCAGAATCCAATAAATGGATGAAACGTGGACATTATATGATTGGCTGGTCGTTGGAAGCATCAAAGCTAGAAAGGTTAAGTGATGCTCCATTTTCTTCTGACGGTTGGGGCATGAGCACTAACTCTTGTCCTAGCCTTTTATGACTTATGGCTATAGCGCAATTACTAGCTTTCTGAAAAGAGAAACGGGACAAAGAGAAAAGGATTATGTGAAATCTATGAACATAAACAGTATTTTTGATTTGAAATATACAATTTAGAAATTCATAACGGCGCGGTGGCTACTACCCGAGTCTTGCCACTATTATCAAGTCTTAAAAAGTAACAAGGACTAAAATGTGATCCTTTGATTACTGGAAAATCCTGATGCTTGGGACTAGCAATCATCATCAATGTGTAAAAACTGATGATCTCAATGGTCAAGAGAGGAATGGGTAGGATTGTGGGATCCACTGGTTTCGGTGTCTTCAATAAAAACTCTAGCGCCTTCCGCAAACTTCAGGAACCTTGTTCCGTTTTTGTTGCTGAGCTGACAGCAATCAACTGCGCATTGATTTTCAACATGCCCGCAGACCATTATTTCGTCTTCTCGGATAGTCTCAGTTCGATTGAGGCTATTCGGTCGATGAAACCAGTTAGGCACTCATCTTATCTCCTTTCAAAGGTAAGGGAGCAGATGAGTGTGCTGGTCGAACTCTCTCGCAAAGCTGGGTGCGCAGGAAGGCGAATTTTATGACAAGCAAATTTCACACTATGAATTTTACCATTTAGAGCGCCAGCCTTTCAAGTTGGCAAACCGATTGGGACATTGGAAATCCTGGACGGAGGGTTACAATCAATTATTCCTAATGTTTCTTCGAGAGCGTGGTTTAAAGGCTTGGGCGTAAGTCGTGACTTCATTCTCGTGATGAGTAGACTTATGTCCTCGCTAGATGCGCATCTCCATAGAATAAACCTCGTGGACAGCAACATCTGTCCGTGTGGAAACAGTTACGATGACATCGATCACGCAGTTTGAAAATGTACGGATAATGACGCAGTCAGAGAGCGACTTTCGAATAACCTCGAGGTCCAAGGAATACAACCCTATATCCCTATCAGAGACGTGTTGGAAACCCGCGATCTCTGATTTATGCAATCGATTTATGCGTTTCTGCAAATGTCTAGTATAAGAATTTAATTTCTTTGTTTTTCATCCCTATTTATCAGTTTTTATTTATCTTGTCCCCCCGTCTCGATAAGTCACATCGTCGCGCACTGGTCACCATAGCTGGATGAACTCCAGACGAAGCTAGAACCGCACTACCGTTCATACTGGCAACAACGCTCTGATGAGACAGCGAGACCCCACTCCCAAGCTTCTCCCCTAATCCTATATTTAGACAATGCCCTTCAATCTCGAGTAAGCCGCGAGTATTCGGCCCAACTCCTATTAGACATAGAAATAAGTGAATTTTGTTAAAAACAATGAACAATGAATTATCGGCTCCGTAAAGCTAACGTGATTGAGCCTTACAAATACTATGGTCATTATTTTCTTAAACGAGAACAAAACAGTTACCGTTCGAGGCAAAATGATCAACTAACAAAATGTCGACATCGATAACCGATTCGGAATAATGACCTTCGACATAATGGCATTCGACCTAATCAGCCATCACCGTGCAGAACCTACGCTACATTTGTCCGTGAAAGTTTTTGCAGGGAAAATGAGAAGGCTCAGACTTATAAACCAAGATAGTATGGAACGGATATTTTGAATAAACTTTTCCTAATGTTTATGATTGCATAACTGATCTACGATACATTTCAAATTGGTTCAAGTAAACTGTCAATTATGGATTCTTTGCATTATTTAAGAGGTTTTTAGCTTAAAGGCTGGTTCGCTTCTGGATTATGGAATTGTTTTATATAACTACAGTAATGACCCAATTTTGTCACCCCCTCCCGCACATCAGACTTTTATCTTTCAATAATTTCACATAATCGTAATTCCAATTTCCTCGTGCATCTTTAACATGGATGTTTAAGGTATACTTTGGCGGAATAACATCACTAAAAACGCGGATGGTTTCACAGAACATTAGAAAATATTTTCAAAAAGGGTGTTGTCAAAATCGGGTCATTACTGTATATATGTTGGTTCTGTTTTTAATAAGTGAGATGCAACAGAAAAGCATTGAATAGTTTTCAAATCCCAAGTTTAAAGGCACAACTGCAATGATTTGCTTTCATTTTAAAATGAATAACAACTTTCCAGGCAATTTAACGGTTTTGGTATTTGATAAATTGACTTTAAAAATATTATAAATTGGAACAATTACGACTCATAGAAATGCTATGAAACTTAAATTCAGCTGTACGGCGAATGAGAACAACCCAAATTTAAGATTAGCTTACTCATAAATCACATAAAGTGCAGGAACTCAGTGATGAGTAAATTTGCCTCATGTTTTTCCAGGTTTGTCTAGAAGCAAATTCCCGAATATTAGTAAATATTGGACTATTGGTAGTACTCCTAGACCGAGTAAAATATTCGTCAAATTTAATCATTTTCCGGCAGATTTTTGAGTTTTTCCACAGAAAAACATGAGGCAAATTTACTCATCGCTGAGTACCTACACTTTTGACGATTATGAGTAAACTAAACTCAAATTTGGGTCGTTCTTATTCACCGTGTGGCTTACTAAAAATGTGTAAAGGGTGATACGGTCAAAATTTGGTCAATATCAACTTGACGTATTTCTTTCAATTTTGCATTTAAAAAACCTGAACACCCCTCATTTTGAAGGTGTGTGTGTGTAGAATGTTGCTCCTATTTTGATTTTGGAATTCACTCTTCAGTTGTCAAAATGCCGTCCAAGCAAGAAGAGCAGCGTATCAAAATTTTGCTCGCGCATCGCGAAAATCCGAGCTACTCGCACGCAAAGTTGGCAAAATCGCTAAAAGTTGCCAAATCAACCGTTACAAATGTAATTAAAGTGTTTGGGGAACGTTTGTCGACAGCCAGGAAGTCTGGATCGGGGGGAAATCGAAAACCGGAAGCCGCTGAGACGACAAAGAGAGTTGCCGGTAGTTTCAAGCGAAACCCTAACCTCTCTCTCCGAGATGCCGCAAATAAGCTGGGTGTATCGTCTACAACCGTGCATCGAGCCAAAAAACGAGCCGGACTATCGACTTACAAGAAGGAAGTGACTCCAAATCGCGATGATAAACAAAATACGATGGCCAAAGCGCGATCCCGGAGGCTGTACACGACGATGCTGACGAAGTTTGACTGCGTGGTAATGGACGACGAAACCTACGTCAAAGCCGACTACAAGCAGCTTCCGGGACAGGAGTTTTATACGGCAAAAGGAAGGGGAAAGGTAGCAGATGTTTTCAAGCACATGAAACTGTCAAAGTTCGCAAAGAAATATCTGGTTTGGCAAGCCATCTGTACCTGTGGCTTGAAAAGCAGCATTTTCATAGCTTCCGGGACTGTCAACCAAGAAATTTACGTGAAAGAGTGTTTGAATAAACGTCTGCTGCCTTTCCTGAAGAAACACGGTTGTTCCGTACTGTTTTGGCCGGATTTGGCATCTTGCCATTAAGGTAAAAAGGCCATGGAGTGGTACGCCGCCAACAACGTGCAGGTGGTTCCCAAGGACAAGAACCCTCCCAACACGCCAGAGCTCCGCCCAATTGAGAAATACTGGGCTATTGTCAAGCGGAACCTAAAGAAGACCAAAAAAACTGCTAAGGGCGAGCAGCAGTTCAAGGCAAACTGGCTTTCTGCGGCGAAGAAGGTGGACAAGGTGGCTGTACAAAATCTGATGGCAGGGGTCAAGCGTAAGGCCCGGCAATTCGGATTTGGAAAAGCGGAAGCCTAACTGAATATTTTTCCTGAATTTTATACTAATTGAACTTGAAAAAGAAATTTAATTTGATTTTTTAAATAAACGATTTCACCGATTTACACGCGTTTTCCCTTGACCAAATTTTGACCGTATCACCCTTTAAACCAGATAAGTTCGAATTCAGTAAAACGGAACATGTTTTTAGGGATTTTATGATCTTCGGGCTTCCCTAATATCCGAGGCCCACACAGAGGTGCCTACATCGTACAGTGACTACTAAAAAAAGCGTTGAAAGTAATTCATAGATTAATCCTAATATTGCCATAGTTATGCTACAAACCGTAGCACAGAGTTCCCATTCCGTTTGTTAACTGCGTGGCATTGTAGGTATCCAGCGTAGTCATCCGTCGTCGTCGCCGTCGCCGTCGCTCACCATCATCGTTCTGTATCCAACTCGCGCCGCACCAAACAACTCACATAACCTCAATCACGCTTTGACAGAATGAATGCCTCGCAGGCAAAACGAACAACATCGATTTATACGCTGCTGCACTGCTCCCTTTTGTGTCCACCCAAAAGGCTCTCTATTTACTCCTAGAGGAGACCGAGCGGACGCATGGTATTTTACGTTTTCCAAAAGAATCGCAAAACCCAAAACCTAGAAGTCGGTAAATCGCTATTCGCTGACTCAATTGCCCGTTGTTGCTCATTGCCAACAGCACTGACTCATCGATTTATCGATTCATTTCGCAGCGGCGGATCTCGTTCGCCGATTGTGTTTATTTGTTCGACTATCGAGCACATCGATTGCCTTCGACAAGCTCGAGCTCAACTCGATCGGTGGTGGTGAAATGAGCGCGCGCGAGAAAGTCCCCCTAGCTGCAGCGTGGTTTAGTTGAAGTTGAAAGGAAAGTTTGAAAATTTCAAAAAACGGAAAAGCATGTGGTTAAATTACGCGCGCAATGCGACGTTCGGTCGTCGGGCAGCACGTTCTGTCTGTTTTCTCCCGAAAAAGCCCTCTTCATTCTGAACGTCCAACAACTATTGAAGATCTGCTTCTGCCTTGATGGCGCTCGATGGAAATAGCGTAGTAAATTTCGTTTTCGAGCAAAAATTTTCCCTATTTATTTTCTCTCCAACAACCTAACGGCATTGTACCGAGAACCCAACCATCCAGGAGCCAGTTCCGAGTGTCGTTGGAAGAAAAAGCGTCATATCCAGCAAGCTCTAGATGTACCAACAGAGCAAAAGGGAGGAACATTTTTGTTGTCTGAGTCGCCGTTTTTTTTTCTTGTGGCTCTTTTTCTTGGATTTTTATTTTATATTTATCAATGTTCGTTAGAGTTAGTTGGCTGGTTGAACGGAAGGTTACGCCAGAGCGTCATCATCATCGTCGATGTCGTTGTCGACGTTGGTTGTTCCGTTTCGTTCGTCGTTGTCTAGAAGTACCGAACGGGACACGGGATTCGGTCTTATTTGGCTCATCTCTTTTGCTTTTCCATAAAGCCAGGGCAGCAGTAGCGGTTACAGTGGAGCTCTTTGGGATCGCAAAACTCTTTGGCACTGGCTCTAGCTAGATGGCGCTGCTGACACACCATAAGTCCGTTCATCTGTATGTTCGTTTTGTTCGGTCCATTCGAGCCAAACCATGGCATGGCATGGCACAAGGCTCTCCACTTTGTTGGTGAATCGAAAAACTAAAAACATTGAATTTTCTATCTCCTGTCTATATGGTACACTATACACCGTTGGTATGTGTATATACAACCACGATGGAGTCTCTTTTTTCCTCGTACAAAATATATACGTTTCTCCTCATAAAAGTATTTATTCAGACGGAGAGTGTGCACCGCTGAGATACTGGACGGTTTACTCGGTGGAGATATGCGTCATCGCGCAGTGTCTACGGTTAGCAGTGGTTTCTAGTCAAAACGATGGGTACGTGATCGAGAAAGCTATCCAAGTTGCTAGGCATTCTGGGTGTTCATTTATATCACACTTCTGATGAATTCATTTTAAACGAGTTAATTCTTGCTGAATTTTTATACTTTATACTGCAATTAAAAAACAAAACAAAATCCACCGCGTTACGAAAAGTAGTTAGGTTTTGACCACTTAAAACTCTGTCAATAGTGGAAAAGATTTTAATTCTAAACAAGCCAATCGAATGGAAATGTTTCAACGAATCTGCTAAAATTATCGCTTTATCAATTTTCAATAGGTCACTATCGAAAATTACACAAATGTTCAACTGTAGCAATAGTTATCAAAACTATTACCGATTTCCTGCAAAAAGCGCTTTTCCTAACACAGGTTTCAAAATCGAATTCCATTCTATCTCGCCGAACGGTGCCTATTCAATCACCATGTGTGGTGGTGTCCGGTCGGTCGTCATCAGCAGCAGCAGTAGCAGTGCTTTCGGAACGTGACGTTGAACATTGTTCTCCAGTACACAACGAAAGGCTGCCCGCATGCAGAGAGCTGCAGCTAACTTAAGCGTCCATTCACCGAAGAAGGAGGAAGAAGCCGCATCGCTACTGATAGAATTCAGTTGCTCGTCATGAGCCGCTGATACCGAGCACGTAATCCTACGGTCGTGTCTTGGATAAAACCTCTTACTTTTTTCAGAATGCTGACCCCTGTTTTCAAATTATGGGCCGTTATTGAATTCGTTTGGGATACCATTACTTATCGTCACATATAGAGAACCTTACACATAAGGCATCCCTTAGCTCAGTCAGTAAAGTCGCAGCTATCAAGCAACAACATACTGGAGGCGGCTGGGTTCAATTCCTTATCTGGTCTAGACATTTTTTGGATGGAAAAAATTGTAGACTTCCCTGAACATAGAGTAAGTATGTACTATGGATGTACTTGACAGGGATCGTTTGGAAACACGTGCACATTAAAAAATGTTGTGCTGTGCGCTGATATTAGTCTCCTACACTCGTTTTGTCAAGAGCAAGAGACCAGATAGGGCACGCAAAAACGTTTGGGAGACGTGCGATATGAGTAAGAGCGCACAAAATAAGCACAAGCTCATTCCATTAGAAAAAGTACCAAAATTAATGTTAACATAAACAACATTTTGGATGTTAGTTCAGTAGCATTTAACAATATTGTTCTTCACTCAAACTATAAAAAATTGTTAAATTTTAGAACAAAAGCACATATTCTGCATGAGCACACATTTTTTTTCATTAGCTCATCTGACGTCTCTTTATTTTTGACGTGCAAAAACATAGATCTATGGTACTTACCCGTGGCAAGTCGACACACAATATATACTAATGCAACATTGGACAGAGTTAGGAAGCTCTCAAATTAACAGCTGTGGAAGTGCTCACAGAATTTTAAGTTGAGAGCCGAAGTCCTAGTGTAGATGTAATAAAGCAAAAAAGAAGAAGAAGACACATCACCAAAAAAGCTCTATGACTTCGGTAAACACCTGAGTAGCGCACTTCGGTCACAAAAAACTGCCGTTTAGAAGTTTCCACAACAGATCTGCGACGAGTATTATGACAGCTATTATAGTAGTGACAGCAGATCTTCGGCAGAATATCTTTTTTTGTTCATCTACTCCAAAATGTCAGATGTCTCTACGGGCTAACACAATTGAACTCAAGCTAGCGTTAACAAATTGCCACTACGATGTAGCCATTCCGACGGAGACGTGGCTTCGTCCCGATATAGGTGACTCTGAACTGACATCAGACTACTTTAAATTTCGCTGTGCTCATAGTGAGTACACGAGCATCCTTACGATAGGTGGTAGAATACTTTTGGTTGACTGTGAGTGGCTCGAACAAGTTTCGATGTGCTTGAAACTCCCGCATCGATCAATATTCAGTATGCACTATAAAAAAAATGCGATAATGTTCATACATTTTCAATCGGTATCTATCCCGACCGATTACTGATGCGGGATCATACTCTGCTCATTAGGGTTCTACATTTTCGAGTCTCTAAAATGAACTCGAATTTTATTTCTTTCATAAAACGTGTTTAACGCATCATTTTTATAACGCCTAGCTAGACTATCAGCACGAAACGAAAATGAAAAAGAAGCACTCTTAAAACGAAAGGCTGGCTGTGAATTTTCTCGTCGTTGTTATGCTTACCCCTTTCAATGATAGTATCGTCGATTTTCGAGTGAAAGGAAACCTTATTATGGCTTTCAATCCCTTTCACCGACACTGTCACTGCTCTTTCAATTTGTTTAATATGCGTTATGTCCCGTTTTCTACGATGGATGGTGTACAGTGCTTTGTGAAGAAATCTTCTGGCCAATCGGACTCGTTTAAATCACGAAAAGGGTATCGGCAAGGCAATGGTATTTCCTGCCTCCTGTTCAATATTGCTTCAACATGAATACGAACACGAAAACGCTTAGAGGAATACTCAAGTTCTTCATTTTGATGTCCTCTTAGTGTACTCTGCATTTCCACTGATTTTCTTCACGATTAAATGTCCACATTGAGTTATTCCAGTTCATGTTGATGCTTGGTACATTGTAATTATTGTGAACTAATGGGAATTATCAAACTGAACAAATTCACCATAACTATCGCTTAAGCATGACGAGCTAGAGCGAACTTATTATTGTTTTTCAGTGAATGTAATTTACATTCACTGAAAAACAATAAGATCTGTTCGCTTTCATTCGTCATGCATAAGAGATACCGATTTGAGCTATTCACAACAGATGTGGCTGATATCTAGACCTACAAAAGCTACACATACTCATGTATTTTTTTTACACGGTTGGTGCTGTTGAGTTGCAATTTACACGGTACATTTTTAACGATTTCTCAATGCAACCAATCTACTTGACTCGAATCATATTATGCGTTCCAAGTCATAGATAATTGAATGGAATACTTTTAAAAAATCACAATTTGTGGTGTAAATACAGAAATTTATAAAATGTTTATATATGGATCATAGCATGCTATAATTACGAATAGCATCAAAATCATTTTTTTTTTTAATTTTAACATGTGAAAAATCAAAATTCTGGTAGGGTCAAGGGGTATTCAACTCAGCACACCTTAATCTGTGCCAAGAGTTTTGGCAGTGCCGAAAGTTGTGCCAAGCGTTGTGCTGATCATTTCGAAGTAGACCAAAGTGTATAAATCAAGGTGTCAACATCCCATGAGTTTGGCAACCCTGAAGTTAGACTTTTGTGATTGTGTTAACATTTTCAATTTCTCTAATTCGTGACCATGGTTCATGGCAAATATTAATTTATTTCCATTTCGTCAAGCCAGTGTAGACTACATACAATGATAATTACAATGTTTACTTACATACTATGCATTAATTCTATTCTGTTTTAGCTTAGTTTTTATTTGCTGCTTGGACATAGTGATGTCAATAGTTCCGCAATGCAAATTATATAGGCGCATCATTCGATTGATTGGGCTATTTTTTGCATAGTTTGTTCTGTACGATGTTTCTGAAAATAAATTCCGTGTTCTAAGATATCGACAAGGTGTGTAAAAATTTAATTGTGCGAGAATTTCTGCCGAATCTATGCGCATTGAAATAATGTCGTTGATGAAGAAAAGCATTGCAAATTGGCGGCGCTCCTTAAGTGTTTGTATATTGATGAGCATGCAGCGCGCTTCATAAGATGGTAATGGAAATGCAGTCCAATTCAATTTACGTAAAGCATATAAAAGGAATTGTTTTTGGACAGATTCTATGCGTTCTTCGTGTATGGAAATGTATGGATTCCATACTAGGTGGCAGTATTCCAGAATTGGCCTTATATATGTGGTATATAAAAGCTTAATAGTGTATGGGTCTTCGAAATTATGACTGAACCTTTTGATGAAGCCTAGCATTCTGTTTGCTTTACTAATGATAGTATTATAATGTTCTATAAAAGTTAGTTTGGAGTCTAGGATTACACCTAGATCTCTTACAATTTTGCTTTTTTCTACTATTTGGTTGCCTAATGATAATTCAATATGCGGTGTTTCAATTTTTCTGCTAAATGCTATTGCAGTACATTTTTTTACGTTCAGTTGAAGTAGACTTTTACTACACCAGGTGTGGAATATATTGATTTCATTCTGGAATTCTTCTGCATCGCTAGAATTACTTATTTCCATAAAGAGCTTCATGTCGTCTGCATATACAAGCAATTTTATTTTTTTAAGTATGTAGGAAATGTCGTTTATGTACAAAATAAAAAGAAGTGGTCCTAAATGAGAACCCTGGGGTACCCCAGAGGTGACTGAAATTGGTTCTGAAAGTTTATTTTGAAAGCGAACTATTTGTTTACGATGTGTTAGGTATGATTGAAGCCAATTCAAAAGTCCAGGCTCCATTCCTATTTTCTGCAATTTGAGGATTAATAATGGTATGTCGATGCGGTCAAATGCTTTACTGAAGTCGGTGTATAGCGCTTCAACGTGCTTGCCACTGTCCAACGCTTTAATAATGAAAGATACATATTCTAGAAGATTAGAGGTAGTTGAGCGACCTTTAAAAAAGCCGTGCTGTTTACTTGTAATTAGATTTTTCACCTGCTGAAAAATATTGCCGTTTACGATTGATTCAAAAAGTTTTGGAACGCAAGAAATAATAGCAATTCCACGATAATTTCGAATGTCTGATTTTGCACCTGATTTGAAAATAGGTACCAAATAAGATGATTTCCAAATTTCAGGGAATTTTCCATTTTTCAGAGACATGTTGAAAAGACGCTCTAGAGGAAATGCGAGTTCTTCAGAAAGGTTTTTCAAAAATATGGGTGCGATGCCGTCAGGTCCAGACCCTTTCGACGCGTTTAAGTTTTTTTAGTGCATTGAGGACTTCATGTTGAGAAAGTTGGTTGACAGAGATGTTTTTAGAAATTTCAGGAATGAATGCAAAGAAATCGCGGTCACGATCTTCTTCGGAAAATGTGGTGTATACTTCTTGGAAGAAATTTGCAAAGAGATTGCAAATTTCAGAAGAATTCTCACCTACATTTGCATCCAAATTCATTCGCGAAGGAAAATTGCTGCTTTTTAATTTCGTGTTTACATAATTAAAAAAGTTCTTAGGACATGATTTGACTTCATTTTCGACTTTGCGGTTATAGTCCTCATATGCAGAGTTGATGGCTGTACTTAATTGGTTGCATAAGTTGTGATAGTTTCGCAAATTGGTTTCAGTTTTTTCTTTTTTGTATAGTTTATGAGCTTTCTGTTTTTTATTCTTTAAATTTTTCAGTTGTGGATTGAACCATGCGGGTAGTTTATTGTTTTGTGTTCGTCTTCTTTTTTTTGATGGTACAGTTTCTAAAATTAGGCTTTGAAGAATTGAGTGAAATTTTTCTACTTCAGTATCGACATTTCCTTCAATACTTATTAAATTTTGCCAATTTATTGTACATAGTCTACGTTTGGCTTCTTCGTAATTTGCTTTATGGTATTCCGGCACTTCCTCGTATTCCCAGTCGCTGGAGGAAGAAGAATTTTGTACGAAGATTGAGTATTCAATTGCTGTGTGAAACACTTCATTTTTCCATAAAGGTGCTAATGATGTATCCACACAGAAGTCTTCAGTACAATTTGTAAATAAAAGGTCTAAATATGAGTTTTGTTGATTTTTTACATGGTTTATTTGATTAAGACCAAAATAAGATATTTTGTCGAATAATAATTGTAATGTTTCGTCTTCACCTACGACCGGGAGTAAAAATGATTCATTTTCAATGTCTGTAATAAAGTCTGCGTTTCGTTGATTGAAGTCGCCATAAATATGCAGTTTTACTTCTGGTTCCATATTTGACATTATAGTTTCAACAATTTGAAAAAATAGTTCAAAAGACTGCTTGTGGGCATGTTTAGGTGGAAAATACACAGAAGAAAAAATGTGTATTTCACCGGCAATAAGTGCTTTGACCCAGACATTTTCAAATTCCTTGTGCTTATTTGTTATGATTTCTTCAGAAGTAAAGTCAGCATTGATGGCAATGAGCACTTCACCACCAGACTTTTTATTACAGAGTTGAAAATTCCTGTCGTGCCGGAATACATTAAAATTGTTTCCAAAAATTTCTTCGCTTCTGACGCTTTCGTCCCAGCTTGTTTCAGTTCCAAGAATTATTTGAAAAGAAGAAGATAGAATGTTCTGGTGGATTTCTTTCATTTTAGCTGGGCTTTTCATGCGATTGAAATTTTGGCAATACACCAAAATTTCAGTCGCATTCTGTTGAGGAAGTGAAGAGATTTTTGGAGGGTCAGTATTACTTACATTAGTAGGGTCTACCTCATGTAGAGTGTCGTCATTCAATAATAATAATTCCCTTGCATGGGAATAGTCGTCGTTACTTCCTTTAGTTGAGTGCGTCAGTGCCGTTGAAAATTCGGAGGACTGTAAAATTTGCGAGCGGCCTCCCTAGTTTGCTGCAGTCGTTGTGTGCGTTCACTAAGTAGGAACGCGCGGTGTGAATTCAGGTCTGCCAAAGCGTCGGTGCGTGGAATTCCGAGTTCTTCGTGAACGTCCAGGAAAATTTCGCGTAAAAGGGCTGTTTCCGTTGGTAGTCCTTCTGCTGCCAGCATTAAAGTTGCACTAGTTTTAGTGATTCCGCGAATGCATACTGAAGGTGGCTGGTCGTGCAAGTATGAAAGATAAGTCCGCACAATGTCCATAATTTTGGGGTCCCGCAGCCGTGCCTTCAAAAAGCGTCGGTCGCCAATTGCAGACTGTTCCGTGAGTCTGACTATAGGCGGACGCATTGGGTCCAGGATTGGAGGGTGTTCATGTCCGGTTGGCCTTTCGGCGCGATAAGGGTGAATAGTTTCCCCTTTTTCGAAGTTAATGAATTTTAGTCCATTGTCTGTGCTTGGTGGACGAGAAAATTGTATACGTGCAGCAGCCAAAAGCTCTTTGTCCAGAGGTAATGCCGTATGTGCATGTGTGGAGTTAATAAGTGTCGACGTTCTTATTCCATTGCTATGATTGTTGGTATTGCTGTTGTTGTTGTTGTTGTTGTTGTTGTTGTTGTTGTTGTTGTTGTTTTTGTTGTTGTTGTTGTTGTTGTTGTTGGTGGTGTTATTATTGCTGTTGTTGTTATTGTTGTAGTTGTCTGTTTTGTTCTTGTTGTTGTACTGATATGAATTTTCCTGGTGATGTTCCTTTCGTTGCTTTCGCCTACGTCTGGCTTTTTCCTTTTCTTTTTCCTGAAGGCGACGGGAGCGCTGTTTGGTGTCAAATGCAGTCCAGTCGCGTTTCCATATTTTTTTATTTCCTAGCATTCGCCAGCTGGGGGCTGGTTCGTCACCGACGTTCTGCAGTTCAATTTCTATGTTGTTACATGCAATTGGATTGCAAGTATGTGCTGCTTCAGAAAAGGTTTTTGCCATTTCTTCCATATGTGCTTTTACATCGGAAGCAAGAATAGCATTTGAGTCCGCTAAGTCGTTCTTAATTTCCATAATTAATTGTGGAATTAGGTCAATTGAGTGCACTGTTGCTGTTGTTGTTGATGTGATGGCTTCTACTGCTGCTGTTGCTGCCGAGTTGACCGCCTTTTCTACAGCGATACAGGCGTCTGCTGGAGGTGTGTCCAAAAGTGCTGACAGTTTACTTTTTATTTCAGTGGAACTAGTCTTGCTGCTGCTGGCGAGGTTTGAAATGGCTTGTTTTACGTCGACAAGCATTTTCTCAATGTGGTCGAGCGTTTCGTCATGAGTCGCGCTTAGGCTTTTGAAATTTATGAGGAGTTTGTGGTTTGCTGCCAATGTATGTCCGATGTTTTCCGTGATATTTTGGAAAGACTTGGACAGTTCCTTCATGTTAAGTTCAGCGGTGAACTTTTCCTGACAGTCTTGGCAAAGAGGCAGCATGAAGGTCCGCAAAATTTCTTCATGATTCCGCTGTGCGCCTACGCAAGCTGCGTGGAAAGTCCGATTGCAGGCACCATGGCAGCGCCATAGAAAACGATTGTCATTTTGCACGCAATTCACGATACCGCACTTCATTGCACTCGCGTCGGGTGATAAAAAAAAGTAAAAATTTGGTACTTGAAAATGCTAACGCGGGGCTCGCGCACGGGTTAGTTATTAAAAGGTATGAAAAATAAAATAAAGTTTGAATGGTAAAATATATACAAGAACGCTGTGAACGCGCGTCCGAACTCAAAGGTGGTTCGTAGTGAAGTAAGCTTCATCCTCATAGAATGAGATCGGATTGGGCAGTGGAAGAGGAACTGGAAGCAATACAACTTATACTACCCGTCCACAAGAAACGGACGGTGGACGAAATGTTCACCAGCTGCCAGTAAAATGCTCCCCGACAAAATCAAACACACGAACGTACGAAAGTTCACTCCCACCCTAGAAACAACATCCTCGAAACAATTCTGATCGACTCAATACTACGCAACCTCGAAAACAAAACCAAGCCTATCGTATCATGATGTCATCACCTAATTACATACGTTCAAGCATATTAAGTTCACGATCTTTTGCAGATGTGATACCTTCCACAAGGTATCACCAATCAAAACCAGTGGTCAATGTACCACCAGTGAAAACCATCAAATTTTCCCCCACTTCATATCTGTCATATCTTGGAAATGGTGCACGATCCAGATAAACATCGCATCTGCAGTTCAACGGTACCCTGTGATTGTTGTTGTTCATTTGCACGCCCATGGGATGCCGAACAGCAAATTACTTAGTGTCGTCATGCGTCATGTACTTTCGATATTGAGCAAGGCCACCCATCGCACCAGGTCCTTTAGAGACGAACTAGTGCAAAAGAAGAGTGACAACCTAAGCTTCTTTTTTTTACTTTGGTTTGTTTCCGTCGATCTTGTTTTCCGTGCTGAGCACCAATGCTACCGACGCCAGGGAGGCAGCTTCCACACCTGGATCCTACCTATCGACCCATCAACTCATGAACCGTTGACCAACGGCGTGGCTTTACTACCCTTCCAAAGAAAGGCGTGATCAGGCGGCGCCGACTGGGATTGAACCCAGGCCTTTTGGGGTGAGAGGTAATCACGCTTACCACTAACCACCTGCACCACTGACCTAAGCTACTTCGCGTTATATGATCGTAAGAACATCAATTCAGCTTATCGTTTACGAAAACGAATCCGGCTGCAAACCCAATCCTTTTATCCAACGTCTCACTGATTCCTGTGCACATTATTTCTCTGCTTCCATCAAAGCGAGTGTCACGTTAACACATTCCTACCCATTCCTTTCCTGACCTGCATTCGGATGCGGTCGGCACTGGTATTGGCTAGTTTGATATCACCCGTTTTTACAAAATGAGGGTGAACGCTAGTCCCAGGCATCGTCTGTTGGTTATCTGTGTAATTACAGCTGATCTGAAAATAACGAAGTAGCATCCGCGGGCGATCAATCATGCTAATGCTTATGCTCAACAAAAAATCGTCGCACATGAAATCATTTTTCCAGTTGCATTTCTCTGATATGTCATACTGACCGTCATGATGGAAATCACGTTAGTTTTTAGAAAATGTGACGGTTGATGACGATGCTCAACGATGCGCTTAGTACTGTATGCCCTATCCAAGTAACCAGTAAGTATTTATAGGTTTCACTCCTTCAGCATTATAAACTTGTAATTTCTATCATTTACAATCGAACAACCTAATGAAACTTTGCAATGCTGATATAAGCACGAAATAGGCGAAATAATTGACCAGTAAAAAGCTACTCAATAGAAAGCTTTTCAGAATGCTGATAGGCTTGAAATGAAATGTTAAACCGAGCAAAAGTAATTGCATGTTCGGTTTTATCGACATGGGCTGAGTCAAAAGTAAACAAAAATATTGATGATTGTTGCCATTCGCATGATGAAATGTTTTTGTATTGATTTTGGGTTTAGAACCAATGTTATTGAAAAGATATGCATGCCTTAGCCGAATAAGTTATCTCAAACTTGCGGGGAGAAAATAAGACCAATTGAGATATAAACCTGCTTCAATTAAAACATGCAAAAAACTTTATTGTAAGACAGGCACTTTAAATAAATTTAATAAAATCTAAATATCAATTTGTATCCACCCACAAAACTCGTACAGGTAAGGGACTATCGAAACCGTACATGTAATCATGTCGATCTTCCAGTTCCGTAAGCATTTTACTTACTTTCATCCGCCCATTCCGCCACGGTTATTTTTGGTCCCGGGCAGTCTTCACGAAAACATGTACCATGTTTAGCATTTGTACACAAATCAAAGCGCATGTTCAGCTTGAACTTACGTGCAATCTTGTACACAGGTACACTCGGGTGTATCAATTTTCACAAGTGTAATTGCAGATGTTTGTACACGGGTTTGTGCATGGATCAAAATTATAAAATTATAACAAAAAAAAAACGAAACAGACTGGAAAGACTCGTATCATGAATCTTGTGATTATCAGGTCTGCGTCTTGACCACTCGTCTATTTTGATGCGCATGTAAAGAAATGGTTAATTATAATTATAATAGATATCATTTGTTGATCACATTGCAAAAATTCATGTGAGGGACGCATTAAAACAATCTTTGAAATTTTATTACTACAGAAAAACTGCTTAATAGCTAAAAAATTCCTAGTCCGTACCGAGAATCAAACCCAGCAGACTCCAGCATGGTCTTGCTTTATAGCTGCGCCCTTACCGGCTGAGCCAAGGGATGCCTGATTGAGCTAAGGTGGTTTTACCGAGTGCTCTAAGGGAGGTTTGACTAGCATCCAGTGGCTGAATAAGAAACGCTGATTCGCGGAAGCTTTTCCTATAGCGAACGCCACACGGTATGAAATATTGTCAATACTTACAAGTATTGACAATAATATTCATGATGTGAATATAGAAATATTGTCAATACCGATGTATTGACGTCAATATAAAATGTATTGACAATACGATTATTGTCAATACAAACTGTCGTGTAGGGTCCACTTATGATGATGAACAGAATATCTTAGACCTAAGTTTTGTTCAGAAACCAACGGTGTGTCTATCTGCTTATAGGAAGTCTACCCGAGCTGGGAAAAATAACGTATGAATACCTAATGCTGTTCCTGATACCAAAATGTGGTGTTGATGAGTCTGACTTTTTCACTCAGCTTTCTCAATGCCACACAGAAATTCTTTTAGTATCGATTATCTTTTTACTTAGTATCTAGTATTTTACCTCTTATTTCAGGCTAATCCACAACAAATTACGGTATCGAGATATTCTTTCCTGCTCGGGGACATATCTGAGATCTTTTCTACTAGTCAGTAGCTATAACAGTGGGCTCCGTGAAGTTTCTTCGACATACTAAAATATCCGAAAACAGTATCCGTCAAGCGAGTTGGTCACCGAGCGTCTGTCCAACATGGAGGTTTGCTTCAAGAAGTGCCTGACAGGTCAGTATATGCAATAACCATAAGATGTGCTCAACCATATATTCGAATTATCATATTAACTCTATATAATAGCACATCCCACTGCGTCCTAGCAAGAAGTACGGTCGACTTGTTTCGCGCTCCGTTGTTTTGGAAGTTTTTTCGGTATTCGCTTGATATAATTTATCAGTTTTTTTTCTCACTAAGTGACTCCTGGCATAGTTCCCGGTAAATTGATCGAAAAGTGAGTTTTTTTTAGTAGAAAGTGTCATTTTCGGAAAGATTAATCCGTGCTATTGGAAATTCGCAAACAAATTTGGGCATCATCGTTGCGTGGTCACGCATACGCGCTTACGAATACCCGCTCACGTATCATCATCATCGAGTGTGAGCACCCGTTTCTACATCTACATCGTTCATCAATCATCGTGCGCCTGTGTGCGCTGAGTGCCGCGCCTCGATCAAGTGCACCACAGCGAAGGTCATCCACGCTGCGCGTCGCTTCCCAGCCATCTGTGTAAACGCCTACACATATAACGCTCGGTGGTAGTAGTATAGGATTATCAGATAAGTTTTTGTTTTTTTCTTGTTTCTTTTACTCCCCCATTAGTTAAATTTTCATTTTGTATTTCTGTGTTTGTAGTGTTTTCTGTGTATTGTGTCTGTGCGTTCAGTGGGAGAGCGTTTTGCGCTCCCACTAGTTGAACAAAATGGATGTTTTGTCAGAAGACGACATGGATGACCATTCATCTCAGAAGAATGATGATGTCATCCCTGGTTCGTCGTCTCAGTCTGTCGATGGGCAGGCTGAGAAAAGCACCAGATTGCGGGCCTACCCGAATGACTCGACTGGCCCATGGGTTGTCTATTTTCAGCCCAAAAACAAACCCTTGAATGTTGTTCAGATATCTGATGATCTGACAAAGCGATTCTCTGCCGTGACCGAAATAACGAAGGTTAGGCACAACAAACTTCGTGTGACCGTCGCTAACCTGAAACAGGCCAATGAAATTGCTGTTTCCCAATTTTTCACACTGGAATATAGGGTGTACATTCCAGCCTCTGATGTGGAGATCGAAGGCGTGGTCACTGAGGCGAGTCTGAACCCCGAGATACTGGAGAAGCAAGCGGTTGGCCGATTCAAGAACCCCTTGCTTCCTCCGGTAAAGATACTGGCCGTTCATAGAATGAAGTCAGTATCGCTCAGCGAGGGTAAAAAGAGTTTTACCCCCACAGACTCGTTTCGGGTGACCTTTTCTGGATCTGCCCTTCCTCAATACATCGAGCTGGGAAAACTTCGTCTTCCTGTGCGGTTGTTTGTACCTCGGGTCATGAACTGCCAGCATTGTAAGCGGTTGGGACATACGGCCTCCCACTGCGGCAACAAGGCACGCTGCTCCACATGCGGGGAGAAGCATGAGGATGGCGCCTGCGCAGCTACTGCACCAAAATGCGTGTACTGCAACGGAACTCCTCCTCATGCTCTCTCGTCGTGCCCGGCGTACAAACAGCTCGGGGACAAAATGAAACGCTCCCTTAAGGAACGTTCCAGGCGGTCTTTTGCAGAAATGCTTAAGACAGCCACGCCATCGACCAATGACAAAAATCCCTTTTCTCTTTTGTCAGATGACGAGACTGACTCTGACTTGGCTGAGGAGGGAACTTCTTTCAGTTTTCCGGAAGGTTCTGCACGGAAACGAAAGCGCATCCGTTCGCGGATTGTTGCAAATAAAGAACCCCAAATCAGCTTGCCTAAATCAAGGAGTGGTGGAAAAAAGGAGACTTCTACTCCTCCTGGATTCCGCAGAACTGACTATACCCAGGATTTTCCACCACTTCCGGGGACATCCAAAACCCCTGATGCCCCAATTTTAAGAACAGAAACCCCTTCTTCATCTGGGTTGTTCTCATTTGATGACATTGTGGACGGTATTCTCAAATACCTCAACATTTCTGATCCTCTGAAAAGCATTGTCCTCACATTGCTTCCCACTGTGAAATCCTTCTTGAAGCAATTGACTTCAAAATGGCCCCTTCTTGCAGCTATCATCTCCTTCGATGGATAATTTTCCAAACGAGGTCGGGGATTTGATCACTGTTCTACAGTGGAATTGTCGAAGTCTTATTCCGAAATTAGATTCGTTCAAGTATTTAGTCCATAACAATAATTGCGATGCATTTGCTCTCTGTGAAACATGGCTCTCTTCAAAAATTGATCTCCCTTTTTACGATTTTAACATTATTCGATTGGATCGTGAGGATTCACGTGGAGGAGGGGTACTTTTGGGGATCAAAAAGTGCCATTCCTTCTATAGAGTGAATCTTCCCGAATTCCCCGGTATTGAAGTTGTCGCATGTCAGGCTACCATTAAAGGTAAGAGCCTTTGTATTGCTTCTGTATATATTGCTCCTAGAGTCTCTGTTAATCGCAAACAACTTTTCGACATATGTGCGGTACTTCCCGCTCCATGGTTGATCATTGGAGATTTTAACTCCCACGGTACACGCTGGGGGGAACTGTACGATGATAACCGTTCTACTTTGATTTATGATCTCTGCGACAACTTCAATATGACAATCCTTAACAATGGAGAAGTAACACGTTTGGCTGGTCCATCCTCGAATGGTAGCAGATTAGACCTCACCTTTTGCTCCAATTCACTATCGTTGGATTGCACTTGGCATGTAATCCAGGATCCGCACGGTAGTGATCATTTGCCGATCAAAATTTCGATTGCCAGTGGGTTCAACTCGTCAGAATCCGTTAACGTCGCGTATGATCTAACCCGTAACATCGATTGGACTAAGTTCCAATCCGTGATAGACGATACAGTATCGTCAGTGGAAGAGCTTCCGCCGTTGGAGGAATATAATTTCCTCTCTAATCTCATCGTCGACAGCGCACTTCAAGCTCAAACACGACCGGTGCCGCGATCGTCTATTCGTAAGAAAACACCATCGCTCTGGTGGGATCAACAATGCACGGAGGTTTACCGTAAAAAGTCCGACGCGTTTAAACTTTTTCGGAAACGCGGAACACGCGAGCATTTCGACGCATACACATCTCTTGAACGCGAACTCAAGAGCCTCATCAAGGCCAAAAAACGGGGTTACTGGCGGCAGTTTGTAGACGGATTGTCGCGCGAAACGTCTATGAATACGCTTTGGAGTACGGCGCGAAGAATGCGTAACCGGTCTACTAACAACGAAAGCGAGGAATGCTCGGATCAATGGATTCTTAAATTCGCGCGAAAAGTGTGTCCAGATTCCGTGCCGTCGCAGTTGATTCCTCACGAAACCGCGAATTCGGTAGACGAAATCAGTCAGCCTTTTTCAATGGTCGAACTTTCACTCGCTCTCCTTTCGTGTGGCAATTCTGCCCCGGGATCTGATAGAATCAAGTTCAACTTGCTGAAAAACCTCCCAGACGTCGCTAAGAGGCGCATGTTGAACTTGTACAATCAGTTCTTGGAGCTCAATATTGTTCCCGACGATTGGAGACGAGTGAGGGTGATAGCCATTAAAAAGCCTGATAAACCCGCGTCGGATCACAATTCGTATCGGCCCATCGCGATGCTGTCGTGTATTCGGAAATTTATGGAGAAAATGATCCTTTTTCGCCTCGACAAATGGGTTGAGACGAACCACCTTCTTTCAGATACTCAATTTGGTTTCCGTAGGGGTAAGGGAACGTTGTTGTCTCGCGTTGCTTTCCTCGGAAATTCAGTTGGCTTTTGCTAAGAAAGAGCAAATGGCTTCTGTGTTCTTGGATATCAAGGGGGCTTTTGATTCAGTATCCGTTGAAGTTCTTTCAGAGAAACTCCACGCTTGTGGATTGTCTCCATTAATGAATAATTTTTTGTACAATTTGCTGTCAGAAAAACATATGAGCTTTTCTCATGGAAACTCTACAGCTTTTCGATTTAGCTACATGGGTCTCCCCCAAGGCTCATGTTTAAGCCCCCTTTTGTACAATTTCTACGTTAGAGAAATTGACAATTGTCTTAGTGACAATTGCACGTTGAGACAACTTGCAGATGATGGCGTAGTGTCTATCACAGGGCCAAAAGAGGTTGACCTGCAAGGACCCTTACAGGATACCTTGGACAATTTGTCTACTTGGGCTATTCAGCTAGGTATCGAATTCTCCACGGAGAAAACTGAGTTGGTCGTTTTTTCTAGGAAGCATAGCCCAGCACAACCGAAGCTTCAACTTTTGGGTAAACCGATCACTCATTCCATGTCTTTTAAATATCTCGGGGTCTGGTTCGATTCCAAATGCACCTGGAGATCCCACATTGAGTATCTGAGAAGAAAATGCCAACTAAGGATCAATTTCCTTCGATCAATTACCGGAACGTGGTGGGGAGCCCATCCACAAGATCTTCTGACGTTGTACCGGACAACGATTTTATCGGTTTTAGAGTACGGCAGTTTTTGCTTCCAGTCGGCAGCTAAAACGCACATCATCAAGCTGGAACGGATCCAGTATCGTTGTCTTCGTATCGCGTTAGGATGCATGCACTCGACTCATACTATGAGTCTCGAAGTGCTGGCGGGCATGTTGCCACTATCCGTCCGTTTTTCAGAGTTATCTCTGAGGCTCCTCACCCGTTGCGAAATAATGAACCCACTGGTGATTGCAAATTTTGAGAAGCTTCTGGAGCTAAATCCTCAAACATGTTTTATGACTTTGTACTACCTATATTTAACACAGGATGTCAGCCCTTCAAGAAATATTCCCAATCGTGTAGTCTTCTCCGATTTCGGCAATTCAGTGAATTTTGATTTATCTATGACGCAGGAAATCCGCGGAATTCCAGAGCATCATCGTCCTATGATTGCTCCGTCATTATACGCTGCAAAGTTTGGCCATGTTGATTCTGCAAGAACGTTTTTCACAGATGGATCTCTAATAGAGGAGTCCGCTGGTTTTGGTGTATTTAATGAATTTCATAGCGCCTCTCGAAAACTTGAAGCTCCTTGTTCTGTGTATGTGGCTGAACTGGCAGCAATTCACTACACTTTGGAAACTATTGCTTCACTTCTTCCACACCACTACTTTATTTTTACGGATAGTCTCAGTTCTGTCGAGGCTATCCGTTCCATTAGGCCGGTAAAGCACTTCTCGTATTTTCTCTTGAAAATACGAGAACTGCTTAGTACTTTATCCGTGCGCTCTTTCATCATCACCTTCGCGTGGGTCCCTTCGCATTGCTCAATTTTGGGCAATGAGAAGGCGGATTCACTTGCGAAGGTGGGCGCTATGGAAGGCGACATTTATGATCGACAGATCGCCTATAGTGAATTTTTCTCTATTTATCGTCAGCAGTCGCTCGTTAGCTGGCAACATCAATGGAGTGAAGGGAGCTTGGGACGATGGCTACATTCAATTATCCCTAAGGTGTCGAAGTTTGCATGGTTCAAAGGGTTGGACTTGAGTCGAGACTTCATACGCGTGATGTCTCGTCTCATGTCCAATCACTATTGTCTAAACGCTCACTTGTTCCGTGTGGGGTTGGGAGACAGCAATCTCTGTGAATGTGGACAAGGTTACCAGGACGCTGATCACATCCTTTGGTCTTGTGCGGAGTATCGTGGAGTCAGATCACATTTTTATGATTCCCTTCGGGCTCGAGGTAGACAACCTAATGTTCCAGTTCGGGATATTTTGGCTAGACGCGATCTGGAGTTTATGAAACTCATATATGTTTACTTTAGGGATATTAACCTTAGATTGTAAGTTTGATTAACCTTGTGTTTAATTTGTGTTTTGTACGTCTGAGGGGTTTTTTTTTTCAATGTTTGTTTTCAAGATGAATAGAAATAATTTCATGCTTTAGGATTAATTAAATAGTTATATCGTAAACCACATTTAAAACCTCCTTCTTCCCTTTTCCCATCCAAAAAATTGTAAATCTCCACTAACCTCGAGACGACCGCGAGTACTCGGTCCAGTTCCTTTAACTTTAAATATAAGACAGTAACAATGTATAACGCAAAGGATAACTCGGCTCTGTAAAGTTTATTCGATTGAGCCTGTACAAATAAAGTAATTACAAAAAAAAAACTCTATATAATAGGGTAGCATAATTACTCATATCGTTCTTGAATGGTACCGTAAAACGGGGTAACATTGATAGTTTTTAAACTATATTCTAAATATTTTTTACAGCAATGACTGTTTTTCAAATTTTATATTTTTTAAAAACAAGTACTGAGGATCCAAGAGTCAATTCGTTTGTAATATGTTGAACGAAAATTAAAGCATTTGCATTATTTTTTTAGTTTTGTGACCGAACTTCAGTATTTTGATTTGGGGTTACTCTGATAATGCTCGATGAATTAAGAAAAAAAAATGAGTGAAACTCAAACAATTAGGTCTTTAAATATGAAACTTTGAAGGAGTATATTATCAGAAAACTTCATAAGCATTAAGAATACAACATTGAATTTGTGATGGCTGTATCGGAAATACTTTTCATAAGTGATGGTTTGAGCGTTTTTTTTTTAAAAGGTGAAAAACTCGAAAATGGTGTTTTAATATTTTTGTAAAATATGTAACACATACTATATAAAAACTGTATACCATATCAACGGAAATAACCTAAGCTACAATATCGAACCATTTTTTCTTATTTGGAAAAAGCACAGCGAGTAAATTTATTCTTTATACTATACTATCAAAGTTACCCGCATTATCAAAGATACCCCGTTTTACGGTACTCATTTATTAGAGCGTTGATAAAAAAAATGCTTATTAGCTATACTCAAGATGGGAGCCCCTTCAACCAGACTCTTAAAGTCAGTCTTAAGTTAGATTCATACTGTCTCCGACTGATTTAACGGCATTGGCTAATAAGTGAATGAACTATGTTAAAATGACATGATGAAAGCTAAACTCTGATTGATTTTTGGAATGTTATTAAGACTGACGTTATCATATAGAACGTACATTGTTAACATACGGTTGAATACATTTTCAAGAATAAGAACCAAAATGATTATGGCACCATCTAATAAAGTGATAATAAAATGTATGTATTCAAGTTCATACCACAAGAAAGCTTCCCAATAGCCATGTCAGTATATTACAATTCTTATCCTTAGGTAACTTTCATCTCCTCAGTCAACTGGGGATCCTCAATCATATTGGTTCAAATGCATCGCACGTTAAAGTGTAATAAGTCGTAGTATTTTTTTTTAAATCATACATACTTAATCTAGCTCGGTAAAACCTCCAACAGCCGATTAAATCGGCATTTACTTTTGGTTATATCTCTGCAGAATATCTGTTTGTTAGCTGAGATCTCTGCAAAAATAAATTTGTTAGCTGAGTCTCGGAACTTGTTTCACTGAATCTCAGCAAAATACAATGTAGAACTACTTAGTTGTTGAAAATGTAAGTGTGTACGTACATACTCGATAACCAATAGGGCGGAGCACTACTTCGTCATACAGGATTCATTTTGATCATACGCCTCAAACACAATCAGCTTCCACCATTTTTGCATCAAACTTTTGCCTCACGAGTTATATTACGACTCACTTTAAATAATAACTACAGGAATATCAAATTACCGATGTAATGTGGGTCTGCTAAAGCAACTTCAAAAACCTTTCCAAGGTAAAATATAATTGCACCTTTATTTGAAAATTGCTGCCTAATTCTTTGACAAACGCTCAATTTGTGCATGGTTACTGATTTTTATATAGAAAATGCTCCCTGAATCATTCATGAATGCTCAATTAGCTATAAAACATGTTTTTTTTTCAGAATTATACCATAATTATATTTATATTCAAAATCATTTTTTATAACAAAGTGAGTTGAAGCAACCCACGTTATTTTTTATCAGGAAGCGTAGCAACGGGAAGCTTATTTTAGACGCTACGCTCCTCTAACTTAAAAGAAACGTGGACGGAATACTAAATCGTTTAAAATTGGTTTAGGGAGCATTTGAGCTATACAAATGGAACAAAAATAGCTACCCTTCTTCGTTTATGAGCAACCATGCACCGCCGTTCACAACGAATGCGCATCTTTCTCCGTTTGAGAAATCGAATCCAACTTTAACTTTATCGCTCCGAAACCGTCCAACCTCTCGGGTGATGCACACCCGCTAGCCATTGTGTTTTTCCCATTTCGATATTCCTATTTCGAGTCGAGCGGTTGTGCCTTGTGTGCTAGTGTAGGTATTAGTACGGCCCCGGTACGACTGTATTGGTAGCCCCTGCTCGGTTGCCTGATGATAGCACAACAGCAGACCAGCACTGTGAACACCAGCTCACTCTGCCGGTGCCTCTGCTGACTGTGTGTTGTTGCTCTGTCACTCTGACACATAGCTCGCTCGATGGTTGGCTGGCTGGCTGGGTGGTTGGAAGTTGGAATGGATGATGATGGTGATGGCGGGTGGTATGCACACTCCATCCGTATACTGGCTGCCGTGTGCCGCGCACCACACACCGCATATTCATCGCTCTTTCTCGCGCTCATTCCTTCGTTCGTTCGTTCGTTCTGCGTGTCTATCAACTCTCGAGATCATTTTGCCTTTACGCTCCCTTGCCTAACAACCTTCACACACCACCGACCGGCCGCCACCACTATCGTTGCCGCACCCCGTAGCCCGCTTTTCGGTACGTTCATCAGCTAAAACCACCCGGCTAGGGCGGGTGAAACGGGAATTTGTTAGGATTGAATCATGTTTCTAAGCGATACTGAATTAGCACTGACTCAGAAGCTTTTCTTCAATTAAAATCGAACTACAATGCGTCTCCATTACTTTTAGTGAGAATTATGGAGACGTATGGCTGGTGATGATTCAGATGCGGATTTTGTTAAACTTCCAATTGAGCAAATCCTATCCATTTTGCTACAATTTTGTCTAAGACATTTTTGATTAGATAAGCCGTTGTGTTATGATTTACTGAAAAATGTCGAACTCACCATTTTGAAAAATTAGGTAAAAGTCAAAATTGCCGAATTCCAGCACAAACTTGGTTCTTTTATGGTGGACTTCTAAGGATGGCGAAGTATTTATTTAGTAATTTTGAGAAGATGTTCAGTTCAGAAGCAAATCCCAAAGCAGTTTGGAGTACACACTTAATTTAGCTCGGTAAAATCTCCAACAGCCGATTACCTCGGTATTTACTTTTGCTGATATCTCTGCAAAATATCTGTTTGTTATCTGATATCTCAGCAAAATGTTATTTGTTAGCTGAGTCTCGGCAATTGTTTTACTGAATCTCAGCAAAATAAATTGCAAAACTGCTCGGCTGTTGGAATCTCGGCGAAAAAAATTAAGTGTGTAAGGACTGTTCAGTTTATGAAACGGACAAACACTTTCAGTCACAACTTTTGTGTGTGTCTACTTGATGCTTTCTTGAGCATGTATAATAGTACGTTCAGACTACAGAGTTATAACATGTTATAGCGCTATCTTGATGGTGGTTTCTCTGTTGCAATTATTTGACAACCGTTATAACATGTTATAACTCTCCAGTCTGAACAAGGCATAAAGCTCTGCTTATAAACAACATAGAAAAATAATGATCAATATATTAGAAGCAACCAGTAATTTCTACGACATTTTTAATCACATCTGCTCTGAAATGCATTTTTTATCCTAACTAGAACTTTTGAATTAATTTAACAATTGTGTAAATCCAAATAAGTTTTATTTCAATGCTTGTAAATAATGTTTCACACCAACTAAAAAATATTAATTTCGTAGAACAAAGTCTATCTAGGATTTTGCATAATTGTCGTGTTATTTTTTGTCTTATCACAACATAACAACACCTACAACATCACAACACCTACAACATACAACTAACTATTAAGTCTCAATGATTTTGATACTTTCCAATCTTGTAATTTAAAGCTATTCAATAGCAGTTTTCATTAAATTTGAATTGTAAATACAAATTTGTAACGTGTAATACAAATTTCGTGCTAACTATGGACTCATTCAACACACAACTTTTCACATTTTGTTCTAATTAGTTGATATGATAAGTTTAAAAGATAAGGTTGTTTGCCTAAAGGCTCCCACGTATATGTATATAAAGGATCCCATATAGAAATATAGCATATTATTTTTTGGTATTTTATGAATGCATTTTTTACGAAGTTTTGCTTGGATTGTTTGTTCTAAAGATACACGTTTAACTATCATTAATTTAATTTGATCATATACATATGCCGTAGAAACCCATTAGTTTGGCAATTTGAGGGCGCTCATTTAAAATTGATTTAACTGGTACTCCTTCATAGATGCATAATGCTATTGGGCACCTGTGTAGGGCTACCAGTTAACAAATTCAAAATGAATGCCGTTTGACTTCAATTTTAGCTATGCAAACTAACGGGGTTCTACCATAAGTATATAATAGGGTGGGTCACCGTTATATGGAAAAACGCAGAACAACTATTTTTCGGTTCCATTTTGGGTCCCAAACAACTGTGTCAAATGTAGGGACGATTGGTTGTAAGCCGACTTTCCGCATTGCGTTTGAAATTAGTATGGGAAAACCTACTTTTTGCATTTTTATCCCTAGAGACCAAAAGTTTCCTTGAACCATGCAACTAACCATGTACTAGTAGAGTCCAGAAAGCGTCTAATTACGGTGCTAGAATGTCTCTAAAAAAAGTTATAGCTGTTCAAATATTTATGGGTTGCATTAATTTCCAAAAATTACTTTTTTCTGCCAACACTGCCAACTGTACCAATGGAAGTCAGATTCCAAACTGAAATAATTTCGAAGTTTCTCATTTTATGGGTTTGGTATGTTTAGATTGAGAAATTACTTTTGAATTATTCATCTGAACATTTCAAACCGACAAGATTAGAAACTCCGAAGTTATTTCAGTTTGAAACTTTACTTCCATTGATATGAGCGAGGGGCGTGGGAGGATGTAGTAGGCCCCCCATCTCCAACTACGAATATGAGATAGATCTATTGTTGTTGAATAATTCGTCTAAACATACCAAATTGATAAAATAATCAACTCCTAAATTATTTCAGTTTGGAATCTGATTTCCATTGGTACACGGGCAGTGTTGGGCAATTAATTCGAAACATCGATCTTTGAATAGTTATAACTTTTTTTAGAGGCATTCTATCACCACCGACAAGCAGACACAACACTCGCAAGTTGTTCATCGAACACGCATTTAACGGTCAATTTAAAAGTATCTTAGTTGGTAGTACCGCCACCTGCGGCGCGCACAGTCAATTCCTTTGCGTTTGACGTTTACACACTACCGCCATCTGTTCAGCGTACTACCCACCACAGTGTACTCAACAGATGGCGGTAATGTTTTAAAGACGATGTTTTACAGTGAGAAATATTCAATGGATTATGTCTGTTTGTCTGTGCTAGCAACATATATATATTTCGAAAAAGTTGTTAGGTACTTCCGGGACAATACTTTTACATGATTAGTTGCATGTAGTGGTAAGCGTGATTGCCTCTCACCCCAAAAGGCCTGGGTTCAATCCCAGTCGGCGCCGCCGGGATTTTCTTAGGCATAAAATCTCATTGGTCCCCGGGCTATGAGTTGATGGATCAATAATTAGGGTCCAGGTGTGGAAGCTGCCTCCTTGGCGTCGGTAGAATTGGTACTCAGTACGGAAAACAAGATCGATGGACAACAAATCAAGGAAAAAAATCATTAGATGCACGATTCAAACAACTAGGACTGAAAATGCAAAAAAGTAGGTTTTCCCTTACTAATTTCCATACTAATTTCAAATACAAAGCGGAAAGCTGAATTACCTCCAATCTGCAGAGATGTTTGGAACCCCAAATGCATTTTTTGGGACCCTAAAAACAATGTTCTGAAAAAATGATCATGATGACCCACCCAGGACAGGGTGTTCGGTTCCTTAGTGCAAATAAATTAAGGGGCGATAGAAGATCATATTTGAAGTAAAAAATTGTTCTACGCATATGATCAAATCTCAAAGATTACTGAGTTATTGAACTTTTTCTGTTTTGGTCTATGCTTGCCATAAATTGGCTCTAACTGCGTGGTGATCAAGTGTGCCGTGCGCGCTGCAAACAGACGTCAACAGCAACGCCGGTGGGCTTGAATTCGTGTTTTACGCAACCGTTAAGTATCGACCCAACATGATGTGTTTAGTACGAAATGGCTTCAAAACTAAACAAGATATAAAATTGATGCCAAAGAGAGAGTTGTAGAACGCATTGAGAGGCATCTTTTGGATAGACAAAACAACACACTTTATTACGTATTTTTTAAATAATAAGGGAAAACCCGTAGGAAAACACAAGTTTTAGACTCGTTTATCCCTAAAATGTGTCTAAATGCAGCTTACTTAATGTAGAAATGACACTATAAAGTAGGAAATTTACCAAGCTGTCCAATGAATGCAAGAATTCTGTGCTAATTTTTTTTTCGAGCTAGTGCCAATTTATGGCAAGCATATACCAAAACAGAACAAGTTCAATAACTCAGTAATCTTTGAGATTTGATCATATGCGTAGAACAATTTTTTACTTTAAACATGATCTTCTATCGCCTCTTAAAGTATTTGCACTAAGGAACCAAACATCATGTCTAATGATCCAAATAAAATAAGTAATTGATTATTCATTAGAAATTACATATACTCTCAATAAACAATACGGATACAACGTAAAATTAAAAATTTATAGAACATTGTTGGAGTCTGTTTTACAGACTGAACTGTCCGAACTTGTCGCATATTGAATTCTTCTTTCTGAACCTTGTAATAGTTTCATTTCAAAATAATAACTTGGAGGTGGTGGTTATGTAATTGGAGAGTTAAATTGGCCTCTAAACTATAGCAACACAGCTAACAGGGGGCCACTGGACCGGGAAAACTGAGATCACCGGGAATTAAACGGGAAATCGAAAATAACTGGGCAAAACCAAGAATTTGATTGGATCCTAAAATATGATTTTTTACCTTAATCGAATTATGTTAAAAATTATTCTCTTAGAATTTTGAATATATATCCAAAGGACAGGATACCAAACATTAAACCGGAGATCTAAAAAATAGCCATTTGTCAGACTCTGACATTTTGGGGGCCTCTCTTGGCTCAGTCGGTAAAGCCGCAGCTACAAAGCAAGACCATGTTGGAAGTGGGTGGGTTCGATTCCCGGTTCGGTCTAGGAATTTTTCGGGTTGGAAAATTTCTCGACTTCCGTGGTCATATTGTATGATGGTACTTGCCACACAATTACATATACTAATGCAAAAATGGTACAGGCATCGAAAGCTTTCAATTAATAACTGTTGGAGTGCATCTAGAACACTAAGTTGAGTGCGCACAATAACCTAATAAGAGATAAGCAATAAGCTTGAAATGCTAAGAAGAAGAGTAAGAATACATTTAAAATTATTTTTATTAATTTTAGAACGTTGGCAATTGGAAAATTTCTCCAAATCTGGGAATACACGTCCAGATATTTTCAAGCTTGAGATTACAGATTTCTTATTGTTAATTTTATGAAATAGCTAGCCCCAAAACCTTGAAAAGTTTTTTAAGACCTGGTTCTTGGAATTTGTTCTCAATCAAAGTCTCAGAGTCTTGTGAATTTGCGTTAATCCTAGATCTTGTATTTCTATGTACGGCACCTGGATTTTCCTTTTCCAATTTTTAATTTTACTCATTTTTTCTTTTGAACTTATCTCAGGATATCTTTGCAAATGTCTCAAGGATTTTCATCAATAGTCTTATAATTCTGTCCGGTATTCCATAGAAATTTGCTAAATAACAGTCACGGAAGTCAGTGCAGAACTTTTAAGGAATTTCCTCCAAAATGCTCTTGAAGTTTCAAGAGATGAACTAGCCTCAGGCTAAAAATCTCTAAAATAAAGACAAAAAAAAAAAAAAAATCTTGAAGTTCAGTCCACATTTATCTTTCTATTCGTAATAATTCTCGTGAGAATTTTCTTTAATTTCTCAATAGTTTTCTGTACAATTCGCTTGGAATATTCTTCGAAAATCTCTTGGTATGTCATCAATAGTTTAGAACAGTATTCTCCCAACATTTGCATGGATTTCACCTCAGAATTCCATGAGAATTACCTCTGAATTTCATTGAAATTCTATTAAAAATCCTTTTGAGAGGATCTCTTGGAATTTTCTTTTAAGTATCTTGAAACTCGCATCTGAGTTCCTTAGTGATTTCATCAAAATCTCCCGGAACACTACTCAGAAAAACTTTGGAAATATGCTCAAAATTTCCTGTCAAACCTTTACGGAAACTCTGTAAAAATCCTTCAAGAATCTTATTAATTCTCTAATAAATTTTTTTGAAACTATTATCACATTCGCTTGAAATTCTACAAAGAATGTTTTGAACTGATATCTACATTTCCATGCAGCTCTACTCAGAATTTCTCTTTAAATAATTGATTGAAAGATTTTCAGCCGTAGTTTCAGAATTTTACTATCATCATTAATTTTGCCGTAAGGTTAATTCTCATTGAACCGTTCTCTGAATTCCCTTAGAATGCTCCCTAAAATGCCTTGTGATTAGCTTTAGAGCTGTAGGGGCTCCCTTAGCTCAGTCGGTAAAGGCGTAGCTACAAAACAAGACCATGCTGGAGGTGGCTGGGTCAGGTCTAGGAATTTTTCGGATTGGAAAATTTCTCGACTTCCCTGGGCATAGAGTATGATTGTACTTGCCACACAATTATAGGAACGCGTATTTCGTCTAAAAAATGCAGATTCATTCAGTGTCTTATCGAGTATTGGTACAAGTCACTGAAGAAGTCTGCACATTGTAGACGACATACGGGTATCTGTCAAGGATAAACAAATAAGGTAGTGGAATTAAATGTAAATTACTAATCTTTCTCTTTTTCTTTATACTCATATAATTTTCTAACAATTTCTTAGTTGAAAAATTCAAATGTTATTCCGTAGATCTCATTATTTTCTAAAATAGCGGGAAAAATATGCTAGGCATCCGGGAATTTAATTTCTCGGTGTTTACCCTGAGCTTATCATAAATAATTGATTTATTTACTCATCATCTTTCCCCGTACGTGAGGTAGAAATCATATAACCGTAAGAAGTGTGGTGCCCATTAGTCCAATGGAAATAAGATTTTTCGAGATGACAGCTTTGAGCGTGGAAATTGACGTTTCCAAGCAATCAATATGATTTCTAATCATGTCAAAAATAAACAGCCTCTGCAGGAAGATTCTACGGCTCGATAGTGTTTGTAGTCTAATAAATGGACATCGCTGTTCGTACGAAGTAGGTTATCAGAATTGGTTCATGGAAGCCGTTGCTATACAAATTTGACCAAACTTATTCGGATTCTCTCGATGCGCGATACGTGAACAGCATGACACGGAGCCCAAATTTGTACTCCCAATTCAGACCACTACGAACCAGAGAGCGTCTTCGAACACAACGGATCTGACACCATGAACTATAACGAACCCTGGATGATAAATAAATATGATAAGTTCAACCAGCGAATGATCTACGGTGGAAGACCAAGGCGGATTAACTTTGTCGAAGGCAATCTTCTTGCTAAAGCTTCTCGATAGTACCAATAAGAGAGACGAATGCCCATGAACTCATGCTGAAATTTGAAAGAAGTGAATGATTTAAGAACGACATGATAAGAGCGGCAAACGGTGCGACACAGTTCTTGATATAAGTCGATAGAATATGATCCGAAGCTGGGCTTTTCGATGCGTCGGCCGATCAAAGGTTTTTTTTTTAAATACCGCCATGATTGAAGTTAATCTGCTGCAAACGAATGACGTAGCTCGGTAACTGACTGCTGTGGTTAAGGAGTTTAACCGAGCTCTATAATGCTTAAGAAAAAACCAGTGAAAAGGTTGCAGATTTGCAGAAGTTGTATTTGTGGTTATGTTTCGACTAAAGTCGGTAACTTCAACCGGAATACCAGCTGATCTTTTTGAAGGACAAAAGAACACAACGACGATAGATTTTCTTGGCAGCCACTCCGGAGGTTATCGATATAATCACGAAAGCGAGCTTCATGCAAACTATTGTACTCAGCTACTGCTAGTTGCATGGCAGACTTGAGAATTCTACCACGGTTGTTGAAAGTCCCTAGAAGGTCTAACGTGTCTGCGTGTATTTTTTTTAATCATCAGAAGCAATAGTTGATAGTTGAAGATGCTAATTTCAAATAACAGACTAAAGTGGTATTCTTTATACGATAGATTAAGAGGAGAAAGTATAGAATTGATAGTTCCGTTTAGAGTACGGCAGTGTGAAAATTGCAAATAGAGAGTAGACAGCGAGCTTAGGACAACTTTTAGGAAAGTACAAACACATAAAAAAAAGTTGATATCATGAAGTGCCCGAAGGTCCATACCACTCACTCACTCAAGTATCCTTAGCATCTCCAGTGGTACATAGGCCAACGTGGAAGATTTCCACATTGGTTGACTGCCTGTTTTCGCCTTGACTTGGGCCCTGCTTAAATTTCTGTTGACTTGCCTGATTTCCTTTTTGAGGTTGCTTGGTTTACTTCTACAGCGTTGTTCCACTGGTTTCTATTTCTGCGATAGTTTGGTGGATTTTGTTTCCGTTCCTTCGTACGGTGGGGCTGTGGGTTGATCCACCTCTACTTACGTTCTTGAATTTCTGTTCATATCGGCTTCTGATGGCATCGATCATGGAGCTCAGCAATCATGACTACCATTTTACGTTAGAATTGAACATTCTGATAGTGTTGCTTTACCAATATGGTTTGAACTTCATATATTTCGCAAATGCGTTAAGGTAGTCCTAGTTTTCCTCATTCGTGCACCTATGCCCCCTATGCTTGGTCCCACAGTCTGATGCTAGTTGATTGCCAAGATTCTGAAAACATTCAACTTTATATATTGTTTGTCGACACCAGATTCACATGAATTAGTTTCAATAAACTTAAATTCCAGATTTTTTAAACTTAGATCAAGTTAGTTTGATAGCAGCGCCGGTGGTGTATAAATAAGCGTGACTGCCTCTCACTCCAAAGGGCTTGAGTTCAATCCCACTCGGTACCGTCGGGATTTTCTGAGTCATAAGGTCACTCTAATGACAAAAAAAATAAATAATTGGGTTTTTTGTAACGCTCTTGGGTCATTCGTGACTTGTCCGGGAGTGAGATTTGAACTCGTGACTTTGGCTTGAGAGGTATGGATTCTAACCACTACGCCGGGGTCGCCCCCGCACGGGTCTAATATTTTGCGATAAGGAACAAAACCACCAATTTTAACGAAATTCTGAGAAACACTATATCGTTTTGCTATATGGAATGGCTGTATATGGACATTTAAAGAAAACTCCCACCTCACCTTATTTCCTCAATCGGAAGGAGAATATATTCACAGGAACAGGAACTGCAAGCCAAAGAGAACTGTGTAGAGAAAGCAAACGATGCATAGATACAGCAGTTTCTTGCATTCAAGCATCTGAATAACGCGTATAACTGTGAGGAGAAGAACCCCATAAGAGACGAAGAGGAAGTCAAGCGGCTGACATTGGCAAAGCAAACATCAATGCAAGAATAAAGGACCTTGTGGACATCGAATAGCATCAGAAGCAAAAACCAAATCGACACCGAGGAAAAATGAGAAGAACTCATAATGAACGCCTAGAATGATTTTTCTTCTTTTTTTCTTCAAATAATTTAATGTCACTCGGCTTCGTAGAGTGAAAAAAGTGCATATTTTGTGCTTTACTATCGTGCATTTTCATATCAACCCGGGTAAAGGGGAATGGCAAAAACAATATAGTATCTTATTATGTTATTAATCAGTTGTGCGTTATATTAAAATAATAGCTTATTATTTTGGTATCATGAAATCAGGAGTTAATTTTGATTTGATAGTAGAATTATCAATTAATATGCCATTAAATTAATTAATTTAAACATCTTAACAATAGCTTGATGAGATATAATAGCAAAATGTGATATTAATTTTATATGATTTTAGATATGGCAACAGCTGACTTTGCTATTACTCAGTTATGGTCCCATAGATTTTTTTTTTATATTATTTTTTATATTTTACCTCTTATATCAATCAAACTAACAGCAATTTGTGATGCTCTGTGCCCAAATTTTGATAGTAAAGTTTGCTATTGATTTGATATTCTCGTCTACTCGGGAAGGTGGTCCAATTTAAAAAGATGTCTTGGGTGTTGCTTAAAAAACTAGTCAAGAAAAAAGCTCTAAGCTCATCTTGAAAGTATTTGTAATTGAATTTGGACAACATCCAAGCATGTCTTAAAATTTCCAAATGGCAGTTGAGGCGTTGCGAAAATGCAGAAAATCCCCTAGAGTTTTGTGCAAGAACTCCAAATTCTACAAGTTCTTCCATGTTCTTCTGTTTTAACATGTTTCAATTAGTATGAAACTCTCTTTTTAACCACGCTGTACCGTCATCCAGAAATTCAATATATTTTTATGTGTGGTCACTACTACGCCGGGTCCGTTCCCCGGTGTTTTCGGCTAAATTTGCACACCATTCCACCAAACTTTCCCAGCCTAATCCAGTTGCTATTGGTGTTGTTGTTGTTCGTACCGACGCGGCTAAAGAGGCTATATATGCCTTTCCGCTCGCACAAACTTCCCATCAGACCCTTCTTCCCATCGTCGCAGCCGCCGATGGTGCTGCAGAGCACATTCACCATCAGTTTGGTGCCTGCCTACACTTCTTTTGCGGGGTCGGTCTTCTTTCCATCTTCCCTCCATTTAGGGTGCAGTTACGTACTCGGGACGCTCGTAAAATCGGTTTCAATTTCGCGATCTTCGTTATATATTAATGATAATATATTTCGGATCTATGCCGAAAGTATGACGTCAAAAGCAAAACTTAACGATACCGTCCACACTGACCAACATTCAACCCCGTACCATATTTCCCTTTTGAACTGCCAAGATAAGTTCATTCGAAATCCTCCGGCATGCTATTCAGCAGTGATGCCAACGTCTTTCCTGCTATAGCATATATGCCATCATCAAACGCCCCACACCAAGATCGGGTTCCGACCGTAGCTAACGTCCCTCCACGGGCGGTGTTTCCTCTAGCGACGAAACCAGTTTCTGCTCTGTTTCGTCTTCTTCGGCCAGCACCTGGAGTACCTTGTTTCCTTATATCCAACTTGTACACCAGCGAAATTAAAACCACCAGGCAGTGGAGCCAGCAGCCTTTGATGGGATGCCGAGCAACGGTGTCGGATATATCCGTGTACAATGTGAATGAGACAACCTTAGAATGATAGAATAAACTATTGCAATCGACAGCAGCAGCAGCGGCAGCAAATGCGTGTTTGTTGCCGTTGAATGCTGCTGCAACGTGCAATTGAAACCAGAAACCGTTCCGAGTTTGGACGACTTTGCATCTTTGAACCATGGTTGAGTTAGATTCGAACCAGCGGATGAGTAGGATCATGGCAACCGAAGTTCATCGTTTGATTGTATGATTCACACTTGGTGGCTGTATGGTATGGAATATGCGCTGGCTAGTGTCCTTTTGGTTGGATTGTAATCGAAGAATTACTGCTTCATTTTATGTAACTAATTGATACTCTTAGTTTACTCTATTTGGCATCGATACAGTGTAATAATTATCAATAGAGAATGAATTTGATTGTTTCAATTGAATTCAAAGAGCTCATCAAGGACATAACAACAACAACAACATAACTAATGTCGATTAATGACTTGATAAAGAATGTTGTATTATAAGTTGATATAGTTATTACATGAGATTATTCAAAATTCTTTAACAAAGCATCGCGTTCAGAATGACGGATATTTCCCAGAAAATAAAGTTTTATTATGGTTCTATAATACGATTTATAAAAATCGAGTTTTTTTTTCCTTGATTTACCAGGGATGCCTCCTCGCAATCCTGGATCCAGCCTATAGACCCATCAAAATCCCGACGGCGCCGACTGGGATTGTACTCAGGCCCTTCGTAGTGAGAGGCAGTCACGTTTACCACTACACCACCGGTGCCGCTGGAAAAAAAACTTGAATCTCAGGGAACTATATGTATAACCTGGAAACTCAGGAAATTTTCTTTAGATTCAGGGAAGTATTTCTCAATCCTTATTAACTACTGCATTAAAAACTATAATGATTTCACAAATCATGTGAGAAAGTGCAACTATGAGTTATTTTAGAAGAATTAGACTTGAACAATTTAAATCAAGGGAAAAAGTTCTCTCAGCTGTCGAAGAGTAGTTGTTTTTCAGTCGATCACACTATCGACAGTTGTTTACTTCTTTTGGTGCGTTTTCGGAGACAAGCCAGCCAACGGCTGAAAGTCTCCTTAATAAAGATATAAAAAAAAATCTTTTGGTGCGCTTTGTTCTTTGCAGCTCGGCCAAAGCCGTTGTATCGTTGGAAGCTAACATTTCGGTATGGTCGAAATAAAGCATACTTTTTGTTATGTCTATCCAAATGGTAGTGCGAAGCCCACCATGCATTGGTGAGATTGAAAATTTCGTGAAATCACTACACTACATATCGGATTGCGAAGGAGAAGGCGATCTTCATTAAATTCCAATCAGATCCAAGTATGCATCATGCTGTGATGCTTAACCCGGAGCATTTAACTTTCCATTATTCTAATGGAAAGGAAGTGGAGGTACGAATGTCGTTTGTGGATGTTAACTTCCAATACTTACGAGTGTACGATGTATCATCGGAGGTGCCAGATAATGATCTAATTTTTGTGTTGGGAAAATATGAAGAAGTGAAACGTGTAATCCGGGAGAAATTCCCTGCGGAATTGGAGGTTCACATATACACAGGGGTGCGAGGTGTATACATGATTTTGGGAAAAGAGATTCCTTCCTCACGTAATTTTCTCAATCGGAAGTGGAATTCTATTCTGGAAATAAGGATAAATGCTTTCTTTGCAAGGTGGTGGGTCATCTGATGAATTCTTGTTCCAAGCGGGAGGCACGCAAGCAACCGGAAGAGGAAAAAAGACAGATCGAAAAAAATAAGGCCAGGAGAAAGAACAGAGCGAAGACAGCTTGTCGGATATCAGTACATACGTTAGTGTTGTGGCTGAAGGAAACAGAGGAAGTACTAGAGATCGAACCGGAGATCGAAAACAAAGTCCAACCGCCCAGTCACCAGTATTAACCTAGTGCCAGTAACTACAAAAACATTGGGTGGATCTGGTGGCATACGAAGCGATACAGAAGAAGAAGAATTAGAAGAACAAATAATCAAGAACTCAATAATTGTAACATTAAAGACAATTTGTATCTCGGCTCCTCACGCCTCTTTCAGGGAATCTATGGCAAAAGATCGAAGGACAACATAAATTTCGAATGTAATTTAAAGGGAAATCAAATGGACAAAAGGTCGAATGGACTAAGTGACGAAATGGACAAAAGGATTGAAATACCTTTCAAGCAATTTGAGTTCCAGAGTTCAGTGGCTTTTATCCGGCAAAGAACTGCTCATGTTTTAAAGAAGGAGTTAGAAGGAGTTAGAAGGAGTTAGAAGGAGTTAGGAGTTAGAGATAAATAACTTTCGAATATTTCCGTTCTTCTTCTTCTTCTTCTTCGCAGCTTATTGTATATCGCATATTAGCTTATTGCGTGCTCTCAACTTAGTGTTCAAGATGCACTTCCACAGTTATTAATTGAGAGCTTTCGATGCCTGTACCATTTTTGCATTGGTATAATTGTGTGGCAAGTCCAATCATACTTCTATGCCCAGAGAAGTCGAGAAAGTTTCCAACCCGAAAAATTCCTAGACCGGACCGAGAATTGAACTCAGCCACCACTAACATGGTCTTGCTTTGTAGCTGCGCCTTTTTATACCGACTGAGCTAAGGGAGGCCCCGATTATTTCCGTTACACACCAAAAAATTCTGAATTTTACTGGCGATGTAAACATCCATGCATGCAAACATTCATGCATGTAAACTTCCTTTTCACGTAAACTAGCATCTTGCAAGAAATGTTGCAAACAAAAGCGGACAGTTGCATACAATATATGGAATATTGCATGACATGTATCATAAATTTACACGATCTATAATCTAAACTTGTATGATATATGACGCTCCATTTATGTGCATCATAGTAACGGAAATTTACACTACTTTTTTTTTAGCTGTGTAGGTTAATCAAATCCCATGCTGGATTTTATTTGCTTTACTCAGAATATTGCATTTAAAAAAATCTTTATTTTTATTTTTTGATCCATTACACCCCCGGTGATTGGTTCCTTCCGACCTTTTGTCCATTTTGACCTTTTACAATCAATATTTTGTCCCTTTCAATTTAGTTCAACCTTTGACCATTTGGAGAACACCTGATCCAACAAACAAAAACCAAATCAAATTATCAACGTTGGTACGTAGTGCGAATAAAGATTCAGACCACTACTTAGTTGCGGTATGTGTATGCGCTCGAAACTCTCAATGTGTAACACGCATCGAAATCGAACGCCGTTATCCACCAATAGGCAATTGCGGGACGCCGGAGTTGCCTAGGGATACGCGCAGCATTGACAACGGAAGAACAGCTTGGCGGAGCTATCTTAAAAATAGCTAGAGGGTTTCGTGATACGTAGTTCGTGTTCTCCGAGTTTCGGTGACACTCTTCCGGTTCCTTAGAATCTCGAATAGGGTACGGCAAAATGATAGCCTTTCGTGAACATGTAATCGCCGATCTTTGGATTAGACACACGTGGTACGATCTTTAGGAAGGCCGCCGATAACATCAGCATCATGACATATACACTTTGAGACGATGGTGGAAACGTAGAGCAAACTTGTCATCAATGCATCGAAGACAATATAAGGTGTTCAATGAGATTGTGTATTTAGGATCACTGGTAACCGCCGGTAATGACACCAGCAGAAAAATTCAAAAACGCATTATTGCTGGGAATCCTGCAATATGCTGATTAGACTGGTAGTCCTCTACGGCCACGAGACATGGATTTTAGAGGAGGACCAACGTGCCCTTGGTGTTTTGGTGTTTCGTACCATCTACGGTGCAGAGAATAAATGGAACGTGGACGATTTGCATCAGCTGCTGGGAGAATCACCCATCGTCCACACCGCTAAAACCGGGCAAGTACGTTGGGATGGACACGTCGTAAGAATATCAGACGACAACGTGTATAAAATGCTTCTTGATAACGATCCAAAAACTGGAACAAGACGAAGAGGTGTGCTGCGGACTGGGTGGATCGACCAGGTGGAAGGCGACCTGTGTAGCTTTCGCAGACGATGTGGCTGGCGACGTGCAGTATGGATGGAGTGGAATGGAGAATACTTCTGTGTACAGATAAAGGATACCCAGGCCTTAGCCTGAATGCACAGGAGTGGAACTTCGAATCAGAAAGTGGCTCCACTTGTCATTTGCGAACACTAGCGCACCTAGCGGTAGAAGGCATCTTCTGCCTTCAGTTAAGATAGGCAGCATGCTATGATAGTGTGAGTGCACATAGAAAGCCCGTGTGGAACGCTACCACAATACATCGCTTGTTGAGCAGAAAAACGAAACACTTTTTGATTCACCGATTTGTTTGCACTTCTCCTTCTGTTCTGTGCTGAATGCTAAGGTAAGTATGAAGTGCTTCAAAGAACACTGAGTTGAGAACAGACATAATGCTTGCGTAAGATGCGTCAAATAAAGTACAAAGACCAGTACGGTCGAAGATTGCAACCAAATGAGCTCACTTTTGGGGAGGATGATCAGAACCTGATATAGAATCGATTACGGTATGTGGGACACAACCGGTAATTTTAACCATGGTCAATTAATGTTAGCCCAAATTAAGAGATATAGGGGGAATGTCTCTTATGTTGGCCTATTGATCTAAGATTGGGCCCATCGCTAAAAACCTGCTATTTAAAGGGTGTCCACGATGAAATTTCCACACACAAAATTGATTCGCAAAATTCGAGTTTTCATCCGATTGCCATCAAATTTTCAGGGATTGAGAAATAACTATTAAACTTCATTTTACCATTTTACTCGTATTTTATTTACAGTCCATACGCAAATGCCCGCACCTTGGCCTTAACCCCGGCCATAAGATTCTGCACAACCTGTGAATCAACCGTTTTTTGCATGTAAACCCATACTTTCTTCAGTTCCTCGACTGTCTTCACTACCTTAGGTCGTTTAAGAAGGTGCTGCTTCATAATCGCCCAGTACTTCTCGATGGGGCGGAGCTCCGAAGTGTTGGGAGGGTTAAACATTTTCGGCACGAAATTGACCTTATTGTCCGCATACCACTTCAGCACGTCCTTGGAGTAGTGGCATGAGGCCAAATCCGGCCAGAAGATTGTTGGGACGTTGTGGGCCTTCAGGAGAGGAAGCAGCCGCTTCTGGAGGCACTCTTTTATGTACACCTGTCCGTTCATCGTGTCCTGGGTCACGAAAGGTGTACTCCGCTTCCCGCACGTGCAGATGGCTTGCCAAACCAGGAATTTCTTCGCAAATTTGGACATCTTCTGAGTGCGGACATGCTCCGGAACGCTGAACTTATCCTTGGCCGTGAAAAACAGGTTGCCGGGGATCTGTTTGAAGTCGGCCTTCACATATGTTTCGTTGTCCATGATGCAGCATTCAACTTTCGTCAGCATGTTGAGGTACAACTTCCTGGCACGGGTTTTGGCGGACTTGTTCTGCTTCGGCCTTTTGTACCTTGAACGTTCGAAGCCCAGCCTTAGTTTTGGCCTTCTGGACAAAACTTCGGCTTAGGTGCAGCTTCTTAGCCACATCCCTAACGGAGGCGTTCGGATTTCGGTTGAAGGCCCCAACTACGCGGTTGTGATTTTTGGTGTTGTACGGAATACTTTTTCCTTCACTTCTGGGCTTCCGATCGGTGGTCAACCGTTCCTCGAACCGCTTAATCACTCGCGACACCGTGGAATTCGCGATTCCCAACGTTTTAGCGATGGAACGATGCGAGAGATCCTTGTTCTCGTGATGAATGCGCAAAATTTTATCACGCACGAGCTGTTCTTTCGACTCCATTTCCGCGAGTTTTGATCACAGGACTTTAAAACTTGCAGGATGTAAATAATGCACTATGAACTAAATCCACCCAAATTTTCATTAAATTCTACCCAACGGTTAAAAAGTTAGAGCAATTTCATAGTGTGGCAATTTCATCGTGGACACCCTTTATCAATTTTATCTAGATGAGCGCGTTATTGGGACGTTACTAATGGATATTTTTGGTTGCTATTGAACATTTTGTCGATTGCTGAATTTATGTATGGGCCCAAATTAGGGACACTTAGGCCGACATTACCTGCATTTCCCCTAGTTAATTTATTTCTTAAAATTAATTGAATTACATATTTTGTTTTATTCTTCTCCACAGAGAATTCTTGATAACGATGGAAACTTTTCCGTGCAAACTATGCTAACGTTACCAGTAATGATGGCCAGATCACGTAAGTACAGAGCTGCCAGATGTACAGATTTGTGTATTATACAGATTTAATACAAATGTTCAAAATTCAATCCAGATTTAGAAAAACCAATTCAGAAATGGTACAGAATACAGAAAATGTCCAGGTTTTCAAAATATACTTGCCTTGCCAATCAGGTTAAGGCCTTGATGTCTTGAAGAAATTGTCTCCACTCTACTCGATCCATGGCCACACGTCGCCAGCCGATGGATGTGGACGATGGATGGTTCTCCCAATGGTGCAATTCTTGGTTCATTCGCCTCCTCCATTTTCCGTGATCCATCTGCACTCTACCGTAGATGGTACGCAAAACCTTCCGTTGGTCGTCCGGGTAGAGGACCACAAGTCTAATCACCGTCTTGTAGATAGTCAACTTCGTGCGTTTTATTCGACCGAAGCATCCTCCGGAGTCCAAAGTAGGCATGATTCCCTGCCATAGTGCGTCTTTGAATTTCTCTGCTGGTATCATTTTCAACGGTCACCAAAGGACCCAAATACACGAACTCGTCGACCACCTCAATTTTGTCAAACTGAACTAGGGGTGGGAGGCTAACATTGTCTTCCCTAGAACCTCTTCCTTTTATGTATTTAGTCTTCGATGCGTTGATGGCAAGTCCAATCTGTCCATCATCCACCTCAATCAGCCTTTAGTCTGATGTACGTTTCCGCCATCGTCTCAAAGTTACGTGCCATGATGTCGATATTATCGGCGAAGCCAAGAAGCTGGATGAACTTCCTGAAGATCGTGCCACTCGTGTCTATCCCAGCTCTTTTTATCACACCTTCTAACGCGATGTTCAACAGCAGACACGAAAGTCGATCACCTTGTCGTAACCCCCTTCGAGATTCAAAGGGACTTGAGAGTGGCCTCGATACTCGAACTACGCACATCACTCGATTCATCGTCGCCTTAACCAATCGCGTCTGTTTATCCGGAAATCCGTATTCGTGCATAATCTGCCATAGCTGATCTCGATCGTTTGTGTCGTATGCTGGTTTAAAATCGATGAAAAATGATGTGTGAGCACGTTGTATTCGCGGCATTTCTGCAGAACCTGCCGAATCGCGAAAATTTGGTCCGTGATAGCGGGCACCCATGATTCCCGCCTAGTATTGCCGCACGAACTCTCTTGCAAATGGTGACAGGTGGCGGCATAGAATTTGGGAGAGTACCTTATAGGCGGCGCTCAGCAGTGTGATCGCGCGGTAGTTGCAGCAATCCAACTTGTCGCCATTTTTGTAGAATGACCTTCCATAAACTCCTCCGGTAATTTTTCCTCCTCCGAAATCTTGGCAATTATCCAGTGCAACGCTCTAGTCAGTGCTTGACCACCGTATTTTAATAGCTCACTTGGTAGTTGATCTACACCAGTTGCTTTGTTGTTTTTCAACCGACCGATCTCCTCCTCAACTTCTAGGAGATTAGGGGCCGGTAGACTGTCGTCTTCTGCGCGTGCTCGTTATAGTACTGCTTCCACCTCTCAATCACCTCACACTCGTTTGTGAGAAGTTTACCGTCCAAGTCCTTGCACATCTCGGCTTGCGGCACGTAGACTTTGCGTGAACTTTAATAGCTTCTCGTAGAACTTCCGTGTGTCGTTTACGGGGTACAGCTTTTCCATCGCCTCGCGATCTCGGTATTGCTGCTGACGCTTCTTCCTTTGAAAACCCAAGTTTTGTCTGTTCCGTGCTTGTCTGTATCGCTCCACATTCAATCTCGTGTGGTGTTGCAGCATTCTCGCCCGTGCTGCATTCTTCTCCTCTACTAACAGTTTGCATTCGCCGTCAAACCAGTCATTTCTTCGGGCCGGGATTGAAGTACCTAGTGCCGCTGCAGCAGTACTACCTATGGCTGAACGGATGTCCCTCCAGCCATCTTCAAGAGAAGCTGCGCCAAGCTACTCTTCCGTGGGTAGTGCAACTTCCAGCTGCTGCGCGTAGTCCTGGGCAACTCCGGCGTCCCGTAGTTGCTCAATGTTGGGTCGCGGCGTTCGACTTCGACGTGTGTTATGCACCGTCGAGAATTTTGAGCGCATGCATACTGCAACTAGGTAGTGGTCCGAATCTATGTTCGCACTGCGGTACGTGCGGACGTTGATAATGTCGGAGAAGAATTTCCCGTCGATTAGAACGTGATCGATTTGGTTTTCTGTGTGTTGGTCAGGTGATCTCCAGGTGGCTTTGTGGATATCCTTGCGGGGGAAAAAGGTACTTCGAACTACCATACCACGGGAGGCTGCAAAGTTCACGCAACGTTGCCCGTTGTCGTTCGATACGGCATGCAGGCTGTTTGGCCCGATTGGCGGTCTGTACATTGCCTCCCGTCCTACCTTAGCGTTCATGTCGCCGTTGACGATTTTGGCGAACAGCCGTCGTACACCTGCTCCAGCTGCGCATGTAACGCTTCTTTCTCGTCGTCGGGTCTCCCTTCGTTGATGATGCTATAGTTGAAGAAACGATCCTTTATCCTCTGCTTGCACATCCTCGCGTTGATCGGGCCAACCAATCACGGGTTTGTTCCATCTTACCCAGCACTACACAGCCGGTTCCCAACTCGTTGGTAGTGCCGCAGCTCTGGTAGAAAATAACCGCTCGATGTCCGTTTTTCCATGCCTTTTGTCCCGTTCAGCAAAGTTCATGCAGTACTTTATTGATTAACCTTTCGCCCCACAAAATATAATACAGATGAAATATGGGTTTTTGAATTGAAGTATTTTTTTCATTAACAACTTTATCTCAAACCCACCCCCATCCACCGCTCTCCACTTTGTAAATTAACAATGAAGACATCTCCGATGTTAGATATAGAAAATACAGGTTTTTGTACTCCACTTATAGAGACTATTTAAAAAATCACCTGGCAGCTTTGGATGGGTAACAAAGTAAAGCATATTCTGTAAAAGCGGAAGGATAAACATCAATCATGTACATGCAGTTTTACATTAACTCGATGTAAAGCAAGTTTGACGTGAGTATAGACAATGTAACCTTTTCTAAACCGTTCAAATTAAATAGAGGATTACCATTGGAAAATCTTAATTTTGATGTCTGTGTTAGGGGAGTTTGTGTCAACGACTTTCCCGGTCGCAGACCTCCCCATCAGAAAGCGACATGTTCTTGTTTGTCAGTTTTGTTCCTGAATTCGACACCTTGGCTACGGAAACCACCTCGGTTTAATTTTAAAAGCGAGTGTTTCAAACTGACGCAGCGGTTGCAATACGAAAAGTAACTTCTTATCGAAATGACGTATAGGGGAAATGTTGGCTTCGGCAATACCTTAACCTATTATCGTCAGGGGGTAAACAAAATCCTAGAGCACTCATATTTGGCCAATAGATGCTCTGAAACACAATGTATCCACATGCCAAAATTGAGCTCTCAAGGATGTTGTTTACCTTCCTGACGATAATAGAATAAGGTATTGCCGAAGCCGTCATTTACCATAATACAAAGTTGTAGTTAAAATATAGTCGTTCTAGGAAAAATATACATAGTTATTTTTTTTTAATTTTGAGAACAAAATAAAAAAGTGATCAAAAATTAATTAACGCACAATATTTTCATTTTTTTAATCTTTTAAAAATCTGTAAACTTTTGAAATTTTAAAAATTGTAAACTTTCAGTCAAATTTGTGTGTAGTTTTTTAACAGAAAACAACATTAGTGACCTTTTGAATCGTTTTCTGCTTCAAAAAGTAAATAAATAAATAAATTTTACTAAGTTGTTGTTCTACGATTTGAGTAAATTATTAAGCGTCCAAGGTTTTCAATATTCCATGATTTAATTTTTAATAAGTTTTTTTTAATGAATTTTTGCAAATTTGTAAATGATTGCCCATAAGATTGCCCAACAATTATGCATTGTGTTATGTAAATCGGAGAAGGTCGAGTGAAAGCTGTGAGAACAAGAGACGGAACAGTGGTATGTAGTGGTATGAGAGGTTCGGTGGTCTAATTTCATCCGTTTTGCTTATTGAGCAGAGGATCATGGGTTCAATCCCAGGCTCCTTCGCATCAAAGAGGTGCTTCGGTTTCTGTTTCGAAACACGACCACATGATTGAACAGATCAATTCTATTTTAATAGCTTACTTTCATCGTGGTTGAACGATCACCGATCGTAATGATTCGTTGTAATGTGAGAAGCTCGGTGGGCTAGGTGCATCCAGTTTGCTCACCGATCAGAAGATCGTAGGTCAAATCTCAGATATTTTTATTTTGTCTTTGTTCCGCAATCGAGTGCCAATCACCGACAAGCGACGATCGAGTACCAGAGAGACAACTTCCGAACATGGGAGCCTGTTGAACCCATCAACATATGGGCCGGGACCAACGGTTTTACTTCCCTTCCGAAGAAAGACGTGAATCTCAGGCTGTTTTTTAAAAGATTTTTTTTAAGCAGAGAATGTAGAAAATGGCTTTTGATGGAACTCGGTCGAATTTGCGCGGGAAAAAGAGATTGTTCTTAGTAATATATAACGTATGCTTTATCCAGGTTCAACATCATTCCATTTGAATAGCTTCATGTTACTTTCTTTGAACGATCCGCGTTTTGGTCTGTTGTACTGCAATTGGGCTCATTGGCCTAGGGATGACCGTTTTTGTTAACGGATCAGAATATCGCGGGTTTTATCTCAGGCTCCTTTGCATTATTGATTTGAAAGGATCGCACCATTTTCTTATCAGGCCTTAAAATATCGCAAATCTTATAAATATGCGTAAATGACGGAAAACAATACATGTTCGCGTGTGGACTGGACCCTTTCATCGTATTTTTTTACGGATAGATATATACAAAAAAAACACGATCGTTAAACTGGCGGTCCTCCCATGGCAGGTGGAGGCATACAAAGTTTATCTTGTTGTTTGTCATTGAATAACTAGGTACAATTCAAAACAGTACACTACAGAAAACACACTTGCAGATACTACTCAAGGGACATCTGTGTGTAGATGCCTCTTGAGCTCATAGGGTAGCTGCATATGTACTCGATGTTTGCACAAACAATACATTGTTATCAAATTAAAACTGGAGGGCGACCCCGACGTAGTGGTTAGCATCCATACCTCTCACGCCAAAGTCACGAGTTCAAATCTTACCCCCGGACAAGTCACGAATGACCCAAAAGTGTTTAAGTGACTTTAATGAAAAAAAAATAAAACTACGATCACATCACTTATCATGGTGAATCGTGATCCAATAAACCTTACCTAATAACAAAATCTTCTTTCCTGTGACCCTTGTGGATACGTAAAGGTAAACATGGTCCCTAAAACAACAAAGGACACTCTAATGTTCCTATCCCATTCCAACCTGACTGCAAGTAAGTGACCTTTGCCGTCAATGATCGCTAATATATGGAGTCGCTGAAACTACTACAAGAAGTAGTAGGGTTACAGGTGAACGGGGAATTCGGAAAACTGGCAAAAAGCCGGAAATTCGAAATAACAGTTAGATGGAATTTTGAGGAGATTTTAGAAGGTATTGAGTGGATAATACCAAGGTATTGCAGTGAAAACTTCTAATAGAGTTTTGGGAAGAACTCTACGAGAGAACTAACTAAAAAGTGTGATTTCACAGTGCTTTTGTGAGCAATACAATAACGATTGTGAAGAGGATTTTGAAACTAAATAAGTTCTGAAAAGAATTTCAAGAGAGTTCTGATGAGATTCCAAAGAAATAGGGGAAATGGATGTCATTTCGGCCTAAATGCCCCTAATTTGGGTCCATAAATAAATTCTGCAATCGACTAAATTTTCAATAGCGACCAAAAATATCTATTAGTACCGTCCCAATGACGCGTTCATCTAGATAAAATTGTTCTTTAGCAGATTTTTAGCGATGGGCCCAATCTTAGATCCATAGGTCAACATTAGAGCCATTTTCCCTACCGAGGTTATTTAATTTTGAGGAATAACGAACGATAATTTAAAGTGAATTCTAAAGAGAGTTCTAATGGAATTCCGTGAAAAATACCAAAGAAATCGAAATTTTGAGGGTGCAATTAAAAAAATAGAAGAGTTTTAAAGAGATTCCAGGCATCTTGGGAATAATTTCTATAAAATTCGAAGGAGAATTCAATGTGAAATTTCAGATGAAGTGAATGGAGAACTTTAGCAAATTATTGGAAGAATCATTAAAAATTCGATGAGAATATTTGAATGAATTCCATTGCATTTTTGCAGGGTTCTGCAGAAAATTTCTATTATGTTATAAAAATATTTTCAAGTGACTCCCAGAGAAAATCTCAAACATATTTTAATGGAATTATGAAAATAACTCTGTGGGAATAATTCTAAAAGAAATTCTTGAGAACCTTCCAAACAAATCGTGAGTTCTGAGCAAATTTTCATGGTAGTTTATCAGACTATAACCATGAATATGTTAGCCATACGGATGGTTGCCATACGTACGATTGACATAAAGATGATTGCCATAATAGACCGTATCCGTAATAGACGTTGCTGTATTGGATTTTTGACGTATAACTAGGTCTTTGAGGACTATACTGGGGTGCAAATAAAAAAGAATGTGTGACGAGATAGTGTCAGGTTTTAAACACTTATAACATGGTCATTTATGAATGAAATTTAATTTTTAAGACACAATTTCATTCAGATTGGATGTAAGATTTGTTTGGTATAAAGATGATAGTTGTTTATCAATGGTTAACTATTAAAATCTGATCAAATTGTATAGCCGTAATCAACCAATCACGTGCTCGCTCGCTATGACTATCGAGAGAACAGAGAGAGATTGCGCGAGGTCATAAAAGAGCGTACCAGTATGTTTTGTTTCAGTTCGTCTGCGGATGTGACGGAGGACACTCGACACACCGTTAGATACGATTGCAGGTGGACATGAAAGTTTTGTTCCAATATCGACATTCCCACCAAATGGAAGGATAACAGCAAAGATGTTCCGATGGACAAGGTTTATTAAATGGAGGACAGTTCAGTTGAGTGGCACAACAGTACCATTTGGCTACCTATTGTTTGTTTTAAATCAACATCTTCATTAGATAGAAGATTGTGGCCTTTGGCAAATTGGCTCAGATGGATAATTCGTCGGTTTCATGCAATATTGACACAACTCATAATACTCCATTTTCCGTTAAATCGGTAGAATTTAAACGCTGTACACACTTAGATTGTATAATGAGAGCGAGAAGGATTAGTATTTTCCATTTAATTCCACTACTTTATTTGCAGTGGAATTAAATGGAAAATACTAATCCTTCTCTCTCTCATTATACAGGTATTCCACTAAGACGCCCACATTCGTCAGGACTTAGATTGTATTGACGAGATTGGCATTGCTGACTAGCTAGGCACACTGAAAACGAATCTTACTTAAAGAGTGAGTCACTTTTACTCATTCGTATGGATACATTTCTAAATGCGTACGTTACTCATGCGCTGAGTGGCCTACGCGTTTATAAATTTCTCCATACGAAAGAATAAAAGTGACTCACTCTCCTAGTTAGGTTCGATTCCAGTGTATTTATGTTTACGGAGATCTCAGCAATCCTCTCGTTCAGAGGTGGTAACAAGATTTTTTTTTTTTTCAAAAAACGTATCACTATGACAATTTATGGGGGTCGTGAAATTTTTTTCTCCATATAATTTATATGTCATTTACCAGCTCTGCTCTCATTTATTAGTAGAATCTCTGCATGTTTTTTACTCAGACCCAGCAAAAAAAAATGCCGAGCTACACTGCATTGAAACACTGCTCATAAGAAGGCCACAATCCTTTCCGGTTTCTCATCCGTTGTGAAGTATTGAATCCTTTGGTAATAGAAAACTTTGAGAAGCTGCTCGACCAAAATCCTCAAACAAGATTCATGAGTTTGTACTATGAGTACATGACGCTGGAGGTTGGTCCTTCTTCATTAATCTCCAATCGTGATTGCTTTCAAGCCTTCTATGGTTCCTCTGTAAATTTTGATCTGACCATGATGCAAGAAATCCATGGAATACCAGATCACCATCGGTCGATGGTTGTTCCCTCAATTTTTGCAATCAAGTACCACCATGTAAGTAACGATAAAAGATTTTTCACAGATGGGTCAACCATAAATGCTTCCACTGGATTTGGTGTATTTAATCAATTTCATAGCGCCTCCTATAAACTGCAGAAACCATGCTCCGTATACGTTGCGGAACTCGCAGCTATATTTTACGCAGTAGAGCGAATTGCCTCACTACCTTCTGACCATTATTTCATTTTTACGGATAGTCTTAGCTCATTGGAGGCTATTCGTTCAATGAGGCCGATGAAGCACTCCTCGTATTTCCTGCCTGAAATACGAACTAAACTGAGTGCTTTATCTAACTGCTCCTATACTATCACCCTAGCTTGGGTCCCATCTCATTGCTCAATTCCGGGTAATGAGAAAGTGGACTCATTGGCTAAGGTGGGCGCTATGGAAGGCGATATTTTTGAGCGACAAATCGCCTTCAACGTATTTTTCTCCATTGCTCGCCAGCAAGTCCTCATCAGTTGGCAACAAAAATGGAATGATGGTGAATTGGGAAGATGGTTACATTCTATTCTCCCACAGGTGTCGAACAAACCATGGTTCAAAGGGTTGGACATGAGCCGCGACTTTATACGCGTTATATCAAGGCTTATGTCCAATCACTGCTCGTTAGACTCGCACTTCTATCGAATTGGGCTCTCAGGCAGCAATTTATGTGCGTGTGGCAGTGGTTATCACGATATCGAGCATGTTGTTTGGTCGTGTACCTTACACCGTGTTGCCAGATCTGAGTTATCCACATCCCTCAGGGCCCGAGGAAAACAACCCGTGATACCCGTTAAAGATGTCTTGGCGAGCCGAGACCTTGACTATTTGAATTTAATTTATGTGTTTTTAAAGCGGATAGATTTGAGGATTTAGAAGTTAGTGTCATCTTGTATTCTCCCAAGTTGTTAGCTACCCATCGGTGTACCCCCATGTTTGTCTTTTTCATCAGAGTGTCGCCTAGTTCGAGAGCAAGAGCACATTGCTCTCCAAACCTTGTGTTCACAATCCCTACCCTGCCATCCATTTGTTACAATTTGTTACCCTTAACCTCGAGATAGCCGCGAGTAATCGGCCCCCGCTTTACTAACGTTAGTTTTAAGTAATTTTGTTATCTAAACAATGAATATCGGCTCCGCAAAGCTACAGCAAATGAGCCTGGAAAAATAAACGAATTATATATATAAAAAAAAAAGAAGGCCACAATCAAAGTTCATAAAAGTACCTAAAGAATAGTTTTTCATTTGTGTTTGTGAACTTAACTTCTTAAGAAAGACATGACATAAATACTTGAAGAACCTTTTTTCATTTTAAAATATTTTTTATGGATTTGGAAAGAAAAAATTGCTAACAACTTATCTTCGATACAGTGCTTATATGAGGTTTGATCCATTCTATTGGGGGCTTAATATGCTGCAACAAAACAATCAAATTGATATTTCATTTATTCAATTATAACGTTTGCTTAATATTTTATAGATTTTTAATTGAGCACTGGTAAAGATAAAATTAATTTAAGTTAACTTAAATAAGTTTTAGTTGAAAGCTACTTGTCTGTCCTAGTTCTGAACATAGTTATTTGTGATTCAGGTGCACTTTGATTTCTAAAATTGTTTTGCCATGACCAGGCATGGAAAATCATTTACATTCATTTCGTGCATTCGTTTACATTAATTTGCCTATAACTTTTTGCATCATCAGATTCCGTAAAATGTTACATGACGCTTTTGTAGGTTCTATAATTAGCTACAACTTTTGTCAATAATTCAAATCTTTATTTCTTATGCATGATGAATCAGAGCAAAAAGAACCCACCTTTGTTTTTCAGTGAATGTAAATTACATTCACTGAAAAACAGTAACAAGTTCTGCCCGCTCTAGTTCATCATGCATGAGAGATACAGATTTGAGCTTATCACAAAAGTAGTAGTTAATCATGAAACCTACAAAAATTTCATACATTATTTTACGTAATTCTATTCATGCAAAAAGTTAGACGCAAATGAATGAAAATGAATGCACGAAATGAATGTAAATGATTTTCTATGCCTGGCCGTGACTAACATTAGTATGTTTCCTATAGTTGATTAACATGTTTGAAACCAAATTATGAATAATAAAGGAACTGATTTTATAATTTCAAAAATTTAATCTTAATTCTAGGATTCATTAAATAACTGCACAATTTAAAAAAATAATAATGAATTATTAATTTTGGAGTTTAAATAATCTTGTAATCCTACGTCAACAATGCGGTCGTGCTTTGGATACAACTCTTTTTTAAATCCAACTAAAATACTCACAAATAATTTTTCTCTTGAAGTTGACGTATGCTTTTAGTTGAAATAGTAGTTGTCATGTGCTATTTTTAGACAAATAAAATATCCATGAAAAATTCAATCGATATTCTCATAAATAATTTCTTTCTAAGAGTTGACCCCTTCTTCATAACATAAGCTTCATAACATAAGCTGTTCTTAAACGGATAAAATCTTTTGAAAATTATAACTGAAAATGCTCACAAATTATGTTTTTCTTGGTGTTGACTCCTTCTTTATATCATGAGCTGTTGACATGCTGACTCCTACTTTATATATTGAGCTATCTTTGACAGTTAAATTAGTTTCAAAAATTCGATTGAAATGCTCACAAATCATTTCTCTCTTTGAGTTGACTCCTTTGTATCATGAGCTATTCTTTGACAGATAAAAGCTTTTTGGAAAACTCAATCAAAATGTTCACAAATAATTTTTATTTCGGAACTGACTCCTTCTTTGTATCATGCTGTTCTTTGACTGATTTGACTTATTTTTGAAAAATTCAATTGAAATGCTCACAAATCATTTCTCCCTTGCAATTGAGTCCTTACAACTATAATGAGCTGTACTATAACATATATTTTGTTTATGCGAAATTCAGTCTCCCTTAGCCCAGTCGGTAGAGGCACAGCTACAAAGCTAGACCATGCTGGAGGTGGTTGGGTTCGATTCCCGGTTCGGTCTAGGAATTTTTCGGGTTGGAAAATTTCTCGACTTCCCTGGGCATAGAAGTATGATTGGACTTGCCACATAATCATATCAATGCAAAAATGGTACAGGCATCGAAAGCTCTCAATTAATAACTGTGGAAGTGCATCTAGAACACTAAGTTGAGAGCACGCAATAACCTAATATGCGATATGCAATAATCTTGAAATGTGAAGAAGAAGAAGAAGAAGAAGAAGAAGAAGAAGAAGAAGAAGAAGAAGAAGAAAGAGTTGTCTCCTTCTTTATATCACCGATATACCGACATTTTTTTATATTTAAATTTAAATAATCGCAAATCGTTTTTCTTTTGGAGTTGACGCCATTTTGAAAAACAAATACAAGATCCAAAATGGTCGAATTTTAGAAAATGCGTGAATGATTGTCCATAGCAAATCATTCTGGAGCAACAATAGAAAAGGGCTCATCAGCATTTATAAACAAACCGTTCTAAAGCCGTTTCCTCACAAAGGAAAGCTTTCCCTACACGATGATAGGGGAAATGCAGGTAATGTCGGCCTAAGTGTCCCTAATTTGAGCCCATACATAAATTCAGCAATCGACTAAATTTTCAATAGCAACCAAAAATATCCATTAGTAACGTCCCAATAACGCGTTCATCTAGATAAAATTGATAAATAGCAGATTTTTAGCGATGGGCCCAATATTAGATCCATAAGCCAACATTAGAGACGTTTCCCCTATTTACTGTTGATTTTTGTGGCCTGCCTTTGCTCTATGAAGAATGGGCTTTAGAACGGTTTGTTTACAAATGCTAATGGGCCCTTTTCTATTGTTGCTCCAAAATTGTGCAAAGTTTCATACAAATCGGAGATGGTCGAGACACATTCATTTTTTTTCGCTGTTTGGCCTGGATCTGCTCTATAGTAACTGACATAATTCGAAACCGCTCTGATAGGAGGATGACCGGATATATTTTTTAATGTGAAATGTAAAATACGAGTTTCAATATTTGTCTAAATTCCTAAAATACCTAGTGGTGTTTTGAGTACTTTGGAAATCTACAAGAATTACGAACATCAGTCAAAATATAAGCAATTATAACGGAATTAAAAGAAACCTCCAAACGCTCTTCAATAATTTTCTACAAATCCTTTACAGGAAAACTTTCCGGGTCGAAAGCATGGATAGAAATCAACTTAATAGATAAATTTATTTACAAAAAATCACAAAATTCGTTGAAACTGCTTCCGATGACCCCTTTTAGAAGCTACATGTGTGGTGATTCATTACAGACTTCGCATATCTTTGGTACAAGGGCGTAAGAGAATCTTGCATTTCCTGACTGGTAGACAATACACTGCATGACGGAAATTCCCTACATTGTCGTTTGGTACGTTCAGATCACGAATCAAGCGCATACAAACAGGAATATTTGAAAAACTGGTCAACGAAATCTAACGGAGCTCAACACAAATCACATTCAAGCAAGCAACCAAACAGTTCTAAAACCCCGATTGATCAAAGGCATAGAGAACACGCTGTCGTCGGTTCGGTTGGCACACTATCAGCATTTAGAGCGCTAAGAATAACGATTATTTTTTAAAAAATTGCGCCTTTTGCTTTCGTGTTTGCGAGCACACAATAATGCATGTTCGAGATTCATTCCCTATGTAGGTACGTCGTATCGGCGTCGCCGCCGCCGTCGTTGTTGTTTGCAAAGAGGCACTACAGTACTTCTGCGGCAAAGGTACTTAGAGCGAAGGCCCACAGATATGAGCCGAATAACTGAATTTTCGTTGGAAAAAGAATAGTAGGTCGCCAGTCATCCAACCAGCCACACCAATGCGCGCCGCCTGGTGGAGATAGCGCAACTCTCGCCATGCACGTAGGTGCCTAGGATTGCCCTGAAAGAGAGAGAGAGAGAGAGATAGAGACACACACACTCACGGGGCCCAACAGCAGCAAAAAATAAAACTTCATTTGTGGCTAAGTTCATTCTCTCCACTCTGACGTTTCCCGTGTGTGTCTACATGTGTATAGTACGGTTTGAAATTTTCATAGCAAAAGCTGAAAACGCGTTTTCAGTTCGTTGATGTGGACGGAGGATATACAGAAAGAGAGAGAAAGAGCGCAGTAGAAGAAGCAGCGGCAACAACAGCAACAGCAACAGCGCTTTGACGGACGAACGCCGTACTTCTCTTCTGGCTATATCTGGTAAATCGACGATGTGCTCACCCCGCTGCTTTTTCAGCTAGGGTAGATTCGTCGATCGTGATTGTGCTCGATGACGTACACCAGTTTGGTGCCGATAATCTGCCGCTGTACCTCGCTATCTGCTAGATGGCATAGCACCCGAGCACCGAATGTCAGTGCTGCGGACACACCAGCATACTAGTGGCCTGGCACAGTGGTTCTATAGCAAGCACCACACGGGCAAAAATATTGTCAATACTCAAAAGTATGGACAATCATATTGATGCAAATATTGACGACGAATATATTGATAAGCATATTGACGCAAAATCACAAAATGTTTCAATATTTCCCCTCATTTTCCCCTTCTGTTTTACTACAGCAGCAGATGGGGCCTGTTCCTCAGTACCTTTTGTCAAGGTGGTTGTGAATTGACTCCGAATATTCCATCGGATACAACAATGTTAGTGAGGAGCGACCCTATATTGATGGCCCCCCGAAAATATTGTTGAAAATATTGACATTTCTGGAAATATCGACGGAGCTTCTGTCGTGTGGGGATGAGGATGGTCAAAATTTGCCAAACTCGGCTCAAGAACATATTTACTTTCGCTTGATTCAGATTCTGATAACTTCCTCAGGGGTACCCGGAACATATTATCCGAGTGTGGCTAATGTGGTCCAAGGCAGGACTGGCAAATGTAATTTGTGTAATTGTTTGTTATGGGCAATGATTCACATTTTTGCTAAACTTCAGCCATTTTGAATCTTGTAAAATTGTCTAAATTGCGCCCTTGTTTTTTTCAAAAATTGTATCACGAAAACGGTATTTCTGATTGACGCTTGAGACAAAGTTATAGAGAAAAAAAACGACTTTCAGGGAAAAATTTATAGAAATGGTTTTTCTTTTAATTTATTTTAAGCAAAAAAAAATTAAAACTCATCTCTCAAAATTTCCTTGCCCCCTCCTTGATTTTTTTTTTCAATAAAAAAGCTTATGAAAAATGTAAGCTTTTCAAATTTTCAAATAAATTTTTCGTAAAAAATTAGTTCAAGTGTCTCACATTGTTTTCTGAGCATTGATTACATGAAAAAAACATTTAAACAAAAAGTTTAAAAAAATTCAGTTTATAAGGGTCCGTTGTTTGAAACATTCCAAAAGTTTGCATTTTTCATGCGCTCTAAAAACAATCGTGCATCGAACATTTTTAATATATTTAATTTTTTAATTTTTAAAGAAATTACTTAGAATATTTTTTTTATAGTTTTCCCAGAAACAAAAAAATATCTACAACTTTGTCTCGTCATTTCGATCAACCGTTTCAAAGAAACTTTTTTTTTGAAAAATTTCAAAGTCGTCATTTAGCGTGAAACTTCATAATACAGAGAGACTTCTGTCACTATTATCGGAAGAGAAAAAGATGATAGAGATTTTCTTCAAAATCACACCGATTTTTTGTCATTACAGAACGTGACAGTGTTGTGAACATCGGAATTACTCGCTCATTTATTGATATTAGTGTTACTTGTACCGTGGAAATCATAACAATATATTCACTCTAAGCATTGCCTAAATTCATCTAAATCAGCTAGAAATTTTGATGTCAATGAGAATTATTCTCATGAGTCCGTGCTCGTTGAAAAATGAAAAGAAAGCTCATGATAGGTGGTTTCGTCTCGTGACAGTGAGAGGACCTGTTTTCTCATTGTCACATGGCGTCCGGGATATTTATCAGCTCTGGACTACAAGGTATTCATTATGAACCCTATTGATCTAATTTTCAAATTCTCATGTGATGTGATGTGTATTTATTGGTCATCTCCGGCTCGTACTCACCGGAAATTTTTCTGGCCATATATATGGAACCAGTTGACCGATTTCAAAAATATCATATAATTCTTTTCATTTTCTGATCACTTTCCCCGGCGGCACTAGAAACATGTCCGAACCATGCCTAAAAAAACGTGATGAACAGCACCGGTTCACGAAAACCGCGGTTGGCGAAGCCACGTGGTATTCCCAGACCAATGTTTTTCAAAACACGGTTTAGGTTAAATGCGCACAACCTGTGTAGAGTGCGCCAGGCGATTTCGAGACGAAACTCAAACGTCAGAATATGAATTTTTCACAACGCAAATTAAAGCATTTTTCATTGTACATCTTACCAGTTTCCATCAATAATTCTTTTATATTACGATTTTCCACAGATCTGAGCTGAATTGCATCTGGAAATCTGGAAGACATTACCACCAAGGCACTAATTCTCCATTTTTCCCAACAAACATATCCCTGAACACCTGCAGGATCCTTGCAAAAATGATACAGAACTAAATTTTTCAACTGTAGATCAAGTTTTAGAGCATCTCAGATAAATCAATTCACCAGGGTAAGTGAAAAAGTGTTCCATTTCCTATGTCTCAAGCCAAAAATTTTTGAATACCACACTCTTTTTGACGTTCTGCTATTCACCACCAGATCGCTTAGTTTCTATTAAAAAGATGTATATGACTGCATTGATCTTATTTTTGAAATTTCATGTGATTTGATGTGAGATTCTTGTCACTTCGCTGGGGAACCCAATACATGTCCAGTCCATTGTCATGATTTTAAATTCTTATTATATTTATGACGATGATGATGGTCTCACCGCTACCCCTAAAAAGTTAATTAAGCATAACATTTAACAATATTAGTAAATAAAAGCGAACTCGTTACAGTTACAGATATAAATTCCCTCAACACTTTTCAGTTGCTTCAGAGCGATATAAATGTGAAAAAGCATAGGCGTTCACCTCTTTGTTCACTCTTTTGTCCACCTCAAATATTCACAAGCCCATTCCCAGTTCATGAATAATCAACAAAGCATTATCTGATGCTATCGTAATTTTCAGCAACGTCAGGTATGCTCACAAACCACCGACATTCCGCCATTTTCTAGGAAAAAATTGTAGAATATAGGACCCAGTTGAATAGCTGAAATTGCATTTAAATGGGCTCACTTTGAATCTGTTTAACGAGTTTCCATTCAATTGTATTTTGAGTTCGACTCAGGTACTGAGTTACTTTTATCGGTAAATTTTTTATCGATTTTCGTCATATTCGTCCAGATTTTTGTGTAAAGTCAGTGAGTAACCTCACTTTCTACTATTTTAAGTTAAATGTTCAGTATTCCCAAGTAACAATTTATTTTTTATAAGGGTTCTGTAGACCTTGGTTTAGAGTTGTAGAGTGCTTTAAAACCTCAATAAAACTTGCAATGCTACTTGGGTTGTCATGGTGGTTAGAACTGGTGACTTTCCAAGGTAACCAGTTATTGAAAATAAACATTATTTGTCTTTATTTCCTACAAGGGCTTAAAGGGTAATTCTACATTCAGTATCCAGCTCCAACCATGATTCACTGAGTTGCGGTCTTCATTGTATAGCTGTATTTGACTGACAATAGTTAAATCGTTTTCCAATCTCTATTGAATTCCATACTTCTTGGCAATTTTTCTGACGACTTTTTCAATATGTGAGATGAACTTAAGTTGCCCGATTTATTAGATTTTACACCGATTTTTTTTTTTTGAATAATCAGTATTATTATTATTCATATTTAAAAATTGCTTATCCTTGATAATTTTTTCGACTAATGTTTCCCGCTTGTCCTTTTTGGTTACCCAAGAATCGAAAAACAGCTTATGACCCATCTTGGTAGTTCCTGGGAATCTGAAATTACTTTTATTCAATGAACAAATGTTCTTTTTTAACTTCCTTAAGTTTATTTAATCTTCCCTTGGAAATTTCAACCATCTTCCCCTTAGAATTGTCTTCCACCTTACCCCGTAAGTTGTTTTACGATTCATCCCGGAAATTTATTCCGACTTGAAAGCTTCTTTTGGCTTCGCATGAAAGGTTCTTCCGTCTTCTCACGCCAGTTTTTTTTTTCAACTTCCCCGAATTTTAAGGGATGCTTCCAGAGATTTATTGCGGTTCCGGAAAACTGCAAAAACTTCAGAAACGTCCAGACTATTGAGTAAGCTGAAATATCTGTAAGGGTAAGTTTCAATAAATTAAAGGCAGTTTCATTAACTTTTGTTAAAATTCGAGAACCCGGGAATTTCGTCCAGAGAACTTCAGAACTCAAAGAAACAACAGAAATATTTTGGAAACTTCGGGGAAATTTAATTTCCATTTGTTTCAGGACAGATTTGTTTCTATACGTAAACGACATATCTTACATTCTCAAAAAACTTAAATTGCTTATTTATGCCGACGACATGAAGCTCTTTTTGGAAATAAGAAATGAAGAAGACATCAATATATTCCGGAATGAAATACACATATTCTACATATGGTGCAAAAAAAGTCTACTAGAATTGAATGTAAAAAAATGTAACTTAATATCATTTAGTAGAAAAAGAACAACTTCAAATATTTCAATTGCATTAGGAAATCAAACTGTAGACAAATGTGAAAGAGTTAGGGATTTAGGAATTATCTTAGACTCTAAGCTAACTTTCATAGACCATTACAATACAATTATTCACAGGGCAAATAACATGCTAGGCTTTATCAAGCGCTTTTGCTATAACTTTCAGGACCCTTACACAATTAAAACACTTTATATTGCCTATGTGAGGTCAATACTGGAATATTGCAGTATTGTATGGTCTCCATTTTCAATCACGCACGAAGAAAGATTAGAATCAGTACAAAAACAATTTCTATTATACGCTCTTCGTAAATTAGGTTGGACTTCATTTCCTCATCCATCATATGAAGCACGCTGCATGCTTATAAACATACAAACATTAAAAGAGCGTCGTGAATATGCAATGGTTTCATTTGTAAATGATATCGTTTCGCAGCGAATTGACTCAACAGAACTTTTATCAAAATTAAACTTCCATGCACCCACTCGGCAACTCCGAAATCGAAATTTATTTGCCATAAAACATCATCGCACAAATTATGCAAAATATGGGCCATTAAACCGCATGATGGCCTCTTACAATAAACACTGCGAAACCATTGACTTTACAATGTCTCGGCATAAACTAAAGCAATATTTTTATTCCATAAGAAATAACAACTCATAAAAGAAAAGACAAGAAAGCTGACACTACTTTTTTATATAAATATATATTTAAGAAAACAAAACTGTATTAATTGTACTAGTCTACGTTGGTTGACGAAATAAATAAATAAATAAATTAAGATAACGTTAGGGAAGCTCTGACAACATTAGAACAGATCAATTAGTTTTATAGGAAATTTCTAAATCTTTAAAGAAACTCCGAGAAACTTCGAGAATTTCCGAAATTTTCAGCTGAAATCGTTAGGGAAGTGACATGACCATCAGAATATTGTGAGAACATTTTAACATTTTTTTTTTCGAGAACTTTTAAAAAATATGAAAATTGGGAAGTTCAAAGAATTTCAATGTCGATGTTCCATTTAATTCCAAACAAAAATGTGAGAGCACATAAAAAGTTCCGAAATCTTAAAGAAAGTTCAGAGATCTTCAAAGATGATTAGAGATTTTCCGGTAGTTTCATTATAATCAGGGTAATTAACCACTTCATTCGAGCAGTTAAAATGACGTTTACTACCACTCGAACATTGAAATAAAATATTACTTTCAGATTTTTTCTTCTAGAATCTCGAGAAAAGTAGCCAACGTTTGTGCGTTTCATAAAAAAAAATAGAAATTAGTTGGTCCAGTTTTGTGAAATCGCTGGTAAAAAGTCACGCCAAAACTTCTTGACAAAGTGGTCAATTCCGAGTACTTCGAGAATGATGAGAGAACTGCAAATCAACCCCATTGACTTCAGGAAAATTGCAAGAACTTTCAAGAAGTTCCGAGAAATTATGGGATATTCCAAAGTGCATTTTAGGAATGTTCCGTAAACTTCATGGACATTGCGGGTATTCAGGAATGTTATATTAACCATTGCGTGCCTAACGTCTAAATTTGCATAGATTTGAAAATTCAATTAGCTATAAAAACATGATTTCTCAATATTTTTCTGTACGACAAGTTGAATTTTGTCGGGAATCTATTCAAGTTTTTAATCTGTCCTGACAGATTAAAAAACTTGAATAGATTCCCGACAAAATTGGATCAAAACATGGTTCCGGAGTTATTCCGGTTTCCGTTTGGGTCACTCTGGGTCGGCATTCGGTTTAATGTTCGGTAATAATTATACACACGGTGAACATAATATTTTCTCCCTTAAATGATGTAATTGGACCTTTTACGTCTATACCGATGAACTATGAACCTATACCGAAGTTCCGGTGCCCCGGCAAAATGGCCAATTCTCAACAAGAACTAATCCCGTCGCGCGATATATCAAACTTCTTGGTTTTACAAAACCTGGCCGTTAATGGGCTTACTGACAGTCCACGGTCACACTAGCCCACCCGGGTATGTTCTGTAGCCTCCGGGGAAGTGGCCAATTCTCGTAACGAACCAAAACCCATCGTGTGACATATCAAACATAATTATATTACAGAACCTGGCCAGTAATGACACTTCCCCGAGAGCACCAGAATTTTTCCGGGATGGAAAATGGGACTGTGGGCTAGTGTGACCGTGGACTGTCAATAAGGCCATTACCGGTCGAGTTTTGTAAAATAATGAATTTTGATATGTTGCACGACGGGTTTTGGTTTTTGTTGAGAGTTGGCCACATCCCCGAGGGCACCGAAATTTTCCCCGGGATGCCCAATGTGACCATGGAGCATTGGTATAGCCATGAATGGTTCAATTACATAGTTTAAGTGAGAAAATATTATGTTCACCGTGTGTATTTATAACAGAATAGTAAAACTGAATGCCGACCCAAAGTGACCCCAACGAAAACCGGAATAACTTCGGAACCATACATTGATTTTTTATTGTTCTGATCGATTTAAAAATTTGAATAAACTCCCAACAAAATGCAACTTATTGTGCAGAAAAAGATTGAGAAATTGAAATTGAATTATGAAATCTATGCAAATTTAGACGTTGGGCAAGCAAAGGTTAATATCAGAAAAAATTTCTGGATCATTAGAACATGTAAAGAACTTCAGGGAATATTTTGCTAACATCCCCCAGAAATCACTCTCCTTTTTCCCAATTTCTTCTTGAAGTTTATTTCGATTGTTAAATAAGCTCTCCGGCTTCCGACTTTCTCTAGAAGTTTCTTCCAATCTACCTTAGGACGTTCTATTATATATTTTTTCGGATATATTGAATTCTCCCAGAAGTTTCTTTCGTCGTCCGCTGGAAGTTTTTCCATAAACGCTTCTCCGCAGATTTTTCCGAACTTCTTCTGGTTTTCCCTGGAAATGGCTACTCCTGGAATTTGCTTCGATTTTAAAATCTTTCTGGCTTCCTCTGGATGTGTCATCCAGGGTGTCTAAAACCAAGAAATCCAAGAAAAACGGGAATTCGGATTTGCCGGAAAAAATGCAGGATAACCCAAATGGTAGCGGGAAAGATCATATGTACTCATTCCAAGTAACAATTATGGTCTTTAAGAATTCTTTGAACCTTTATAAAACTTGCAATATTACTTGGAATCAATGAATTTTATATCACATACACCATTACATTCTCTTGTTTGCAACTTTCATATTATGTCTTTCACTGTGGTAAAGTATAAATAAATCATCTTTCTCTAACTCACAATCTGTTCGTGCACGGGGCAAACGACTATTCTGACGTTATTCCTACAACGATAACTTACAGAGTAAATTTGTAGAATCTCTGTTGGTGCGAATATAATTAAAAAAAAAAAGATCTGAACTCCAGGCATTTTGGAAAATCTAATAAACCAAACTAATTATATTATGGGGTTTCACGAAGGTTTACCCATTCTATCATTAAGTCGAATCATCTTATATCTTGTTGAGTATGCAGAACTTCAAGATCAGATATGCGGGATATTTTGGATGATCCAACATCGTTATTTTTTAACACAATTAAATATTTTAAATGATGTTATGAGACCCCGTGAAGTACAAACTGCTCCAAAATTCTAAGTGGGCATCGAACATGATTGCAATGAACCTGTAAAATGTCTCCAGGACAGTTTGGAGAATGACACATACTTTGGTAACACATCTTTGTATTTCACAAAATGTTATTTGGCTTATAGAACTTCAAGATCGAAACTCCAGGAAGATTTGAAGATCTTTTAATACTGCGTTTCTCCTGCTCTGGTATCTTGTATTGATATATGCTTTTTCCGACGCACCAAAACAAGATTGTTTGCAATGAGACTTCGATTTTATTCGAATTCATGCTTCCATGAGATTTTGGAGATCTCATCTCATTTTTTTTCTACAAAGTAGACGTATTGTAGAGCAACTCTGTTCAAAAAATTATATGATTATCTCTAAACGGTTATTTTGTAACACCTTTTCTTTTTAAGGCAGGGGTGATGTTTGAGTTGGGTTTATTATTAAATAACCGGGAAAAAAACCGGGAATTGAACAATTGGATTTGAATGGATTTCTTGAAAGTTTCAATATTTTTCTTGGAAGTTCCCAGAATATTTTTCTGACTTGTCTTACAACATTCTTCAAACTCCCTCCAGAAGAGCTTCTTTATTCGCTATCTGAAAGATTTTTCGTTTTATTTCAGAAGTTGATTCATTTCCCGGAAATTTCTTCTGACTAAAGTAGTAAATTTTTCGTTCTTAGTCCAAAAGTTTAAATTTTCGCCATCAAAAACGAGAAAAATATAAAATTATTTAAAGTAGTCAATACCGGTAAATACCGATTTTTTTAAACGTTCGATGACGATAAGCTTGAAAACAATCTGGCAACGCCGATTCATGTGTAAAACGGCATCATTTAAATCCTTAGCTGCACTGATCACTGAATAACAAGGTATCTGCAAAAAGATTAATTTCGCAAAACGTAAAACACGTCGCAAGTCATTAATATACATAATTAATAAATGCGCCGCAAAATGTATTTGGGATCTAGTCAGTGGTTCAAGTTTGTATGGCGGATCAATCATCCCTTTCCCACTGCTATTTTGATCTGTATGGAGGTTCCCAACAACTATCAAATTTGAACGAATTTGGTTACGGGAGAACTTTGAAGTTTGCCTGGGAAAATGAATGGAAAATGGGGAAACTATGCAGTACAAGTTTGTCGAAGATCGCATATCAATTCTGCTCAAAAATTTTGACATGTTAAATGTTTTCGTTCCGTGTACCATACATTTTCCCATTCAAAATTTAAAGTTCTCTCACAAATTCAGAACATAACCAAATTCGTTCAAATTTGGCCCAGTTGTTAGGAACCTCAATACAGATCTAAAGAGCAGTAGGGAACAGGAGGTTGTAAAGTTTACCCACCTTAATGGCCACTTTTCGAAAGGGATGCATGTTCAAATGTGGCCCTGGCCAATCAAAATGACCACTAATGATCTTATTGTTGAATTTTCATATGATTGTATGTGTTCCATGATGGGTTTTGACTCAGATTCTGGCTACTCCCAGGGGTGTGACCAAAATAGTCCCGGGGACTCAATATGTCAAGCATTGAACATATTTGTGAATTATCATGTGATTTAATGTGACGTCAAAATAAATAAAAAGCTAGCCACCTCCTCGGGGCATCCGGAACATAGCCAATAGTGGCCAATGTTGCATTGGGCACTCAATATGATCATAGCTATTGAATTTTCATGTTTTTTGATGTGTCACATGACCGGTTAAGGCTAAGTTAGTTACTGCCCATTTGCCCGGCGTCACCCGAAACACGTATGGGTGTGGTCCTGGGCACTCAATATGACCATCATTGACATTTTTTGTAAGTTCTCATATGATTTGGTGTGTCACGTGATAGGTTTTCTGCTCGAAATAGAAGTTGGCCACTTCCCGGGGGCACCCCAAACATTAGGATGTGACCAATGTGGTTCTGGGAACTCAATATGAATACCAATGATCGTAATTTTGAGTTCTTATGTGATATGATATCTCGCATAATACGCTAAATGCAATTGCCATAAGAATTCTACACATCCTTCCTTTTTGTCCGATTTGGTTCAGCATACAAAGCCACTATCCACAGTCGGTGCCGTCAGCCCGTAGCACTCTGTGTGAGCAGACACATCGAGCACCGGGACCGGACCGCGCTGCTGTTAGTTGGTTCGAAGTAGCAGGCAGCAGCAGCGCTGAGCACAAGCACATAGCACCGACCGACGGACCGAACGATCGACCGAGTTGAGTGTGCCACACCGCAAAGGCTGGCTGGTTGGCTGGATGAAGCTTGGCTCTGGCTGGCTGGCAACAACACAAAACTGCTGCCGTACGGACGAGAATCGAGTCCGCGTCAGTTTTTCGAAACCATACAGAAAATGACTGTTTTTTCTTCTCCTTGTTTTCTACCATTCCACCGTTCAAAATGTTCATACCTGCGAATGGCTTTGTTTCTGTGGAAGAATGATTACGCTTCATCTCTCGGGTGAACTCTGGTCGAGGCTGCAGCCATGCTGTGTGTGCGACCCCGATTATGACGAACGACGCCGAAATGTTTGTGTCCAATTTGGATGATTCTGATTTTTGGCAGGTTTGGGTGCGTTACATTGGAGAATGGGATCAATTAGCTTCGATTGGGAAACTCCAGGATTCATCAACGGTGCACAATGATCGACCCTGGCATTTGTCGACTACTGATGTGAGTCCGAGGACTTATTACAGGAGCTATTTATCTGTGTCTGTGCGGATGCAATATTTCAGAATGGTTATTTTCTCAAAATTTCAGCTTTATGATGGTGCAAATAATCCAACTATAGTGACACGGCTTTTGAATCTCAATCAAATTTGAGTTCCGTTTACTAAAATTTGCACAAATCATAGCTATGTAACAAATAGGCTTTAGTCTTCGAATATGCGTAAATTTTGGAATGTCCTAACCAGTGCTGAGATTTGTCATTGTCATTGACAGACTTTCGCACGATATTGACAAAATTGTTTTTCACATAGTCACCGACAGACATGATCCTCAAAAAAAAAAAAACCTTCGTCGAAATCTCATTAATTTTTTCGTGATCTGGTAACAAAAAGTGAAATTTCGTGAATTCTGTGTCACATTATTGTTATCCAAGCAGTTCAGGACGTTGATGCTTGTTCTTTTTTACGTGTTGTTCAAATCATTTAACTGCGTTACAAATTTAGTTAATACAAAAATATACACATTTTCATCACGGACAGCATTGTCATCGACAATTGACATGGTTTGCCTTGACGATGACTGTTAGCTCAAATGAGTGACCAAAGCAGAATTGTCAATATCACCGTGTATTGTTGAGATTTTTAGCACTGTTCCTAACTTCGTCAAATATTGTCCGCTGTTAATTCTTCGAGAAGCATTCGACTGGAAAACATGAAAATGTATTGGTTTAAAAATGCAATTTTCCTATACTACAGGTTCCTCGACATTCGTGGTTCCGAAAGTGACCAATATCATCAATGATCCATTACATGTCTATAGAGAGCCTACTCTAAAAAAAGAACTTGAATTAAGAGCTATCGGACGGCATGTTTTGATGTAAAAATGCATTTATTCTTTGCTACTGGTATTTCAGCGGTTCTGAGAGCGGTCAATGTGGTCAATGATCAATTACAAGTCTATACAGTGTCTATTCATTAAAAAAAAACATTAAGATAGATCTGTCGAACGGTATGTTTTGTGCAAAAATGCAGATGTCTCCTGCTGCAGGAGCATCCCAGTGATTCCAAGAGCGGCCAATATGATCAATGGTCCATTACAAGTCCATAGAGCCTATTAATAGAAAAAAAAATAAGAAAGAGCTGTCGAACGGCCTGTTTTTGTGTAAAATTCAATTGCCTTCTGCAACAAGTTCCCCCGGGGGCATCCTGATGAATCCAAGAGCAGCCAATATAGTCAATGATAAGCGGCTGAGTAATAAGTCCTGGCTCTTTAATACACAGCACTACATACTATTACAACGAAGAAAAGGGCTATCGAAAGACATATTTTGGTAAATACCCTAGCAACCAAAATTTCTGCATTTCACGATAAAATCCACTTTCAAGTTCCATAAACAGCGGAGCCGGTGGTGTAGTGGTAAGCGTGATTACCTGTCACCCCAGCAGGCCTGGATTCAATCCCAGTCGGTGCTGCCGGGATGTACTGAGGCATAACATCTCTGATCACGCCTTTCTTCGGAAGGGAAGTAAAGCTGTTGGTCCCCGGTTCATGAGTTGATGGGTCGATAGGTAGGGTCCAGGTGTGGGAGCTGCCTCTCTGGCGTCGGTAGCACGGATAACAAGATCGACGGAAAACAAATTAAAGGGAAACAAGTTCCATAAAATTCATATAAAGTTCAAACAAGAACTTTCTGGCTGTAAAGAAAGCACACGAAGAACTTCAGGCTCCAAAAAGTGCAGATGCGTAATCCTAGCAACATGAAGTTCAAAAAAAGATCCAAAAAGCACCGCAATGCACATCTTAGGAACTTCAGGCTGCAAATATGTCCACAACAAACTTCGAACGCTAACCACTGTGTCACAAGTGTGCTGGGATACTATTCTGGAAAACACCAATTTGAAATTTATCAAGGTTTTGTGTTCCGTGTTTAAGTCAGTCAGCCGGCACTGAAAACTCCAACAGTAGTCGGTACAACAGCTCACTTTAATATATTTCAGATATTTAGCGTAGCAGATCGTGCTGGAGCTCTCACGCAGAAAGACTGCATTTCATTCTTCAAACAGCTCCAATAGTAATACTAATAAATCTTTAACACAATCATAAATGACACTAGAAACAACTTTCATAAAACTGCGAACTAAATATAAAATTGATGTGGAGGACAAACACCTTTTTTTTACTTATATTCTAAAAGTGCCGTTTGGATTCCGCCAAAAGCTGCTTAGAATGGTATTCATATATGGTACCGGAACTTTCAAGTTCTTAAAGCGGATTAGAAATAAGGCTGGTTAGAATTCTATAGATCAACTTCAACCAAGCTCTTTAAATTTTTAGTACTTTTTATGTTTAGTTTAGGTTACATCATTGGGGCCAATGACGCCTGTTGATGTTTAGTCATAAATAAATAAATAGCATTCAATAAAATAAAATCGAAATAAAACTTAAATAGCCTTTTTTCAGAACTTTTAATTAATTGTGTAAAACAATTAACCGCATTCCGAACGTTCCATCAGAACCGATTCCAGGAAAATCACCATTTCTCAGATGATTTGAGGCTGGTCGAGAGCTGGAGAGCTTTTGCTTTGGATATGGTTTCTTTGTATTAACTAAAAATATAGATTTTAGTTGGCATCCTTAGCAAATTCCCTTAACAAAAACAGGTATACCTCGATTGTATGCACATTTTCGATTCTGATTCTAATTTGCGTAAAACCGTATTGTACGTAAAATCGAAGCAAGGAATTATTTCATTATTTATTTATTTTAAATTAATTAGAACCATAGAAAATGAATTATATACAATATACAGACCCATGACGACCATTATCTGGCCTTTCGGAAGATCTGGAACATTCGTGTCAGAAACATTCCTGCCATATTGCGAAATTGAACTATGAAAGCTTTAAGGTTTAACGCATTAAAATGCCAATGAATCGCGATTGAATTCACTTTGGCCTATCGGAAGAAGATACAAATTGATTCGTTCGGAGCGCTTCTTTTGTTTTTGAGAATAATGGGTGCAAACCTTGATATCATGCGTTTTTATTGACTTCGTTCGGTAGCTTTTGAGCTAAAGAATCGTACCCAACGCATAATTGACCTGTTAACGCCGAAATCATGGATTTATTTAATGTTTTCTTCTCGATAGTCCCAAAATGGACGATTAAGCCGAAGATGTTCTCTACCCTATATTGTACTCGTGAATTAATGATTTTGTTTTCTGAATGTGGACTACAAAATAACCCTAAACTGGCTTTTTGGAAGATCTGGAACATCTTTCAAGACGCAGAACTTTAATCCGTGAAATTCCGGGACAAACTTTTTATTTTCAAACATTTGTATCAAAAAGATGCCATGACTGATTAAATTGATTTTTTAGCATCATTCCGGTGAGTTGTTCTTACATCTGCAGTGTGGTACTCTCTGCCAGGCTCCTCCCTCTTTGTTATATATTCAAGAATGTGTTGGCACGGGGGTGTTTTTCTCAATCTTTATCATATTCTTACCAATCATTGCGACAACATATTGATTTTTTTCGTGAATCTCCCGAAAATGATAGAGATCAGTCTTAAGACCCCATCCCAACTAACAATTTTCGCAATGTAAACGCTTTACTCATTTCATTTATAGAGTCAAAATTCCTGAAGTGGACCACTGATTTTTCACAAATCATTGGATTCCATTCAAAATACGTCTATATATTTCTCTTACCACGACAAACAATAACCCAAAATATTTCGGCAAAATTCGCATTTAAACAAAAGTTATAAACAATTAAGTTTTTTTGACCCTTTTTCGAAAAAAAATCTTATCTCTAGATCGGGCCAATGAATTTTTCTCCAGTTTTGATATAATCACAAGAAGACATGTTTCTTCCAAAATCACTAAAATTTATTCATCAAAAATGTAATTTGTTTATAATAATTACAATTTTTTATAAACAAATGCAATTTTTTTGGTGTTCCCCGCGCGATACAAGATTGCTTTTTTTTAGAATTGTTCCCTGACTTTTTTCCCATACAGAACCGTTTCAACATTTTTGTCACCAGTATTGGGAGCCGAGTTATAGCAATTTTTGTAACGCGCCGCACCAAGTGCGCGGCGCCGCGACGCGCCGCTCGCGCGCGAAGCGAGTCGCTACGCGCTCTTGGTCCGAACTCGTTTCCTCGTTTCGTCTTTCCCGTGTCTTTCCCGATGCGTGAACGCGCGAGCGGCGCGACGCGGCGCCGTGCGCTTGGTGCAGCGCGTTACAAAAATTGCTATAACTCGGCTCCCAATACTGGTGACAAAAATGTTGAAACGGTTCTGTATGGGAAAAAAGTCAGGGAACAATTCTAAAAAAAAAGCAATCTTGTATCGCGCGGGGAACACCAAAAAAATTGCATTTATTTATAAAAAATTGTAATTATTATAAACAAATTACATTTTTGATGAATACATTTTAGTTGATTAATATTTGCATAGAAGTGACATTAGCGTTTATTGGGTGATGTTATTCAGTGCGACTGACAAATTGAATAATGGTTGTGAAAAAGTTGAGTAAACGCTCTCCAAAACCATTTTGCAGGCTTCTGCTTGTAGCTGTATCTGCAGCTTTGTTTCAGCTACTTTACAGCACAACGCTGGAAAAGTTGGCTTATAAAACTAAAAATGTTAGTTGGGATGTCTACCTTGGAATCGGTTCCGGATGTTCCATATGGTTAAACTTATTATCTACCATAACCATAGAATGCGACACATCAAATCACATCTACTCGACGAAATATGACCAATGGCCCTCAAAACGACAACCATAGAGCCACAAGGCCACCGTAGAACCGGTTCCAGATATTCCGGATTATTCCGGATTCGGTATGGTCATATTTGATATCTCTGATAACCATATCAAGCGACATATCAAATCACATCTACTCAACGAAATATGGTCAATGACACTCAAAACAACCGTATGGTCACCGTAGAAAAAATTCTAGAAATTCCGGATCATGGTTCCACATGGTCAAATTTGATATCTCCAATAACCATTTCAAGCGACATATCAAGTCACATCTACTCAACGAAATATGATCAATGGCATGCAAAACGACATCCATAGAGCCATATTGTCAGAGTACAATCAGTTTAGGATGTTCCTGATTATGGTTCCACATAATTAAATTTGATATTTCTCATAACCATAAACCATATCAAGCGACATATTACATATACTAGACGAAATATGGTCAATGGCACTCAAAACAACAACCATAGAGCCATATGGTCACCATATAACAAGTTCCAGTTATTCAGGATTATGGTTCTAAATGGTTAAATTTGTTACAGTATATCAAACTATATGTCAAATCACATCTACTCGACAAAATATGTTCAATAGCTCTAGCAATTAATAACAGAGCCTTATGGCCACCGTAGAACGTATAAAATCACATCATATAGCCGATTTAAGATGATCCGAATTTAATATGGCTAAACTGAATCCGGCAGATCTGAAGTCGATGTCAACAGAATATCAGAAACATGAGTGAAGGTGAATCGACGATACATTATGGAGCGGCGGACACGAAAGCAAGTGCTGGATTAGATCCAGGCAAGATATTGCAGCAGAGGCAGCAGTCATGGCAGTGGAGCTGGGAGCAGAGCCTCAACAAGAACATCAAGCTAGTCGATAGGAGTTCGACCAGAGACCAGGTCAAAATAAAAACAATCAGCCACCCAGCATGGAAATCTTTCATGTTTTAAGGGGGAAGGGAAGTTGGCGAATTAACAAGGAAGGGAAGTTGGCAAATTAAGGGGGAAGGGAGGTTGACGAATATTCACAGTACATACAAAATGTAATATATTTGTATGAATGATTGTTTATGGAGGGGGAGGTGAGGTTTAAACGCTCTAAAAAACTGGTCTTGTGGAGTGTAGATAGTGCCTAACATCACATTAGGTACATGAATGTTTCCTCTAATCGGTTATATGAAACTGGCTGATAGACTGATTCCATTGGAGTCTGTCCCTAAACTCGACGCAGATCGTTTTATAGAGAATTTAGACGTGAAGACATTCTTTAATACATTTTTAAAGTGTTTGCCAACCCCTGAATAAGGACTATTGATACCAAATATTTGGAATCTTAGAACCAAACAATAATAGATAACGGATTTTCTTGTATCCAAACGTTTTTTAGAACATCTGAAACCGTCCTGTGAAGAAAACTGGCCACACGGTTTGGGCCAAATACCAGTCTAGCGATAACGCCATATCGCTGTTAGGTAAACGGAGGAATTGAAAGAAGAACAGTAAATAAAAACAAATCGAGACCTAAAGTATATGGAATGTTTATAAGCGAGTAAATTAAAAACTTTTATTATAGCGGAATTACTAATGTAATTAAAATAGTGTTGATAGAAGTGTAATTGTTCAGTTAGAAAATTGCACTACCAGTAATTGAGGGTAAATTTGTTGAGTTACAGTTATGAAAAACGATGATATAAAATTACTACTTTATCTAGGTTGGATAGCACTGGAAGACAAAACTGAATCTAAAATTACAGATACCGTAAACTAGTGACTAGAAAGGTGGACAAAGATCCCGACTAGAAAAGTAAGTAATCCATGAATTTATCGCAAGATTTGAATTATGTGCGATTGGGACTAATTATATAATGATATCCAGACTAGTGTTGGAACAAAAGTAAAAGCTTCAACGCACCACTCGTAGGACGAGATAATAAGGAAAACTATCTATTGTAAGTTAATTGATGGATTTGATTATGTGAAACTAATGTAGGATTAAACTTTGCAGTTAAAGCTGCGTAAATCAGCTGCTATAAAAAGTTAGTGCAATCTTTAAGTAGTAATCCGAACAGTCCACAGGGTGCCCATTTTGTTTAATGATTTTTAATTCGAATGTCGATTGTGCTCAGTCGGTTAAGCCACAGCTATAAAGCAAGACCATGCTGAAGGTGGCTGGATTCGATGCCCAGTCCTGTTTATGATTTTTTTTCCGGTTGGAAAAAATTTGGAAGAACACTAAGTTGAGAACTGGCGTTGAGTCCAGAGGGGACGTAACAGTCAAAAACAAGTGGTGATAAATAATTCGTCGATGATATTTTTTTCCTTAGGTTTGTTTTCCGTCGATCTTGTTTTCCGTGCTGAGCACCAATGCTACCGATGCCAGGGAGGCGTGATCAGAGATGTTATGATGATAAGATACTGATTCTGATACTGATTAATAATGAATTTGCAGTATGTAAACCCATTACCTGGATCATCAGAAAGCTCTATTCATGTTTCCACTGCCACCATAAACAAAAATATTCAAACTGATTTTGTTTCATGAAGATGTGATTAGATATTTCACTTGTCATAAGCATGAGAGACAATCATTTCGACCATATGGAACAACAATCCGGAATATCCAGAGCCGTTTCTAAAGTGGCTATGAGAGATGGTTGACCATGTAGAACCATGATCCGGAATATCCAGAACCAGTTCTACGGATTCTCGATATGGTTATGAGATATTTTGTTTTCCGTCGATCTTGTTTTCCGTGCTGAGCACCAGTGCTACCGAGGCACCAGGAATGCAGCTCCCACACCTGGACCCTACCTATCGACCCATCAACTCATGAACCGGGGACCAACGGCTTTAGTTCCCTTCCGAAGAAAGGCGTGATCAGAGATGTTATGCCTCAGTACATCCCGGCGGCGCCGACTGGGATTGAACCCAGGCCTGTGGGGTGTCACGTTTACCACTACACCACCGGCGCCGTTGTTATGAGATAATGTATGCATTAAAAAATGGACTGATTTTAGCGATTTTTCATGCGATTACCCTGCCACTGGTTCTATGGTGGCCATATGGCTCTATGGTTGTAGTTCTGAGTTACATTGGTCATATTCAATATAATAGATGTGGTTTGATATATCCTGAACCGGTTCTACCATAGAGGTAACTCTAAGACTAGTAGGTTCCGAAGAAACGTGCTGAACTTTTTGGCTCAACTCTGGTAATATCTTCGGTCCCAAGCTAATCGATGCACCCCACGAAGCATAGGAAAATCCACGAACCCCTCATTTTATCTGTCAAACTTTCACAGCGAATCAAAACAAACATTGTGTAGTACTAGAATTTTGACTAGAATGCGGCACGTTAATCGATTTGCTTGGGACCAATAGGCTAGTCAAGTAGTGAGCCAATAAAAAATTATACGTTTCCACCGGTTGGTTCTACTGTGACCATATGGCTCTATGATTGTTGTTTTGAGTGCCATTGGTCATATTTCGTCGAGTAGTTGTGAATGGATATGTCGCTTGATATGGATATCAGAGATATCATATTTGACCACATGGAACCGTAATCAGGAATATTCGAAACCGGTTCTGCAGTGAAAATAAATATTTAAAACATTTCTCACGTGAAAGCACTTGAAGATTAGACGTAATATGTTTAATTTATCTTCCATCAACATATTTATCTAAAAAAAATAACGAAAACGGGACATAACGTATACTGCACAAAATGAAGCGATTCTAGTGTCGGTGAAAGGGATTGAAAGCCATAAGGAGGTTTCGTTTCATCTCGATAATCGACGATACTTTCATTGAAAGTGATGAGCATAGCAACGACGAGAAAATCCATAGCGTACTTCTTTTTCATTTTCGTTTCGATCTGATAGTCTAGCTAGGTGTTATAGAAATGATACGTTGAACACTAGACTGATGCAAAATTTGAAATTTTCGCTCCACAGTGCTTAAACGGTTCTAAATTGGGTCCTGTTTAGCCTCTACTTTAGTAAGAAACTGACTTGGCACAAACCATTTAAAGTTTATATGGGAATTACTATGGGAAAACTTATGTTTTGTTCATATCTATCTAACAATTGACCACATCACTATGCTTTTAGAAATGATAGCAGTGATTGTAGCAAATTTTTCCAGCTTCAACTTTGTTGAAAACCACTTTTCAATCAAATGCAAGGAACAAAAGTTATTAATGATTCAAGTCACTAATGTCTTATGATTATGCTCATTCAACTATTCAGCAGGCAACATTGGTGATTCTGGTGCGAAGAATAGAGCACAAATATCATGGCTACTATGTCACACTGCAGAATACAGTGTTGCCTACAGAACAGCTGCTTGATCATGCCAAAAGATTATCAATCTCTTAAACAATTAGTAACAATTTAATTTGACATTTGGCTGAAAAACGATATTCCGCAAAGTTGTAGCTTAGAAAATTTCCCGTAAGAATAGTCATAGAAAAGCAATATGGAAAATGGGTAGAAGACAATGAACAAAAAGTTTGGTAAAGTAATTTCCATATAAACTTTGAATAGTTTGTGCCAAGTCAGTTTCTTACCAAATGAGTTTAAATTTTGGGAGGCTAATCAGGACCTGATTTGAAACCGTTTGAGCACTGTGGAGCGAAAATTTCAAATTTTGCATCAGTCTATTGAACACGTTGTATGAAAGAGACAAAACTTGGGCTCATTTTAGAACTACGAAAATGTAGAGCCCTGGGTGCAGCAGTGTTGCAGCAGATGGCGTTATTGCAGCAGATGCAATAAATCTTAAGGCAATTTCCTGGAAACGGGTTCCCGTATGGTGTGATCTATTTTTTATTAAAATAATATTTAGCTGGCCTTTTGTAAAATAAATTAGCTCGATTTCAGGAACCTAGTCAGATTTTCCGGAATCAGGTATCGTTACGCATTTTTGAAACCGGCTTCCCGGGATGTCCGAGGTAGACAATGCTACACTAGGAATGTATGGACATACAGTTTGGTTTTCCCATAGTCAATTCCATACAAACTTCATACGGTTCATGATAAATCAGGGTGACCAAGAGAATTTTGTTTCCAATGCAATTTAGAGCAGATTTGCAATGAACTCTAGAGATAACACCAAGGTATTTCAGAGAAAATGTCCTAGGGAGTTTTGGGATGAACTCTAAAATATGTTTGACTTAAATTCCAAGTCAATTGTTAATTTATTTCGTCAAACAAATGTAGACTACATATACTAACACACACTTTTCTAGCTCTTAGAGATAAACCTCTAGCAGTTAATGTTTCTCTTAATGTAGCTTTATGCATAGTTACATCAATAATCTCACAGTATTTATTATAGACAGTCATGATTGTACCATTTTTTCCATAACCTATGTCCTATGAGGTGATAATTTTCAACACGCTTGATGGTGCAAAACAATTTAAACTTGCCAATAAATTTTATTAATTTACGCGCTGTGAGATTACATCATTGACAAAAGAGATCATGGCAATTTCTCTTCGTTTCTAAGTATTTCAATGTTGATCAACATGCAACGGGATTCATAAGAATGGAGGGAAAAAGAGGTGCAACCTCGTTTCCTAAGAGCGAATAACAACAATTGTTTTTGATCTGATTCTATACGACTATTTGAATGGAGCCCAAACTACACTACAATGAGAATTGATCGAACGTAAGCTACGTAAAGTGTTTTTCACGTTACTCCAAGCATCCGCTGTTCGGTAATTTTTGAACTTACAAAACTTTAGAAGACAAAAAATAGAAAAAAAAAATCGCGTGTTTAAATTTTCCGGAAAATTTTAATTGAAGGTTTAGTATTTTCTGGAACATCACGTACTTTGAAAATTCCTAACTCATGAACCAATGAAAATTTTCTATGGATTTTTTACCTTCTTCAATACTTCTTATCTTTTTCTAATCCAAATTTAAAAGTGGTGCTTCTTAACGGATTAGAGCTATGACCACAAAACTAACGTCCTGGAACATTTAGTTTCAACTTCGCTGGTTTTTCCGAAATTACTATAATACTTTGAAAATCCATAACTCATGAACCAAGTATCATAGAAAAAAGACTGTTATAGTGAAACGATAAGGAAATTATTTCAGCAATCAATTCAATACATCATCCAAACCATATAAAATATAAACCGAAAAATGTTTACAAGAAGATTTTCACGTTGGAGGAAAATTGCAACGAAAACCATTTTCCGAGCGATGATTTTTTATCAATAACTTTTCTCTTATTTCACTGGTGATAATTTCAGATAATTTTGAGTATTTACCGAAAAGCACATGGCCGAAATTCCAAGAATATCATAAAACACACAAGAAAACGATAATTTTTGTAACGTTTCTATGAATTCATTAATATTTCGGTCATATCTGTCACTCTGGTCACTCTGAAATTTTCACCAGTGAAAGATAAAAAGTTTTTTTTTTGTTCACATAATCATAAACTGTAAATATGTGCAAAATTTCATTAAATTCGGAGACCCTACGGCCAAAACCTACTCGATACTAAAAAAAAACTCCACTAGTGACATCTACTGCTGAAATCAGTCAACCAGGAAAAATATGCTAAGCCACAGCCAAAAACCGGGAATTTAAATTATAAAATCCAGTGGTTACTCTGGTTTTGAAAAGAAAATGTTTCCTTGAATTATTAAATTGTGAGAAAAGAACAAAATCCTTTCAAAACAAGCCAAGAAAATTAAAAAAGTTGGAAGGGTTGTATACTAGATACGACCGCAGGGTTGGCGTTGGATAACGTCTGTTATGTGTTGTACTTAATTGTGTATATTATATTTTAGGAATATTCCTTAATAACTCTTTTGCGAAAGTTTGGTGGCCCTGAACAGGGCCGTTTTGTTGGGCTGATGTTGTTGGATTTGCTCTACTCTGTCGCCCTGGAGGAGTTTTGGAATGATGTTGGTAGTTCGAAGACAGACAGCATCTCCCCTTCCAGCGTTCCCACACCCCAGTATAGTCCCCAAATTTAAGTGTAACTGTGATATTCTGGAAAGAAATTGTCTTCAAAACTAACTCTTTGTCGAATTATTGGTGGCCCTGAAAAGGGCCGTTTTGGTTTTTCTTGATAATGTTGTGGCCCTGAAAAGGGCCATTTTTGCAACGCGCTCGGCGTAGTTGCCCTTGCGGAGCAGACGGTGAATACGACCGACTGAAAACTGCAGCAGCTGGGCATTCCATGACGGCGGCCCAGTATACCGGAGCACTGGCACCAACGCACTCGGCGTAGTTGCTCTTTCGCCCCTAGGCTCTGCTGCCGCTGCTCTGCTGCCGCTGCTCTGCTGCCGTTGCTCTGCTTCCGCTGCTCTGGTACTGCTGCTCTGCTGCTTTGCTGCTGGGTCGACGATCGGATAGACAATAATGGAACGGGCGACCTTGTTGGACGCTTATAGAGTAGAACAGAAAATATCAGAGGTGTCAGATACTCGCATCTGATCTCTCGGTTGGAGAAAGTATAAGAATATAAAAAAAATCAATCGATTTTCACCATCTTTAGACAATGGTTTACTTTTAACCATTTTTCAATAGTTTACAGAATGAAATCAATAGTTTTGAAACATTCAGCAAATTGCTAGAAATATTTCCAATCGATTGATGCCACTATTTCGTAAATCTATCGAGAGACGGTTGAGTTATTATCGTTCAAAATCTTTCAATTTTTCGTAACGCATCCAAAATTACTGTTTTCAATTTTGTACCCCCGTATGTTGCCGAAAGACGTTATCCAACGTCAAAAAATAATAAGAATAACTAAAAAACTGCTCATGTTTAAAAGAAGGAAACCTATTTAATTGGGGTCTAATAAAGTGCAACACTCTAATGACAAATTCCATCCCGTAAAATTTCTAGACCGGACCGGGAATCGAACCGACCCACCTTCTGCGTTGTCTTGCTTCATAGTTGTGCCTTTACCGACGGAGCCTAAATGAGGTTAAATTACTTCTTATCCCAATTCCGTGTTCCTGCTGCCACAATAGTCCCAAACGATCCAAGCGATCACAATACTCGCTACCCGACTCTGTTGTACAGGGCCGGCTTATATAAGAGAGCGAAGCTTACCCGAGAAAGGGAGGTAGAAATATATTCGATTATAGCAGAGAAAAATACTGTGTATAGAAAACTAAATATAATATTATAATACATATTTTCACAGAAATGTGCACAGGCAGAAGGCCGTCGTCGTCGTCGTCGGTCGCCGCCGTACACTGGCTCTGGCTGATAGCTTTGGCTTTATAGGTAGAGCACAGGCAAGCACCAGAGTTTTGTGAAACAGCACCGAACACCGCCAAGTCGTCGAGAGGCCCCGATCAGAGCCAGTGCCAGAGTCGTATGTTGCAAAGAGACACAGACACAGCGCACAGCACAGAGGAGAAAGATGGTTTGTGGATGATGCTGGGTGGGGGTTGGGATGGTGGTTGGTGGCGGCGGCCGGTGGTGTTCGGCCGGGTGAGGAGGACATGAATAATGGGGGACGGAACGGGCGCGCACAGAGCACAAAGCAAGCAAGCGGTTCGAAATGATCTCTCAGGGGTTGTACACGGCTCAGCTTTGCAGTGCTACGGTGCGGTGCGGTTGGAATACAAGGTAGAAGACACAGAGAGAGAGGTGGCAGCAGGCATACCAGAGCGGCAAAAAACAGGGTGGGATTACGTTTGGATTGGGAATTTCTGCTTGCTGGAAAGGTATTGGACTGTTTGTTTCGGGGAAGGCAATGTTGGGTTTTGAGCAAACCGAGTTACGATTTCGGGTGGTAGTCGACTGCTAGTTGTTGGGAAGGTGGTTTGAAGGTTTCGGTACAGGCTCGTTTGAATGTGGATATGAACGAATGGTTGGCAATGTTCAAATGCGGAAAACAGTCGGTGTAGAGGAAACCTATACATCTAAGCCGGGGCACAGACACATTCGCACAGACCAGGTAGAAGAACGAGTACATAAAACTGAGCTCTGATGGATATAGCAATAGCGTTCGCTCTCTTTATACCCGTAGTAGAGGCACCGAGCACCGAGTGTTGTGTGTTGTGTTCGAACAGAGCAGCACACTGTGCGAAGCTGTATGTGGTGTATAGTAGGTATACGCGCGGGTTGATGATGAAGGAAAAATAAAATGAACGACAAGGCAACCGACCGAACGAGCGACCGACGGATGGGTCTGACTGCAAGACTGAAGCGAATGGTAGATTAGTAACATTTTGTGCGCTGCATGATATAGGCTGACTACACCGAGAGACTGTACGAGGCGCTTTTTCTATTCCCTAAACATAGCACACAGCATTTTTACGAGCGAGCGAGCGAACATCGTACGTAACGTCAAAACAGGCATCCAAGGAGCCGTAGACTATTTCGCGTACGCTGAGCCAGAGGTTTGATTGGAAGATTTTTTTCCCCGGAAAATTGTTGAATGAAAAGTACCGAATTGGTGAAAAGTGTTCAACTGTTCAAATACCTGGATTGGTTTGCCATAGTGCGACAAGAGATGTTTTGTAAAGTGTCGGTGGAAAAAGGTCCAAAATAGCATGTGAATTGTTCCCGTCACCTAAGTGAAGACTAGATTGAAAATCTAGGAAATTGGTGCAAATTTAAAAAAAAAACGGTTTTACACAAGAAAATTCGTAAAATAACAGTGCGTAGTGTGAGAAGTGAATCTATCAAGAAGGAGGTCCCAGGAGGAGATCCGGTTGATCCGTCGACAGTACAATTCAGTGTGATGTTCCCGGCAATGATCGCAGCAGTATTCTAATCCTTTGGTTCCGTAAAAAAGTCGCATGAACAGGTACGTTACCTCGCATTTCCCGGCAGCACAAAAAATCGCAGCATGCTGCAATAAACTGTCGCACAAAAATCGTTTGTAAACAAACTTTCTTACCACCCCTCGGCATGGCCACTGACTCTCACCCTCGCCGCGCCGCCGTCCCTGTCTAGTGATAGTGTGTGCATGGTGAAACCGATTCCGATAAAGTTTGAGTGCTTTGAGAGTTTCGATCGCGTGCTTATTGGGTGGCTGGCAATAGAAGAGGATGGAAATGACATTCGATCGGCTCAAGTAGTGCACACAGGGTAGAGGTGTAATTTCGCGCGCGTGAGAGAGAGAATATTGTAGGTACACATTAGCAGCAAGAGCGCAACAACTTGGTACCTATGCAATGCGAAGGAGGAAACCAGCCAAAGCAGTTCATTTTTTGTTGTTTACAGCCTCGCGAGTAATTGGCTCGGTACAAGAATTAACGGAAAACGCACACACAACAACGGACTCGCTGTCAAACTGTGCCGATAGTGCAGCTTTATACGAAATGTGTACTGTAGTATTTTCCTACCATGGGTGTAAGAACGTTGTTTGTAACTCCTTTGCTTAAATGTTATAACATTTTTGAATTCATCAGTTTTGCCCATGGCTGATAGAACATTTTAAATGTGATATTTCACTCCTTTGCTTAAATTCTATGAAACTTTGATTTCATCATTTTTTCCTTGTTGAATCAAGTTAAAATTAGCTGAAGTTTGTTTTCTTTCAGAAATATATATACAAGATCAGTCGATAATACTTCCTATTGGAAACCACGATTGTCTACGAAATGTTCCTGGAATCCGCAAAGACGTCACATGTTTCGTCTAAACCTATAAAAGAAGCGCATTCTTATTGTTTATTTACTTTTTCTTCCGTGTCCTTTTCCGCTTGGTTTCTTGAGTCCAACCAGCCCAAGTGGGTGGTTGGACTCAAAATTATCTCATTACTCTTTGTTTGTTTTTTCCTATGCACATAGCATAGCAGACATAGACGCCTGGAGGGAGCCGGACGAGCTCGAGTGAATGAATGAATGAATATTTATTTGCATTTGGCCGATATAAGAATGAACGCGGAACAACAGGGAAGGATACGAAGATTGGAAGGACGTTTGACTGATAGGCCGCGCAGTGAATGAAACGTCAGAATTTCTTTTTCGCGCGCGCTTTTCGGTTCTATGTGCCTCGTCCTAGCCTGGCCTAGTGTGTACGAGATTTATGATTATGGTGCGCGGTGAGAGCGCGTGCGAGCATTCCATATTTATTAGGGTGCTGCACGGAGGAGCATAAAACTCAGCCAGGAAGGAGAAGCAGCAATCAAAGGTCGCATGCAGAGGAAGAAGCATGAATACCAAGAATGATGGAATGATTTTCGTTCACGTATGTATGTATGCTATGTAGCATGTACTTCGGGGTTTGCATCTATCGTGTGCAACCAGCAAGGTTCACAGGAACAGGAATTATGGCTTGTTTTAATGGGGAGTTTTTAAGCGCCATCGTCAGAAAGGTGGTTGTTTTCGTTTTACGGTAGTTTGTTTACAGGTGATTCCAGATGGATTACTGCCGTTTTAAAATCTGCCCTTTTGGGGTGGCGTGAGGTGAGGGAACACGCGGCTCGTTCTGGGAAGAATTATTCAAATCGGCTAGCTAGATTTCTTAGAGATGGTGGTTGGCCGCAGTTCTAATGGCCAATGGAAATTGCGTGATTTGCATTTATGTGCGAAACGTTTTAACTTAGAATGGGATAGTCAAATTGAACCGTTACTGACGGACGAATGCTTTAGATACGACAGGACGATGAAGTTAGGTCTTTATTTTAAGGTTTTCGTAGGCGAAATCTGTGGTAATGATGCGACAGGTACTCAGGTCAGTTGCATAATAAAGATTTCAACAAATGTCTGTGAGTCGTGAGATTATGTGTTCCCATTCTAGAGGGAATTCGAATGTCGGATAAAAATGTACCAAATAAGACCTTGAAATGTAATTTCTACCCTGCAGATTTGAAATGTGGTTTCAAAGGATTTCATAATCGGCACATTGATTCAGAAGGTTTTCAGGGAGACTGATTTGTGCATTCAGTATCGACATCTCGCTCATGAAATTCAGTGACTAATACCAATGCAAAATTCTCCTGGTGAGGAAATCTGAAAATCCTCACAGAACGAATTTGATTTCCATCTATGTCCCTAACTTGAACCGAGGTTGTTTCCTGATTTATATCAATTAATGATAAATTTACAAACAGACTCAAAAGTTCATAGACTCAACTAAACTCACTTTGAAGATAATATACCGGAAGGTCTTAATAAAATGGGAATTATGTATATTTGATCCTGAAAAGCCCATTCGCTTTTTCCTCCATATAAATTATCTTTTCGATAGAATCTACAATTTATATATAAAAAATTACTATCCATTTTGAGATTGTAGAAAAACGACGTAACTAATTGCTCGTTCACCGTGAACTGGTGGCCATTTTCGATAAATCGACGTCACAAAAGTACTTACGTCGATTTGAATATTTTCTCAGAAACTATTCTCCTATGACCCTTCATTTGAAATATCGCTTCTGAGTTTTAACTCGAAAAAGATTATGGATAGCTCATTCGATAAAAACGCAGCTCGATTTCCCTGTATATATAGTGTGACTTGCCACACAATTATACTAATGCAAACAATGGTACAGGCTTATAAAGCTCTCAACTAATGATTTGGAAGTGCATCTAGAACACTAAGTTGAAAGCCGACGTAAAGTTCCAGTAGGGACGATATAAAGCCATGGAAGAAAAAGATTATGGTCACTTCCCCAGGGGCATCCAGAACATATTAATGTGTGACATATTGTGACACCGACTGATTCCACAAATATTCGTTGATATTGCGTTATATGGAACCCCGGTATGCCATCTCGATCTCGTCAAGCTGAGTCACATGGTGTATGACACTGACATGGTATTTTCCAAGCGGTATGTATGATTCGAATTCTTTGCAAAGTCAAATAACCACTCTCAATTCTGTTTTTGCGCGATGTTTTTCGTCTCTATTTTTGATCATGTGACAGCCAAATTTAATGCAACTTGTTTAAAAAAAATCACAATAAAACCAAAGAAAAATCTGGTGTTTTAGAAAAATGCTGTTCCTATCCTGCATGCCGTGAAAATAGAAATAATGAAAATCGCGTACAAACAGAATTGATTGTATTAGATAAAACATGTGTTTTAACATTTACAAATTCATGTAAATTTAGGTGCTCTGATATTAACATATACGAGCGTCAATTTTGACATAAAATAGAGTCATAAGAGCCGCGCATTTCTGATCAATCAAACGTACTATTGATTACTGTCCTATGATCACATTGATTGGGACAAGCAATATTCAATTTAATTTGGCTAAGTTTTTTGCAACAGAGAAAAGCCAAAACTGGATTCTACTACTATCATAAAAGAAAAGATTGCAGCATAATCCAAGCTACTTAAATGTGAATTTTTTTAAGTAAGTTACGGAGCAATAATTACATTGAAAAACTAGCAAAATTTAACGATAACGATGCAATAACTCCGACTTGTTGCCAAGTGATGGAGCGTTTTCATTTTAAAATTCATGGAAAATAGTAGCTGTGTTTCGTCTTCGATGAAGACTGTCTAGAATTGACCATTTGGTTGCTTTTAAAACTCATCAGCGAAGATCCCCAAATTAATGAGGTTGCAAGACTTCATGTGGACCTCAATGTGGCTAACAATCGATTTAGGTGTCAGTAGGCTACTCGTCAAATCATACACATTTGAGAAATGCTTCTCAGGTGATTGAGATAAAACATTCTTAAATCAGAATGCCATGCTTCTAAAAATGTTGATTTCTCCCTATCACAAAAAAATCGTGGTTCGTCGCTAAACTGAGCTCAATCGCGCATTGAAATCCCGATCGAGTCGATCAGTTTCTGGACCTGAAAACTATTCCAAACATGTCACCCTTACATAGGCGTCCCTCACACGCTTTGCAATGCTATCATTTACACCCCGTAATGCCACTCCGAACCGAGTTGGCACTCACGTTCTGTTTACGCTGCATTGCGTACACCGCATACCTACTCAAACAAAACAAAACAAAAAAAAAGGCCCGAGATACATACCGAAAACAGTATGTTTTGTTTACAACCCACCTCGGTGCTGTTATCAACACTTGCACGTCGGATCCTTCATTGTTGTCCCTCTAGTCGCTCATCGCAGATAATCGCGAAAACAAACAAAAAATTCTCTCCATTCTCTCCGATTACCATCACCCAAAAGCAGCACAACATAACTCTCTTTCTCTCGACGCTAGTTTCGCGCGCGCATGCCTAAGCACCCTTAAATGAATAATTAACCGTAATTAACTTCAATAGAAGTTCGTCGTCGTCGTCGTCGTCGTCAATGAACCCCTTCGGCCCACTTCGATTCGACCCGCTAGTATGCTCTTTCTCTCTCCGCGCCTGCTTTGCTTTTTCTCTCATTCGTTCGGATCTCCTCGTAATCCCTATCCGGATATCACCGAATGTGATGCACTTCATCGTTCATTTATTTACTATGCTTTTTTTTTGTTTTGTTCTTAATGGCCTTTCCTCGTCGCCGCCGTATTGATTTTCGCTCGAGAGCGAGCGATCAGCGATCTCTCGCGCTTGATTGAAACTCCTTCGCCTTCCGTACACGATCATCGACCGACAACCGGGAGAGTGATATCATCAGCATCTGTGTTTACCGCGATCTAAAACAATTATCGTTAGATGCGCTCTCGGCTTTTATATCGACTTATTTATTTTTTTACTCTGAAAATGGTGCTCACGTGCGAACGATCATCCCGCACTTTTTGATTCGACAGCTGATCGCGCTCATGCCGTCGCTCCTTCGTCCCCATTCGCCGGGTCGTCGGGTTATTTGATTAGCATTTGCTCGCTCACATGTGCGGAAGCACGTGTGCGTTTCTTGTTTTGCAAATGTATAACAATAAACAAATTTCTGTCCTCCTTCCCCGGCCAGTTCGGAGTCTTTGCATGGAATGGGCGGGGGGTTTCTCATTCATGACTACCGGCATATGGCTGGCTGCCTGCCTATGCGCCTATAGTACAACCCGATGAGACGTGCGGTCACTCGCACTGGCAGACTACTTCCGTTTTCCACCTCCAGCATTCGTGCAATATTTCTCCGATACGCGCGCTTTTACGAGGAATATTCACTTACTACTCATATATCAGATCAGCACAGGAGGACGTGTGCTGCATGTGCGTAAGAGTCTTTTCTCATTTTCTCTCGGCGGACCTCCACCGCTGTCTGTAACCCCTTAAATATGCCTACTCCAGCCAGGACGGACAGGACCGGCGGTGTGCGATGCGGACCTCTGTGCAGTGCGATGCGTGTGTGTCTACGCTCTCTTCCGATTCTCCTAATGTATATCGCATGAACTGGCGTGTGTTGTATATGCTAAACATCCCGAATCAAACCCGTCCCTCCACACTTCCTGCCACCCGCCCTCTGCACCGGGTTCAGCCAGACTAGGCCTACCGTCCAACCACTAGGGGACGATTGCGATTGGCCTAAATTCGTGACGCAAAATTTTAGTGAAGCACCGACAGAAAGTGTCGAAAACTCGAACGAACAAACGGACGGACGGAGCAGGGTCTTGTTCGTATATATTTTAATATTTTCCCATTAGAATGTTTTCGGGAGAGGAGGCAAGGCCGGCACGGCACAACCGGAACGCACACGCAACCAGAGGCAAATTCATTTTCATTCATTCAGCTTTTCCCGGATTGGGAACTTCTCGCTGCTAGTAGGTACACGCTCCCAAACCTATGCCATTCCGCATCTTATTGGTCGTGAAAAGTTTGCTGGCACTTGGAAGACTAGGGCTACCATCGTTTTTCTCGCTTTGAGGTGGATGCAAATCGAATGCTTGGTTTCTGAGATATCGTTGAGTTGCCTTAAAATTCAACGCGTTGGCTGAGTTACAAGCTTCTCAGTGACTACCCATCCGATTTCGATGATATCAAGCGTCAATAGTTAATCCAATAGGATTTCCGCTATCCTTCGAGCCACAAGCAATTAAAAACAATCCTTCTCGACTGGTTACCCTACCTGGTCGTTCGTTGCGTTCGCCAATTTTAGTTAGTTGCACTCTTTAACGAGAGAGAGAGTGAGGAAAAGAGAGCGAAAAAGTGTGTGTGTGCACTTTCCTGTTTGGTGTTGCTGCTGCTTGCTGCAATTGTTGTATTCTACATCATTTCTTTCGGTCAATCGCTCTTTCCATACTCTCCAAGTAGCACAAAAATGCTCTTCTCCTCATTCAATCCGGCTCGCATGGCACGATGTTACGCTACACTTTGTTATTATTATATCCGCTGGACCAAGTGCATCTTCCGAGAAGAACCCACCCAGCGCCCGGTCCCCACCTCCTCCTCCCTTCCCTTTTATGCCGTCGTTATCATAAGAGTCTGTTTCGGGTCGAAAATAAAAGGAATGAAAAATGCTTGATTGTCGCCATCTCTCTCAATTTTCCCAATTTCCTTCTCCTCATTCTCAGCCTTCTCGAGGAGTGGATAAACATGATTCTGCCGAGATGACGCGCTTTGGGTGCGATAGTTGTTATAGAGCATTGCTGAACCCAAAAGACTGGTTTCGGCATTCGAGTTCCTCTTTTCGATTTCCTCTTTGGGCTTGAGATTCGTTCGTGTTCGATCGGTTCCTTAGTTGGATTTTTGTCCGTTGCTTCTCCTTGCTTTGTCAGAACATATTTGCCTGATCAGCATATGAACGATGCGTTCCTCGACTCGAGTCGAGTGAGTTGAGGGTTTCTCATTTCCTTTGGGTTTTTTCCCTTTCTTCATTCGCTCGTTTCTCCATTGCATTAGCTTTGATACTCACATCTCATGGACGACGAAGGAATGTTTTGTGCGCTGATGCGGCTGCTGCTTGTCAGTTATGCCCCGCTGTCTTTTCTCCTCCCTCCGCTTCATCGGCACCACCCTGATTGCTGTATGCGGATGAAAGAAGCGGATGAGGAGACGCCGAAGCGTTTGCCGTTTTTGCGCTTGCTGCTGCCCTCTTCGGTCGCTTCTCATGTGGAAACTTTTCTCGTTCCTTTCTCTTTGGAGTCGTCCGTTTCGACTTTGTTTGTTAGGTTGGTTTTTTTTTTTTGTTATTGCTTCTTTCACTGCCTTTCTGAAGTATGAAGCTCTCTTCCTTCGGGTGAAATGATGATCTTTCTGCAGCAGCGCTTACAGTTTCTTTCCTCTCGAACGAAATGTGGGAAGAGGAAACTGTTTGCCGGTGGGCAGTATTGTAATTGTTAGCAAACGGATGGACATTGGAAAGGATATGCTTATTTTTGCAATAAACCAGTGATATCTGCATTGGCTGTGGTTAAGGGGACAGAGGACAAAAATCGTTTTTGTAAAATTCAAAAACGGCTTTTTTTCATTTTAAACCAAAGTTCTGATAATGAAATTTTGTTCACTGTGTTCCGATTGTTAAGTAAAATACAGTGAACACTAGGGTGGGTCAAGTTTATACCGTGAATCACAACCCCTAGGTATTGAGGTCCACAACAGCTGTGCAAAATTTGAGCAAATTTGGTTATGAACATATGCTTTGCCACAATTTGCTTGACATAGAAAGCTCTCAATTCTAAACTGTGCAAGTGCATCTAGACCACTAAGTTGAGAGCCGCTACAGAAGCGTAAAAATCCTAGAAAAATAAGAAGAAGAAGAAGAAGAAAGTGGTTGGTTTAAGATCTCCTATACCCGTGAAGGGGCTGCCATTCTAGGAGTAGCTTCCAGGATAAACATTTCAAATCCAGCCGCTAGATGCCAATCAGACGCAGTTTGAGTCGCATCTCCATGGTGGATAGACGCTCGGTGAGGTGAAGAAGGCTCATGTACTTACAGCAGTACCAACTCGTTTGACGGGAGACTGTTTTCGGATATTGTGGTCCATGAACAGCTCCCGCTGTTTGTCTGGTAGCTAGCAGTTAAACTCCGCTGAGCCCTCTCTGAGTGACCTTACTCAAGCGGTATATCGGATCTGATCAGTGAACAATAATTTAGCTAGAAGACGTCAATGGTAAACCCAGACATCCTAAATTCAATACTACATTAATTGAAGGCACAGAGAACTTCTATGACTAGATCGATTCTCAAGACAAGCTCAGATCACTCCAAACCCAAGTAACATTGTAAGTTTTATCGAGCAGTTCAGAGCATTCTACAATTCTAAATCATGGTTTACAGAACCTTCATAAAACCAAAATTGTTACTTGGGAAGGCAAGTCTGACAGTCCTTTGGGAGACTTCAGTGCAGTTTAATATCAGAAGATTTTTAGAATTATACAGCCAGAAGAAGTTCCGAATTAGTAACCTGTTGATGATAGCATATTAATTATCAAGCTACCGAAGTCTGTAATTCAATCTCTTTTGCCTTCAGTCGTATGCAATCTAAAAAGACTAAGTTCCAAAACAATCTCATACGCTAGCACCTGTTCAAGCCCCTGGAAAGCTGCGGTAGTAAAAACAAGTGCACTTCTTCTTCAGAACAGTTCCCACTAACTATTCCCATCCGGCTGACTGGTTGTCGTCCCGGAGAGTAGTCGGTACCATTTGCTTAATTAAACTGACCCCAAACTTTCTCGGGCGACGGAGAGGGTGGTGGAACAACTGGAGCGATAATCAATTCAGATTCGTCTCCCAACCGAATGCGAACTGTATGGGATCGATTACGATCTCCTCTCTGCCTGCTGCTGCTGCTGCTGAGAGCGATCGAATCTCACACCTTGGAAAATTAGTAAACAATCCATACATTATGCAACTCCTCTCTACAGTAGTGGAAACTAGATTGCAATCTATACTAACTACCGAAAACTCGAGCACGACGACGAGGACAACGACGATGTGACAAACATCCCTCTCGGAAGGCTTCTCCGATGCTACCAAACGCTCGGGACCGGTTGAGTCGAGTCGACCGAGAGTCCTGACTGGTTGTTTCTGAAATTTTAATCAACCAAAGAGACATGGAAGGAATTATGGCGAGTGAGTGTGCAGAGGATGAATCACCCGTCCAAACGCCACCACCACCTCTCCTTCTCGACCGTTTGGAATGATCGTCATCAGAGCTGTGTGCTACACTGCTAAATCGACGTTATTCGATGGGAGTGGAATGGAATGTGGGGTATGGTAGCTCCTCGTTTCCTGCAAACACCTACCGTCCTACCGTCGTCCCAGTCGTTGGCTATCGTTCGTTGTTGCCATTCGGCGGAGGGATGTATGACGTCTCATTCTCTTGACTCTAGGGTGATTCTATTTTCGGAATAGAACAATATTCAAGTCTTTCCATTTCGCTTCTAGCTCAGTGCAGCTCACTCTCTGTCTCTCTCGCGTTCCACTGTGGTTCGTCGTTTTGTGTTGAATATCACCGGAGTGAGTAGGTTGTATGCTGGAATAAACCACCCCACACTGACGACCGGCCGACCCGAAACACCCCCCTGAAAGGAAGCAAGGATTCCAAACCGTGACAAGTGCGCAGGCGCTTTCCATTTGTTCCATTTCAGAGCACTATGCTGCTGCTGCTGCTTCGCACATAAATGGGATTCTGTGTTCTTTTTGGCATGTTGCTGTTGTTGGCGAAAAACAAAGCCATATCGCAGGGGCGACGACGACGGTGACGACTGTGGAAGGATAGAGGGAGGAATCATTATCTCACACCTCGCCTCTCGCACACCGGGTCGGTCGCTGGTAGGTAGGTGGCCTGCTTTTCACATTTTGCCAACCCAACGCAACGGAGCAATAGAGGAGTCCCTTTGTGCGCTAGCTGGCCGGGAGCACATAAGGAGGAGCATTTTCCCGATCACCCGCCTGATCCTCGGGAATTGATATGTATTTGAGAGCCTGATGATGAGCATTCGTTCGTTCGGTGTGACCTGAAAGCCCATCACGGACTCGGGGGTGGATGCGATCATCATTTATTCGGTGCACACTGTCTGTGGGGAGGTACATACCGTGGTTGTTTTCCGTGAAAAATAGAATAGCAAGCATGCTTGAAACTTTAAAACCCGAAAAATGTTGTATGTTTTAACGCTACAATAGAGTGATAATGCTTTCGTTTTTCCATTTGTCAGGTTCGTTGGACAAATAAAATGAAAAATTAAAACCCATGCAGCTTGGTTTTTGCGTGGGACCACCAACGGCGGTGGCGGGAAAAATGATTCCACGAATCATTTCTGCTTTTCCCGCAGAATCCTAGTGTGTAATACAAGCCGTCGCGTCGTCCGTTATCCATGCGAAATGAGATTTTGTTCCACTTTCGTTCCATCTTCTGTGGGGTTGCTTGAATGTACCAAAATAAGACACATCGACCCCTCAACGGCATCTGACGACGACGACGTCGTCTAGTGCGATGACGACGGCCACCGACTACGAGACGTCGTTGGCCTCCTCCTTCTTGGAGCGAGACTGGAAAAAGGATATGAGAAATCAGCACACGTGTGCGATTTTTGCTACCAACAATCCATCCCTCGCCCGAAACACTCGGCTCTATCGCAGAAGGGTGGAAATTTACTCCACCCTGAGAAAATAGCGATGACATTTGCACAAAGACGTTGATGATTGCAGTCTGTTGAATGATCAGAGGAATCGGACTATCGGCACGGTGACTCCTTTCTCTTGTGTCTTGTGTATCCTCAGTCTATTAGGGTCTTAAATCCTTTAGAACGCTCCAATCTGGTTGAATGCTTCCCTTTGAGCATGTTTCCCAAATCATGAAAATCTGGAACTCCGGAGTATTGTTAAGTCTAATACCTTGGAAAGTCTTGAGTCATTCCAATGATGGCCATAGTTTTCCACGGATTAAAACTTTTTTTTCTAAAATCCACTTACAAATTCCATTCAAATGCCAGACGGAAGGACATGAGGATGATCCTGCAGAAGTTATTGTTTATAGTAGTGGTTCTCAAACTTTCTTTGATTGCGATCCTCTTTGAGAAATTGCATGAACCTCCAACAATATTGAATACTGATTCTGCAACATACATCTTCTATATCAGTGTATGTAACCTTGTTATGCCTGGTTTTGGTTGTATAGTAGATTGCTCAACATAGTTCTATGAATGTGTGTTACTTGGGAAGGTAGTAAGCTTTAAACCGTTAAAATGGCGCAAAAACGCCAATATACATAATGGCCTGAAATCCGCAAAAATAGCCTTCAATCGTGAAAGTAGCTTAACATTGTCAAAATAGTTAAACATTGACAAATAAAAGCTTAAGATGAACTACAGAAAATCATACAAAATGCGGGATAGTCTTACCATTTCAGCCTTAAAATCCGCCAAAAAGAAAGGTTTCATATAAGGCCAAAAATTACTTTGAAAGCCCGAAAACACTTATAGAATCATCAATCCGCGTAAATGGCAATAAATGATCTGAAAAACGATGATCACCAAAATAGATTGAAACTCCGAGCCATCTTGGAACGTCTATATTAGAACGCCAAAATAGCCTTAAAAATGTGGTGAATCTGACCTAAAAATGCAAATTCTTGATTTTGATCCACTTTGACGAATTCCATAAACTGCCATCAATATTTAATACTATTTCGGCAAGGTCAAAATTACCTCAAATTTATTATCATGACCTAAACACGTCAAACAAAAACGCCCAATATTCATAACGGCCTGAACCCGAAAAACTAACCTTAAATCGGCGAAATAGCTTAACACCGTCAAAACAGCCAAAAATCGACAAATTGAAGCTGAAAATGAGCTTCGAAACGCATAGAATACGAAAAATGGTACCACTATAGTAGCCTTAAAAGAGCATTGAAACGCCAAAAAGGTGAACGAACGTCAAATCATGCAAAAAATTACTCATCTTCAAAGCTGCTTGAATGGCAGTAAAACAACGAAGAAGCTTTAAAATCACTTATAATTAGCTAAATGACCTTAAAAACGATGAAAGGGATGAAACAAGTGCCAAATAGCTTATTAGTGTGGGCCATCATGAGCCGTCAATCTTAGAAAGCCAATGTAACGTGAAAATGGGTTATACATTCCTTTTTTTTTAATTTGTACTAATAGTTGATTTTCTACGATGTTGGACAATTTTGAAGTGTTCATTGTGTTCCTTGCAGAAAAGGGTTTTTAATAAACTTTCTTAAAAATTTACTTTTCTGTTATTGGAGCTTTTATTTTTATTTATTTTATTTTTTCTGAAAAGGCGATCAAGTTTCCTAAAACCGCCGTTTCCATGCTATGATTTATTGAACATATCGAATACAGCATTTTGAAAAATTAGGCTCAAATCACGCTGAATTCCGGCACAAACTTGGTTTAACAATTATGCCAAGTTTCATGGATTTCGGAGAGATAAAAATAAAATCGATTCGTCAGTTGGCGTGGTGGTTAAAATTAAACACTGAAATAGCATAAATGTTCGGGCCATCTTGGTACGCCAATCTTAGAACACCAAAATAGTCAGAGAAATATTTTAAAAATGCTAAAATAAAACACTAAAACTGACCAAGTATCGCAAAAATTGCTTCAAAGTGGTCGAGAATGGACAAATTGGTGTTAAGTAAATTCCCGTAAAACCTTCAAGATGCATAATGGCCTGAAACTTGCATAAGTCAGAAGTCCCGAAGAGATTTAGAAAGCAAAACAAAAATGACTCTAAAACGCCAAATTAGACCAACATATTTTTGAATTATATGTGAGAAATTCAAAACCAAAATAGTGTCATAAAAGATGAAGAGGATCAAAATAAACACTGATATAACTTAAAAACCCATCTTATGAACGCAATTGAAAAGCGTGAAAGTGTCCTAAAAATAACGCTTAAATCATCTGAAGCAAATATAGCTGAAAAGCATCAAAACTATCTGAAAATATACCATTGAAAACACCAAAATTGCAACTTTAAAATATTCCAAAAAGATCTGAACAATGCCGATTTGACCTAACCCCACGTCGCCAAAATGGTCAAAAATAATCAAAACTGCCCAAAAATGACTTATCCTCCAACATTGAATGACACAACAGCCATGGAAGCGCCAAAATCCACCAAAAACGCCAATATTGCGCCAAACATGACATTGAGGTTTCTCAATGGTTTTGGAAGGCCAAATTTATAATAAAATTCAAGTGTTTTCTATTAATTTAGTTGATAATTTGTTTGCCAGCAACCTTTCAATTTGATTGCAAAATCGCTGCACTTTTAGCAAAAAAAATAACTACGTCTTATTCTAGTTCAGTTTTGATTAATCCAATATGATTATAAATTCAAATTAAGCATCCATAAAAATTTAAAAATTTATCTTCAAATTGTCTGACTTCCTGCGAGTGTCCGTTAGAGTCATCGGCTCAAATAACAATATCGGTTTTATCACACTCTTGTAGACCATGATTTAGACTTGATGAGCGCTTGAAAACCACAACAAGACTTGCAATGTTCCCAGTGGCATTTCGATCCTCTTCTAATTGAAAGCCCGTCGAGTATTCCATCGGCTTCCAGGGGAATATCAAATCTTATTGTGACGTATGTTGATTATTTCCCAGATTCACAATTCCTGCATCATAAATACCAAATCGCAACCTGACTACACATTCCCGGTTTCCCTTCACACTGCTCTATAGGGAACAAACAACAGTGAGCGGCACCCAAATGAGGTTACGAACTGAGAAACATCGCTCGACGTTTGATCGATCAAAACCCTGCCCGCCCTTCTTGTGTATGTGCCGGAGCGCAATCCATTTGAATTGACCGTTACAGCGTGCTGGGTGATGTGTGTGTTTCTCTCTGCTCTATACTTAAAGGAGCTTAGGTAATCACCACACGCGCTCCATCATGTAGAGGGCCATCGAACGAACGAACGACCGTGCGCTCACTCCCTTGTCTTCTGTTCCACCTATATGGAGGAAGGAAAGCGCGCCTTGCTGCTACTGAAGCAATCGTTCGTTCGAATGTAATATCGAAAGATATACATTTTTTTCATTATTTCTCCTCGCTTGCTTCGCCAGCTTGGAGCAGTGCGATGACGTTGATTTCTTCGAGCCGCGCCGCAGCGCGTCCGTGTAAGGGAGAACAGTCCATAATGCACCCCTGGGGTAAAATGCCCACTTATAGAAAAACAGCGATAACTTTTTCTCAGATGCATTTTCCGGGTAACAGATTGTGTTTGTTTTCAACTAGAGGTTTCACAGTTGATTCTTGATCATAAAATCATATTTTGACCTACTGATTCCCTTAGAAAATAGCATTTTGTGCAAAATATGATACAGTTGTTAAAATCGTCGACTTCAAATTAAGCTTTTAACAGCATATATCGCAAAAAATTGAACTAATTCACTTTTCGTATATTTTTTAGATGTTTTACTTAATGCATCACAGCTTAACACTCTTGCGACCTTATTTCTGATGTAACATAAAGGAATAATCATCAGGCGTCAGATCACCATGAATCAGGCGTTTTGCCCCGCTATCATGTTGGAACCAATTTATAAAATACCTTGAAAATCATGAAAATGCATCGTTCTATAGTTCGAAATCACTTGATCTTCGTAGAAAACATGGTAATGAACCAAACACCATTACTTTCTTCTTGATTTTAGCTTCCATACGCCAGCAATTGACGATTTTGCTTAAACGGTGCGTTTTGCACCATCCTACCCTACTATGCCCCGTTCAGCGGCACTCAAACGAAACTAGTTTCTGAATGTGTTTCTCTATTTTTCCTACGCTCGCTGCTGCTGCTACTAGCTCGAACACCAACTTTCGAGGTTTCATTCCACCTCCTCACAACAACAACAATACGCTCTAGCCACACCAAACTGGTATGACGCGTGATTCCAACTGCGTTGTATATCGCTATATCTCGAGGCAGCAGCGGCGTCGGTGGCGACGCAGAGCACTTGGCATAGTAGTGTGTAGAAATTTTTCATTTGGCTCCCCTCGCGCCCGCGTTCAATGCTATTTCACACACGAAGCAGCAGCAGCTCGGCTCAGCGCCAACTCGATGAGGAGTTTCAACACAGTTCGCAGCTCCTCAGCGCGCAGTGTTTCGCTCCGAGTTGCGCTCACCGTGGTGCTATGAAAATGTCCTACTCGGCGCACTTTGCGTTGCCCAATCGAGCGACAACTGAGATGATAACGCCCGCGTCGCCGTCGTCGTCCTCATCGGCGGCGATCTTAATTCACACTTTATGAACGGAATTTTGTCTACAAGGTTGAACGATTGCTACGTCGTTGTCGTCGACGTCGTTGGTAGCTTATCTTCGCGTCCGGACCTCGACAGAGTCGTCGTTGAATTCAGAACAAGGAACAACGGTCAGTAGAATGCTTGAATCATGCCACCCGAGTGTGGATTCGCATATGCATACATGCAGGGGGTGACTCAGTCACCGTGACACACAGTGTTCCGCCATCGCCGTCGTCGGCGCACGTAAACAACAACTGACGTCATCCGTGGCGGTGCAAATTGAGTCCCACGACTCTGACTCAAAGCAATCTTGAGTCAGCTGAAAGTTCGGAAACTGTAGAACCCCGAAGCGGACGGGGCTTATCCGGGATCGGTCCAAGATCAACATTCTGACACATGCGAGTTGTACACACATGTAATATAATCATGTTTTATTCGGCTCATAACTATGTACGTTGAGCTTTTGTCATAAAGCTCTCGTGTGCTTTGTGCACCTATATGTACATCTCTGCCAGGGCAGGGATGCACATAGGGTGCAATTGTTTGAATAACTTATATCATGATCAAACATGCTGTCGCTGCGTATGTACAAAGCGCGTATGCTCGATTAAATCACCCAACCACCACCACCCACCGGGAAAGTGGGTGGCATCATCGTTGTCGCCTCGCTATCAGTGCCAATTTTCGGCCCCGCATGCTGCCTGCCGGCTATCGCTGGCGGGCAGGGTGAGTGAATGCGGTCACTATGGAAACGTTTAATTTTAAACTTTTGCTGTGTGTACATAAATAATAAAGCTGCTGCGGCATCATACGGTAGGCACTGCAACGACGAACCGGACGGTGCTGTGTGTGGTGTGGCGGGTCCCCGGGTCTGACTGTCAGCCGATCTGTCATTCAGGCTTTTGTGCTGTATGCAGCACAGAGCACATATACGTTCCGTCGTATGTACATACACGAACGAAGGGGCGAAAATGGATGAAGGAATTTATTTATGTATTTTCCTGTGCTCTTTTGTGCCCCGATGAGAGCTCAGAAGAACCACATTCTGCTGCAAAATTGTGCATCGGAATATGCATCCACACACACACACACTTACGATCACAACAGAGTAGTGTAGGCAGCCAGGTCACATCATGTACTACTATCTACCGGTGAACGCGAGAGAGAGATCCTAAAAAAATGTGCAGCTTATGTGGCAGAGCTTTAGTTTTGCATATACACTTGCATGTGCATATGGAAGTATCCGAGTGTCCGGTGGTGGTTTGTACCCTTCTTACAGCCTCCTGGTCATCCCGCTCATGGTGATGGAGACCCGAGGGGCCGCATTGGTGGTTGATGCGGATGATCCATTCCCTGGAATTGAACTGAGCTGAAATGGAATCGCTTCAAATATTAACAACCGATTCCGGATAGTGGAGAACAGTTAGTAATATACCTACTTTTCTTCCACGAGCGATTCCAAAGTCTTTACAAACTGTCGTTCTCTTGACGCTCTCTGGAGAGATACCTCGGAAGCACCATGGGTTGGTGAATGTTTCTGAGCTTTTCCCGCTTTTTCGCGGGCAACAGCAGTTCAAGAATGTGTTGTTTTTTACACCGTTAGTTGTATCCTTCGCGTCATCCTCGGTTTTGGGGAGTAGTAGTTTGTAGTGAGGTGAAGGACTCGGAGGCCTAATGGCTACCGTCTTTGCTTACCAGGCTTCTTCACATTGCAGCTAGAAGAACATTGTTTTCTAGAGTTTTTTTTTTCTGCTTTTCTTGCTAAACACGACCACTTATCTAGTTGACGGTCACAGGATTTATCAAATCGATTCTATTTGTTGCCAGATTTAAACGAATGTCGTTCATAGTGATTGCTTTTGATGTAAGTAGCTGAGCGGCCTAGTAGCGATCGTTTTTGCGTTCTGAACAGAAGATCGAGGGTTAGATCCCAAAAAATAATGTGGTGAATCGCTATCGCTACAGACAGAATTTGGTCGGAACAGTGCTGAAAAAAGTGACGCATGCTCGATCCAAGTTCGAAAACATACTTTACTCCTTTCGGGGACATCATTTTATTTGAATAGCTTTATATCGCTGAGCATAACTGATCGTTGATCGCAGTGGTTTGCGGTAATGTACGAGGCTCGGTGGCCTAATGGTGACCGTTATCAGGATTCAAAAGATCGCATCATTTTCCAAAGTTTAAAGTTTAAATTCATGTTTAATTTACCCTTCCCACTTTCAAATAGGTTCTTCAGTTGACAGCCGTGCAAATGCAGAATTCGGTCGCTAGTAACGACCTCCCCTATGATTGGAAGAACATGCAGCGCCTTTATTTACTTTGAAAGTACTGATTCACCGGGGAATGGATTGCTAATACCAAACTCCAATCATTTGAATCTTTGTGCAAATTTCACTGGATCTATTCAAACGCGGAGTAGCAACTACAAATTGTACCGTCATCAATGCTTAAGATCCTTTGAGATGACTTGAGGTTCTTAAATTTCCTCAGGGCTTTTCGAAACTTTAGGGAACTTTCAAAAGTTCCCTGAACTTCTCTAAGATTCCTTGAACTTTTCGGAAGTTCCGACAAAGTGGCTGGTGTTATAATATTTTCGTAAAACTTTCCTAGCATTTTCGAAATAATTGATTCCTTTTTGGGAACGAACGAAACTCATTATACACAACCTGGATCACAACCCCTGTTCCCCACTGCTCTTCCGATGTGTATTGAGGTCCCCAAACACGGTGTCAATTTTGAACGAATTCGGTTATGATCGGGATTTGCGGGAGAATTTTAAATTTCTTTTGGGAAAATGTATGGGAAAAGAAACTAACCTATTCATTTGCTTGCTAAAAATTCAACTCAAATTTCACCAAATCTGTTAAACATATTTCGAGAGTTCAGAAGTTCAATTTTGAAATATTTAATTTGTGGAATCGTGTTCGGTTTCAACAAATCGCCTTTAGTCTGTTGGTCAGCTCTGTTATCGAGGTTGAATAAGGGTGAGAAAGTTGGCTGTTGTTAATCAGTTTTCACTCCTTAGTTCAGCCGCTGTTTTTACTGATTGTATTGCTACTTTCCTATCACCAACATTTAACTGGAGCTTCCCAATCTCCCCATAGCCAGTCTGCTGACATATTGCTGAAGATTCTCGCTGTTTAGGAATGTTTGGCGATTTGGACTCAGATTTCGCATGTCTGTAATGACCACTTTTCCAAGCCGTTAAAATTTGAATCGGAGCACAGGTCAAATTCATTTGCGGTCTTCGACCGATTTACAATGCCGAACCGATTGCGCCAACCGAGTCTGACAATCAGTGTCTAAAAGTTCATTTTAACTTTCGAACCTTTCCACCGCTTGTTACTCCCGGTTCAATCGGATAACACCCACCGGAGAAAATCAACGATCATGTTTGATTGTTTTCCCCTCCCAGGAAAAGTATTCTAAATGGATAAAGTTGTACTGTTGGTACTCCGTTGCTTCCAGTAAGACTATCTTAATTGTCACGAAGTTTAACACTCCGGAGAACCGGGTTCCTTTTCCGAAAAGCAACCAGTGAGAAGGTCGATTAACGAGCACTTTACGGCTCCAACCAACTAGCATAACTTTCCAGGTTGCCATCATCGATGAAAATGAGCAAGACTGTTCAATGGGATGAGGAATAACTGAACTTTTCCGATATCATCACTGTCCTGTTTTTGAGGATGACGACGGCAGCAACAACAACAGCAACAGCAGTCATCAGCTGGCTGCTCTAATCCGAGACGAGAGTTTTCGACGGTTCCCTTTTTCGGATGACGTGCGGTTGTGCGCTCCGATTGAGTATAAGGAACCTGTTGATTTATAAAATAAATACCACAATAAAATAAAATATTACGAAAACATGATTCTCTCGTCGTTATCGTCGTCGTTGTCGTCGTCGTCCTCTTCGACGTAGACGTCGTTCGCTCTCTCATGCTTTATAGAGTTCTGTTTTTTTTTGTTATTTCGGTTGTCGTGTCCTATCGCGTGTGGGGATTCTCCTACTATAAAGAAAAACGAGAGCGAAAACTTAGATTTTATGTATAAAATTTTGCGACCCCTTTTGTGTGCAGTGCGCGTCCTGTTTCCACACTTTTCTCCCGAAATAAAAAAGCAGCTTTCTATACATAATGTCATATACTAGTTATGCACAAGTACGCGCATTATTCTCGCCGTACATGTGTGTACACAGCAAGAAACATACCAGTCCCCCCCCCATACCTGGCTGACTGAGAAGTGTGCATAACCAAACCACAGATGCAAGATGCATTCGCAGCTGCCTGTGCAAGTTCGATGCACCGGTGGTCTCGCAAACTAACTGCACCAAGAATTGGGTCAGCATTCGAACTTTTCCCTCCGAACCTCCGCTGCCGTCCTCTCTGCGTCCAAAACGCATTGCCACCACCCACCCACTAGAAATCTTCATCTCATCCTTCTCGGCATCATTATGCGTGCGTAATTGAGGGTAAATAGAGGAAGTAAAAGGCGGAAAAATTTAACTGAGAGAAATAAATAATAACACGTGGTCGGTCAAGCCTCCTGTGCTGGGAACTTGGAGTTCTTTTTAGCGCTCGCTCTCTCTTGGAAAACTTTCAAGTTTGTTGCGCTTGAAATGCACCACCGTCGAATTCGACGGTTTCGTTCCGTTCCGTCCAGTCAGTCAGTCAGTTAGAGTTTGACCCAACACAATTAGAGAACCAATTGAGCACGCTCTTCGCCTTGCTCTCACTGCTGTCATCCTTCTGATGGGTGAGGAATTTAATTCCTGAATCGGTGTGTGCTGTTATCCTAGCTGCTGGAGCTAGGTAGGACAAAGACTTGCGTTGCCGCTACACACCGGCTCTCGAGGTTAATGGAAACACCGCCAGGGCATTAACAATAAATCATTCAAAAGGGCACAGCAGCTTTGCTCTAGCCCAGCTCTGCCAATGCTCGCTGTGGTATGTGTGTGTGTGAGTGTGTATTTTCCCCAAGACTTGTTCTGCGCCGGTGGGTCCTCCTCATCGCGGTAATGGGAGAGATCGGGGGCGTGTGCAGGTTGTGAAATAAATGTGTTCTACCGTGTATCTTGCGAGCATCGTAATAGGTCATACAATTTAGGAAAAATTCATTGATGTCTCATGAAATCTAAAATAAAACTCCATGCTTACTTGTAACGACATACTTTGAATAAGTTTCGGGAAGGTGTTGCAAAACCAGGGGTTCTCAAACTTTTGTTGATTGAGACCCACTTTGATAAATTCCATAAATTCCGGACCCACAATATTGGAAACGGATATTGGCCAAAAACACCGTATTGGGCTTAAAATAATACCTTCAGCACGTTAACATAGCTAAAATATGTCTAAAGATGATAATAATGGTTCGAAAACACACAAAAAGTCAATCAAACTGCATGAATGATCATAAAATAACAACGGGGCTGAAAACTTCCAATCGACTTTAAAAAAAACTCCCAATCGACGTTAAAATGGGAATTGCAGCAGGATTCGTTTTGGTAAACGATATGCTGAATTGATGTCCTAACGATTCAATAGCGTGAAGGAGTTTCTATTTGAACCCACGGTTTTCTGCTCAGTAAGCAAAATCGGTCGCCACTAGGCCACCGAGCTCCTTATATCACTAAACAATTACGCTCAGAATTTGGATTTCCAATCAACATGTCTTTCCTAAAACTCAAATATTACTTCTTTTACATTTGTCTAAATATACGTATTACTTTTCCGAATCCACCGTTTTCTATTATTAACGATTTTCTGCAATAGAGTCCTGCACAGATCAACTCCGTAATGTAACGAGACTTGAGATCTTCCACTTAATAAGCAAAAACGGTTGCTCTAAAGAGTCACCGTGCCCTTACATTACCGCAATCTACGACAGACTCAACAAAAAGCTACTCAAAGATGCTACGTTCCATAAAGCCGCCAGTCTTCCAACTGGATCACGCATACACCCTTTCCGAAATTCATGGTTTATACAATTCAACTTTTGGCATTAACGATGGCAGTTTATTCTGTTGTGATTTTCAGAATATATCGGAATTCTCCTGAAACTTACCAAAGCATTTCCTTGAAAATCTCCTGCTAATTATCTTGAAATTCTCAGAATTTCCACTTCCTAGCACTTCCTAGCAATCCTTCTTAGTATTATTTTGCAACTTTTTTTAGAATTAGATTCCTTTGATATTCTTCTAAATGTTTTCTTTGATCGCGAAAATCTCCTTCGGAATTGTTCTCTGAAATTCCTTGGATGTTTCTTTTAAATTTTCTCTCAACATATCCTTCATTTTTTTTAATTTTCCTCAGAATACGTTTTTTTTACTTAAAGTTCTTTTTTGAATCTTTTTCAGTATTCCTGTGAAATTACCCATAGAACACCCTTTAAATTTTACTTACTTTTTTTAACGCTCATTAGATTTCTCTTGGAATACTCCTTAAAATTCAGCTGCTAATCTCATCACGATTCCCATAAAATTCTCATCAGAATCACCTAGGAATTCAATTTAGAACCTCCTCCCGGTCTACTCCTCGCCCTAAAAACGCCAAAATGGCTCAAGTCAAATTGAACTAAAAAAAACGCCCATACAATTGGTTGAAATGTTGTTTTAAATTTTTGCAACTTTTCCAAAACTTGCAAAGATTTAGAAACGCCGTTTTAACTGGTTTAATATGCTTGAGTAGAACCAATCTAATCCTCGGAGGTCGCAACTGATTGCCACCCTTTTTTAAGTGAGTCTTCATGACAACTGATGTTTCGGATGGAGCTACCTGCGGTGATAACAAATACCCTCGGAAATATGTGTTTCCTAAGCCGTTAATACGGTCACGGGACAAGCCGACAAACCGATGGAGATTTTCGGGAAAGTCCTTTTGCAAGCAGTTTGAAGTACCTCATATAAACCTCGCGCCCCTTTTCCCGTCAACTCGCACGCCCATGGCGCCCATGGTGACGTCCGTGCGAATCCTACGCGCTCGTCCTTATCTACGTTTCACTGAACCTACTACCTCTACCTATATGTACAACACTCAACCGATCACGGTTCGTAGAAGCTGCTACGGTGCCTGTCAACGGTCGTCCTACGGTGGTGCGAGAAGTGATTGTACTGTGTAAAAGCCATCCACCCACCACCCACTTTCGGTCACAGGAAAGTCAGGAAAGCTTCCACCCACCAGGTCCCCCATACCGACGACCACGCGCGCGGGTTTTATCAGTCTGAAAGCCTCGGTCGTCCTCATATACATATAACTCCCCCCAACCCATGTACTTACCCACACAGACACACATAGCTCGGATACTTTGTCCTTTTCCACCCTTGTTGTTCTCTGATTTTATACGCTGCGAAAGGGGGTGGTAAATGGAAATCTCCCGATACATATTGGGCACCGATGTGCGACCTGTTTCTCTATGTAGCGGCACATAAAGCTCGCACAGCACAGCACGGCAATTCTCCCTTCCGTCCTTGTGCCACTTCGGGCTCCATTTCCCAGTCCCCGTCCTCCGGTGATGTTGAAATGTTTTGTTCTTGCACACATAGCTTTTCATTTACCGCTATATGTAGGTACCACCTAGAAGCTACCTCTATCTACCTACATAGTACGATGAGGTCTCGGTTCGGAAAGCGAGAGAACGAGAGCGCCCGCCCGTCGTCCATGCGGTTTTCCCTCGGAGGAAGCTCGTTTATGTGCTCGTTTTGTGTACATGAACTCTCACTCACGGATATTGTACAATTCTGACCGTAGCCATGGCAACATGATGTCGATAGATGAGCAGCAGCAGCACTGCTGCCGGGAGAAGAGCTTTATGTGTGGCTGGCTTGGATCTTGTTCTGCTACTACCGCAACGCCTCTGCTTGCTGCCAAACCTCTTCTCGTAAGTGTTCTGAATTTAGTTATCGTTGCTGTTTTTTTTGCCTCATCCCAACTGGATGTGCTTTTTGTGTGTGTGCCTAGCAGTCAACCAACATGACTCCGAAAAGGGGGTTGATGGGTTTCCCCGTTGTCGACCCCCTCCCCCCCATCTTGATATATTTTGTGTCAATCCACGTATCAATTTGAAGAATGCATAAACGTCCCAAGTCATTAAACCTGCGTAGACTCTCTCTCTCTATCTCTCTCTGCGAAGCACGCAGCCTAGCTCCGAAGTCGCGTCCTTGCTCGTGACCTCCATTAGAAACAACAAGCAAAACAAACCCATTCCGACTGCCGTCGCCGTCCACCTTCTTTGATCTTCTCTTTTCACGATACGAATTGATTTGCCCGTTATCGATGAATTAGAATAGGCGGTAGTGGCAGCGGCGGCGGTATCGTCAGCGGTTGTGCATGCTTCTCGAGACTCTCGAGAGCCGCGAGAGTAACAACAATCCTTTCACTCTCGTTTCGCAGGAAAGGGACGATAACGGTAACGACGACTTCTCTCAACTAAACGCCGACTAGGATGATGACGAAGACGACGTCGGGTGGAATTAAATTTAAATAACATAAATAATAAACGAACGAAAAACCGCGTGCGAGTAAGTCCCGTCCAGTGTGCCAAGATATCCAGCTGCTTCCCGCGCGCCGTGTGTCGTTATTTTGGAGAGAGCGACTGTTGTACCTGGGGGAAGCAAGTTCTGCGCGTATCTACTGTAGTCTGTGTTGTTGTTTCGCTGTTATCTTGGGTAAATGTGTGTACATGTTCGAGTCCAAAGAGCGCGCTTTTTAAAAGCATAATCGCGCATGCAACAGGTGCCCTCTGCTCCTAGAAGGATGTTCCGCGTGGAAAATGTTTACGAGAATCGTGGAACCAGAACCTAAACTGCATAAAGATAGTCGCGCAACACCGTCATGGCCTCAGCTCGCGGAGGCCTTCCCCCGAAATCCCCAATCAGTCGAGCGCAAACTTCATCCGTCTACAAAGTCATTCACACTCGAGACACACAAAGTGGGCATAAGTCGAAAAATCCCCGTCACTTTGCTTGAACTTTACGATGCGAACACACATTAGGACAATGAAGCGCGAAAATTTGGTCAAACTTGTTGCGTTTGTATGCTAAAACTTGGCAATGCGATTTTTTGGAGCATTCCACTCCGTTCTATTAGGGACAGTGGATCATAGTAGTGAAGTGGACAAAATCGCCTGTTTTTTCTAGTTCGTTTATTTGAAAGGCTCAATCGCATTAGCTTTACGGAGCCGATAATTCATTTTCGCAAAAATTGCAAATTTTACCTAAATCTACGTCTAGTGTGGATGGGACCGATTATTCGCGGTTAGAGGGTTGACATTCTTTAAGAAAAGTATCATGGGGAAACTTGGGAATGAGGTTTCGTTGACTAATCAGTGAGTTGTCGCCAGATAGTTAACACAGGCTTCGACATCGGCTGATCTTCGACCGGGTGTCGATTGGCCTCATCAAAACGGGGAGCAAATCGCTCCATTCCATTCTCGCACTAGAGTGTTTCCCTCTATAGAATGGAGCGTTGCAATCTACTTTGCAACTATGATCTATTTTCCCCAATAGAATGAAAAAAAAAGACGATCTGAAGAATTAAACAGAAAATAAACCACTTTTCGCCAAATTTCAACACCTTCCTCCGCCTGAAACAATCAATTGTGACCAGATATTTAGTCCAACCACTCCTAAAGTGACTCTGCGCTGCGTCGCTTAAGCTTCGCAGAAAAATGAGTCGACGGAAATGCCATCACCGTCATCGTCGTCGTCGTCGTCGTCGTCGCCGTAGCGGTACGTCCGTCCGTCCAGCACAAGACACAATTCAACCGACCAGTGGTGGTTCAACCTTCGCGCGCGGATTGCTGTTGTGAAGGAAATTATCGTCATCTCCTCTGCTACCGCAACCGTCCTCCATCCGTTTCGTTCCAACGTCCACAGCAGCACCTCAACCTACAAAAATGATTGAGCCCAACCAAACTACAAAACACAATCAAGAAGCCCGTGTGGCAGCAAAAGCAGCGACGATGGGTCATTTTTTCCCTCCCCATTTGCTGCCTCTTTCCGCGAGTCCAAACCACTATAGGTGTCCGGTGCTCGCGCGGTACCCGGAGCCTTCGGTGCTCTTGGTGCTGCACACTCAGCACAGCACACTTGGATGGATGAGGATGACGACAATCATGGGCGGCGACGGTCGTGGAGGTGCTATGCCCCGCCGTCATCAGTCGTTGCGGTATAATGGTTTGAAGTTATGCCAAGTTTCTCATACGACGACGCAAAGCGAAACAGTGCACAAAGCAGAAGGTGAAAAATTAGGAGAAGCGCTCTGCTGCAGCACAGTACCACGGCAGTTGGGCAGCAGCAATAAACAGCAAAAGAGAAGCTGCTGAAGCAACACACAAAGCACGGAGAGAATGAGAGGAAAACGAAAAACATCAATTTACAAAACAGAGAATATGATTACGCGCTTCGGGTAGCGGTAGGGTGTGGTGGTGGTGGCGAGCGGTAGCAACGTGCTGCTGATGAGCGAAAGGGACACAAAAAATAATACAACTTTTATATAAGTCTTATAAATAAGTTTTTCGCCGTCTTCTTTGGTCTCTCCCCTTTTTTCTCCTTTGCTTTCTGATGATCGTTTGCCGTGAATGCGTCTAAAGTGGACCTTACACGTATCAATATTATTGATAATAATTGTATTGTCAATACTTCCGTCAATCACATCAATATATTGATATTGACAATACTGTACCTTACACCATCAATATTGTGGTCAATAATTCCCCTTCGTAGCAATATATTGATGCGTATGAGGTCCACTTATCACGTCTGTAACATCCTTGGAGCGGGCGGGTCTCCGGTGACTTTTGTGGTGGGTCTCTCAGCATCTCCGTGGGTTCTTATCAGTTGCGTGTGTGTAGGGTTTTTGGTACCATGCGTGCTGATTGCCAGCAAAGCTGAAACGTGAGTGTACCGGAATGTCCTTTTAGAGGTAGGAACACTAGACGTTCATTTTAGTTCAGTTTTCAGGCAATCAATTAATTATTTAAGAGTTCTGAAATGATAAATATTAGATAAATTAAGCTGAAGAAAACACATGTTTTTTTACTTGATTTGTTTTCTGTCGATCTTGAGTACCACAATGCTATCAACGTCAGGGAGGCAGCTCTCACACCTGGACTCTACCTATCGACCCATCAACTCATGGACCGAGGACCAAGGGCTTCACTTCCCTGAAGATTGTCAAAAAAATTCATTTGATCAGAGATTTTATGCCTCAGAAAATCCTGACGGCGCCGACTGGGATTGAACCCAGGCCCTTTGGAGTGAGAAACAGTCACGCTTACCACAAAAAGTATAGCTTTCCCATAGCAATTTACGTATAAACTTCAAGTGGTTTGTGTCAATTCAGTTTTTTACCAAATGAGTTCAAATTTTTCTGAGGCTAATCAGGACCCGATTTGGAATCGTGTGAGCACCGTGGACGGAAAATTTAAAATTTTGCGTCCGTCTAGTGGTCATACGGATTGATCTCAGGCTTGATGGGCTCTAGGCTTCCCAAGTAACAATTTTGGTTTTATGAGGTTCTGTTTACTATGATTTAGACTTGTAGAATGCTTTAAAACCTCGATAAGATAATGTTGCTTGGGTTAGCCTGTATAAGGAGTCAATTTCAGCGGTGTTTCCAGTTAAATTCCAGTAATCTCTTGGATCATCTCCAAAGGCTTTATGGACTCCAAATATCTCCAGATTTTTTTGGGCCAACTCTACAACTTTAGAGAGATCATATGTATAGGAATGGAGGACTTATGGGATGAGTTTAAAGGCCTTACGTCAACTTCAGATATCTTATAGAAGTTTACAGAAAGTTTAACTCCAAAGGCCTTGTGGAAACATTAGAAGTCACATAAATCAACTCTAACGATCTTACAAGTTTTCATGGAATATCAAGCAGAGAGCTTCCCCAAAGAATGCTCTAGTGAAATCAGAAAGGAAATGCAGTGTTGGATGGAATTTATAAAAAAATCAAGGCAAAAATTCATTGGTTGCCAAAAAGGCGTGAAGGCACAGTATTTACAATTACAAAATTACCCTTATTTATCCTCCAATGTTGCTTCATATGTTTTTTTTTTGGATGTCATTTCAAGAAAAAGGAAATGTGTTCCTAGTCATGGGATGTTATCATTTGAAGTCTGGCTTTTATCTACATGTTTTTTGGGTAAAAATAACCCATATCTTTTCAATGTCAAGATATATCAACGCATTTTGCTCGGCAAAAATGTGCGCCATTATTTGCTTTGTAAGTCTTTTAAAGATCACTTTCTCGGAAAATTTGAAACGAAAAGCTAGCAACCGAATTTTTTTAGGGACACCCTAATTAATAACTAAAGGATTGTGCTAACATGGTCAAATGGAAGCAAATAGTGCCTTGGGCAAAGTAGCTTTAAATTATATTTTTTGCAACTTTGTCGAAGCAAGCAGCCATCTCAAACCTCATATTAGAAACATTAGATTCTGCATTCAATTTTGAATGGAGAACACCCTAATCAACTATTACAACAAAAGAAGGACAATTTAATTTAAAATAAATTTTTGGAACCGCCAAACTATATAAATAAGTTTGTATATGTTAGTTTGTCTGCAAAATTGTTGTTTCGGACCATAATGCACATATCGCTTGTCTAAAACGTGACGTAGTTTGTGAATGTTGTATATAGCGGGTGTTCAATAAAAAATGAGAACTTTTTCAATCAGACAGCTAGTGAAAAAAAAAAAATTTTTTTCAACGAATTCAGTATTTTTTATTAAAAACATAATGTTTATTCTTCAAAAAAAAACGTCAATGAATATTGGAAAAAGGGTCCTGGTCAGCCGTACGACGCAACTTAGTCGCGATGCTCTCACATGGACGGCACTGAAATCATTCTCATTTTTATTGAACACCCGTTACGTATTCTGTTATAAATTTATTGGAATTGTAATAATTTTTGAATATTTGCAGAAAACTTCGTCTTCTAAATCTAACTAAATTTGTCAAAATTTATTAAACATCAAACTTTGATATCGTTTAGCTTTAAGCAATTGAAATATTTCAAGTGAATTTGTAAGTATTCAAATACAATTCAATTAACAACCGAAAGAAGTAAATCAAACATTTCATTTACATTATTTTACATCCAAAATCGATTCTCGTGTGATTTCGTTGTGGATGTTATGATTTATTCAAACAATTTGTGTTCCCCCTGGTGATCAAGGGTTCGATCGCACCCCGTCGTCGGTAACCCTATTCGCTAAATTCCTCGCCATCAAGAAAAGCCCATTGAACCCTTCTCAGACACCCAACGATGTGTCATTTACTGAGAGCTCGTACGATATAGCCCCATAACAGCACAGCAAAAGAGGTTACCATTCCCTGACCGCCGCCCGTACTTCTCGAGCACGCCTCCGTCATCGGCCAAGTCACGCACCAGCTTGTACATACCACATAGCAGCAAGCAGTAGTGCAGCGCTTTGCTTTATTCGATCGCCTCCACTCTATAGCTTGCTTGCTTGCCGTTTGTCGTTGGCAGTGAGTTTCTTTTTCGTAATCTACACAACCGTACGGCGAGCAGGGGGTAAAAAAATCCATTCCACCCAACCAACGAAGCTCTCAGTCAGCGTCAGCGTACAAAAAGCCCCTGAAGGTGGTGAAACTTTGCCGTGCCGTGTGCGCTCGTTTGCCCGGCCGGGCCCGTCCGTCCCGATGAAAAGTCTCACAGAGCAGCACACAGCACAGCACCAGCATTCGGTGTGTCGGTGCTTCATCAGATTACGTGGTCGTACACAGAGAAGCGCGCAACACACAACATCAACGCGAATGAACGGCGACGAGGTTACCACCCTCTCCCTTCGCTTTCCCATCCCACCCCTACACCACCGCTCCCTGTACACCCCGTACAACACACATTTCCCAACCCAACCACGCGCGCGGCCTGCCTTGATCGTTCGCATTTCGTTTCCCTTTGCCTGCTCTGCTCGCGTCACTCCTTCACTCGTTTCGTTCGCGCTTCGCTTGCTCGTTCGTTCGTTCGTTCGTTCATTGCCTGGCCCGCTGCTTGTGATGTGTTTTCTGCTAGCTTACTTCATCCCCATATATTGCTGCTTGCCGTTTGGCCGTTTCGTTCTCTCTGAAATCATATTAATAACATCATGCCAACAGCCAGCGAGGAATTCGACCATAGTGCCGAGCTTCGGCTCCCGATCGGCCGACCTCGGGTTGAATCCGCTTTCTAGTGCTATCGATCCCCGTCGTCTCTAGACATCAACCAGCAGAGCACACTGACTGGCTTTGAGTAGTTGGAAAATACTTTCGTATAAATTTGATTTCATGCGAGCTCTCTTCCCAAAGCAAAGTAGAACTCCGCGCCAAATGACTTGTTGGAATGATATGAGCTCGCGTTTTTTGAGATGCTTGCATATCGCCGTGGTGATAGACTCTCTCACTGTTGTCATCACCCATCACATCGGCGGAGTCTGATGCTTCCTCCGCCGATGTCACATTTGTTGCTGATTCCGAGTGGGTGGCTTACATCTGTGCCATATGTGGGTTTCAAGAAACGTCATTTCTTTTGCCATGTGTCAACATGTGCGCGCCAGTCTATGTGACGATGTAATCTCTCGGGCTACTACGGGTTAACTACACCATGTAGTTTGACACGGAGTCTGAAACTTTTAGACAACGGTCAGCTATACTGCTGCCAGCCGAAACTTGCCAATTTATTGATTTTGGCCCCTCTCTGTCAACTAGCTATGTGACCGACCATCACAGTGCCGCCAGTGTTGCCAATTAGCCCGTTCGCCACCTACACACCGTTGTGTGTTACATGGCATTATAGAAGTGGAAATTTTCCAGCAACAACGACGACGACGACGGCCATACATAAGCCCTGCGAGCTCTTGTGCCACCGCCCGCCGTACCGTGCCGGGTCGTCTATGTAGCAAGGGCTGGCGGATGGGGTGGTATTCTGATGACACCAGGATGTATGTGCGCATGTGCGCCACGGCTTATTGTTATAGTCACCCGTATAAACGTTATTTTTCGATCCTGTCATCCCCCTGGGTTGCTGCCATCCTGTGCGTCTGTGTGCGTCACAAAGTGTTCCTCTCATTTAGGTAATGGATTTTCGAAAAATGATTTTTTTTTTTATTATAACAAAATAATTATTATATATATAACAAGGTTTTACGGTGATCGTACGATGATTGGACGCGGGAGGGGGATCGACAGCGTTTCCGGGAGGGTGGCTTTTTGAACAGCATCCCCGCGCGTGTTGTGTTCTGTCCTGTGTTGTGTTGCGACACACACGCACTTTCGGGTGGCAATATCCCGGAATTGCCTTGTTTTATTATATTTTTGTTGAAGCTCCGGCGATGGAAAAATGTGGCATAAAAATTAATGTTATTTTTTCTCGTTTTTTTTTTAATTTCCAGGTACGGTACTGGTTTTCACTGTTTTCCAATTAAACAGGCGTAGCTTTTTTGTGCGCTGTTGTTTTAATGCCCGATTACCAAGGTGAGTTTTGTTCCCACAGGACTATTGAATTCGGATCGGTGCGTTGTCATGGTTCGGGAACGATGGGAAACTGGAGCTCTTTAATGGAGTTGATAGGCTGAGGGTTTTTTGCGTTAAATCGAGTTTGAGATTTGGGTTCTGAATATTTACGTAAATGGACCATGCAAATTCAATCAAATGTCGCAATATTATCTACAATCAGTAGAATTCCTAACATTTATATCTTTACCACTCGGGTCATGGTTTAAGTGATACCGATTTTTTTTATAAACGAAAGTAACGTTTGAAAAATTAGTAGAATTAATTTTGATTAAAATTAAAATTAGCGCAGTTTTAGTTGAAATCATTTTGTTGTTACCTAGAATGATGATTTCCAAATTCAATTAGTTTTCAAATAAATTTTAGATTTTCCAGTCTTTAAATTTTAAAGCGGACAAAAACTACTGAGCTGCTATTAAGCTGGCTGTGAGTTGACTATCAATTTTGTTAGTGAATCAATTAATGTATTAGTGTTCAATATCAAATTAGGTTTCTGACAAAGCTGCTTAAAAAGGTCAGTTGAACTGTCCTAGAGTGCCCTATTTCAAAACAATATTCTATATCAGAGTTTTCCAATCTATGGGTTGCGACTGACAGGTGAGTCAGGTGAGCTGTCTCTTGGATGGGTCGCAGGAATAATGATGATTTGTCATATATGTTTTTAATTTCATGTTTAATTGATTTAAATAGGATAATCGAAAATTCAGTTAGTAAAAACGAAGTCAGAATGATAGAAAAAAAAAATCTTTTAATAAATCAGACGTCTTGAGGAGATTTCGGGGGTATGTTGGATAATTTATTTTCAATTCGCTTTGTTGTTGTTTCAAAACCATTCCGGAATTTCTGCGCCATTTTTTTCGTGATTTCTGGGCTAGTTTGATGTTGTTTTTTACTCATTAGTTTACTCATTTAGGTTTGGGTCTATTTTGGGGTTGTTAAAGCAATTTAGCGTGTTAATGGTTGATGGGTTTCAGGCGCATTTTTTGGCGTTTTTAAAGCCAATTAGAAGCCATTTGGATGTTTTTAAGGCCATTGGTTTTGGTTTTTAGGACCATTTCTGACGTAGTTATTTCGAGGCTGTTAAATCCGTTTTGGTTATACACTCAATTATGTTTTTAACGCAATTTACATTTTCTCAAATTTGCCATCATGCAGATTTATTTTTATTATTTTAAAAAAAGTTGAAATTTGAGGTCACACTTCAAAAAATATAGACGAAAAATCGCGTAAAAATAGTTACTTTTGGATGTTGTTTTTAAGTTTTAAGGTTCATTCCTTTGGTGGTTTAAGGAGCCATTTTTGTGTTTTCATGGTTATGTTTTAGTCCATTTTTGGAATTTTTAAATCCATTTTGGTGATTTTCAACCATATCGGCGATTGCTAAGAAAGGTAATTAAAGGTCATTTTTTGAAGTTTTTTTGCGGGTGTTTAAGCTGTTTAGGTTTTTTTCGTTTCAAAGCGTTCTTAAAGCTATTTTTAAGATATTAAGGCTATTTTTGGCGGTTTCAAGGGCCATTTTGGTGTTTTCATTGTTAATGGTTCAGGCCATTTTTATGAATTGAAAGGTATTTTGGCAATTCCAAAGGCCATTTTTTATGTTTTTGCACCATTTTGTGTAGTTATTTTGGTGGTGACCAAATCGTTTTGACATTTTAAATGAAATTTTGGTGATCCTTAGACATTTTGCCGTTTTAAGCCAGAACCATTTTAGACGTATTATAAATCGTTTTGGTGTTTTGGAAATTTTCAAGCCGTTTTGGCGTTTATTTTTAGCTATTTTTATGATTTTAAGTTGCAAGATAATTTTGACGTTTTTAAAACCATTTCGGAGATTCTAAGCCATTTTGCCAATATTTGTACTGATTTATGGAACATTTTAACAAAGTTTTATGTTTATGATGGTATTTCAGGCCATTTTTGACGTTTTAAAAAGCCATTTTTTACGTTTTGAGCACCATTTTGACCATTTTGATGGTTTTGGCGATGGTAATGATCAAGTCGTTTTAGGGTTTTAAAGCCATTTTGAAGTCAATTTGTCGCCTTTAAGGGCATTTTTGGCTGTTTTGGTCCATTTGGACGTTTTGTAGATAATTTTGGCGCTGTCAAGGTAATTTTGAAGGTTTTCGGTGTTTTACAGTGTAGGGTTATTAGGCCGAATGCGTAATTGGGTCGAAATCCATCAAGCGGAATTTTGAAAAGATAGAACTTTGAACTCACAATGGCTTGTTCATCTCGTAGCTTTTTTGGCGTTTTTAAAGTCATCTAAGGTTTTTTGCCATTTTGGCCTATTTCGACCTGTTGATGCTTTTTTTTGCGGGTTTCAGATACGCTTTAAAGACTTTGATTTTGACGTTTGTAGGCCATTTAAGCATGTTAAAGGTGATTTTGGTCTAAGTTATTTCTCAAAGTTTGTCACAAGCAACGATAGTGTATACTACTGTGACCTCTCCCTAACTTGATAATAGATGAGACAATCAAGCTAGGGAGAAATTCGAGTTATGCAGATACATTTTTGAAATTTGTATGGGAAAAGTTGTCGATGTTGCCTGAAATTCCATAGAGCTCAGGAGAGATCGAATAAGGGAGAGTTCACTGGGAAAAAATAAATACAAGCGATGATTCCGAGTTCTGTTATGCTTTGAACAAATTTGTTTGCCTCATGATCTTTCGTCAACCATTTGTAGATAATTCTCACGATGCAGGAAATCATCCAGACAATATCAAAGCTTTCAAGCTCTTGATTACCCGTTGCCTACAAGACATCTGGCATCTGTATGACATCCCACCCACATGCGAGTAGGATGCCAAACGCTTCCCTCGAAAACTAACAAGACATCAGTACCAACCGATCCGCTACTCAATGATTTCGATAGTTTTCCTGCTGCTCTACAACCGCCGAGCCTCCGCCCATTTCCTCAACTACAACAAGTACCTACCAACCCAAAGGAGCAATAAAACTATACCTACTCTCTTCGGAGTCGCCGTGCAGTTGATGATAATGAATGCGGCCAGCCAAGCAAGAAGATGGGAAACAAAACAAATTCAAAACCAAAACAAAGGCCAGCAGCCAATCGAGCGGGTAATCGGAAATTTAAACCATGCTCGACCACCCCCTCCCCCTTCCACGCCAGCTTCCTGCTGGCTTTTGGATGGAAAGCCGATAGTACCGAATGACGATCGGCACTCTGTCTGCTCTGCTCGCTGTGCTATGCAAAGAAGTAGGTGCTCACTTTTAATTTGTGTGGTATTGTTTTTATTGCGGTGCTCCTTTCCTCCCAAGCCACCAGCTACCGGCTAAAGCCGCGTGACTTTGAACTCGACGACGACGAGTGCACGCGACGCGAGAGCGAGAGTCATTGTCATCTTTGACCACGTGCTTCCAACAACGGCGGAAGAGTTCTATCCCCCTTTTGGCCACGTGGTGGTAAACAGCCGAGTTCGAGCCGTATGAGTTGGGAATATTTTAAAGACAAGGATTGCAGCAGCTGTAGAGCGAGCGACGGTCAATGGGTTAGTCTCCTAGGTCCGGGTCGTACGCGGTACGCGAGATCTCTTACACGCACATATTAGAATCATTAATGACGGTGGTGCTAGACGGTCTGGCCAAAACCAGAGTATGCTAACAACGTCCGGCTGATGTACATGTGTACGCACAGACGAAGGCAGGGAACGGCTGCGTCATCACACATTCCGTCGAGCCTGGGATGGAACCTCCCAGTCAGCGCTACACCACCGGTACCATATTGGAAGAATGCTGCGAGAGAAAGAGCGATGGCTATGGGGGTATAATCAACGCTTCTCCTGTTGCTCGATATCACTTAATTAATGCTAACTTTAGCATAGCACTGCGGCGGCGGCCACAGTCGGCACGAGACAAGGTTACGAACGAGCCGAGATCGGAGAGAGTAGCATACACACATGGTTCGCACATATGTGAGGTGAATGAGTTCCTTTTATTATTATAAATACAGGCCGTTGCCGCGCACCGTACGGAACGATCTCGTCTGTGGCGGCGGTCCTCGTCGTCATCGTCGTCGGGACTAGAGCGCTCATATGCAGCAGCAGCAGCAGCATGGTCAATGAATGAATCATACGGTGGTTACCCCGGCGCCTTATACGCCACGTTCCACGCGCCATAGTCGTCAGCAGCCAGTCAGACTCTGCAATATTTATGAGCCTACTAGATCGATTGTTTACCTTTTCCGTGCCTCTCTCGCTCCTCGGACGGATGGCTTCACTCTGTTAAAATGTAGGCCAATCACGACGACGCCGACGAGGAAGCGACTGTACCTGCAAAATTGGAAGAGATTATACCGGCTTTAAGCAGGTTTTTGCTCACCTGTTACATGGCTCGCCGTTGCAGAGGGATTTCCCCCTCGAGCGCAATTGATGAGTTTTCCAAAAAACAGCAGTGCACGTTGTTGGGTCGTCGTTGGTCGGAGCAGACGAAAGCGAAAACAAAACAATCATAAATGGGCAGCACCCCACCCCACTCTTCGCTTGCAGTAGTCGAGCGCACTGACTAACATCCGAAGGGGGAAGCGAAGGTAGTCATAAAAATAATAAATAAAAAGGATTCAAGGCCATCATCTCCGCGTGCGTCCCGGTCCTTTCCTCGCTCCACGTCTAACTTTCACTGATTTTGTTCCACTCCGTCTACGACGACGGAGCTCGCCGACAAGAGGACAACATACTCGCGTGTCTCATGTTGACGATACGATGACGACAGCTCGCAGCGCGAACGATGATGACGAAAGGACCCTCTCTTCTGCTGCTGCTCTGACAGTGATGGAGGAGGAATCCCTTTTTATTATATGTATGCCGATTTCGCCCCACACACAGTTGTATCCTTCCCGTCAGCTGTGCCAATCAAGTTTGTCAACCTCACAATCGACGGTGAGATGGCACACCAAAGGCACACAGCAGTCGAAAAGTGATTGATACCCTACCGCAGACGGCGGCGACGACGGCGACGACGACGACGACGTCTTCGATCATAGTGTGCCATGTTTGCATTTCAATGATACATATGATGCAGTCGCATGGGGAATTGCTCCGTTGCATCTCTGGCCGCATCTCGGCGCAGACGACGGGTATGCTAATGTGTGTACACATTATTCCTCGAGTAAGCACGTGTTTGCCGGGGCTGGTGCGTCTCACAAGATTGCAGACGGAGTCGATTCGATTCGGAACGGAACGGAACGTCGGTAGTTGAGATTATAGGAAGGAGGGAGGTGTGTCCCGCTACCGCACCGCGAGCAAATTCAGTCTACTACGATACGGACGTTGTCATTTTCGTATCCAATTACTCATTCCCCCTCGCTTCCGCGCTCGTCACCCTGGCCGATGCTGATTTCGTCAACTCGCTGGCGGAAACAAGTGTAATAAAAATAAGAAATTTATGAAGGTCATCCGAGGCTGTTTGGACGGGGGAATCCTAGCGCACCATCATCGTTGACCCGTAGTCGGATGAGAAGAGGAAGGGTTAACCACCGCACCACCATAGACAGTCGGCGCGGAGTGTATACGAGAGTTAATCGGTTAAGGCCGAGCGCGTAGCACTCTATACTTACCTTCTCACTGCCGCATGCCTTCCACCCCTCCGGTTCCTTTCGATTCGGTCTTTTATTTTGGTTTTGTGTGCTCATATTAATTAATGATACATATATTTATTTATTCATTCACTCACGTGCGTTGCCATTTTCGTAGTTGTCTGCCGGCACAGTTCTTCGTCGTCGTCGTATATGTACCGATTTTCTTTTCCTTTTCTGCATTCATTGTAGCGTCGTCGTAGTCTACTTTTTCCTTTCTAACACTTTGCCATTATGTGGTACCTACCAACGTCTTAACGGCATGCACCGACCGTCTTACACTATTCACTGCAACCATGTACATAATGCACTTGTTCTGGTGTTTTTGTTTGTTACTTTTGTGCTATTGTTGCTTTCCGAAACTTGTTCCGACCGGCGGTTGGCCATAAGGAACAAGGAAGGAGCCGCACACGCTGCTCCTCGAGTAGAGTGCGACGACGTCCCTACATAGAGTGGTGCATTTAAAAGAGCTGCATGCCATGCTTGTTTGTGGTATGACTTCAAATTGGTCGTAAAAAAAAGCCACAGCACAGCACCGTTTACTCACGATATGATTATTTACAAACCAACTTTTGCGACCGGCACGCTCACGTACGTCATCCTCGTCCACGGTAGGGGGCACTTGAAACAGAGAGAGAGAGAGCGAGCCGGCGCTTACCATCGCCGCAGCACCGATTTGCCATAGTTGTTGACATTATGTAATTCTGTCACCACCAGCACCCGAACCAACATCACACATTCTTTCGCCCGTATTAGTCACACGTTCGCCGCCACCGCCGCATTCCCTTGCTCTCTTTTCCGTACTTTTTCCGCGTTTGTCACCAGCCAACTATGGCTGGGTGGCCCCTATTCTGTCTGGCTGTCTGGTCGCGATTTAACACACATACGTCATTAACGACTTTATCATCATCTCATCGCTGCTGTTAAGAGCCGGCTGGCTGCCTCTCATTGCCGAGTCATTGCCAAGTCGCGTGCGATTGGATCGGCACGACGACGACGACGACGACGATAGCGACGACAAATTCGGTGACGTCGGAACTTGTTGCAATTATACACATCAGCTTTTTCTTTATGAATGGAGGTTGGTTTTTTTTCCGAAGCTTGCGGAAGGAATTCCTCCCGATACAGGCACATCGTCGCATGTTGGGATCTTTACGAGTTGGATGGTCCCGTTGGATTGGTTGGCTTGATATGGAAGATTGATTGGATTGCTTGAAGTGAATTGTTTGTAATTCTCCGATACGATTCAAATGATTTTTTTCAAATTCGAGTCCTGATTCCCGAAGAGCCTGGTAGGTAATACTTTAAGTAACCAACAATTTCCCGCTAATTACGCGCCAATCGTCCTAAGACATTACCATGAGTCCAGAGGTGGTAAATTGAAAAATGGGGGCACGTAACCTCAGACCTTAAGGTGTACTGTGAATTTATGTAATTCTCAGATGCGATTTAACTGCTTTGTTATTCTAAATTAGACTCAAGACCAATATTTGCACAACTTCAGGTTAGTGTACATACTCATCTTGTAGGCAAAAGAAGCGCGGTGAGGAGGGGAATGGATCAAACCTTGTGGAAGCCAATTTAAAGGGACAAAACTTGACCAGTGCTTTGGTGATACATTAGAATACAGATCCGACTCGATGTTGGTCCCTTCCATATCTAGTTCGGCAGAGTTGACTGTAGGTACAGAACGGAAATGGAACTTCGGATCCAAAAGTGGCTGCATATTATTTTTGTAAACGCACCTAGAAGACAAGTTTTGCCTGCAGTTTATATGGGCAGCATGCTTGGATGGTTTGAATGTCCATAGAAACCCGAGCAAAGCTGAAGATCAAATTGAAATCAAAATTTGCTGTTATGATGTAACTTATTTTGAATACTCCAGTTGATCTCATTTTGGTTGACTTAACGGTTAACACAGCAAAAATGAGAGCAAAATTTTACACTGTTGAAGCAAACGGAAAACTAATCCTGCTTTCAATGAAATCAATTTGATTACTGATTTTGCATTCATAATGATTAACTGAATACGGGCCTGGAGTAAATGGTTACCATTCATGTTTCTCAAGTTTAGAGACTTGGGCTCCAATCTTACCCGGGCAAGTCACGAATGATCTAAAATGTGTTAAACAAATCAAATAAACAATAATCATTAGTTCAACGACAGATGAATTTCAATTAAATTTTAAACAAAACGTAAACAGCAGAACATCAAGTTAAGTTGCTTTCATTTAAAAAGTCTTGACTGCATAATGAAAGCACAATATGATATCAGACTTATGTCGCAACATTTGAAATCAAAATGAGTTTTCATTATGATAGGAACTGCACACTTTAATATCGATTTGCTTTCATTTTGTTAACCGACTTTGCTCGGGAAACCCGAGTGAAGCGCATCCACAAGCATGGCGAACAACAATTTGTACCACTATTTAATACACTGATTCGTTCACACTTCCACTTCAGTAGGGTTTCCGAACGGTGTATTAGCCCAGCCTTGTATTGCAAATAGCACAATTAGCGGGCTTATTGGGTACTTTGGAAATTCTATCCACCGCCTAATCGAACAAATAGTATTACACTTAAATATCCATTCATTTTGTAGATTAAACGGAGATCTTCCTTAGCACCATTTTTCCTACAAAAAATCAGATCGATTGATTTGATAACCACCGAGATGTTCCGACCAAATATATCAAACTCTACCTAAGATCAAATTCAGCTCCAGCTCATCGGACTGGTTCCGATGCAAGGGCTTATTCATACGAAAAATTAAAGTGGACAGTTGGGAGGACCCGCCAGACCATCGGACTACCTCAGGCTGGTCTTTCCAATAAAGAGCAATCAAATTATCGCTGGATTCAGGTAGAACATTGAGTTCAGCTGGAAGCAGATTGCGATACACAATGATAAGTTAAAGTACTTCCGTAGCGAGATGTACCGAATCGGTGTTGGTGGACAGCCCCATTAAATGGTTGTTTGACTTTTTTAGACCAGTATTAAGGGATGTTTTTCAGAAGATTCTGGATATTCTAAAGAAAATTTGCCGTTTTTGGTTGCTTGACGTTTTTAGACCAGTCTTAAGAGATGTTTTTCCGGCGATTCTGGATATTCTAAAGAAAATTTGCCGTTTTTGGCTGTCTTGGCACTTCTTATAAGGCCGTTTTTGGCGTTTTAAGAGTATAATGGTCTCTCAAAGCTCAGTTTGGTGTTTTTAAAGCCATCTTAGGATTTTTAGTGTAAGACATTTTTTGACGTTTTCAACTAGTTTTGGCGTTGAATATGCCAGTTTTTCAATTTGATTTACGGTATTTTTTGGCGTTTCAATGTTAGTTTTGGTGTTCATTTAGCAGTTTAGGAGTTATTAAGGCCATTTTATTAGCTATGTTGCCGTTTTGAAGCATATTTTGGTGCTGTTATGAACTGTTTGCTTTACATTTTATACGTTTTAAGGCCTTTTTGGAACCTTTTTGGCGTTTTCGTGGACAATTTAACTAGAGATGGACAAAATAGTTCTTTTCACTGAACGGTTTAGAGTCGTTCAGTTCACTGAAAAGAACTAGTGCTTTGGAAGAGTGTTGCCGTTCTTTTATAAAACAGACTTTTTCAGGCACTTGAAGGTGGCTGCTTGGGGTTTCTTACTAAACTACAATCTCACTCCACTCTACTTGTATAGATTGCACCGATAATGATAAGAAACAATTGTGGAATACTTCTTACATATCACTTTCTTGGGCATTATTTCAATCCCGTATGGCTCTCTTACTAGTTCATTTCTATAGTAACCATTCGCTCATTTGGAAGAACTAGTTCTTTAGAACCATTCCTGAACGGATTGCCCATATCTAATTTTTACATTTTGCTTTTTTGACGCTTTAAGGTCATTATGGTGCTTTCTTCTTCTTCTTCGCATTTCAAGCTTATTGCTTATCGCACATTAGCTTATTGCGTACTCCCAACTTAGTGTTCTATAGATGCACTTCCACAGTTATTAATTGAGAGCTTTCGATGCCTGTACCATTTTTGCATTGGTATAATTGGCAAGTCCAATCATACTTCTATGCCCAGGGAAGTCGAGAATTGAACCCAGCCACCTCCAGCATGGTCTTGCTTTGTAGCTGCGCCTTTACCGACTTAGCTAAGGAAGGCCCACTATGGTGCTTTGAAAGATGTTTTTAAAGTTATGATAAACTTTTCAGAAAGATTTTGGCGTTGTATGGTCATTTTAGCGGTTTTCTAGTTATTTTAGCGCCAATTTTTTTGGCGCTTTTAAGCAGTTTTGGCGCTGTTAGTTGATGAAAGCTTTGCATTTTGATTGCTAATGTATTTTACATAAAATGTTGTCGCTTCAACATTGGTTCTTGTGTTCATCACGCGAGTTCATTTTGGCGTTTCGAAATCCACATTGGAGTGTTAAAGGTTGAAGACTATTTTAACGCTACTTTGACCTATTTGTTTTTCATTTAAACGTGATTTTGATATTTCTAGGGTCGCTTTGGTGCATTTTTAATTCACGCTAGAATTTCAGAACATCTCTTGGATTTTTAGAGCGAGTGTGACGTTTCAAAGGATTTTTGGAATAAAGACCATTTTAACGATTTAAGGCAATTTTGGAAGCCTATTTAAAGACATTTTGGTGTTTTGAACGTGGACAGTTTTTAAGAGTTTTTAGAGCCTCCAAAGACAATAATCCATTCGACTGAGGACGCTTGTCTACACTCTAAAATTGTTCACCTGGCTTATGGACAGCACTTTAGCGTGCTTCAGGTTTTTTTTTGCGTTTTAAGGCCTTTATCTTGTCTTTTTAAGATGATTTCCTTGTTTTTAATTATTTATTTTTTCGTGATTAAGGTTTATTTTGAAGAGTTGTCAGTAGTTTTGAAGTCAGTTATTTTCGGGCTATTTAGGAAATTATAGTGTTTAAAGCACTTTTGTTGATTTTAAGGTCATTTTTGGCGATCTTGACGTTTTTAGGCCATTTTTGTTGTTTATAAGGCGATTGAAAAGTTAAGTCTTTCTGCAGTCGTTTGAAGTTTTCATGAAACTTGACAAACTGTTTTGGTGTTTTAAGGTCATTAAGGCCTTTTCAGACCATTTGCGTGTTTTAAGGTTTATTGTCAGGCGTTTTCAGCAGTTCTGAATCCAATTTAGCTTTTTGCGTGCTATTTTGGACAATTTAACGTTTCAAAGCGATCATTATGGTGATTTGGAATGCAAATTCAGTGCCTCCTAGATCGACAATCTAGTCCAAAGATACTCTGAGACTTGAAATATCATCTGTAATCAACGACAAACAATTTGAATTTTCACTATTTGCACTAAAGCGAACATGAGTTGTACGCGTCTTTTGTCTTTGACGACAGCCAACTGTCATCGCTCGTCACATCCTTATCATCCCCCTACGGGGTTAACAACAAGTTGCCAAAAACCACTACAAAGTGTCTTTCATATGTTTTGGGCACGACCGAGAGCCCAAATCGTCTTCATTTTAATTTTCATTCATTTTCGGGAAGTCAGTCCCTGGACAAAGATAATCCCACCACCTCCAAAAACGAAGAATGAATCTCCCTCGCTTTTTTGGTATTCCCTTTTGCAATGCACATTCCTTCCTTCAACCGGCAGCGGCCATCTCCACGTTCGCTTAATTCAAAGCGACAGTTTCATTATGCAACTCGTTAGCACGTTCGTTCGGGCGATACAACCTGCAAGTGTGACTCATTCCGGTCTCGTTCATCTTTGATCCGGATGTCATTTTTTCGGTGTTTTTCCTATCCAACAACCTTTGCTTGTTTTCCACTTTTTCATTACAAGTTTCCCAACCAACAACAACGACGACGAGCGCATTTTCTTCCGTCGTCCTCATCGTCGTCGTCGTCGCAGTCGTGTCAAGAAATCTATTCTGGGATATTCTGCTCTGCCGTTGGCGATCTCCTCCGGCCCGTCGCGAGGAAAACAATCTTTGTCTGTTTTGAACTCTCGCGTTCAGCGCTTAAAAATAGCGCAACTTTCATCGTCAATATCCCACGGTGGTCGCGACGACGACGATGACGACGACGACGACGATGTAGATTTAAAGGTGGGCGAGTGCGCTTTGTTTGCCTCAATTGGGGATCGATCTGCGGAATTTCACTGACGCCATGCATGGTCGAAGAAGTCGCTTTGCGTTGCAAAGCATATCAACTGACTGGGTTCAGAGTTCGGTCGGTCGTGGCTTACTGTGTTACTCTACGCAAAAAGTCCTTTTCGCTGGTCCTTGACTCATCTCTCGGTTAATGTAATTCCATTCGAAATATTCCAACGCCCTCGTTCTATATGCCATTGGGTTGCCCTGCTGTCCCTAAAGAGAAAGAGCCAATGTCTCGAAGAAAACGTTCCCAAACGTCAGTTGAGCTATGTTAGTTAGTTAGTATGGTGGAGGAGGTGGAGAAGGAGGACACCCAGCAGAGTCATAGCCAAGAGCAGAGGGAGCTACGCTACACACATTCTGTGTCATGGCTTTACGGACGTTTCTTCTACCCTTCTTCGTTGCTCTTCGGACCCCACAACAAATGATATTCCACTGCGAGTGGACGGGTGTTCCAAAGCCAGTGGAAATATGTCGGAATACACTGGTTGGAAAAAAAAATAAAATAAAACAGAGAGAGCAAGCGAAAAGGAGAGAAGGGTCGCACATGCGAACGGTGCCACTCTGCTGCTGGTCCTGGTACTACGACGGCTGCAGCAGGCAGGAAACAGCAGCAGCAGCACCAGAGAATACGACCAAGGGGAAACCGGTGTGCGGTTGATATTGCAGATGGAACGAACCGAACGAATGAGTCAGTGTACCTTCCTTCGAAAATGTGCTTGCCTTATGCTTATGCTATGATGCTATATATATACACATGCTTCGTGCCACTCCATCCCTAAGCTAAGCCGTTCGTTGCCTGCCTGCCCGCCTGCCGGATGGCTGGATGGTTGTTGGTCTCGGCTTTTTCCTCTATACCCACTGTTTCGTCGTTGCCGTTGTTGTTGTTGTAGTTGTTGGTGTTGTTGTTGTTATTGCTGCTGGCTTTACATTTAGCTCTGTGGTGCCTTCTCTACTCTATGTAGAGCTGTACACAGGGCCGACCGCGCGGTGTAGGAACTTAAATTGCTTCGAAGACCCCTCGGTGCTGCTACCAGAGTGCTTGGAACCATCAGAGTGAACTGGTTCGAGCGGCGGCACTGTTGGATAAAACCGATTCCAATTGGTAAAAGTATCCACTGACAGCTGCGCCAGCTTTTGACAGACGACGATGTTGGTTTTATCAATTATGAACTCCCGCAAGCATTGCCGAATTTGAGCGAAAAACATGTTTTTCTTTCATTTAGCAACCACCCAACAATAACGAAAGTTACTCAGACTGCTTGCTCACTCGCAACGAATCATTACATGAAGCTATCTACTCTTGAATGTCTCTTACAATTGGTCATCTGCACTGTTAAAGTTGCGAATTGACGAACGCCGTCGGCCATATTGGATCGGGAAACTTTTGGCCATGGCATCCCAGTGTGCCGGGTCCCAACGTCGTCATCGCCGCGCCATCGTTGGACTTATCGTAGCGAAATCTTTCTCAGTGAGCCAACCCAACAGCAGTGCACAGCAAAACGAACCAAACGAAGGCGAATATTGCTACTGCTGCTGAAATCGGAGCAGCGGTACACGATGGGCGGTGTGCGGTGCGTGGTGTGAGGGCGCTTGATTATGATGATGATGACGACGGCGGCAACGACGACGAGGACTACTACGATTGCTACGGCCAACGAAAGAAAGAAGCAAGACAGGGCTCCACATTTTCGAGTAGATGGAGCCCAGTGTGGGGAAAAACGAAAAGAAAGTGTATAACACCGGAGCGTTCCAAGCCGGTCGGTCGGTCGGTGCTGTGCTGTGTGCTGAAGCTTCGCAAAGCACACACCAGCCCAGCCAGCACTCGATATGCTCGCTAGGAGCGCGTATTTTTTGCCGGAGAATTCGGGGAGGGGTGGGGAGCTACGGCTGCACTGCGGTGCTGCTGGTGCTGGTGCTATTACGGCCAAAGCCAAAAGCTCGTTTACGTTGAAGAGTCGAGAAACGGTGCCGCTGGCACCGAGTGCTCTCTGATGACTCCGCAGCAAAGTACAGTGTCTTGCCGCACTGTTGGAACGACTCGAGTGGAGCCGAGCCGGTTTCCATGCCATCGCGAGACCCTGTCCATGTGAACGGCACGGCATACCTTGATGTGTGCTTCTTATGCCGAAGCGCGGCAGGGAGCCGTAAGGAGAACGCGCGGTGAACCAAGGTTTCGACGACTGTCGTCAACAACCGCGCGTTCGCTTCGCTTTGTGCGCCTTTCAGGGGTCCACCATCGTCGTCGTCGTCGTCCTTACGGATCTCGGTTCGGTGCTCCAAGAGTTTTAGCATTATTGTTATCGTGGAAAATGCCAGTGCCTTCCGTTCGCCGTTGTTGTCGTCGTCGTCGTCCTACACATCGAGAGATGGATAATGACGACGACGGCAAGTGGGAGTTGAGCTTCAATGTTAAAGGAAGCGAGGAGGGGGCGGGGGGCTAAAGCGTCCGGAAACTCTAACCTGCTGCTGCTATCCACCCACCCGCTTGATGACTACCAATCGAAGCGATCCGGAGCTCACTCGGCGACGGGAAAAAGTTCAAATGGTGAAAAGATGGTTTTTCTGCTTAAGCGTGTTGACGGAGCAGTGTAGGAACGCGGGATGGCAAGAATTTTCGTTCAGAGCCTATTTGCTCTGATAGCAACCAGGTTCAACGTTCAGGTTGATGGGAAATTAATGTTTAGGAGTTTAATTTGAGGGGAATAGTTCGGGAAATTTGAATAACTTGAATGATTTAACAGGATGCTTAACAAGGAATGGTCAAGGAATCGAATAGATAGGGGAAATGACTCTAATGTTGGCTTATTGATCTAAGATCTACAAAACTCCTGTCCTTCAATTACTCATGGAACATTGCGTCATCTGGACAATACGGATGGATGTTTGTGGTTGCTAGTGAAACATTGTCAAACAAATTTATGCATGGGCCCAATATTGGGGACACTTGGGCGACATTAGCGACATTAACCCTACACTGATTAGTATTCGAAAAATTGAGGTCAATTGAGGTTCTCAGAAGCCCTTGGAGTTTTCAAAGGATACAATTTCAAGCTTGAAATGTCAATGGGATACAAAGAAAGTCGAATATTGCTGGATGGGAGTGAACAAACTCTAGAGTATATAAAAATCCAGGGCTGCCAAATATAAAACGTTTATATTTTTATAAACGTACGCTATCAGAATTAACCTGATATTAAGATGTCACCGGTGCCTTCTTATAAATTAGGCTGTAGCCCAACTAAATGGAAGCCCAACCAGCGAGATAAGATTTAAGTTGATTAAGTTAGCTTACCAAAACCCCATTATTATCAGAAAAAAAATGCAAGATTTCAATCAACATTTCAGCAGCGACACCTAGCGAGCTACTCGGTCAATCGATTCTAATTCAGAAAATATGTACTCAAAATCTGAGCCACTTGAGCTTTGTAGATTTCTTAAATTAAATTTATGGTAACAACAGCAAGGACGACTGCATGCCAATACACGCTAAATCATTATTGCTAGGAGTAATCCGCATTACCTCAACTGCGCCACCTATGTTGCAGAACTCAACTCCTCTATGATAAAAACACCTGATTTTAATGTAATTTTTGAGTTTTTTTTTAAAGTCATTCTGGTGATCTTTTTTTAAGATTATGAATTCTTTATAGGCTATAGGCTACACTAAAGGCCCGAGCGCAATGATAACGGAAGCGGAACGGCAGCGGCAACGGAAAGTTCCGATCTGACATTTGTGACACTGTCAAACTTACCGTTGCCGTTCCGCTTCCAACAACCTTGCATTTGGGCCTTAAAAGGTATTTTTATCATTACAAACTGACGAGGGGCGCATAGATGATGAACTTTGTTAATGTGTTTTCAAGCTTGTTTTTTTTCAGTGCAGTTTTGGATTTAAGCTAAATTTTAATATAGATTTTGAATATACCATAGCTTGCAAATCCCGCAAGTTGCTTCCCTCTAGTTTACAAACATGTTGCGAATTTTATAAGAATGAGAATAGTATTTTTTTTAATTTTAAGTAAATCTTGAAATCATGCAGTGAGTTACAGAACGTAGGGGAAATTGATGTAATGTCGGCATAAATGTCCCTAATTTGGGCCCATATATAAATTCAGCAATCGACTAAATTTTCAATAGCGACCAAAAATATCCATTAGTACGGTCCCAATGACCTAGATAAAATGGATAAATAGCAGCTTTTTAGCGATGGGCCCAATCTTAGATCCATAGGCCAACATTAGAACCATTTCCCCTACGTCTTAAATGTGATATTAAGGTATTAGTATTTTAATACAGGCTATTTCGATCAATTTTCATTTTCAAATTTATTAAATTCGAGTTATGGAGCTGCTTATATTTCTTTCGTCCCCTATGCAAAGCATAAACTTATAAATTTTCAAATAAATATCGAAAAATTATCATGAAATTCGTCAATTCACTAAACCTTTAAAAAACATCAACGTTCTTATTCCCTACCGACCGTGACAATCGATTAATGAAATTCATTTCAAACAGTTGTCAGCGTTTATTTTGCGTAAAAATTACAACTCTGTTATTTTGACAATTCTTTACGCATTCTAACTAAATCCCTCAAGTATAATTTTGAACTAAAGAGACTAGAGAATAGAAAGAGACGCCATGTTCCGTTAAGAATTCCAATTTATCTGTCAGTGTCATTCCCGATGGGGGGTGTCACATCCTGGCATGGAAAATCATTTGCATTCATTTCGTGCATTCATTTACATTCATTTGCCTCTAACTTTTTTCTTCAAAAGCATTGCGCAAAGCGATGTATAGAGCTTTTGTAGGTTTTGTTATTAGCTACAACTTTTGTTAACAAGTCAAATCCGTATCTCTTATGTATGACGAAGCAGAGCGAACAGAATCCACTACTGTTTTTAAGTGAATGTATTTTACATTCACTGGAAAACAGTAACAAGTTCTGCCCGCTCTAGTTCATGATGCATAAGAGATACAGATTTGAGTTATGAACAAAACTTGTAGCTTATAACAAAACCCACAAAAGCTCTATGCATCTTTTTGCGGAATGCTGTTGATGAAAAAAGTTAGAGGCAAATGAATGTAAATGAATGTATGAAATGAATGCAAATGATTTTCCATGCCTGGTCACATCTAAATCTCAATTCTAGATGCTCAAAAATCCCACGCTAGCAAATCAATCTACGAAAAATATTCTTTGATTTCTCGCATCTACTTACTTCGTGCATCGTGCATCATCTTTTTGCAGGAAATCTCGAGAATCGCCATCAATCTTCTTTCTATCTGCTTAACGTGCGCGCAGCTAACCACACCAAAACATTATCTTGCCTGCATCGTAGATAGTCATTCTTGTCAAACCAAAACAATAATGTTACTGTTATTGGTGTTGATTGGAGAAGTATTGCTATCTGCTTCATTAGGCTTTTCAGGTGTTCACGGGTGCAATCTCTTAAACGAAACGCAATGAAAAGATACATTCGTTTGATTTAAATTGATTACCAACTCTAAATCGAATCAACGGAAAAAATTAGCTCTGAATGTCAAGCTTTGAACAATGACAGTGTTGCGCGCATTGGTTACCTTGGTTGCTAGATGATTTGTTTTCACAGGGTTCAATGTATAATTCTAGTCTCTAGGCTGTCAATTGAAAAAAAATCCGTTTCAATCCAACAAAGAAGCAATGCATTTTGACAGTACGATTGTCACGAATTTTGATACACGTCCAAACTTTTACGGACTGGCTTACTAATTCAAAGTGACAGCGCGGTTTTCCGACAGTGGCACCAGCTGGAATCAATCGTCTCATTATGAGCAGAGAAAGTTCCCGCCAATTATACTCGCCCAAAATTGAAGATCCCCGCATATCAAAACAACCACCTCCATCGGTCGGGTTGCAGTCGCAAAATCCATTCATCAACGGCGTTCTCGGAACGCAATCATAAATTAAATAAAAATAAAAAAATTGGCAAACCTCACTTTTCGTTGCATTTGTTTTGATCCTTTCTACGCAAACGACCTTCCGTCTTTCCCTCTCCGCAGCAATTCACAATCGGCGGCAATCATATGGCGAGATTATAATTTATCGTCTAGCGAAAGCTTTAATTGATGTGCTATGGTTACGAAAAAGGCGATTTTGACAATCACACATTTTTTGACGTTTAATACCGCGGTTCAAATCCCGATCGGCGCGAGTAGTTTTCCACTCTGCCCCGATGTAATCAAGTTAATATTTTTCCTCGACCAGGCAATGTAATCCCATTTTCCAGGGAGGAATTTCTACCCGAATCAAGCGAGTAGCAAAAAAAATAAAGCACAAGAGAATGAGAGCACCTCGACGGCCGCCGCCGCATCCAGAGACAGTGGGTCGGGATCGGGGAAAAACGCAAACGCTAGGCAAAAAGGAACGTCACCCGAATTTCGTATTCTGGCCTGCTAGAGGATTGGTGTACAGTTTAATGCGAGTGCCGGAGAGCTGAAAGAATGATGAGGGTTAGGATTTTCCGCTTTTCCCTATCTCTCTGCCTGCGCCAACGACTACGACCTGCATGCCTACTGCTGCCGCCGTTCTTTCCGTTCCGTTTGGTTCTACTAGTTTTATAGAGGAGAGTCGGGTAGGGAGCGTTTTTTTTCGCCTTGCCATCAGAGTCAGCCTTTCTCGTTATTCGTCCAAATGCTTCCTCCTCAGCGACGCTCTATACGTGTGTATTTTTCCTTCCTCTATAGAGCACGGCAATCTCAACCTACGGAGCAGTGAACAACGACGACGGCGGAGTTGTTGGAGACGACGACGACGGCCTGATGGCTGGCTGGCAACCCAAATGCTATTCGTCCCCTATATTAAGGTGTATTCAGATCTGAGCGATATTTCACGCGCGGAGAGAGATTTTGCGAAGGTACGAGAGGGAGAAAAGTACTAGTCGTCTCTTTCATTCCAACGCAAATTTTGCTCCGCTCCGCTAATGTACGCTCAGATCTGAATTCACCTTTATATTTCCCTTCTGCCTTCTTCCCATCATCATCATCATATCGGTGAAGCAGCACACGGTCTCTTGGCCGTCGACGTCGTCGTCGGTGTCTTTTTTCCAATGTGCGCTGCGGTGTTGTGCATAGAGAGCCATGGTCGCCCGGTGTTCGGTGCTGCTCTCGATAGGGTTACCAGCAATCGAGGTCCTTGGCAGCGACCTCAGAAAGGCTCGTGACCTCCGCCGGGGGTCGAAGGAGGCCTTTTGCCGAAATTTCGCGATTGGGCGCTCGCTGGCAACCCTATCTCGGTGCCGTTCTGTCATATCTCAGACGCACCGAGCACCAGAGTCGCCGCCAACGAATGAGCAAAGGAGGAAAAACATTATATGCTTTATTTTATTTGGGTTGCTTCATACGTATTTGTTCGTGTTTGGCGTATACGAGAAAGAGCACAGTGTGGAATCTTTTTTCTTGCTTCAAGCTGCCTGCCTGACGACGTAAGCAGCGCCCTCTTTCGAGGAGCTGTGTTGCAGAAACCTCCTCACCCATGGTTTGCTTGGTTGTTGGGAATATCGAGAAAACGAACATTTTCAAGCACCCCAACCTCAACCAACCAACCATCCGAACGGAGGAGACACACAGGGTCGTCGTCGCCGTCGTCGTCGTTAGTCAGAAGAAAGAGTATTATATTCTGCTGAATAGCGCATAAAAATGTACGGGCCAAGAGTCCGAGAAACATAAAGCCGGAGTCTCTGTGAAACCGCACCGAAACTCACCCTGGGCTTAGGGTTTCAAGTCTCACATTGGGTGTGCTATCTCGGATCGACCGGATTCGAAGTCGGACGGGTGGGGTCGTTCGATGGGGGTAGGGGGCATTAGGAAAATATATCTCGCCTTGGTTTTAGCACCAAGGATGTGCAGGGAAATACGATTTTCGCAGTATTTTTCGAGGTAGTGGGGCTAGAATGGCCAAGTCCTTGTGCCCGTTTCATGGGAAGCAGATAACTGGCGGGGAACGGAGTAGAATCAAAGAGCTTTACGATGTATTTTAGCGGCGTGGGATCGTCGTAGGAGTACTTGACGTCATCCTCACCGGTGCGGTGCTCGGTTTACGGAAATTTTCGGGGTTTGCTTTAGCGCGAACTGAGCGGTCTTGAATTTTAGCGTTTGCTTGGAAATAGGAACGAGTGACGAGCGCGCTCGCGCGCTGATAAGCGTCCCACCGCTTTCGCTCCGTGACGCTTGTCATGAACGAATGCCGGCACACTGATAAGACTTCAGACAGGCCCGTTCAGGCTGCGGTGATAAGAGTTTCCAAGTAGCTTTCCGTTTCCCGGAACGATCGAACAATCAAGTAACTCTCGGAATGACGGCGGAACCACCGGCAGACCTACCTGCTCGAATCCTTCAGGTACGATCCAGGTATAAAGGATGAGAACCTTTTTTTTTTGAGGGATTATCTCCGTTTCGCTTATGATACAGTCCTTCTGCTTTAGAGGAATCTTCCGCTTGGAAATTGTTTTATGAGCAACACCTTACAGGATTTTCAGAATGCCAAAAAAGTCAAGTTCTCCAACGTGACTTCCGCATGATAGTCGTCACCGGTTCCAACGACTTCAAACTCCATTCCACTCCATCGTCGATTGCGCCGCGCAACCGCGCCGGGGCCTTTCTTGTATCAAGAGTTAATTTATAAAAAAAAATATAAACCGTTAACTATTTTCCTCTCGAGAGTTAATAATCTTCCCATCGTATACCTCGGTCTCCATTCACGACGGACAGTGTCGGTGGTGGAACCCCGCGCAAGAAAGCTCTCTGTAATATTTTGCCGCCTCTGCAGCCGTCGCCGTCTTGGTCGTCATGATAAAAGTGGAGAAACGAATAATAACGCTGATGAAACTATTTCCAACAACAACGGACAACGTGGTGGTGCTTGATCGCAGCAACCAACGAACGGTGCTCTGCGCAATGTGTGCTCGAGAGATGAAAAGTGGAAGATTACCGGCTCTGCGCGTCCCTGAGACTGCACAGAGAGGGCTCAGCGTGCGCGCGTGTGCAAGTTCCGGATGTACCTACACTATCCGTGTCCTCCGCTTGGAGAGCGACCTGTCAAAAGCCTGTGGGGTTGGACGTTTTTCTTCTGGATTAAAAAGCACTTGACGCATTCTGCCCTCCCTCCATGCATGCAGTTTTGTGCACCGAGCATACATAAAATGCTGCAGCTTGCCTGCATGATGGTGCACCTTCCCCTCACGGTTATTCCCTTTATGTCCAATAATAAAAAAAGCACAAGAAAGGAATGTTCTTCAATTTCCTCTATCCACACCACACCAAGCCTAAGAAGATCATGGAACGCTGTGCCGTGCTACTGCTATATGTATGCAATGATGATGATGATGGCCGGAGCTTGTTTATGAACGCGAAACGACCAACGCACGATCCGGCTGGCTGGTCGGAGGAGAGACTGGCCTTCACCACCAGCAGCAGCAAAACCGGTATCCGCGCAGAGAGTGGCAGAATATTGTTGTGCAGCTTTGCGATCAAGCAGCCACCATCATCAGCACTCGGTTTGTGAGAAGCAAAGCGAGGAAAAAAGTTCATTAAAAATTCAAGTTTTGCTGCCGGCTTGATATCCGCGCGCTCGCGCGCCACTTGTGCATTCCGCCTCCGCGATCATCATCTTCGTCGTGATCCCGAAGATCTTGTCTTGCTGCTGCCCCCGAGATGTTCCGACTAGCAACAGAACTGCAGAGCTCGCGCTCGCAAAAGAATTCGATTCTGACAGTTCACCGCGTTCATGGCGACAGATTTAACTGCTTTGTTTGTGCAGGCCTAAGGCGAAAATCGTGCAATCTTGATCGCACGGACGCTACGCACATGCGTAGCTTCGGAACGGAGTGGATAGGTACCTCCCAAAATTCGGTTTCGAAAGCGGCAACCGACGAGAGAGAAACAAAACATTTAGGTTATGAAACGGTTCTCCGCTGGTGTGTGCGCCGCAGCGTGCCGCCGTTTGGTTGGTTTGGCTGCGTTTGGTTGCATAGGCTGGTTCTGCTATTCTCTATTGTTGTGGTAAAGTTGTGAGGGTTGTGGCGTAACTGTCGAACCCATCATAGCAAGCTGGTGGCGTCGATGTACCAAGGATTCAAATGCTCTGATCTTCCATGGCTTGCTGTTGTGGCCTGTTCTGTCAACCATCTTCATTGATCCATTGGAATTGCACTGTAGAGAAGCAACCATGTTGTCATCGTTAGGAGTTAGGAGAAGCTATAAGATAGTTGCTAAGGGAATATCGGAGGTTTATTTCATAAGCACTGTTCAATGAGAGCTTGAAATGCTGCAACCACTTTCGAGATCGTTTTTGGGCTTCATTCAACCGATTGGAGCTGCTCCAAGTTGCTTGGAGTTGTTGGTCATCTAACCTACCCGGAGAAACTTCTCTAGTTTTATTGTCCTTGTTGGTATCACTAACACGAAGTCGGACCATATTTCGTGCAAGTTCTAAGCACAGGTGAGCCAAAAGTGCGGCCCGTGGTCTCAGTACCTCTACAATGGCTTTGTTCAAGGAAAGCTCAAAACCAGCGTTGCCAGGTAATTTTCCGGAAAATCTGGTCCAGTTAAAATATTAAATCTGGATAGATCTGAATAGGGTAGACAACTTTTTCGGCCTAGTCGCCCATTTTGAGCCTAGCGAGCTGAAAATCGAGAGAAAACTTCAAATAAATCCATGATTTCAGAGTTAACAAGTCAATTAGGCGTTTGGTACGATACTTTAGTAAATAAGCTACGGAACGAAGTCAATGAGAAGGCGAACCATTATTCCCAAAAACAAAAGAAGCGCTCCGACCGAATCAATTTGTATCTTCATCCGATAGGCCGAATTGAATTCATTGGCGTTTCAATGCGTTAGGCCGAGTTTAGAATCCGTAGGCCGATTTTGGCGTCAAGAAGCAGTGTTAGACTTTTGACAATATCTCAACAATTGGTTTCTCTTTATCAAATCTTACGGTACATACGGAAAGGTCAATAAATTTGGAAGCCATCAGTTATAATAACATTCCGTTTGATGCAAAACTGCGCTAGATTAAGAAAGACTAAGTGCGGGTTGTGTTTAATATGCCGGAAATGGGGTAGTTAGCCCTACACTGAAAAAATCAAACTACGTAAAAATTCTATGCTATTGAAGTCAAATTGATGTTCTAAACGTTGGTCGTTCTCATTTGCCGTTTACCAACTCTATTTTTGACGATTTGCTTAAATTCGAGCAGACTTTGTCTATGAGTAGCTATGGTTTTAGAGAAAATGTGTAGACTCCCACTTTGCACTTCGTGTAAGTACATGGTCACATACGTCACGACAAACGTCAGAGAAGTCTATTGAGGCAAGCAGATCGAAGTAATTTGATAGCCTTTTGTTGACAAATAATCCCAAGCAAGTTCGATCAATTTAAGGATACGATTGACGGAATCCTTTTTGCGTAAAACTTGTTTTACCACTGAAAACTGTATCTTAAGTGTTTGCTGCAGAGAATCAAGCACCGAATTTAATTTTTAGACCTGCTTGACTTCTGGTTGTTGAGATCAGTGCCCCCAAAAAGGCGAAGTGATAGGATATCTTCAATCTTGTCCTTGATTTTGCCATATTTTGTTGAAACTAGTCGAAAATGCGCCTAAATGTTGGCAATAAATAACATATTCATATACACGGCTATTGAATTCAACTCGAATTTGAGATCAGTTTACTTTAATTCAATAACGCAGGTCACTGCATATACTACAAATTATTTGATTTAATTGATTGCCGATCAATACCAAACTAATTCGTCTAATAACACTCACAGATTGAGTAAGTTTTCCTCGATTTTGCTAAAATATCTGCTCCAATATGGAGCAAAAACGAGAACAATTTTACTCAGTCCCTGCGTCTTTGAGTTGGATTGAACGGTCGTGTTCGGTTACTCAAATTAACCATTTCATTCGAGTCAGTTGAAAATGATGTTTCCCATCACTCTAACTTCAAAATGAAACAATATTTTAAGATTTTGTCTTCTAGAATCCAAGCATGGGAAAAATCGTTCCATTTTGCATTCTCAACTCACTCACACGCATACAACATCAGAAACGAACAGCAGCTTGTGCGAGCCGAACTGATTTAGTTCGTATTCGCATTGCTTCTATTTTCTTCGATGAATGCAGAATTGAGCAAAACAGACAGCTGAGCGTAACATGAATGATTCTGAGTGTAGTAGTGTGGATGATTCCTCTCTTATTATTTTTTCCATGCTGAGCCTTTTACGATTGCATTCTGCTGAGTGAGCTGAATGAAAATTTTGCAGAAAGAATCACTTTTTATTTTCTAGCTTTAAACATACATTGACACATTTAAATCGCTATTAATATCGAAAAAACTGTTATACTGTAACACATTAACATAAGCGTCACGCAAATAACTTAAAACTGCTGTGGCCAATTCAACTGATTTAAATCAGTGAGCCAAAAACTATCCGACTCGGCTATTTAAATCGTTAGCATTCGGATTTTACGCATTCAATCTGGTTCTCCCTCGCTATAGAAAATTGTTCGGCTGCCTTTCAGTTTATCTTTATTTCCTTCTACTGCTGTCAGTTCTGAGTTGAGCTGCAGAGTCACTTGGTAGGAAGAATTTACACTCGTTCGGCAATCTGTTTGTAGGCGAGGATGACTATTTTGATTCTGTGGTGCTCGCGCGAGTGAATGAATTTTCCCATGCTTGCTAGAATCATGAGAAAAGTAGCCAAAAGAGGATTCCCTAGTGATTCTTAGGTAAGTTTCAATGCCTAGGTAATTCCGAGCAAAGTTCCAATGAAATTCAATGGAGAAATCCAAGGAAATGCTGGAGAAGATTTCAAAGTAGCTGCTGGAAGCATTCTATGGAAATGCACGTGGAATTCTGGGCGAAATTACAAGGAAATTTTGAGGCAAATACACAGGGAAAACTGAGAAGATTTCTAAAGTAGTTGGGTAGAAGAAGGGTCGAATTTCGCACGATGGGCTATCTTTAAGTTGGCTACGTTTTAGTTGGGCTCCCGTTAATTGGGCTGTAGCCCACCTAAATCGAAGTCAAACATCATTTCTAACAGTGCTGATTCCTTTTCGAGGGGCCTTAACCAATTTACAGTTTTGACAGCTCAGCCCAACTAACAAACAACTAACGAAAGCCTTTCACTAAGTAGGCGAAATTTGACCACCACACACAAAATGATTTCGCAAAAATGGCACTGTACAAACAAGGGTAAGAGGTAACTCTAAGACCAGAAGGTCCCGAAATAACGTGCTCAACTTTTTGGCTCTGCTCTGGTACTCTCTTCGGTCCCAAGCTAATCGATTCACCCCTCGAAACATAGGAAAATTCACTAATCCCTCATTTTATCTGTCAAACTTTCATAGCGAATCAAAACGACTAGAATGGGGTACGTTAATCGTTTGCTTGGGACCAATAGGCTAGTCAAGTAGTGAGCCAATTTAAAATCGTTAGTTTCGTAGTGATTGTTGGTAACACTGTCCTACTACTGCGGATTGATCGCGTAACGTGCTGGTGTCAATTGTCGTTGCCGCTTTCTACTTTCAAATGCGTTAGAACGCGGCGCCGATAATGGTGCGATCAAACAGAGAGTAATTAGCTATTCTATGTGGATTTTCAGTAGAATATAAAGGTGAGTTTCAAGATGATTCTGGGCAGAATTCCAAGGAAGTTGTGGGGACTCGCGACACACTTTGTGGGTTGTGGTGACTCAATCGCCATACAAATCAAAGAGAGAGTCTCCTCATCCTCACTAATGACGAAGATATAGCCCAAGCAACAACAAGTTTCGTATCAGGGTTCTAAAGTAGTATACATAAGTAGTATATATAACATATGGTCTACAAGAGTACAATAAAACCTTGGGAGGCCTGACTGTTTTGACAGTTTAATTTGTTTACTTAAACGTTCAAGTTTTTCGATGGTTTCGTTGCGAATGTTTGTTTTCTAAGAATGATCTGGATTGAAGCGTGAGGGCTGCAAGAATTATTTCAGTATACTCTCTGAACTTTAAAAAAAATGAGGATTAATCTCTTGTTGTTCCACGTTGCAAAGGACATTCCAAAGTCGGGATGTTATGATGAACTGTTCAAATTCATCAGCATGCATCTGACCAATACTCCCAACCATCATGTCCGCAAATCAGCTATTCTTCAATATAAGGCGAACATACCGCTAATATAGAGCTTCCGAGCTTTATATTAGCACTTGGGCTATTAGCCAAGGAACTTAGTCGGTATAAACTGTAGACATCCGGCCCTTCTCAGAACGAGAATCCCAAGCACCTCAGAGTTAACAGCTCCTGAATTTCGACCAAACCGACAATGGCGACGGTCAGCGACGTTGGCGGCGGCAGCAAGCCTAACCATTCCGCACTTGACAGACATGTTGGCGCTAGACAGCGTAGATAGGGGCGTCATATACGCGCTGCTCGACAAGTGCAAGTGCAATAAATTCTGTCTGTCACCCAAACAAACAACACACATACAAACGGATGAACGAAATGGGAAAAGACCCCGAAAACAAAAACCAAAAATTGTGTCACATGGAGCATCAGCGAACCGTCACTTCACTGTTATTGTCGATGTTTTACGAGACAAACAAAAGGATGCGGAAAACCGCAAGGAATGTAGTCGTAAATAATGAAAAAGAAAATCGGGGTAACTAGAGGCACACGGCGGTGTACTTGAAAACTTTTGCCAAACAACAAAACGGGAGCGGAATTATGTAACCTACAGCAGTGGCAAGAAGGAGCCGGACCTTTTACAGGTTGGTTGGTTGGTAATGGCAACGCACAGGTCATGAAAAGTACCTACTGTTTAAGAATAGAAGAAAAAAATAATACCACCAACTGATGGCGATTACGACGGTTTGAAAGGAGGGAGGGAGAGCGAGAGCCAAAGCGAATTGAATGAATGACAAACAATAATACATAAATTAAAAGGAGGCAGCCGCAGAGAGTAGCAGCGATAAACGATCATAAAAATCATATGGTTTGTGTTTACAACTAAGTCCACCTGCCCCTTCAGCTGCCCGTCCCTGTCGCTTCGCAGGCAGACGGGAGGCCCGGCCTGCTTTGATTGAGACGAGTGTTCATTCATGAAAAATCGAATTACAACCTCTCTGCCATTATAAAAAAAAAGGATGCGGAGTGATTGACCTTTCTTTTTGCTTCTCTTTTGGCTCAGCTCAGCTACAAGTGCATTCTTCGATGAATATGCGGAACGGAAGAAGTCGTGTGCATTAAAATATGCTGAGAGTGCCACCCCCTTTCCTCCAATTGGAATCACGAGCAGACGAGCAACTACTGTATACTATTTACGGTACACTGAAAGGAGTTTTGCAAGATCTGTTCTTGCGTGCGAAAAAAAAAGTTCATTCATAAAAGTTGTGATAAACATCCTTCTTCTTCGTTCCTGTACGCTCACTTTTCGACAAGCATGGGCAGAATGGTTTGCCCTCACCCCAACCACCGCGCAGGATTCGTCTTCGAAAGTGGGTGGTACGGGAACTCAGAAGTAAAAAAAAGGCACACGAAGCATATCTCAACTTTCTCTTTCTTCGATAATTACTTCGAACGAGGGATGCTGCGTTGTTTTGCGCCCGGAAAATTGGTTCTTTTCCAAGGCACAGAAGTTTTTCGCGCGCGTCTTGGCAACATTTGCGCCAGTCAGTAGCTCCAAACGGAAGTGTGCTTTGTTTGATCAATTGCTGGCACACAGAGTAGGCGAGCTTTTGCCATGGCTCATGGAAAACAGTAGGCGACGGATAGCGTTGTCGTGGTGAAGGACGGGGGGATTGGTACATAGAAACAAGGTTGCCGCCGCGGATGGAGAAGATGAGTGCCAAGGAGTCTTGGTAAGGAAAGGAAGCATCTTATGTACACATTACCTCAGGGCTCGATGTAGAAGAAGTCAACGCTAGCGAACGTGTGTGGGTTGGTTGGAATGAGGCAAATAGGAACGGAAAATGCTACCGGGCCTGGTGCCTAGGCGGAGGTAGTGAGTTTTTTTTTCCTCGACCTCATCGTCCTGATGGCACCGGCAGCACACGCACATTGCGTGAGAGGTTATATGCACCGCCGCCGCCACTGCTGCTGCGGTTGAGCCCCGTAAACCGCGCGCGTTTCTCTTTTCGGCGGTGATCCACGAGATATTTATATAAACTATTATGTAACAGGACAACAAAGAGCAGTGCTGCACATATTGTGCCCCGCCACCGCAATATATAGAATATATCGAAAATTAAATCGATAGACTGATTTCGCACCTCGAGTGCCCTCGCTCGAGCGCTTTCCACGAGCGTCCCAAAAATTGTGGAACTTAAAGTTGCATGATCCGGTTGGACATTGGTCGTCCAGTCAAATCAGGTTCATGACTTCAGGATACCTTCGGTTCCCATCGGCTCACACTCTACGCATTGCATACCAACCAGCGAACAAACCCTCGCAGGAAAACTGCGGAGCAAGGTTATAAAAGACGGGCAACGGCACACCAACTTTACTGCCTATATTTCCGATTACGAACGACGCGACGGGCGGTGGCATTTCTTGAGAAGGAAGAGGCGTTCTTTGTTCCTCCGCGTGCGCTTTCTGGTGCTGCCGGTGGTGTAGAACGTGGCGACACGATGAAGATGCTGCTGCCGTCGCAGTAATAAAAGATTTATCTTCCGCTCATTTTTATTATTCTGTACTCCAGCTCGCATCGAGTTTTCCTCCGCGGAGGAATGACTGGCTGGTCGTTGTTGTTTTCCACCTTTGGGTCCCGCGGCGTTCGATAAACTGTGCTATCGGTGAAATGACCTGCCGTCAAACAGTAGGCCGACGTTGTGACACGGAATTCCAACCCGAACCGGGAGAAGAGGTTTTAAAATTAAGCCTATTTTTACTGCCAGGAAGCTTTATGAGAGGCGCATAAAATGCGTGTAATTCTTAACGAGCGAAAATAAACTCTTGGGAGGAAAATATTTGCTTCCACCACCGGTGGTGGTGGTGGCGAATGCATCACTACAAAGTTGCAGCCTGGATACTGTAAAGTTGATTTCGAAGAAAAATGAAGATCGTCATGGTAGGCGACTTCGTTGTGACCATGGAGCACACAAAAGCAGATGACTTACGGCTACAAGGGGCTCCTTGGTTGCCCATCACCTTTTGTGTGTGTGTGTGAGGAAAGGCGATTTGCGCGCCGCCCAGTTTCTACAAAAAAAAAGACGATGATTTGGTAAAAATAAAATGCGTGCAATCAACGGACGCAGACGGATGGGATAGAGTTTCGAATAATGCCGACGAAGATTGGAGATTGGCTGGAGGAAAAACAAAAAAAGCTTAAGCTTTCGCTGCCTCTCGCTCGCATCGCCTTGTTTGGTTGGTCCACGGTTGCAGGTTATTTTTTGCCTGATGGAGAGCTTCACGTCACGTGGAGAACCAACAAAGGTTGATAGAGCAGAGCAGTAAGCAAACTGTTGCAAAAGTTGCGTGTAAAATGACTAACTTTTTGGTGCACATTTCTGACGGAACGTGGCCAGCGCTTGGCGTTACATTTCAAGCTGGCAACTGAGCATATTTCTATGATTGATCTGAGTGCACTATAAAGTAACTAGATCAAAAAATTATACATGCTATTTCAAAACTACTCAAATTTGAGTAGGAACCACCCAGACCGGTCAAAACTGAACCTACCCAAAAATGGGTAAACTAATTTGGGATAGTTTTGAAGCGTGTAATCGTCATCTTTGTCACCGAACTGACGTTTCCATCTACACTGCAACAAACTTTCATCGTGAATTTAGTCATGGCGTTGAACAATAGTGTGGTGCTGCCATTTTTTTCACCTGCGATGTTTAATTTCAATAATGCAAAAAAAAAACACCGCCTGTATTTTACCTGCTGCTCAACTCTGCTTCCAAAAATTCCTTAAGACAGGTATAGATCAGCACAAACATGGGTACTAGTTTGAATGGCATAAAAATCCAACCTAGCAGTGCTGAAAAGTAAACGACAGCCAGCAGTGGATGGAAGCGATTGGTTTGTGTTTCAGCTGAAATCCTTACCTTATCAGGTACATTCAAAGTAGATGAACATGAACGCGCACTCATTAGCAGTAGAACAACGCTTGACCTCCTCAAACTAATAATCGCCTTTTTCCTCTATCCACTTTCTTACAGAACTTTGCAATGATGGGTCTCCAAGCGGCAGCTAGTAGCAATAACAAACGCAAGTACGAGGATACGAGTGCCACCTCGACTGATGATAATGGCACCAGCACCACCTGCAGCAGCAGCAGAACCATCCCAGAAGAAGTCAGTGGGCAATGCTCATCATCCCCAGCAGTAGAAAATCAATACCCCAACGGGCAGTCGGCATCCCCGGCGGAGGACGGAGCAAGTCCGTGTAAGAATCCACGATTGGAAGAACCGATCGCAGTAGAGCAGACCGAACAGTCCACGAGAGAAGCGAAGGAGTCATCGCCAACGACCGCGATGCCAATTAGTAGTAGTTCGACCAGCAGCAGTATAACGACAACCAGCGTAGTAGCTTCCCCGTTGATCGCCGGAGCTCCGACCACGATTCCGATCAATAGCCCGTTGCTGCTGCCTCCAGCGCCACCTGCCGAAGATAGCATAGCCAAGCTGGAAGCGGTGGCTGTCCCCGGCGAGACCGGATGGAACTGTGAACCGATCGTAGATCCCATCAGTAAGCTTCAGGCAGTTGCCGTACCCGGGGAAACGTGGGGATCGGACAGTACCCGGTCGACGCTGGCCACAACTCTGTTGGCCGCGGACGATCTCGATGACGATGACGATGATTTCGAGGATGACTTTGATGATGATGAAACGATACTGCCCAGCTATTCACCGATTCGGTATCCTTGCTCTCCGAACCGTGCTTACATTCCGGCATACCCGAAGCCCGGCTACTTCCCAGAACCGTATCAGAACTGTTCCCGAATGAATGGAGCGAACAACGGAGCACAACAGTATGCCAATCGGGGATACGGCTGGAGCCAGCATGGGTACTATTCGCCCCCGTACGAAGCACCATCCTCGCAGCAGACGATACGGTGCGCGGAGAATGGCAAGTCCTACTTCGAACTGGGCAGTGCAAACTACAGCAACGTAAACCAGTTTGGTGCTCAAGGGCGGCATCTGAAGCGATGCTGCGACGGACGCAATATGTCGTGCAATAACAAACAATGCTACAAGGAACGGCGCCTGAAGATGATGAACCTGTCAATGTTCAAACTGGCCCGATTCCGTCAGGCTTCGGATCAATCGCTGTACCGATCGGTACTGATCTGCAATACACTCAAATCGATTGAACGAGAAATTGACAACGAGAACAAGGAGTTTAGCCATCAGCAGCACCTGCAGCAGCAGCAACATCCGCATCTCTATCATGCACCTCCTCCTCCTCCGCATCACCTGCATCATCCACATCCGCCGCCGCCGCCACCACCACAAACTCCCCCGCAGCAAGGTCAGAACGAGTATGGCCCCCTGTACAACGGCCGGATAGGTGCATCCGACAAGCAGCAAGCTCCTAAGTTTAGTGATATTAGCAATAGTGGCAGCAGTAACTACAGTAGACTTCAAGGCAGCAATACAACGACTCAGTCGTCTCCTGGCTACGGTCCAAGTGCAACCGAGCAGCAACCTACGACGATTACTACGCAATTATCGCCCTACGATCAGCAACCGCCACCGCAGCAGCAGCAGCAGCAGCAACATCACCTCAGCCCCATGACGACCGCATCGACGACGACGGGCCCGGCGTCCATCAGTCCTCATCACAATCATCCGCTGAAAGATCCACAATCAGGCCGGGCGACACCATTCCCGTCCAGTGTCGCCGGCAGCGGCAGCAGTTCCCTTACCAATGGTTATCACGACGGTGATTCCGGCTTCGGTGACGACGACTGTACGCGCCCAATCAACTGGGGTTCGGTGCTGAGCCTATCCTCGCAATCGGCGCTCGATCCACTAAACAACAACGACCTCTTCGTAACGTCGCCGAGCGTCGCGGTTAGCGTTGTCAACGATAGCCATCACACAGCCAACGTGACGGTACTAGCGAGTAACGATAATTGTGATAGTAGCACTAGTTTAGCATTAAGTCAATCCGGGTCGTCCTCGTCCTGCCTGGCAGGCAGCGACGGTAGCACCGTAAGCAGTGTTAGCAATAGTGATAGCAGCAGCGACAACAATCATACGACAGACAGTACCAACCCTGCCAGCAGCTCCTCGGGTGCTAATTCCTCCAGTACAACCACCCTAACCTCCCTGACCACCCTGACAACGAGCAGCCATTGTGATCTTAATCTTACTACTCTAACCACCTCCCCATCCCCACTGCTCTCGTCCTGTGCGTCGGCCCTGCAGTACCACTCCAGTACCAACGGTTCCAACTGGGATCTAGCCTATCTGGACATGGACATGGACGAAATGTTTCCCAACTGTTACAAGATAACCTCGTTCAACTCGGATGTCGACATGCTGGGTCTGAAATCTCCCATGCTGGAACCGAGCAAAGTGGTCTGTGATAACGATATGGATTCCTTTACGACCCACATAATGGTCGGGAGTTAGTATTAAGCCCCCACCGCAGCAGTAGGGTTGCCAAATTTTCTCCCCCATCCCGTCCGGAATGGGAGAAAGTTTGGCAAGGCGCGCTCTCTCGCTCAAAACCTGATCCCACCACACCAACCACCACCCACAAATCCAAACCTCCTCCACTAGAATCAAGTTTGTAAGTGTCGCGCCACGTCCATTCTCAGGTTGTGAAGGCTGTGTTATACTCATTAGTTTTCGTTACGTTAGTGTATTAAAGGGCAACCAAGGTTAATATCCAAGAAACAAAACGAATAGCTTTTCTCCTTTAGTTCAATTTTGTGTTCTTATGTTCCACCGGTGAAAAACCGATGAGTTAACTCGTGCCCTTCTCTGGTTTCCCTCTCTGTCCAGAACAATGCAAAAATCCCGATTCCAGCTCTGGAGGAATATACCAGTTCAAATCACAAGCGTACAAATGACAAACAAACAAACAAACAAATGCAAAACGCTACAAATGTTGCAAAACGAAACTGCTTCTGTCACTATTGGTTCCTTATTAGGATTAGAGCAACAAACAAACAAACAAACACACACACATACATACGACAAAGTGAAGAACGGACACAACTAAAAGTGGATGAACAAATTAGGTTTACAAAACACGCAGTACATATGATAATGGTAGTTGTAATAAACGTGACGTAGTAGCAGCGAACAAATGAATGCAAAAACAGAAACAAGGAATTGTACAACAACAACAACAACAACAACAACAAACAACATTGTATTGCAAATTTAAAAGTGGATCTGTTGGAGCGATGTAATTTTTTTTGCCTAAGGTGAAAATGAACCGAATCCGTAACTCAACTTGTACCAACTCCTATGGGTGAATCTTTTATTCGCTCCTTCTGAGCAATCCTTGAAAAGTTCATCCCTTTGAAGTTAAAGATAATTTCGAATTTCTGTTTCAAAATAGCGAAGTGATTTCGTCCATATTCACCTTGTTCCCATCAACAACAGAAATACAAACGTGGAATTGACCACGAGTGCCATAAAGAATTAAAAAAAAATGTACCATTAGAGAACAAAATTCCCAAACTAAACGACCTCACTTCAACGGCCTCCACAAAACCAAACTCTCACTTTCTAGCGGAGGGAAGAATATCCACACCTTAAAACACTACCGGAGGCATCTGACCTAGCGGCAAACGGTTCTATCTCAACTCAACTCAATCTCAGTACTAGTTTTTTGTTTGTTTGACAAGAGACCTTTTTCCCACACTCCTGCTCCTGATCACGGTAGGCAGAAATCTTCGAATACATTCCATACACTATCCTATACAGTTATTTCGTTGAAGAATTCGAAACTGGACGATTTGTCTTGCCAATCGCCAATCAGACGATGAGGGTCTTTTGTTTCAGTGTTTCACGGTGTGCTTTCGCGGTATTTTCCCGTCACTTGAAATGAGACCAGGAAAAGTCAATTCAGTAGCAACATTTTCTACAGCAGCTAAATCCTGTACATACTCGACAGTAGAAAAAAAATCCCGTTCTCTAATTTGGCAGCATAAAAAATCCTGATTTTCCTAAAAGCAAAATTTCTTGGAGGGACAGCAGCTATCTTTCCTACAAGCCCAAAAAAAAGGCAGTAGAGCGAGTTAATTCAACCAAATCTAGTCCTTTGTCAATCTTTAAATCAAATTGTTTACAAGGGTATTTTTTATTTCTTTAAATATGATCTAATTTGCTAATTGTATCAATCTTCTTCTATCATTTGAGAAAAAAAAACACTTCTAAACTTAAAAATCAACTGATTGTGTAAATAACCAAAACCGATTCAGCTATACTGGACGCAGATTTGGATTTTCTAGCAAGCAAAAAAAGAAGAACCTTGATGTTATTCGAGCAGAAAAACAGAACAAAATTGTACTTTAAGAGATTATATATATCTATCTAATATATTGGAAGTGACAAAAGAAAAAAAAAACAATTAAGGGCAAACAAGACAAACAAAAAAACAATTAGTAAGCCATTCTTGGACCCCTCCTCCACCCTCCGGCGGCGGTGTCGGCGGTGGTGAACAAAAAGTACATATTATATCAAAGCTGTACATTTTAACTTGATGATGATGATTGGTAAAACAAAACAAAATAAAAACAAACGAGGAAAATGTAAGAAGAAATACATGAATGTAGTTCATTTTACGAATTATTAAGAAAAAATGTGAGCAAAATGGCAAGTAAATAAAAAAAAAACTAAATTGTTTAGAGTTATTATATTTGAAAATAAGAATAATTTATTAAATTTATTATATACATGTAAATATGAGAAAAGAAAAGCAAAGAAAATGACTAAAAAAATGAAAATAAATGAAAATTGAAAATTTAAACATCATTGGTGTTTCGTTGCTATGGAAAGGTATCACAGTGGTCCTAGCTTGAAAAATAAGTGAAGAACGGTAAGTAATCACCGGTTAACCTGTTGGGTTCCTGACCCTGGGTATGCCTCCGCCTCGATCAAATGCCCTGCCGTACTTCAATCTAGTGCATATGCTAGAAGGTTTCCTTTCCTACCTTTCCGCTTGACTCACTTGCACTTTCCGTACTAGAATTTCTGTTGATATTCGGCTTCTGATGACATCGACAGGGCTGGTAGCGATCAATGCTGTCAAAATAGTGATTTTAGTGACCATGTTGAAGATATAAGTGACCAAATAGTGACTTATAGTTGTAACAAAGTGACCTAAGAGACGAAAAGTAGTTGTTCTGATGGCACACGAAATAAATGTTTGATGTTCTAGATGTGTGGCATATATTAGCGCTAGTGTAAGCAGGTCTTAACTTGACGCTTAACGAGTCAGCAAGCCGTGTGTGCTGCCCGCGTTTTAAGCGCAACAGTTCAATGCCGGTGAACGGAGGTCTCTATGGCAACGCTTCATAAACATACACGGGCAACTCTCCACTCACTTTCGGACCGGCTCTTCAAAAGGTAAGTCGCACATTAGACTTATTCAATTAGTATATCATAAACAATTATGCACGATACGAAGCTTTAAAGGCAAGATTCAAGAGAAAATTTATCACCAAACCCACATTATTAGATGATTTTAGCCATGGTGTCTACAAACTGGCAAATCCAGAAAACCGCAAATCCTCAGGGAATTTAATTTTTCCTGAAAATATCTGGAAGTCTCAGGGAATTTCATCATTATTGACGGAATTTAGTAATGTTCTTAGGATAAGGATATGTTAATGAAACTATTTTTGACGTAGGACTACGTCTATGATTTCTATATGGGGGTACACTTTGTGAAAACCGAAAATGGAACATGTAACAACATTATGAAAGATTTTGAACGTTAATAACTCAGCTGCCCCTGGACTAATTTCAATAATTTTATCACCAATCGATCAGATATATTTCTACACAAATGTTAAATTCAAGACTTTATCATTTTTTTAATGACACTATTGAAAATTGCACGAATGTGCAACTGTTGCTTTGATAGTTAAAATTATCACTGATTGCCTGCGAAAAGCGATTTCCCTAACACAGATTTCAAAGTTAATTAATTAATTTAACTTTATTAGGGAGGCTTTCAGCCTTGGGCTGGTTCGCCTCCAACACTTTCAAAGTTGAATTTCATCCGGTAGTAGTAAAATTGTGTTTATTTCTGTTTATTATGGTAGTACATTGATTTAGCATTTTAATTGATTATCCTACCTTATTTTCATCTTTGTTTAATTTCATATTCTTATTTAATATTTGCGTTTTTCAACTAGTTAACAGAATACCCCTTTGGGGTGTGTTTTGATTGAATTAAAAAAAGTGAAAACCTACCTAACTACGAGTATAAATTAACCTAACGTGCTAGATCACATAATATGATCTGATGATGAGACACCTGTCTGAGATACCTTTCCAGGATAAATATTCTCCGTTCTTCTAATGTCTGAATTCCAGCCAGGAGGTGGATCTCAGAATTTCTAGTCCGCGGGGACTGTTTAGGACCATCCTAAGGATCTTGTTCTGGATCATTTAGAGTTTAAGGTGATGGCATTTGGCGCTACTCTCCCAAATTGGCATCCCGTATTCTATTACGAGAAGGATGATTTGTTTGTAGACAGCAAGCTTATTTTTTAGGGATAGAGTAGACCTCTTGTTGATGAGTGGATACAGTGATCTTATCAAGATGTTACACTTGGTTTTGGTTTTGTCAACGTGCTCCCTGAAAATCAGCTTGCTGTCTAGTGTTAAGCCGAGGTAGACTACCTCTTTCGACCATTCCACCACTGTGCCGTTCAGACAGATCATTTAATATTCACCGACGGAACAAGTCTGGGAGATTTTGAGTATGGAAAGATGATGACCTGGGTCTTTGCCACGTTGATACGGATCTTCCAGCTGTTGAAATATTCAGACAGGACGTCCAGGCCTCTCTGAAGTTTGGCAGTCAGAGCTCCGATGACTCTACCCTTGTAGACGATGGATGTGTCACCTGCGAACAGAGACAACGATCCACCATCGGAGGTGAACAGGTTGAATAGAATGGGGCCAAGGATGCTTCCTTGTGGAACCCCGGTACCGATGTTGAAAGCATCCGATGTGATGCTATTCAGAGAGACTCGGAACGTCCTGTTCGATAGATAGTTGTTAATTATCTTCACTAAGAAGATTGGATGACCATACTGCTGCAATTTGAACACCAGGCCATCATTTCAACGTCCAACAACGTCGACAGATCCTTGATAGTCGATTCACGTTTCAAAGTTTTGCCAGTCAGGGTGTAGTCATGGTGAAGAAGCGAACGCTTGCGGCCAAAGGAAATTACAGAGCATTTCGAGACATTCAGCGACATGCGTTTAATACGACACCACTCAGCGAAGACTTCCAATTGTTGCTGCAAGAAAATTGCATCACTAGATTCTTTTATCACGAAGTAGAGTTTCAAGTCGTCCGCATACGATAGTTGAAGGCATTTCAGGATGGTATTGACGTCATTCATGTACAACAGAAACAGAAATAGCCCAAGATGACTACCTTGGGGAACGCCGGATGTCACGGGGAAGGATGAAGAAACATAGTCTTGACATAGGGTAACCAACTGATTTTGGACCCCTAGAGGAAGTGAGATCACGTTTATGTCAAAATAATATTATTTGTTTATTATTATTATGCAATTTACATGCGGTTGTGTTCGAAAGCTACTCATCTTGGATGTAAAATGTCACTAGATGTTTTATTTATTGATATATACTCGAAAAATAATTCTTTTCACATCATGATATTCACATATTTTGGACCCTTCCACTTGATTTTGGACAGTGTCCATAATATATTTTGGACACACTGAATGGGAACGAATATATTTTGGACATGCTGAAGTTCTTTCAACCTATGAGCCTAAAATTAATTACGACGGTCACTTCTTCCTATCTCGCATTTGTTAGGTCCGTCTAGGTGGGAAAATTTTCAAAGAAGGTGCCGTAAAATGGGGTGAAATTGATCAGCGGGGTGAATTTGATCGCTGAGTATACCCATTATTGTACTTATGCATAATATTTTTACAATGTATACAAAGATACATTCGTACGCTTAGTAACGAAAAACATGTTACACATGAAAAAATATCACGAGAAATTTCAGCGATCAATTTTGCCCCGCTGATCAATTACACCCCGTTTTACGGTATGCATAAAAGTTAACCCCCCGTTACTCGCGCTGTTGTACCAACAATCAATACGAAACTAACGATTTTAAATTGGCTCACCACTTTAGTAGCCTATTGGTCCCAAGCAAACGATTAACGTACCCTATTCTAGTCGAAATTCTAGTACTACGCAATGTTTGTTGTTCAGGAGGTCAAAGCCTATTTCTTAGTGTACAATAGTTCAGAATTATCTCACTTCGTGGTGCTACCAGATAGAAAGTAAATGCCTTCAGCAAAGTTGTTCAGGAAGTCAAGCTCTTTTCGTTGGTGGAGTAGTTCAGAAATTTCACACTACGAGGCGCTAGTATATACGTGTAATTCTCGCATATACAATAGCTCGAGTTCTTGACCAGCTAGAAAGTTACTGTACTGGGCAAACTTGTTCAGGGGGTCAAGACTTTTCGACTGGTAGACAGTAGTTCAGAATTTTCTCACCACGTGGCGTTTGTATACATATACACTTCTCGCATATGATATATCTCGAGATCCTGACCAAATAGAAAGTTACTGTCTTTGAAAAAGTTGTTCAGGAGGTCAAAGCCTATTGCTTGGTGTAGAATAGTTCAGAATTTTCTCACTATGTAGTTCTAGTATACACGATAAATTCTCTCATATAAAATATCTAGAGAGCATGACAAGATAGAATGTTACTGTCTTGGGCAAAGTTGTTCAGGGGATCAAGGCCTTTTGGCTAGTGGACGGTAGTTCAGAATATTTCACTTCATGGTACTAGTATATACGTGCAATTCTCGCATATGATATATCTCAAGACCTGCTAAAAATGTACTGTAATCGGCAAAGTTGTCCAGGAGATCAAACCCTATCGTTGGTGGAAAGTACATAATATTCTCACTAGGTGACGTTGAAAGACACGTGAAATCCTTGCATATAAAATATCTCTGAATGACCCGCATACTAGTGCCACGTAAAGGGAAAATTATGAATTACTGTACACCAACGAAAAGATCCTAACATCCTGAACAACTTTGCCGAAGACAGTAACTTTCTGTCTGGTCAGGATCTAGAGATATTTTATATGCGAGAATTCTTCATGTATACTAGCGTTGTAAAGTGAGAAAACTCTGAACTTAAGTCCACCAGCAAAAAGGCCTTGACTTCCTGAACAACTTTGCCGAAGACAGTAACTTTTTATATGATCAGGATTTCGAGATATTTTATATGAGGATTTCACGTATATACTAGCACCATATAGTGAAAAGAGTCTGAACTATAGGCTTTGAACTCCTGAACAACTTTTTCGAAGACAGTAACTTTCTATCTGGTCAGGATTTCGAGATATATCACATGCGAGAACTTCACATGTATACTAGCGCTATGTAGTGAGTAAATTTTGAACTACTGTCCACCAGCAAAAAGGTTATGATCTCTAGAACTACTTTGGTAAAGACAGTAACTTTCTATCTGGTCAGGATCTCGAGATATTCCATGTTGTAACCAATTAAGTCAGAACCCTCGTAGTATGGACACCATTTACGCGGTTTCCATTTACATTTTCTCTATTATCCGCATATGTTGGGGGTTAACTGTAATAAATATTTAGCTTGTTTAGTTAAAACACAGAGAAAATTCATTGCTAGAATAACTAACTGGTGTATTTTTTCTCAAATATGCCATTTACTGCAAAAATTCGTCACGCACCCTGTATACGAATCTGCTCACAAACTTCGACTGTGTCTTCATGGACGACGAAACTTATGTGAAAGCGGATTTCAAGCAGCTTCCGGGACAGGAGTTTTATACCGCATCAGTGAAAGGGAAGGTGGCTGAAATTTTCAAAACCATCAACCTATCGAAGTTCCCGAAAAAATATCTCGTCTGGCAGGCCATATGCACGTGTGGTCTAAAAAGCGGCATTTTCATTACTACGGGAACGATCAATCAAGAGATATACGTCCAGGAGTGCCTGGAAAAGCGGCTGCTACCATTCCTAAAGCAACATCCCTAATAAAAATAACCATAAAAGAGACCTTAACGACGTGTTCGGGGTATCATCCAAACCATTTGTGGGATAGTTTACCCATCCGGAATACAGTTCGTTTAAGGTATTTGTTTATTAGAGATAATAGACCTGTGCTGGCCGGACTTGGCGAGCTGCCACTATGGGAAAAAGGCAATCGAGTCGTACGATGCGAACAACGTGGTTGTGGTACCAAAGACCACAACCCTCCCAACAGCCCAGAACTCCACCCTATCGAAACGGTATTGGGCCTTGGTCAAATGGAATCTCAAAAAAAAAAACTAATAAATCCATGGAAAACGAGCAGCAGTTTAAATCTAACTGGCGTTCGGCGGCGAATAAGGTCGACAAGACCAATGTGCAAAATTTAATGGAAGGGGTTAAGCGGAAGGCACGGCAGTTCGGATTTGGCAAACCAAAAGAATAAACAAACATGTTTTCCTTTAAATATATGAATTGAACTACCAAAAGAAAAATAAGAAGATTTCGTGATATGAATTTTGACTGAAAGAAACGATTCTTTTGTCGACCAATTTTTGCTCGTTCCAGTCTTTTAAACCCTTGTGTGAAAAGTATGTTTAGCAGAAACGCCAAAAAAGATGTCTTAAATGTACAGTTGCGCCCGATATATACTTTAAATACATTCTTAATTTCAATAAATACTTTAATTACTCACAAAATTTTATGTTTATTTTTTTAAATATAGGGTTTTTGACGTAATATCCGTCCTACTAAGCACAACCCGCGCTTTACCTCTCTTTTCTGAACGAGTTTGAACAAAAAAAATGGAATATGTTTGTCAAAGATAGCTTCTAAATTGATTCATCATTCCATACGTACTGTTGGATTTGATAAAGAGTCACAAATTGTTGAGATATTGTTTAAAATCTAATACTGCTTCTTGACTCTAAATTCGTTCTACGAGTTTCAATTCCGTCCTAACGCATTGAAACGCCATAAGATTTTCTTCGTCCTACGGATAAACGTAGAAGCGCTTCTTTTGTTTTGTTTTGACAATGAGCGTAAATATTCACAATGCGCTCTAATAGGATTTATGTTGTAGCTAATGAACTAACGCATAGGAACAAACTTATTATATTGATTTGTGCACGGTGAAATCATTGATATTAATGATCTTTTCTGATCGATAGAACGGAAATGCGCGATTACGACGAAGTAGATATTTACCCTAGTTAAATTATTTGTCATTACATAAATTATCGTTAATTATTTGTTAATTACTTTACAATACCGCGAAAAGTATTTAACTTCAAATTATGGCTGTCTTCAAAATATGTAAATTACCACGATGCATTTTAAATATCACGCACTTATATCTGGAAGGGCGCGCCCTTCGGTTGCGCCTAAGTGTAGGCAATTTCATTCAAAATTACTGGTAATTTTGCGAAAAACCCTGGATTTCTTAATATTTGAAACTTTCTACCGCAATTTATTAAATAATTCGAATTCATTGAAACTTGACATCAATCGGTGCAGTCCGTTTGTTTGGATGTTGATATTGTATGCTACACGGATAGAAATCTCCTTATACCTTTTGGCAAATTTCCATTGCTGATTATTCATAAATTGTATAAGTCGACTAATAAGCAAACGCCTTGCAAAAAGTTAATAAAGATCATGTGTCAAATGAAATGTATAAGCGATCACACATACCTTTTAAGCATTCTAATAGGACCTATGTGGTTTGTCTTATGGAATGTATAAGGCTGATGCTTTGGCAAAAATGTATAAGTGAAACACATGAATTAAATAATTGATTTTCGTTTCGTGTACTTAACGTCAGCTCTATAAAATTGAAATTAATGCAATTTTTTTTTGTTATGAAAAATACATCAAGGCAATCATTGGAGTCTCATTATGATATACTTTTAAGATTTATCTTGATATCTATCACCGACAATGTTATACGTGACCAGAGCTGGTAAATATCACGACAGTCATGTGACAATGAGAAAATAGATCCTCTCACTATCACGAGACGAAACTACCTATAATTAGCTTTCTTGTCATGTTTCAATGATCAAGCACTAATGAGAATAATTGTTATGCGGTCAAAACATCAACATTTCTAACTGATTTAGATGAAATTAAGCAAGCAACCGTATCTAATCGGTAGAGTGAATATATTTATAAGATTTCCTCGGTACAAGTAATTTTAATAGCAATAAATGAGCGTGATAATCACGATGATCACAACACTTTCAAGTTCTGTCATGACAAAAAAATCGATGAGATTTTGACGAAAATCTCTGTCATCGTTTTCTCATCCAATGATAGTGATAGAAGTATATCTGTAAATATCGCGTGCGATCTTTCATTGAAAATGACATTTGCCAGCCCTGTACACGTGACAATTAAAAATGCAATGCATAATGATCAATTTGCCTCCGGATTACGGTACTTCATGAACAACCTGCAGTCTTGAAAGAACATTGAATTTTTAAACAGTTGGAGATTAGACTGGCCCACATTTATATGGGAGATTTTTTATCATTTGTTTCAACGGGCCAACCCACAGATTTGTGCCATTAGGTGGGAAAACAACTCTCTGAAAATGTCAGCAAATTCGGATGTAACACGAGCTGGCGCTTTTGGCTTAAAGTTCATATGGAGATTTTGGTTGAAATGTATGGAGAAATAACATCCCTTTACTCTTTCGTGCATAAAACTGGTTCTGCTAATTCTTTTAAGCTCAGAATTTCAGCACATGTAATACATAAGAAACAACTTTGCTAAATACAGTATCTTGATTCAAGTTAGTATTACCATAGAGGTAACTCTAAGACAAGTAGGTCCCGAAGAAACGTGCTCAACTTTTTGGCTCACCTCTGGTACTATCTTCGGTCCCAAGCTTGTCGAATCACCCCTCGAAACATAGGTAAAACCAATAACCCCTTATTTTATCTGTCAAACTTTCATAGCGAATCAAAACAAACATTGCGTAGTACTAGAATTTCGACTAGAATAGGGTACGTTAATCGTTTGCTTGGGACCAATAGGCTACTAAAGTGGTGAGCCAATTTAAAATCGTTAGTTTCGTATTGATTGTTGGTATTACGGAGATAATGGGTCTTATTACGGGTGTCACTACACGGTGATAAGGAAGTGATACTTAGAATAAGAGCCGTGATTGCCGTACAAATCAAATGGGAATCACTTCACCTTGACGACAAGTGACAAATTTTCACCGTGAAGTGACATCCGTAATAAACCCCAATAATTCTTGAATTTATATGTTCTACAAATGTTCTTATATTGCAACAAAATGCAGGAAGCTTATACAACGTATCAACTAGATTACCACTTAAAAAATAAAAGTTCATATTTTCCACAGGCCACATCCAGACTCGTGTCAGTAGGTGAGATAACTACTCTTTGAATGTTTCAGCTATTTTTGACGTAACACGAGCTGGCGATTTTGGTTTAATGTTTATATAGGGGATTTGGTTGAAATTTACATATATAAAATGCTCATATACATCAGTCAAAAGCGAGTAGGGTTAACTACCCCATTTCCGGCCTATTAAGCACAACCCGCACTTAGTCTTTCTTAATCTAGCGCAGTTTAGCACCAAACGGAATGTTATTATTACTGATGGCTTCCAAATGTATTTACCTTTCGGTATGTACCGTAAGATTTGATAAAGAGAAACCAATCGTTGGGATATTGTCAAAAGTCTAACACTGCTTCTTGACGCCAAACTCGGCCTACGGATTCTAAACTCGGCCTAACGCATTGAAACGCCAATGACATCTGGATCAACAATAGAGAAGGGCCTATCAGCATTTGTAAACAAACCGTTCCAAAGCCCATTCCTCACAAATCGAAGGCCGCTCACACAAACCAACACCATCATCGTGTAGGTAGAAGTTTCCCCTATCCGATGATGGTGTTGGTTTGTGTGGGTGGCCTTTGCTTTGTGAGTGAAGGGCTTTGGAACGGTTTGTTTACAAATGCTGATGGGCCCTTTTCTATTGTTGATCCAGAAATCACTTCGGCCTATCGGATGAAGATAAAAAGTGATTCGGTCGGAGCGCTTCTTTTGTTTTTGGGAATAATGGGTGCAAACCTTCATATCACGCGTTCTCATTGACTTCGTTCCGTAGCTTATAAACTAAAGTATCGTACCAAACGCACAATTTACCTGTTAACTCTGAAGTCAAGTATTTATTTGAAGTTTTCTGCTCGATAGGCCCAAAATGGGCGATTAAGCCGAAGTACTTATCTACCCTTTCTGAAAAAAAAACTAACCGTATTCATAATGCAGTCTTCAGTAAAGTTGTTACTCATTGTAAGAACTACAAGTTTTGAAAATCTGAATCAAATCGAGAATAAGGAAACTTTTTTATGATCGATAGAGTGTAGGAGTGTCATTTTTCATGAATTTTATCCAAAATCCCCATACAAAATTCAAACTAAAAGCGCCAGCTCATCATACAACCACAGACAAACAGACGTAACTCTTCATTGTGTATCTTCATTCACGCATTTAACGGTTGATTTGAATATTATCGGTTCCGCGAACTACTCGCCGCAGCGCTGACATCGGATCATTTTGACGTTTCTATACATTCTATAGAACTTTTATGCAATATTGTTTACGAGTTAGCGAGCAAGCTTGTTTTCCGCGAGAAGCCCGAGAGTTGTCGTTACTTAGGTCCTATGTTTTGAGATACTATGTTTTCAAGAACAGCTTTTCAAAGAGTTACGTCTGTTTGTCTGTGATACAACCAAATGAGCTAAAACTTTTTGGGAATGGTTTTCTCACCTAAAGGCACAAATCTAGAGGTTGACCCGTGAAAAATTAGAACTTTTATTTTTGTGGGCCAGTCTATTGGAGATCCTCAGAACTTGATTAACCTGAGGTTTTGGAAAAAAATATTAAGAAAAAGTAGTGAGCCAAGTTGAAATCGTTAGTTTCCACGGGTTGACTATACCATAGAGGTACTAGAGCTGAGCCAAAAAGTTGAGCACGTTTCTTCGGGACCTTCTGGTCTTAGAGTTATCTCTATGGTATAGTTGTCGGTTCGGTTTTGTTGATGCAAGCAAAATCGCACCGTGTTCACTAGTTCGCTGCACACGGTGCGGTTCTGGTTTTCGAGAACCGTATTTCGTGTTCACAAAGATGATGTTCTGAATTCAAGAACAGATCCGGTGCTATTGTAGTGTATGTGCGTGGTGCGCATTATTCAAAATTTCCAGTAATTAACTGCCATAATTAAACATACTTTGTATTTGATGAATTAATTTATGCAATGACAAATCGAAATGGCGGTTTTTGAATACAGAAGAACTGAGAATTCAAATGAAGTATTATAAAATGTGGGTATTTCCAGAATCGGGATGACGTAAAGAGACAGAAAATGATGACCGACGCCATCTAGAAATTCAATTTCAAGGTGGCGTCAGGCATCGATTTGCGGGCTCGATACGCCGTCCCGATTCTGAAAATACCCATATTTAAGGGTATTTGACTATTTCTCAGTTTTTTTTTATAACCGGAAGCCACCATCTTGGATTTCAAAATGGCATCGGCTATCGATTTCCTGTCTCTAGACGGCATCCCGATTTCAAAAATAGTAATATTGATGGGTATTTGACAGTATTTCTTAGTTTTCCTGCAAACAAAAGTCGCCATCTTGGATTTTAAGATGGCGTTGTACATGGATTTACAATCTCTACACTGAACAAACTGTACCTTCAATTTTCAAGCTGCTATGAACACATGAAAATACGAGCTCCATCCAATTTCGTAGGTATCTATAGCATATATAGTTTTATACAATAAAAGGTGTTCGAAAATCAAGTGAATTCCATAAACCCATCGTATGAATTGTGTTGACGCAAAATATGTCAAAAATTCATAAGACGATCCTAGGTCAGTGCAAATTACAACAACAACAACGAATATGGCGCAACCAGTTGTGTGACAGCACTAGACTTCGTAAATCTGTAAATTGTCGAATCAAAACATTAATTTATGTATTGTAAACTATTGTTTTGCATTTGCAGATTAGCTTCTGCTGCTTCCGGATCTACATTGTACATCGCTGCACCGGCTAACCGAGTAGACCCAATTACTTGATAATCGAACGCCAACGGAACGAAAAGTTCTTAGGATCCAACGACTCAGCTCAAAGCTGCATCGTCTGATGTACATCGATTGCATCAGGAGCAAACTCTATATAGTTTCGATTGAAATTGTAAGTAAACTTAATAAAATACTAATTGAAATACGAGTCAATATAAACTAAGAAATTAAAAATAATCTCAAAACTAAATGACGTACAAAAAGTTAGGCCTATTCTGCGCGGCGTGTGAGGTGAGGTGACACGCTCTCACTTGTGAAGTGACAATTGTCACCTCGGGTGAGGTGACTCTCCGTGCAAATCAAATGGAGAGTCACCTCACCCGAGGTGACAATTGTCACTTCACCATCACTTCACTGTCACTTCACCTCACACGCCGCGCAGAATAACCCTGAGTAATTATTGAGTTCCATGATATCCCGTGATATCCATAATTTGTTTGGATTCAAATTCATAGTTGTATACGAGAAAAACCATACGATGGCTGTATGCATCAATTTGACAGTGCTCCATAGTCCTATCGCATGGAATTCAACATAAAATCTTGTCGCAATAAAATCATGCGATATTACCATAGAGGTAACTCTAAGACCACTGGGTCCCGAAGAAAATCATTATTATTTTTGGCTCACTCAGTACCAGAACAACGGTCCCAAGCAGTCCCAAGCTATTTCACTCACCCCTGCATGTTCAGCATGAATCCACACACCCCTGATGTTATCTGTCAAACTTTCATAGCGAATCAAAACAAACATAGTGTAGTAATAGAATTTCAACTAGAATAGGATACGTTAATCGTTTGCTTGGGACCAATAGGCTACTAAAGTGGTGAGCCAATTTAAAATCGTTAGTTTCGTATTGATTGTTGATATTACTATGAAATTTGATGGAATAATAGTCTCAGTGTATACATAACCCCGATTCCGGAAATATCCACATAGAAGGGTATTTGACAGTATTTCATAGTTTTTATTAAGATAGCTTTGGACATATATTTCTGGTCTCTATACGTCATCCCGATTCCGATTCCGAAAATACCCATATTGAAGGTTATTTGACAGTATATTCCAGTTTTCTACAACTGGAAGCCACCATATTGGATTTTAAAATGGCGTCAGCCATCGACTGCCGGTCTCTATACGGGTACAAAGCACGACCGCATGGTTGACGTGGACTACGTTAAGCTGTTTAGTGCATATTTCTAGATTTTTTTTATTTGGAAAAACGGGTCGAACGAAAACGAGAATATCGTTGATTGATTAAACACTATAGTCGCTATATTCATAGTCTGGCGGATAGAATTTCGATCTATCGAAAAAGCGAAACCAATTCAATATATTGTAGACCAACAATTGAAAAGGTACTATCAACTTTAAAAAACAAAACGTTGATTATTCTTTCCTCGCCAATCGAACGCAAATTACCGGCATCATCGGATTGGGGAAGCTTTCCTCAACCCAAAGATGGTGTTAGTTTGCGTAGGCGAGCCTTGAGTCACGAGAAAAGGGTTTCCGAAGTTTTTTTTTCACAATAGCTGATGTGCTCTGTTGTTGGTAATGATTTGCTCGATTGGTTCCGCTATTTGACAGCTCAATTGGCTCCCGAGATTCTATCCGCCAGACTATGAATATAGTGACTATAGATGCCTCCGGTAAAATGTGTAACGGAAAATTGGCAATGTTTGAAAAATCATTGCTCAACAATTTAATGTATCGATAGATTTTAAATCTATTATAATAGAATAAATCTTCAAAGTATGTAGTTTCAAATGGTATGGAATGTAATTTGTCAATAAATTGCTGAGCTAACATTATGTTTGCCGTTACACATTTCATCGGAGACATCGTGTTCGAAGTATTAAAATACATAGAAGTATAAGTGACTGACTTTTCTCAAATCAAATAAAAAGGTGCTTAGTATCGAGGGGGACGACTCTATCTACGATGCAGAAAAGATTGTGTTTTGCTGTGGCAAGCTGCACGCACGCTGAGTAGATAGAAGGATGTCGATTTTGATTTCCTACAAAAAGATAAAGCGCGATGTAAGTAGATGCGAGAAATGAAAGATGATTTTTCGAAGATTGATTTTTTGAGCATCTAGAATTGAGATTTAGATGTGTCGCCCCCCTCGCTTAGTATAACATTAATTGAAAAATAGGGTGAATCAGTTATTCAATTTCAAAATAAGAGCAAAAGCTCGTATACAGACTCTCACCCTGTTAAATGTTTTGGCGACAGCAGCGCTCTTTTAAAACTTTTCAGGTTCAAGCAGATTGACACGCAACCAAGTGGTGCTCGATTATGACATCTAGGTTAGGAAAAACGTTTATTTCATGAAAACAGTGACAAAATGATCAGTCTTTATTTGAACATTTTTCAGAGGAAAAAATGGAAGAGTATTTTTATTTTAACAGGTTCGTACAGTTATTTTCTATCGGTTGGTGTATTTGGATTCTAATTCCATCTATAAATGACAAAGTTATAAGCGTTCAAAACCTATCACCTTTTCGTGACGGTCACAATTTTAGAATTTCGATTTACCCCCGGTACCTTCCCGTAAGACAGTCTGCGTCAAAATAGTGTAAAGAGTATTTAATGGGCGCAGTTCAGTTCGGATGCAATTTATTTACAATCGATGCTAATCACCCACTGAGCTGATTCTATAGGATCAAGTATGTGAAAGTGTCGTTTTTGTAACTTACGTGGTTTCTCAAACAAGCAACTCAATGATTGATTTTTGAAGGAATTTCTTTCACAGCAACTAACCTCGTATTTAAATAATTCCTAAAATATTATTGGTTAGTTTATTTCCGTTCTTACGTTTATTATTCATGCCATCTTCTATTTTTCACTTGAATATCTTTATTCTCTTAAAGTTTTACCATTTACGTGCCAACTTCGAACTTCGAAGCCGGCTTTATAGTTTCTCTTTTCGTAATTGGAAAACACTAAGAGCTTACATAAATGCTTTCCATTTAATTACGTTTTTGATATTTATTCACGCTCGAGAATCTTTTGGACACATGTTCATTCTTCCCAGTCTAACACGATAATAAAATGAGAACATTAGACAATTGAAAACAATGATTACAAGTGAGACAGACTAACGCATCACAACGTTACTTTTCCATAAAGCGACAAGATAATACTGAATTGTTTTCTCTAACAGGATTTGTCGCTCGACGCGGAATGATCCACCGGGGGTTGGCTTGGCAAACGAAAACAAATCGAATTAACAATAATAATTGTTTGGCAGTCTATCCGTTGGATGCGGTAGGTTTTTTTTTGTTTGTTTTGTTGTTGCGATTGTGATCGTGGAAGGAAATTGATGTTATAACGAAGAACACGGTCAAGACTAGACCTCCAAAGTAGCAAAGGTACTACACAGTTAGTCTCTAAAACTAATTTGAGGAACTATAATTTCTTGTTAGTCTTTTTCGGTTGTGTGCCTTCTGCTCCGTTCCGTGGGAAGACATATATAAATGCAGTAAGGTGTTTCTTTGCCCCCTTCCTGAAAAGTCATTCCGACGTGTCTTTGAAATTAGCTATCAATTTCCTCGTTTGCTGTATTATAGTGAATCCATTATCGTCATACAGTGCAAATTATTATTTTTTTATTTGGTACGAATAAGGTCAATTACAAAAAATGGTACTTTCAATAAAAAACGGCATCACAACTAGAAAGTTACGCATTGTGTTTCGTATATCACGTCAAGAACTAAAAGGTTAGCGTGAATGATTCTCTACGACTACAGTTTCGAGATTGTTGTCTTCTGTGTAAATGTATGGTAATAAATGTCAAATCTGCTCATTTAGTCAGATTTGAGTTGTTGTTTCTGCGTTGTTCACTTTTTCTCTTACAATCAAACGTCATTCCCTTTATATTGGACTTTGCAACGGAAATGGGATACAATCATTGTTGGAGCATTTGAAGAGTGTTAGTTTTGTTGTTTGTCCTGCTAATATAAATATTTATATAAAAATTTCTTAAGCATGTTAAACGTGGTCTTCTGCTCATGAGTGGAGCATTGATACGCACTTTTTTACCTACTTATCAACGGAAGGGGTCTACAATCTAGAAAGCAAGAGATTTACGACTCTGCTTGGACTGGAGGCGTCGGGGTGTCCGCGGAAACATCGATCACTTTCTTGGACTTGATTTCAGCCACAACATCGGACGAGGAGGCGGTGCTGCTATCGTTTTCAGTGCTGTTACCATTTGTGGTGGTGGTTGCCGGAGTGGCCTCTTCGACGTTGCTGGCGGATGTGTCGTTTTCTTTGTCACTGTCGGCCTTCTCGTCGTGGTCGCCATTTGTGGTTACTTTGGATTCTGCTTCACCATTCTCTGGAACACGTGATTCTTCTTTACCGTTGACCTTTTCAGACGTTCCATTTTCTTTCACTTCTGTCGGGCAGGTGGTGGTGGTGGTTGAGACTTCTTCTGATTCTGATTTCTTCGCTTCGGTAGCAGCAGATTCAGCGGGTGTTTTTTTGTCATTCTTAGTCTCTGACTGGCTGGTAGATGCAGAATCAACCTCCATCGCTTCAGTGGCTGGCGCCTCTACTTTTAATTTTACCTCCTCTTCCGGCTTTGTTTCTAATTTAGGGACATCAGATGACTCGGCTTCCATAGCAATATCTTCCTTGGCTTCAATGGCGACTTCTTCTACCGGTCCAGCCGTAGTCGCTTCTTCACCTTTGGTTTCTGGGACTTCTTCCGAGGTTTCCATTTTCTCCTCTGACTTTTCTTCGGTTTTCGTTTTGTCAACGGATTCGGTCGCAACAGGCTTGGCAGTTTCTGGTTCTACTTCGTCCACGTTCATCGTTTCTTCAGTTTTACCTTCTGAACTATTCGCTTTCTCAGTTGTCGTCTTCTTCTCTGCTTTGGTCTGCTCTTCTACTTTCGATCCTACAGTCGGTGTCGGTTTCTTTACTTCTGTCTCCATGGGCTCATCGACCGGTTTGGCGTCGTCTTTTTTAGCTTCCGGTTCTTCAGTTTTAGTTTCCGTCTCAGTTTCCTTCGTCTTGCTTTCTACTTTCTCCTTTGAAGCATCGTCAGTTTTAGCTTCTGGTTTCACTTCTTTGGCAGGAGCTTCATCCGTTTCCATCGTCTCAGCTTCCGCCACTGGTTGAACTTCCTTCTCGACGGGTTTCTCTTCTGCCTTCTCAACTGCAACTTTAGCAATCGCTTCCTTTACTTCTTCTTTCTTCGGCTCTTGAGTCTTCGTCTTTTCGACCGGTTTCTTTTCCTCCTCTTCTTTCTTCGGCTCTTCAGTCTTCTCCTTTCCGACCGGTTTCACTTCCTTCTCTTCTTTCTTCGGCTCTTCAGTCTTCTCTATTTCGACTGGTTTTGTTTCTTCCTCCTCTTTCTTCGGCTCTTCAGTCTTCTCCTTTTCCACCGGTTTCTTTTCCTCCTCCTTTTTCTTAGCCTCTTCAGTCTTCTCCTTCTCGGCCGGTTTCTTTTCCTCCTCTGCTTTCTTAGGCTCTTCAGTCTTCTCCGTCTCGACTAATTTCTTTTCCTCCTGTTCTTTCTTAGGCTCTTCAGTCTTCTCCTTTTCGGTCGATTTCTTATCCTCCGCTACGTTCTTAGGCTCTTCAGTCTTCTCCTTCTCGACTGATTTCTTTACCTCCTCTTCTTTCTTAGGCGCTTCACTCTTTTCCTTCTCGACTGATTTCTTTTCCACCTCTTCTTTCTCAGCTTCCTTCTTTTCGACTGACTTTTCCTCTTTCTTATCAGCAACGGGTTCCTTCACTTCTTCTTCCTTCTTAGGCTCTTCTTTACTTACCGCCTTCTTCTCTGCCGGCTTTTCCTCTGCCTTCTTATCAGAAACAGGTTCCTTAACCTCTTGTTGCATCGGTTCTTCAGGCTTCGCTTCTTCTTTATCGGGAACTGTTTCATTCGTCTTCTGAGCAACAACAGGTTCCTTCACCTTTTCTAATTTGAGTTCGTCAGTCTTCGTTTCCGTTTCCGGCTTTTCCTCCGTTGCAGGCTCAGCTGGTTGTTTTTCCTCGACCTTTTCTGTGCTCTTCGTTGAGGTAACTTCGGCTTCGGCAGTTTTTACAGGGGTTTCTACTGGTTTTTCGACTAAAATGGAAGGAGAAACAAGTATAAGTTAGTTCAACCACAGATTTTGATGGCTATCATACTAAAAATCGAACTTAAGATTTTGAATAATTAGAGCAGATCAGGACTGGTAGCGGTTGATGATCATGAATATAGTGCTGAATGATTTAGTGAAGTATTTCAACGGGACATTTTTTAAAGTGTACCTCCCCTAAGTACTTTGTTGAACTAAACATTCTGAGGTCCCAGGAAATTCTAGCTGAAAGAGACAACTTTTTGTTCGAGATTCTAAAAACCATTTCTTACGTAGTTATGAATACAGAAACATCTGTCTATAGTATACACTAGGTATTGGGGACTCGAACAGTTAAAGAATTTTTTTTGTGAATTCTTTGAAATCAATATATCTCTGCAAAAATCTTACAAAAACCCTAATGTTTCCTCTTTGCATACCATTTGAAAGTGAAACAATTTCATTTGGCATATTTAGAATTTTTGGCGGCCATATTAAACTTAGTCGCCAAATTGATTTTTTTTCGAAAAAGCATACCTCCCACTAATTTAAAAACTAAGAACGCCATTTGAAAGCTGAGACTTTTTCCTATTACAAATTCCTTTAAATTTTGCGGCTTCTGGATGTTATGATTACCCCCTCAGATTCAATCTTGTTCTTAAGGCCATGTACTGCTCTAAACTTCTTTTCAGAACCTAGAACATCTCCAGTAATAAGTAGTACTCATAAAATTTATGATCACAAATGGTTTAATTTACACAAAATTGAGGAATTTGGGTCATATGATAGATTTTTTTTTTTTTTTTGTTGGGTACATTACCACTGCGACCATTTATTTGATCTATTGTAGTATATTCCCCGGTTTTTTGTTAACCTTATTAGGGTGAAAAACTACTATTAGAAGTAACCATCAACGCCTAACTTTAGGTATATTCCCAGCAAGGAATTATGTGTCGTATGAAACGCACTACCTTACTAGGAGATGAACACCATATTTCAAAGGGCTGTAGTAGTCCCTTATCAAAGAACTTTTCCCTTCTGTTAAGAAGTGCTGCACAGTTGCACAATAAATGTTCGGAGGTTTCTGTTTCCTCGTTACAAAACCGACAAATATCATCATCAACTTTTTTAATTAGTCTTAGATGATATTTGGCTGGACAGTGCCCTGTAATTAGTCCTATGTAAGTACATAGGTCTTTCTTTGAGAGGCTAAGGAGTTTTTGGGTGTTTGATGCATTTGGCATCACAAACTTTCTTGATTGTCGGGCTGTGACAGTATTATTCCAATTACAATCTATCATCATCTTTTTCCAGTTCCTTAATTCCATCTTGATGGAGCTTGGAGAGACCCCACAGAATGGTTCAGGTCCTAGAAATTGTTTAGATGATCCTTGCCTGGCCAGTTCATCAGCCTTTTCATTACCTTCTACTCCACAGTGTCCTGGCACCCAGTAGAGATTTACTGCATTGTTATTAGACAACTGTTGAAGTAACTGAATGCATTCCCATACTAACTTGGAAGTACATGTAAATGATTTTAAAGCATTCAAAGCTGCTTGGCTATCAGAAAAGATGCATAGATTTGCATGTTTATATTTTCGCTTTAAACACACAATAGTGCATTCTAATATGGCTTGAATTTCAGCCTGAAAAACGGTTGGCCATCCACCCATGGAAACTGAAATATTAACACCAGGACCTGTCACACCAGCTCCCACTTTATCATTTTGTTTTGATCCATCAGTAAAGAATACAACTGATCCTGGGCGGATTTGTGGTCCTCCCGCACTCCAGAGAGAGCGGTCTGGTTGTACCACATTGAACAGTCGACTAAAATTGAATTTTGTCTCCATCCAATCATTCCTGACTGTAACTAAGGATTGATTCGAATTAGTTTTAATATATGTAAGTGTCCCTTAATGTTCCCTTCAAACAAGGTTTTAGTTCGCTTAAGTCTTAGTGCGCTCTTTTCAGCATCTAATTGCACAAATTGGTGTAGTGGAAGAAGATTTAGTATCGCATCTAAGGCTTTCGTAGGTGTGCTACGCATCGCACCTGTTGTAGATACCGTAGCCAGTCGTTGCAACTTTTCTAGTTTGTTTATTGCACACTTTTCCTTAGTTTTTGGTCACCATACTAATGAGGCATATGTAATTCTGGGTCGTATTATAGCCGTGTATATCCAATGGATCATTGCTGGCCTCAGTCCCCATTTATTTCCAAAGGTCCATAGTGCATTTGTTGCTTTACCTATGATTTGGTTTAAGTGTTGGTTCCAGTTAAGTTTATAATCAATTGTAACTCCTAGATATTTGACTTCAAGTGAAAGTTTCATTGATGTCCTTTCCATGTGAAGACCAGTTATTTTTATGTTTCTTCTTTTTGTGAAAGGGATAATATGTGTTTTTTGAGGATTTATGCTCAATCCTTCTGACTTGCACCAAGCAATGGTGTAATTTATGGCTTGTTGCATCCTGTTTGTAATAACATCGTCATATTTTCCCCGAACAATTATTACAATATCATCTGCAAACCCAATTATTTCAAAACCCTGTGATTCTAGATTTGTTAGTAAATCGTCTACTACTAATGACCACAGAAGTGGAGACAAAACACCCCCTTGTGGGCAACCTTTAACAGCTCTTACTGAAATATTTGAGCTACCGAGCTCAGCCGAAATTTCACGTTTTGAAAGCATTTCACTAATCCAGCTTATGATACGTATGTCAAAGCCACGCTTTGACATTGTCTTTGCCATAGAAGTGTGTGATGCGTTGTCAAACGCTCCCTCAATATCGAGAAATGTTGCAAGCAAAATTTCTTTTGCTTCAAACGATTTTTCTATTTTTGAAACAAGTGTGTGTAACGCTGTTATAGTTGATTTTCCTGATTGATAAGCAAATTGATGGCTGCTCAAAGGATTACTTTTCAAAAATTTTGATTTTATGTGTTGATCTATAAGCTTTTCCATGATTTTTAGCATTACGGATGATAAGCTTATTGGTCTAAACGATTTAGGTGAAGTTTTATCTTTCTTGTTAGCTTTCGGAATAAATACAACACGTACTTTTCGCCATGATGACGGTATATACCCAAGCATAAGACTTGCTTTAAACATATTAGTAAGAGATGAAGTAAGTATCCCATTACTTTTTTGAAGAAAGGCAGGAAATATTCCATCCCTGCCAGGAGATTTGAATGGTTCAAATGCATTTATGGCCCATTCTACCTTAGAACTAGTAAACATTTCATCAGCTATGTTTTTTTCATCATATGTAGATGTTAATAAACTAGCATTGGACCTATTTGTGATAGATATTTGAAGACGACAGTTGAGCATGAGTGAACGAATACAAACAGACTGTCGCGCACGAGAACAAAGCGAGTGTAGTAATAAATGTAAACCGTTTCATCACATGTCCAAAAAAAATTGAGTAATTCATCCTAAGCTTCGCTTAGAAAGCATTCACTGAACTTTCCTTCCATAATGCTTTTTAAAATTAATTCTCCATAAAATTTCCATGTAATTCACCTCAGAATTGTCTAAAAATTCTGCTCATAATTATCGTGGCGCTCTGTGTTCTAAATTCTTCTGTAAATTCACTTGGAATACTCCTTAGAATTCTTCACGTGCCCTTTATTCTCGGAATTCTCAAAAAAAAAATTCTCAAAATTCCATTGGAATTGTAACTTTAAAATTCGATCGTAAGATTTCCTTGGAACTCTCTTTGAAAATTATTTTTACATTGTGAGAGTGGAATTACGCCAGGATTTGTTGTTGTTTTCTACACATGATGCATTTCAAATGAAGCGGGTATGACTAGACACTACATAATTTGCACTGGTTCCAGCAACCCTTTTCACCATTGAAGTATATGGAACAACTACCGCAGGAATCGCAAAGTGGATCATGGAACAAATGTGCCATTTTCACACCGTCTAGAAAAAAATATTCTTAACTACTCATAGTAGAATAATTGATGTTTTTTGGCCCATGGCTATATTTTGAACATTGCATCACATAAAATTAATAAAATTTTAGATAATTGTGAAAGTTATATGAAAATAATTACACTACTTCCACTTTTGTTTTCAGTAAAATATTTCACTAGTGGTAAATAAACTGAAAATAATGCTGACCACGACAGTATCGGGAAACTTCGTTCGAATTTGGACTGGCACAGGATACTCGTCCCTGCCGATGTCAATGCAGCTGCCCAAACGCTCTCGCATATTTTGGCTTACGTCAAAAAGTTCCTAAACAAGGTAATCATCATCCTTGGCAAACAAGTGAACTCCGTATGTTTAAGTCTTCCAAAAGAGCCGCGCTAAGAAATTACACCAAGTAGCACACCCTACAACTCAAGGACCATTATGCGAGGATCAATCATGCGTATCAACGAACCAGTCGCCAATGTTATCGGTGTTATCAACGAGATGTTCAACGGAAGCTTCGATCTCACCCGAAAACATGTTGGAATTATGTGAATGAGCAACGAAAGGAGTCTGGCCTTCCATCGACTATGATACTTAACGACGACTTCATCCCCTCAGGACATTTGCCGTCTGTTCTCAACCAAGTTTACGAGTGTATTCTCGAATGTGGAAGGACGAGCACGTTTCTCTAGCAGACAGTAATGTTCCAATGTCTGGTCAATCTTTGGCAGCTATCAACATCGACCTCGCTACGATAACTAGGGCGACTTCGCAACTGAAGTCTTCATTTAAGCCTGGACCTGAACGGAGTTCCTTCCGCCTTTCTCAAGCAACACATCGATAGCTTGGTGGCTCCTCTCTGCCTTCTGTTCGAAATGTCCCTCTTCAGTGGGGTGTTTCCTTCATGCTGGAAATCAGCTGAGATGTTTCCAGTGCATAAGAAGGGGATGCAAAAGAAACATCGACAACTATCGCGGCATCACATCGTTGTGTGCCATATCTAAACTGTTCGAGTTGTTCGTTATGGAACCATTAGTCTCTCACTTCAAGCAGCACTTGAGCGAAGACCAGCATGGTTTCATGGCAGGGCGGTCGACTACTTCCCACCTTTCTGTTCTCACCTCGTACATTACGGAGAGTATGACAGACCATATGCAAACAGATGTCATCTACACTGCCGCTCTTCGCATGTCGGTCCTAAAGCAATTTTTATCAAAACTGAGTTTTACAATGCAAATGGTAGCTGATCACCCATATTTTCATAATACTGGATGAACTCATAAACTTTGTTCTGAAAAAGTTTGGAAAGACAGCCAAATTGGTTGTCTCATCACATAAGAAGCAATGGTACGAATCAAGCTTAAAATGCGATTTTCTCGGCTTGCTGATTTTTGCCATGGGACCGACATGCGAAGACCGGCAGACTGACCTATCAGCCGCCTTCGACAAGTTGAACCATCCTATAGCGATCGCCAAACTGGATAGGCTCGGTATAAACGGCAGGCTCCTAGGATGGTTCGCATCCTATCTATCTGATCGTCAGTTGGAAGTTGCAATCGACGACTGCCGATCTCCTCCGTTCCCTGCCACTTCGGGTATTCCGCAAGGTAGCCACCTCGGCCCGTTGATATTTCTTGTGTATTTCAACGACGTCAATTTCGTCCTCGACGGTCCACAACTGTCGTTCGCAGACGACATGAAAATCTATCTCCAAACGCGAGCCATCGCTGACTGCCGCCTTCTCCAACTCCAACTTTTGCTAATTGGTGCCAACTGAACCGCATGGTTGTAAATCCAACAAAATGTTCAGTAATCACGTTCTCACGGAAGAAACATTCAGTTATATCCTAGAAGGCGTTGACGTACATCGTGTGAATCACATTAAGGATCTGGGAGTCATCTTAGTTTGTTAACTCACATACAGCCAGCATATCTCGTGCGTGATCGACAAGGCATCCAGAACGCTCGGCTTCATTTTCAGGATAGCTAAAAGTTTCACGGACATCTACTGTTTGCAGTCGCTTTACTGCTCCCTCGTCCGGTTGGTGTTAGAATACTGCTGCCCTGTATGGAATCCCAATTACCAAAACAGTGTACAAAGAGTAGAGTCTATTCAACGACGATTCATCTGGTTTGCCCTTCGACGATTGCCTGCCTTTGGAAGGATCCTCATCGCCTTCCAAGCTAGTCGGTGCCAGTTAATTCACCTGGATCCTTTGTGGAGTCGAAGAGATACGACAAGGGCCCTGTTCGTGGCAGATATTCTACAGGGCAGAATCGATTGTCCTTCTATTCTACAACAAATCGACGTTAACGTTCAACCACGAGCACTCCGTAACAACGCAATGCTGAAGATACCTTTTCCTCGTACAAACTATCAATGAGCTACAAAGGGTTTTTAATCGTGTTGCTTCCTTATTTGATTTTCACTTGGCACGCGAGACGCTGCGTTAGAGATTCCGTGATACATTTTTAAGAATTCAGTGTCAACATTTCAAAGGGGCGTAATTGCTTTTGTAAACAATGGCTTTAGCCGTCGATTTCTCCCGAATAAAAGCTCACACATGAAAATTAATGAAACCAATAAGTAGAGAAATGTTTCCTCTACCAGCTAGCATTGTTAAGTTGGAGGGGTGAGCTTTAATTCGCGCGAAATCGACGGTTAAAGCCAATGTTTACAAAAGCAATTACGCCCCTTTGAAATGTTGACACTGAATTAGGAATTAAGTTGGACTTTACGGACCTTGCAGCTTGTTACTTCTTGACTATATTGTATTTCCTAGTATTGCTTAATCCATCATTAGAACTAAACCCAGTCAACTGATGTAGAACCAAATAAACAAATGTCTGAATACTCACGCATTTTCAATCGGTCCAAACTAAAAAAAGGTGGCATAATTGAACCCAACTTTTAAGAGTTATGTGGTTTTGCGTCAATTAAATCCGATTGAACCCGTTTCTTAGCTCGAAGAATCATTTTATGTGTTAAAATAGTGATCTGAGGCATGTTCGTCAATATCTAGAGAAAACATATTTTCGCCATGCCCGCTAACCAACTACACCGGAAAAAGTTTGCATGTAGCTTTCATTGGAAATGCACATGATTTCATCCATAATCAAAATTAATGGAATTCAGCTGAATTTCACATAACATTTATGCGATCTCATTAAATTTATGTGATCTTGCAAATTAATTTCATCGGCCTTATAATATTCATATGATTTTGTGGTGGGAATTGCTGCTATGTGATTACAGGAAAGCTATGTGAATTCCACATGGATTTCATCCATTAGATATGTGATAATTTTTTTATGATCTCTTTGATTACCATTCATATACTCCACCCTGAGCAGAGCAGCTACTGAGTCAATCACAGGTAATATTTAAAGATTCACTATATTAACTCAAAAATAAGATAAAATTATTTGCACATTGAGGTGGTCCTAAATATGTCCCAAACCTGGTCCAAAATATGTTTCAACAAGCGGCTTGAAGTAGAAAAGGTGGGCCAAAATAAAATAAAAAGCGTCATCATTATTTGTGATATTTGCTTATTTGTTTGTCAAATTGCATCGTACAACGATAAAAACATTTAACTGTTTGTGCTGATTTCACAGCTGATGAACTCATTTATTCTAACAAAATCATGTTTCGAGAAATTGTATAATTACGCCTATTCTGCGCGGCGTATGAGGTGAGGTGAGGTGACTCGCTGTCACTAGTGAAGTGACAATTGCCACATCGTGTGAGGTGACTCTCCATTTGATTTTCACGGAAACTCACCTCAACCGAGGTGACAATTGTCACTTTACTGTCACTTCACATCAGACGCTGCGCAGAATTGGCCTAAATCATTTAGGCCAATTCTGCGCAGCGTGTGATGTGAGGTGGCTAAATGACTTCCTAAAGTGGTCCAAAATACCTCCGTTACCCTATTTAAAATATAAAATATTATTAGCCGCAGATTTGTTGGTCAGATGATTGAAAAAGAAGCAAATATTGTTTTCCATATTTTGAAAATTGCTTAGTTGGATCATAATGTCTAGTAATTTTTCTCAAATAATGTATAATATTAGACAAAAGAAGGTGCTCCCGTATGTTCATTATGCCCCTATTTCTTTTTCGTCGCATTTCAAGCTTATTGCTTATAGCATATTAGCTTATTGCGTGCTCTTAACTTAGTGTTCTAGATGCACTTCCACAGCTATTAATTGAGAGCTGTCGATGCCTGTACCATTTTTGCGCGCTTCGCTATATAGCATTCCATGGTTAAGGAACATTCGGGGTAGTGTTTAGATCAATCCCCAGGGGAAACATGTCCAGGAATAACCAAGAACGAGCAGCAATCAAGAGAAGGCATTCTTTACGATGTAGCACAACCATATTAGAGGGAGAACTTTAGCAAGATTTCTAATTGAACAATGTAAAAGATCCAATCCACGGTTTCCTCTATGGATTACCTTGACCCTGCAGACACATTTCGGGTTGTTGATGATAAACGAAGGTTATCATCTAACACCCGCATCAGGCATATCCAAGAATGTTATTACAGACGAAGATAATTATTTAATACAGATTGAACCATTTGTTATCGCAAATTTTATGTATCAGAACAATACCATACCTGGTGTTGCATCCTTAGCTTTCGGTACGACCTCCTTCTCGCTAGATTCGGCAACCTTCTCTTCCGGAACCGGTTCCTTCTTCTCAACCGCACCACCATCCTCCTCGTCCACGTCCATCTTCTCTTCGTCGATCTTTGCCTTCTTAGCGGGTGGAGCTGTTTCATCCTTGGTCTTCTCTTCCTCTACCTTAGCGTCTTCAACCTTTTTCTCCTTTTCCTCTTCCTTAACGTCTTCAACCTTTTTCTTCTTTTCCTCTTCCTTTTTCTCCTGCACACCCGTTACTGTTTCCACCTTCTGTTTGGCATCCTCTTTTACTTCAGTCTTGCTGACTTCCTCCTCCTTCTTCGTATCCTTCTCCTTAGGAGATTCTTCAGTTTCAGTCTTATCGGTTACTTTCTCAGTTTTAGTAGTAGTTGACGCAGGTTGGACATCGGTCATCTCGGCATCAACGTCCATCGCTTCGCCAGCTGATTTACCGTTACATTCAGCAGCTGGTTCCGCCGCTGGTGCTTCTCCATTCTGCTTCGCAGCAGCATCATTGCTGCCATTCTTGTCAACTTTGACGACCTTTGGCGGAGGCTGTTCCGAAATTTGAGAAAAGAAAATGGTTAATATAAGAACGCAAACAAAATAGATACGTTAGAAAATATTTGATTAAAAATTAAAATTGAATTACAATACTTCTCACTTATCGTAAGATTACATGATAGATGGCGTTATAACCGACACATTGGGTTCATATCTTGGCTCTTCAAAGCTTCTCGAATTGACGATAGATGGTTTCGGTCTCTTTAGCTTAGCCAAGACAAAAACCACCCCCACAGAGTAGAGAAAAACAAGAAAAAAGAGAGCAATCTAGATGGAAGAGCGAGAGGATAGGATTGGGGAGAAACAGAGCGCTCAAAAAGGTGGGACTTGGGAACGGATTATTCGAAATGCAGTTCTCTAGATTATTATTTGCTTAAGTAGATAAATGATTATGGATCAGTTATTTGAAGCCACACAAATGTGTGGAAACACATTTGATACAACGATTACAATAATAACAAGGCGTGGCATTTTAGCTGTAATAACTTTGGCTAGAGCAAAGATTCTGATATCCCCCATCAACATACATAATCTTATGAGCTATTTTTTCCTTGCGGAGAGTTTCGAAGTAGTTAGTTAAAAGTTATCTAACAAAGTAATGTGTCAGCTTAAATATCCAGTCTTGTATTTTTGTAGTTCGAGTCTGTTGAGTTTGAATCGCATAAATTTCGGTCCATTGTAGACACTCACGTGCTTGAGTGCAGTAGTACAAACCGAGGGTGACAAAGAAAAGTCGTATCCAACGATCGAGATCGAACTAGCTCAAACTATTAGACCCTCATTTCACCACGGTCTGCATATTTCGAGCTAGTTGATGTATGTGGATCGATTGGATAGAGCCTGTGCAGTGGTAAACCTAGTCATATAACTTAAGATTGAATTTATACTTAATCAATAATAGCCTCCCCTGCCGACGACCGAATTCTTACAAACACCACACCGGTGCAAATCAATTTAGGTGTTCCATCAATATGTTTGTTTATGTAAGAAGATAACGGCGGTACAAGACCCGAAATAAAAGCAACATATGAAATTAATAGTGATAGCAACGAATGATAGCAATATACGAATGGCTACGAACATATAAACAATGTTACATTTTCAGTTCTGATATGCTTGATTTTCCGTTTACTACCTAATGTTATAAGATAAAGAACCAAAAAGTACATCGTTTGACAAAGCCTTTCTACGCAACATCAATGTGATGAGAAGTTCACAAATCGCAGAACGACGTGGGCGCATACACACATACACACACGAAAAAGAGACCGATAGTGCTAGAGACGTAGGAGATATCCACCGCAAATTTTGACAAACGACACCGAAAGAGGTTTCGTGCGCACAAGGAAGCAATAGTGAATACGAGTAGCAATAGAAGAACGAGGATTGGGCAACCGAAATTTTGAATAAACACGACCGATTGTATTGTTTTGTTTTACATTGTTTCCGATGCATCGATTGGGATGCTCTTTAGCTTCCTTCTATCTTGCATCATCATCATCTTAGAGGTTACTTTATTTATCGTCACAAGCAGAGCATCCTCAGTCGATCCATCGGAAGTTTGATCTTTTATTTTCTCTTTTCTCTTCATTGTTTTAAGTTATCCAGGAGTGAACAAATACTTTCAAAAGGCTTCCAAACACTCACTTCTTGGCCTTTACGATTTTCCAGAGCAGACATTACGAGAAGCTCAAGTAACATCAATCCGTCAAATCTGTGTAATACTAAGTACAATCAATTGCTGCATATTTGTGTAATCGGTTTTATTGTTATCCAGTGACAATACTTTTGTTTTATTTGTTTCTCTTCATTTCACACGTCTAATTGTAACATTAAATGTAGTTGTACTAGGTTGGGACATGGATCCCCTTAATTTCACTAAACGTTAATTTTGATCTCTAATAGGAATAATTCACTTTTGCTTTGATTCTGATACTGGACAGATATCGTACTGTTATACTCTTAAAATGATCGTTGTAAAAACGGTGTAGCAAGATTCGTTATCACAAAAATAAGCATGAAAAAAAAACTAAGCATAGTAATCAGGTGGATTCGATATTGACACTCAAAAACGAATATCAAATTCTTTCTCTGTGTGTTCTTCAGTCCAGTTCAATGTCAAATGTTGTTCAGCGTCTTATCTTCTATAGAGATGATTCATGTTGTATGGGGGATCTTACTCTGTTACTAAAAAAATCACTTTCTGATGACCGAGTTAATTGCGTCAAAACTTCCTTCAGATACCACTACCATCTACTGCAGTAAAATTACTAGTACCACATACATTATTCAAGTTAAGTGTGTGTTTGTCTATCTTTTCCTTTTTCTTGTGTATGATTACGATTTTGTAGGTGTGTAAAATGTGTGATAGAAAAATGGAAAGAAAAAAAAGTAAGAGAATTAACGCTTATTAGGATATACCTGAGCTTCGTCGTCTTGGGCAGTTTCGTCAATTTTGCGCTTGCTGGTTCCGTTCTCCGTTTCGGCTCCATTTTCGGGTTCAGTTGCCTTTTCCGATTCGGCCACTTTTTCCGACTCAGTAGCCTTTTCTGTTTCGGCTGCCTTTTCCGATTCGGGTTTTTCCTTTTCCTCAGTTTCGGTTCCGTTCTTCGATTCGGTCGATTTGACCGATTCGAGCGGGAGATCGGAGAAGGATGAGATAACGGTGAATTCCTTGCGGTCATCCTCGGACAGTTTGGCATTGCCGGGTCTGTCCAGGAGCACTACGTTCAAACCGGCTTCCTTTGCGGCTTTAGCCTCTGTTCGCAAAGAAGACAAAAATAGAAACAACCATTAGAACCACGTATTATGAAACAATCACTTAGCTCTACAGTTATAACAGATTTTGAAGGACCATTCAGTAGCTGAAACAAATCACCACGTAACTTACCGGCAACGACGTCGGTCAAGAAGAGAGCTTCTTCGCCGGTGACTTCGACTTTCTTCAGGATAGCATTATAGCTGTCCTTCTCCTGCTTGGCGCCGATCTTTGTGTCGTAATAACCGGACAGATACTTGACCAGATCGCCCTGCTCGCTGTGCTCGAACAGCATCTTCTGTGCATCGACGCTGCCACTCGAGTAGATGTAGACTTTGCGACCTCCTTCGTTCCACTGTTCCAAGGCCTTTTTGACATCCTCGTAGACACTATGGTTTGAATTTTTGAATTGATATTGGAATAGTGGGTATTATACACTGATATACACAAGCGTTGATGCATGAGATAATTTGCAGAGAAACATTCGGTACTTACTGTCCCTTGATGGAGCCATCTTTATAACCCTTGGCCCAAACCAGACCCTGCAGAGTTTTCAGCGCACCGGTCTTGCGGTCCAGTGACATTTGCCATTCGACGTTCTTGACAACGTCGGGTATGATATCTTCGGAGTCCTGGCGGAATCGAGAAAGAAAAATTACATGATTAGTTTTTGCTGAGCGGTGTGTGTTGTTTTTGCAACAACGTCATAACTCGGTCATTAATTTCCCTTCTTAAAATGATCAACACTAGGCAGTTCCAATTTCTGGTAAACTCGTAAAATTTAAGATGCGGTCAACACTCCCTAACCTGGTATTGAAGGGAGTTAGGGAGGATATTCAATTACGGAGATAATTTTTGGAAATATGAAATAATTTGTACCGTACAGCATCATACTCCGGACACATCTAAAAGTTGGTCATCAATGCCTAAAATACTTAACATAGCACGCACCTACATTGTATGCTGATTTTGTAAGTATCGTTATGAATCATTATTACACATTTGTATTAAGTTGGACGCACAATTAGCGTAATATGGATTTAATTAAAAATGAAATCAAGGATGAAATTTCAAAAGGACGTATCTGCTATTAGCTCAAACTTTATGGAGGTTCGCCTATCGTATTGTTAGAATGTGCAAAGCGTTATTTCCATCATCAGTTTATGACGATGGTGCGTGTGAGATGGGCAGGAACTCTGCTCAGTTTACTCTTCAAATGTTGGTTTTATTTAATTTTCATCAGAAATCTCTTGGAATTCTCATGTCATTATCCTATCGATCCCGAATTCTCCTTAAAGATCTCTTCCCAACTCTTTTGGAATTATGTTAAGAATGACCTAGGATTAAAATGTACTTCCTTTCTTCGCTTCAGAAATCCTTGGAGTTCATCTCAGAATTATCTTTGCATTTTGGTCAGAACTTCTTAAACTTTTTTTTTTGCAGAATTTTGTAGGAACCTTCTTTGGTATTAACATTTCAATTCCCTTTAAATTTTACTTAAAATTCCTTCTCAGGATTCCACATAAAGTTCTTTAAATTGTTAACCCTAAGAATTCAGCCATGTCCCAGAGCCATGCAAAATGTTCAGGACACATAGGTAATTATGATGTTTAAACTGGGATCTTGGATTTTTTATGAATCCCGGATTTTGATTTGGATTTTCTCAATCTTAATCGAAGATTTTTATTAGTCACATAGGGGAATTTACGTATTCTCGTCAATCTAAGCAGCGTCCGCACTTCTATTAGCATTTTCTCAGCGTCACGCACATATATGACGTGTCTGTTTGTTTACATTCATCTGCTGCTTGCTTCTCTATGCATTCCAATCGACAGAATTTTTCAAAACGTTTTGAAAGCGTTTTTACAACCCTCCAAACTTCTCAGGTGAGTGTGACTATTGTCGGCAGCCTCTTTTTCTTCGGCAACGTTCCCATTAGAACTGCGTGTTAACCAGCTGTTCTATTATCGGCAACTCGAAATCGACCCCATTTTGTAGTGCGTATGCTTCATTTGAAGAAAAATGTGGCATTACTGGATTGCTCGATCGTACAAATATAATCAGATTGAAGCTGACAAGCTAAACAATCGTTTGGATACATTCAGGGAAGTGGGTTGATGGGAAAACATAGTGAAATTAACGTTTAAATTTTGGTTGCCGAAAACAGTCAATGGGTTGTTACATTCTGGAAATGCTCTCGCAAACGTGGGGCTTTAGGTAGTGATGAAAACGTCGCTAGAACTATTCCACAGCCGCAGTCAGTTTATGAGCAACAGGAGGGACGCACATTTTTGCCTGTGGACTTGGAGACATACTTCAAGTCCCCGCGTACATCGTACGGGCTAGGCAAAAATGTGCGTCCATCTTGTAAACTGTCGCTTTAATGGCCCTTCGCTCATTTTCAACTTCTATTCAATTTTCATACTGCCGTACTCTAACGGAACTATCCACCTACCCTCTTCCAAAGATCATTCTCTAGCTAATAAATCATCACACTGAAGCTTCATGTTAGCATTTCCAACCAACTCAGTCAATGGGTGCCGAAGCCAACATTTACCCTATCTCGAAAAAAAAAATAATCTAAGACTGTAAACAAGTGTCAAGTCTGAGCATCTCGGAATTTTCATAAATCCCAAAATTTATAGTCCATTTATAGTACATACTGGTAAATAAATTTCTTGCTCCGAGGTCTCTATTTTTTTTTTAAATTTAGGCTCAATCTCATTTTCATTAAGTTCAAGATTTCTATTATATTTGTTTAATTCACACTCTTTTTGAATTCAGAGGAATATGGTTGGGAAAACTTTAAGTGAAATCTGAGCATTCCTTTCATGTTAGCTCTGTTAAAATCCAGATGAAAAGCAAGGTGTAACATTAGGGGAATTTCAAGGTAGTTCTGACTATATTCCCAAGGGAATCTTGAGTAGGATTCAAAGGTAATTACAATAGAGTTCTGTTTAAGGGATTTGTAAGGCAAACTACATCGTACAGTATGACCTCGGCTAATCCAGCTCCGACATCACGGTCTCTTATGGAGTTTTTGACGTAGGACTACGTCTGTGATTTCTATATGGGGGGACCACTTTGTGAAAACCGAAAATGGAATATGTAACAAATATGAAAGATTTTGAACGTTAAAAACTCAGTTGCCCCTGGACCTATTTCAATAATTTTATCACCAATCGATTAGAAATATTTCTATGAATTTGTTAAATTTAAGACTTTATCACTATTGAAAATTGCGTGAATGTGAAACTGTTGCTATGATAATTAAAATTATCACAGATTGTCTGCGAAAAGCGATTTCCCTAACACAGATTTCAAAGTTGAATTCCATCCGGTCTTACCAATGTCTTACGATGTTTATTCAATCACCGCGTGGTGAGTGGTGGTGTTCTCCAGTGCACAGCGAAAGGCTGCCTGCAAGCAGCGAACTGCAACCCACATGAGCATCCATAGAGGAGGAAGATGCCGCACCGCTATTGATCGGAATCAGTAGCTCTTCGTGAGTCACTGTGGGCCATCTATGTCAAGCGCGTCATACTGAAGAGTTTACTACTGTTTATAGAGAGAACCCCGCTCAAATTCCTATTCCTATACAAAACACAAGCTCTTGCGAAAGTTAACAAATAACATTTATTATATAAGACCACGTAGCCCTACGTCACCATTGCGTACAACCCTATCGGGCTGTCCCTTGTAGTTTTTTAGATGTTAGGTTGGTAAAATTGATTTGTATGGATTTGAAAGTCTGATTATCGGGTCAACCCCGCTAATCCGGCCATAAATTTGTTGGATTAGCGGGGGAAACTGTACTTATGAGTATAATTCCAAAAGAAGAAGAAGAAACTCAAGGGAATATTGGAAAGAATTCACGGACAATTTCGAGGAATTCTAATAAGTATTCCAAAGGAATTCTAAGGAAAGTTTCAAGGAAATTTCCAACAATGTTTTGAGGTAAACATCAAAGAAATACTTACGAGAGTTTCAAGGCTATTCCTGTAATAATTTTTAAATGTCAAACACGTCATGATTTTTTGTTGTTTTGCTAAGGTGTGACTTTAGAAATTTAAGTTAAATCAACGTTGTTTTCTTCTTTTCTATGACTAAAATAAGCACAGCTGTAAACATACTTAGATTATTTAACAGGAGACTGTATTTTTTTTACTGGATTTTTGAATTGCTGAAAAAGCCGGTAAAAATTAAAATTGCCGTTATCCGTAAGGAATCTAATATATCGACAAATTCAGTGCCGGCGCCGGTGGTGTAGTGGTAAGCGTGACTGCTTTCTAACACCCCGATGGGTCTGGGTTCAATCCCAGCCGAGGTCAGTGGGATTTTTCTGAGGCATAAAAATCTCTGGTTAGTCTTCCTTCGGAAGGGAAGTAAAGCCGTTGGTCCCGGCCCATGTGTGTTTGTGAATGGGGTGCGATATCCTACGCAGGTGTGGAAGCTGCCTTCCTGCACATTCGGTTGCCGTCAATGGATTGGCACTAGATTGCGGAACAGAGACCGACGTTAAATAAAGGAAAAGACAAATTCAGTGTCAACATTTCAAAGGGGCGTAATTGCTTATATAAACAACGATTTTAGCCGTCGATTTCTCGCAAATAAAAGGTCACCGCTTCAAATTAACAATGTTAGCTGGTAGAGGAAGCAAGTAATTAATTTTCATGAGCGAGCTTTTATTCACGAAAAATCGACCGCTAAATCCATTGTTTACAAATGCAATTACCCCCTTTTGAAATGTTGGGACTGAATTGTATGTTCTATAATTAAATGGGTTTAACAGAACTAAGTATGTATAAGTTCGGAATAAATTTTCTCATTTTTTGAATTTACCAAAAATTTTTAAACTTTTCCGCATTGTGCTGACTGGATTAGTGTGTAGATTTGTAGTATGGGAAAATCTACCTAATATTGCTGTTAGTAAAAGTGGACGAGCTACCAGTTACGCCAAACCGACGATCAAATGCATTGTTTATAAAAGCTGATAGGGGAATTTACGTATTCTCGGCAACCTAAGCAGCGACCTTCTTTCTATAGCCTTTTTCTCTAAGGAACGCACACATATGCAGTATTGGTTTGTTTACAATCTTTTGCTGCCAGCTGCTCTAACAATTTCAGTCGAAAGAATTGTCAAAAACTGTTTTGAAACGCTTTTACAAAGCTCCAATCTTCTCTAGTGAGAGCGAGTATTGTCGGCAACCAGTTTTTACTTCGGCAACCGTTCCATTTGAACTGCATGTAAATCTGCTGTTCTATTATCGGCAACTCGAAATCAGCTACATTTTGTAGTGCGTGTGTTTCATTTCAAGAAAACCTTGCTAGATTGCTTTTTCTCAGTGGTAAAAATATAGTCAAATTGAAGCTGAAAGCATAAAGAATCGTTTGCATGCATTCAGCGAAGTTTTTTCGTAAGAAAATCCAGTGAAAATAGTGTTTCAATTTGGGTTGCCGAAAATAGTCTGGCATGCCGAAGCCGTTATTTCTCCTACGTAACTTCGAAAAAGTAATCGAGGTTTCACGAAATTTCTCTAAAATATTCAGCCACTCAACTTAGGGCCAAGAATCCCAAAAATTGTCTACGTACTAATTTGCGTTCGATTGGCGAGGAAAGAACTAAATGCCCCTAATTTGGACTCATACATAAATTCAACAATCGACTAAATTTTCAATAGCGACCAAAAATATTCATTAGTACCGTCCCTAGATGACGCGTTCATCTAGATAAAATTGATATTTAATAGCAAATTTTTAGCGATGGACCAAATAAAAACAATAAAAACAATCTTAGATCAAAAGGCCAACATTAGAGCCATTTCCCCTATGTATTTTAAAATTTACTTCGACAAAAAAAGAGAATACAGTCAACTCTCACAACTATTAAAGTCGCTATATTTATATTTATGGTCTGGCGGATAGAATTTCGATTCATCAAGAAGCGGAACCAATTCATTATATTGGAGGCTAATATTTAAAAAGGTATCATACATTTTTATAAACAAAACCCACTGATGGTGTTGGTTTGCGTAGCTGAGCCTTGAGTCACGAGAAAACGGTTTTGTTCGTAAAAGCTGATATGCTCTTGTCTGTTGTTGATCGTGATATGCTCGATTGGTTTCGCTATTTGCCAGCTCAACCAACTGGTTCCCGAAATTCTATCCGCCAGACTATTAATATAGCGACTCTATCCACAACTCGATATCGAGGTGTAGTAAAAACCATAGAACCATAGTAAAAACGAATTTCGTGGCTTTGGCATTGGAACATATCAGTGCTAACATTTGAAAACGGCGCAAAAGCCATTTGTAAACAAATGGTTTGTGGGCCCTTTACTCGCTACCCGAAGAACGCCCACGCAAACCAACAGCATCGTCAGGAAGGGGAAAATTTCCCCTACCCGATGTTGCTGTTGTGTCGCGTGGGTGTACTTCAAGTAGTGAGTAAAGGGCCCACAAACCATTTGTTTACAAATGGCTTTTGTGCCGTTTTCAAATGTTAGCACTGATATGTAGTGAGGGAAGAACAATAATGTAATAAGACACTTTGAAACTACCGAAGCTAACACGACCACCGCAAAATACGCACTAATAACTAAAAAGTAAGTATTTTTTAGGGAAACTGGGACTACCCATTTATGAGTAATTAAAACTATAAAAATGAGTAGTAATTATTCATTTATGAGTAACAAATTACTCATAAATGGGTACAATGTTGGAGTCCCAGTTTCCATCGAAAATGCTTACTTTGTAAGTCAATATTGAGTCTTTTTATAGTCATTATTGGTTATTTTGCGGTTATCATGTAATGCACCGGAGATCAATTTATAGTCTAGTATGATTTATTGTTTTTGATGATTCCTATAAATGGAGTGGTAAAACGTGCGTAAATAAATCGTTAGTGCCCGTCCGATGATATCGTTCCAAAATTGAGTCGGTTTTCACTCAACATTGAAAAAAAAAACGTGGGCTACTCAAAAACTGAGTAAAATTTTCCTCTGAGTAAGATTCAACGTCGAACAGATTTTTGAGGAAAATTAAAAATAAAAGTTCTCACTTATGAGTAGGATATAGGGTATACGTCCCTAACCTCGGTCTAATATGCAGCCATCGATTACGTTTTTAATCATAACTCATCAATGAATTTACCTGCAAACGATATTCTACTGCTAAATGGTATGCTTAGATATGCTTATCATGTCGTTTGCTATCAGAAACCACGAAAAGTTGAAAAACTTACTTTTTTTAAGACAATAACTCACGAGGGAAATGTATGTAATATGGGTCTATTGTCCCCAAATTGGGTCTATTTATGGATGCAACTTCGTCCTATCTTGTTTGATCCTCAAAAAAACGCTCTTGGTAACGTTTTCTGATGTATTTTTTTTTATCACTATCACTGTTAACTTAATGCTCTTCATTCCTCAAAACATTTCTTAGAGAAAATTTTACGAAAACTACATTAAATCACTCAATTTAAAAATTAAAAATTAAAAATTTCGCTTATCGTCTTTTGACCGCAGAATATCTAAATCAGAACATTGTGATGTTCATTATACAGGTTTGGCAGAAAAAATCTCCCTTCCTGTTCGTTCCTTATCATCCAAATGCAAAACAACATTGTTGACGTTACTCTTATTGCTATATGCTGTCAAATGAATTTCATGGGCCATAGTTAGGAACATAGAAAAGAAATGTGTCCCTAAAGTTGGGTCCATGTTTTACTTGTGAAAACGTTGTTAAACAATTAAAATAAACATAAAATATTCAAACAGCAACTGTAAGTTTTACGTCTAGTGTGTATTATCAGGTAATTCCAATCAATAAATGCCATAATCAGGCCATTTGATGATCGTCAGTCAACCTTCCCATCTTAACCTTATAAGTCATGGCGGCTAAAAACTCCGAACATTGTGATATTCTCAACCAGTTTTATTACTTACGAGAGCTGAAAATGTATTGAAATGTTGTGATATAAATTGATTTGTGTGTGGTACACATTTATCAACCATCAGTGATCAATATTTTCCTTATTTTTTGTGTAATATTCCTTAATTAATTATTTATTTGCGTGATAGGCCGAATGAAAGGACTAGACCCACATTACATACCGTAACCCTACTTGTTTTTTTTTTTCTAATGAGTGAAAACCTACTCAATCTTGAGTCAATCTCATCGGCCGTGTTCAACATAGAATTAACCGCGTGCACAATCCACGACACAGTACACACCATACGACAAAGAACTTACCTCAGAAGGGATGGTCACAACACCTTCGACCTCGGCCTTCTTATCTTCGTCGGCTTGTTCGCGCAGCGCAGCAACCACCGTTTTCGTCGCATCCTCTTTCCAGTGAGTCTTGAGGTATTCCTCAACGTTCTTCAGCGCGTAAGGAAACAGAACATCCTGCAAAGGAGAACAACAATAAAGAAATGAACGTTTTAATTGCATGAAAAGACAAACTAGGTGTACAATATCAACAGGTGCAACTGCATTATTTATACAGTTTACATAATCTACCTTTTTCGGTAGGTATTTTACCATTCAGTATTGTTTGATGGTTCGTAAAGTAAAAATACGAATAGGCGCCATTCTGAAACCGGAAAAGCAACAGTCACAACCGACAACTGTAAACTTATTTACTTATTCGCTACCTTATCGCAACCCGCTCGAACTCCGATGTCGCCGTTTCCTCAATACCATCCCTCGTATTACGCATGCAAGAAAAATGCTCGTTGCTAGGTAAATATGTAAAGCATCACCGTTTTAAAGTTGGTCGCACATTCAACTGTAACGGTATTTAAAATGGAACTTTCAGCACTTGAATCAACAATATCAGTCTCTGCTCTCGGCGATGCGGTTGTGAGGTAGTCCGACCAGCCAGACGGAAAAAAGTGTGCTATACTTCTGGATTCCCGTTTCACTTCTTACGGCTGAACACTTTCGTGACCACTTTCTTTTCCGCATACTACACTCACCACCTTTCAGCGCTACAGCAATATAGCGGTTGAATGTAGGTTCGCATAGGAAAGAATAAATTAACTACTACTGTTACCGGCTGATACATGCGCCATGCCGGCCGGCGTTCTACTTTCAGACTCACGCGTATGCAGAACTCAAACATGTTGATTGTCTAATGCATGGTCATTGCAATCCTTCCGATTAGAGATAACAACAGGACACTAATATTTTTCAATGAATATTTTAAGCTCAAGCATCTTTATCAATATTACCACTTAGAAAGCATCTGTGCAGATTCAAACAAATATTTCAAGTGTCTTAACAGACTTTTTCATCACCACTTCTGCACTCATTTCTCGGTTTCGTACCGATGGAGACGCTTGCAAATTATGATTAAAATTATTCCCAAATTATATCTCTATCAATACAGAAAGAAGGACTGGGACACGACGACAATCGAAAGATTTCCATTTCGACCTGCTTTTTGCATTTGCAGTTGTGTTCTTTTTTTCCTCTGTCTGCTTTCCGTCTTTTACCGGCAGTTTCATCCATATATTAATTTAACGATTTTCGGAAGGGCAGATGTTCCTGGAATTGTGTATACATGAGGGGTTATATGAATGCAAAATTAACGGAAAAAGCAGCTTGGGGTGGTATCCTAGTCTTGAAGTGGTTGCCTAATGGAAAACATACGGATAACTAAAATCGTGCTTGACAATAATGGACGCAGGAAAGGAAAGCGGCTGTTTAATGGTTATATTCAATTAATTTTCCAGTAGTTCAAGATTTCAGCAAAGTGCGCTAAATGGCTAAAAGTGTCTTACGGTAGAGTGTGTTAATTTGAAAATTCCTGTATTAAAATCAATGCTTGACTTATGATTGATTGATGTTTAGTTTCAAGGGTAAAAATTTCATAATGGCGGTCTAGATTCAATTTATTTATTTTATATTAACTTAAATAGGGTTAACTGCCCCATTTCCGGCCTATTAAGCACAACCCGCACTTAGTCCTTCTTAATCTACCGCAGTTTAGCACCAAACGGAATGTTATTATTACTGATGGCTTCCAAATTTATTTACCTTTCTGTACGTACCGTAAGATTTGATAAAGAGAAACCAATCGTTGAGATATTGTCAAAAGTCTAACACTACTTCTTGACGCCAAACTCGACCTACGGATCCTAAGCTCGGCCTAACGCATTGAAACGCCAATGAATTCACTTCGGCCTATCGAATGAAGATAAAAATTGATTCGGTCGGAGCGCTTCTTTCGTTTTTGGGAATAATGGGTGCAAACCTTCATATCGCGCGTTCTCATTGACTTCATTCGGAAGTTTATTAACTAAAGTATCGTACCAAAAGCATAATTGACTTGTTAACTCTGAAATCATGGATTTATTTGAAGTTTTCTGCTCGATAGGCCCAAAATGGGTGATTAGGCCGAAGTAGTTCTCTACCCTACTTTTTTGAGGTCGAAAATTTTATGTTTTCAGATACACTGGAGTCGCTTTTTACGCGGGTGATACGTGCCGCGTAAATTCCGAAATCCGCGTAAAAAGCGACTCCAGTGTATTAGAATTTCTCCGAACAGGAGATTAAGTAGCCTACGGATAAAAATCGATTGTATGACATTCCCCTGAAAGCCATTCCCCAGAATGCCATTTCCCAGAATGAACCATTACCCAGAAAAGATGATGAAATTAGTAATTTTCACTTTTCTTTTTACTATTGATAATACACTATGTTTACTTTTATGGAACTATGTATTTATCAATTCCAAACCATTTTTTAGCTCTTTATAAAATGACAACCTTCAAGTTTTCGAGTACTTCGTTCATCATTTAATAAGTCAAAGGGTCTATTATGCAATCCAATTCAACCAGTCGGAAACTGATAGACCTTATCGAAGAATTGTTCGACCTGAGTTGAAGAATTTCTCGTGATGGATTAAAAAATCGGTGCATGGAACGTTGAACTACCGATTACAAATTTGTAACATTATTCCACTCGTTATTATCCCAAATGGTCATTACCCCGAATCCCTTGCGAAAAGCTATTGATTATATATTTTCCTTATATATTAAAAGAAGGGAATATTCCCTTCTTTATCATACATCCAAAGAATTAATTATTTTCTCTTTTATATATTCAAAGAAAGGAATATTCCCTTCTTTATCGTTTATCTAAAGAATTAATTATTTCCTTTTCTTATATTTTCTAAGAAGGGAATATTCCCTTCTTTATCATATATTTCAAGCATAACTTTTCAAAAGGACGTATGTAACATTGGATAGGAAATTAGAAACATTGGATAGCAATGTCTATATGAGATTATTAAATGCTATTTTTTTAAATCTATGTGTGCTATTAGTTGAATAAATTGATTGCGTTTAAGGGGAGGTTTACTTGGATTTTTTCAAAAAAAATTGATTTTTTTTGCATAAAATGAAAGCTACAAGTGGGTAGAATATGTGGCCAAAAGGATTTTACGATCCGAAACATATTTAGCGAGTTATGGCGCTTTGAGTGAACCTTTGTCATGCGCGCTGAGGGACGCTACAAAAACTTAAAACGCGTTTTTCTCGAAACCATATTTTTTTATAACAACTTAGAGCATAGGGCTTGAACAAATGATCCGATTTACAATCGGAAAATTGCGCTTTGAAGGATACTATTTTTTGTATGGCTTATAAAAAAAATTGTTAGTTACTATTTTTTAAGCAAGGTCAAAGTGAGAAAAAAGGGGTAAAAAAGCACTAAATTTTCAAATGTCCATAATTTGGTCAATTTTTGTCGGATTTCGTTCTAGTTAGGTATAAGCCATAGGGAATATTATCAACTTTAACCACAATAAAAAAAAATTTCATTTCAGTTCACCACCAGAGGGTGTGCACTCGAAGTTCTGCAGCAAAACCTGACTGACACTCCTCCACGCGAGCCGCCATTTTGAGTCGTCATTTTGTTTTTTTACCTTCAAAAAATTTCCAAGTATTCAGGAATAGTGGACAAATATAATTATCGAAACCGGAAGTTCGTATGTCTTTTCATTCTCCTGAGAAAAAATTCCAAAGTTCAACTGTTTTTCAGCCAAATCCAAGTAATCCTCCCCGCAAACACGGACAATACTTTTGATAAAACAAAATCATACACCTTTTATTTGTGTACTACTCACATACACCCTGATTGATTCGTCGGTATCACACCTTGATTGTTACATACACCCTGCATGATTCGTCTATTTGACAGGAGGGTTCAAAGAATTAATGATTTCCTTTTCTTAAATTTTCAAAGAATACAATATTCCCTTCTTTATCATATATTTAACGAATTAATCATGATTAAAAAAAGGAATATTCCCATCTTTATCGTTTATGAAAAGAATTAATCATTTCCTTTTCTTATATTTTCAAAAAAAGGAAAACGCCTTGATCCATTAAGAAGATTTTTTTATATACTCGGAGTGACTATGATAAACAAAAATAGTCAATCTAATACATGGCATACTTTTCTGGGGAATGGTACATTTTGGGGAATGGTTTTATTGGGAATAGTCCGTTCTGGGGAATGGCTTTCGGGGGAATGTTATACAATCATAAAAATCTCCCTAATACAGACTAAAACAATAAAACAATTAAAAATTAAAAAAACTTTCTTTTGAATTTTGATTGCTGCTCATTCGAGGTAATGTAGCACAATCGAAAGCAAGACTCATGTTCAAAATAAGGGGAAACATCCATTATTATTATTTTTATTAGTAGCTGCTCTTTCTTATTCCGTTGAAGTGTCCAGGTGGTAAAATATTAATTTATCGGTATAACTAAATCTTTTCCACATTTATGCGAAATCAATGGGGTAAAGCTTGGAATGGGCGATTTTGAATCGAAAATCGATTTTTTTAGTCGATTACTCATCACTTCGAAATATTAGACATCTGACCTCAAAGAGAAAACTGACATCTTTCTTGTATTGTTCTGTTGATTAAAATTTATTGATGTAATCGGTGAGCAATGAATCGATTATTTAAAATAAAACTTGCCCAGTATTAGGTAGAGCCCAAAATCTGAGTGAAGATAGACATCCGCGAAAATTCCGAAATCCACGTAAAACCAGAATGTATCCACCTATGATGAGGTCTGACCCTTCTTGATCCTGACATTACCCCGAAGCCACTACCCCGAACGCCATAAGCCGAAATAGTACTCTATCTCGAACTCCATTTCCAAAAGCTGTTTATTTTTTTTACTAGTTGTCATGTCTGCATTGTTAGATCCGGAACCATGTTGAATATTGCTACCAGCTGATATGGATGAAACATGTGATAGTCAATTCGCCTAATCATTTTCCTTGGGACAGTTAAGAATCTCCTTCCAATAACTTGATCAGAAAACCAATGAATGGGGATCCCTTATCCACGAAATGTTAGCAACATTTTTGCTAAATGTTGAAACAAATAAAACAGGGAGTTGAAATCTAGACTAACATTTGAAAGGGGCGGAAGAGCCAAAATGTAAACAAACCATATTTTGCCACATATAGAGAGAATAGTTCACAAACTACTCGATAAACACGAAAACGTAGAAGAAAATATCACTTCAAAGCATCTAAAACGTTTCTTCTTACATGGCGTATTTCCAACTTTCAACTCTATGATGCATCTGGTTGTTACGCCTTGCACCAGAACTACGAATTATATCGTTTTAATATGCCAAACGTATTGAGTCTGTAGTATCTAGTCACGCCCGATTCATTTGAAATGCATCCGATTGATAGTTCACGTGTAAATAACGAACAAAAAGAAGACCAAAAAATCTCCGGGCGTAATTCCACTCTCACAAAATTTGCGAACGAAGAGCCAAGGCAAAACAACAAACAAAATATCCCGAGGGTGTACTTCCACGGCGTATCACCAGTGTTGGCAGTTCAAAGGGTGGAAGATCTGGGGGGTAACAACATGTATAAAATTATCAGGGCGTATGATGTTTTCTCCTCGATTTCACGACAAAGAAAACTTTTATTTTTATTTTTTAGTGATGCATGATGATAGATTACACTATTAACTATATGTCAAGCTTATAAAATCATCCAGAAAATGGAAAGTCGTGAAATAGGATTAATTTTTAGGTCATCAAAATTCAGAAGCGATTTTCTCGATATGGTCATTTTGGAATTACGCCCTTTTCAAATGTTAGTCTAGAAATCTTCACTCTCCCCTTCCAAATCGCTTCAATTAGGTGTACTCTCCTGATGGTCTCTCCTCATCCCGATTTTTTTTTTACATATAGGTACTAGGTATTATATAAAGACCCGTTTGCGATTAAGTATTCCCAAAATTTGGATTTATGGTTTTCATGGTTATTTACCCAATTAAATTTTGTTTGGTCATACTTTAAAGAACAGTTGTGCTTGCCGTGAGAGGCGGTCACTGCAAATCATGTACACAATCATATGACAATTTATCGTAACATTATTGAAAAAAATCAGTTGTAACAGAAAACCTATTACCGAAAGCTGAATATTCTTGGAAGTAAATAAACAGCTTTTAAAGAGCAGAACGATCTCATATCAACTGATGCAAGTTACCCCGCAGAGTAACACATAGATGAAAAATGGGAGAATGTCGTTTGGCATAGAAAAATGAGGATGTAATCTTTGCTATCAAATTCGTTCGAAGCATTTTCCTTTGAGCGGCAGATGACGCGATTGTACCTGTCTCATAGCGTTCGTTTAAGAAAATGGAAGAGTTGCCAGTCTTATTGATCTGTTGTCTTCGCTTCTAGCAAGGACTGCAAGATAATTTAGGTACAAATCCCTGCTGCCGAATTGTATTTTGTTTTCTCTGCCTATCTCTCCCTCTGAGCATTTCTACTTTTCACATGTTGTTCTCGGACATGTTGTTACCCCCAAGATTTTCCACCCTTTGAACTGCCATATGTCATATTTGAATGCACCGTAGAAATACACCCTCGGGATTTTTTGTTCGTCGTTCCGCGTTGGTTCATCGTTCGCAAATTTTGTGAGAGTGGAATTACCGAATTACGCCCGGAGATTTTTGGTCTTCTTTATGTTTGTTGTTTACACGTGAAATATCAATCGGATGCATTTCAAATAAATCGGGAGTGACTAGATACTATATAATCAGTACGTTCTGCATATTAAAACAACATAATTCGTAGTTATGGCAGAAGGCCTAACAACCAGATGCATATTTTTTCCTTTATTTAACGTCGGTCTCTGTTCCGCAATCTAGTGCCAATCTCCGACGGACATCGATTGCCATCCATTGACGGCAATCGAGTGTGCAGGAAGGCAGCTACCACAGGAGTGGAACATCGAATCAGAAAGTGGCTCCACTTGTCATTTGCGAACACTAGCGCACCTAGCGGTAGAAGGCATCTTCGGCCTGCAGTTAAGATAGGCAGCATGCTATGATAGTGTGAGTGCACATAGAAAGCCCGTGTGGAACGCTACCACAACACATCGCTCGTTGAGCAGAAAAACGAGCACTTTTTGATTCACCGATTTGTTTGCACTTCCCCTTCTGTTCTGTGCAGCTACCACACATGCGAAGGATATCGCACCCATTCAAATACACATGGGCCGGGACCAACGGCTTTACTTCCCTTCCGAAAGAAGACGTGACCAAAGATTTTTATGCTTCAGAAAAATCCCATCGACCTCGGTTGGGCTTGAACCCAGACCTATTACGATGAGAAAGCAGTCACGATTACCACTACACCACCGGCGCCGGCGTCCCAGATGGATCAGAGTTGAACATTGGAAATACCTAGGGGGAGAGGGGCATAGTGAGCATCCCGCAGTTTGGCTCTGGATCTACAGCTGCATGAAACAAATCAACTGGTAGTAGGTTCAATATCATTATGATATTGATCCTACCACCAACCAATTTGTTCCGAACGGCCGGAAGTCCAAGCTGGTGTACGGGATGATCACTATGCCCCTCTTACCCCTACGCCATGTAAAAGAAAACTTTTTTATTTGAAATTATATTTCTTCTACTTTTTTGTGTTTATTGAGTAGTTTGTTAACTATTTTCTCTCTATATGCGGACAAATATGGTTTGTTTAAATTTTGGCTCTTCCGTCCCTCGAAAAAGTAATCGTGATTTGCTTTAAAATTCATGGTATTGTCATAGAGTCGTACCCGGAACACATTTTCATGTGATTTGAGGTGTCGCATGATGGGTTTTGGTCCAAGTCAGAAAATGGCTACATCCGATGAAGACCGATTATAGACCCACAACCCGTAATTCACCGGAACATGTTCTAGTTTATCTCCGGAACGAATTGACCGATTCCAAAAACATTAACATCGGTGGTGTTGCGTTCAATTTGATTCAGTGGTTGCCCTAAATTTCGCGTGGCGTCAGTTTGAAGTTGTCAGGATTAGGGTTCGGAGGTAGATTTTATACTTGTAACGCACCACGAAAAGGTGATCTACCAGCATTACTGGATTGTGTCAAAATATGTCTTTAAATGTAGGATTAAGTATTTAAGAACTGTCTGAGGCATTTGTTTAAGAATCCAAGACGAAGTCAATAAATTAAAAAAAATCTACTTGAAAATTAATTAATTTTCCCTTGCAGTGGAAGTTTTAGGAATCTCACCAGGAATGAGATATTGATTTCCTCGAATATAAACGTTTTGGCATATTTAAAATTCGTTTAAAGAAAAATTTAAATCAAAGTTCGTAAGCCTTCTAAGGGACGATGGATCATAAACCTTGTGAGCAGCGGCGTTTCCTTAACCTCAATCTTCCTGTGCACCAACTCAGAAAACATACATTTATCAAAATATTGCCTGCAATGGAGTAAAGTAGAAGATTACTAGACTAACATTTGAAAGGGGCGGAAGAGCCAAAATGTAAACAAACCATATTTTGCCATATATAGAGAGAACAGTTTACAAACTACTCGATAAACACGAAAAAGTAGAAGAAAATGTAACTTCAAATTATCAAAAACGTTTCTTCTTACCAACTTTCAACTGTATGATGCATCTGGTTGTTACGCCTTGCACCAGAACTACGAATTATATTGTTTTAATATGCCAAACGTATTGATTCTGTAGTATCTAGTCACGCCCGATTCATTTGAAATGCACCCGATTGATATTTCTCGCGCAACACGAGAAAAGGGCCAATCATTGTTGATCGATTCTCTTCATCGATTTTCTCTTTCGCGAATAACCCGACTGCAAATAAATTTCCCATTCAGTGTGTTGTTTCAGACGCAAGCTAACATCATCTTCTGTCGAACTGTGCTGCGAGCTTAGCAAGAAATTCGTTTATGTTGCCGTGGTAAACCAAAGAGAAACTCGATGAAGAGAATCGATCAACGAGGATAGGCCCTTTTCAAGTGTTACGCGAGATTTCACGTGTAAAAAAAGAACAAAAAGGAAGACCAAAAAAAAAAACTCCGGGCGTAATAATTCCACTCTCACAAAATTTGCGAACGAAGAACCAAGGCGGAACAACAAACAAAAAATCCCGAGGGTGTACTTCCACGGCGTATCACCAGTGTTGGCAGTTCAAAGGGTGTAAGATCCGAGGGTAACAACATGTAAGAAGTAATCGGGCGTATGATGTTTTCTTCTCAATTTCAAGACAAAGAAAACTTTTTTTTTTAGTTTTTAGAGATGCATGATGATAGATTACACTATTAACTATATGTCGAGCTTATTAAATCATCCAGAAAATGGAAAGTTGTGAAATAGGATTAATTTTTAGGTCATCAAAATTCGAAAGCGATTTTCTCGAGTTGGTAATTTTGGAGTTCCGCCCTTTTCAAATGTTAGTCTAGATTAAGTGTATTTTTCAACCGATTCGGAGTATGAATATGGCATTAAATCTGGTTTTGAAAGTTGTGATATATTTTACATCTCGATTAGAGAATATTAACCAGACACATACTGTTTCTTAAAAATTAAAAAAAAAAAAAACAAATGAATGTTAAAAAGAAGACCTCGCTTGAGCAACAACCTTCCAGTCATATCACATAACGCTGCTACCAGCCAAACTTGTGGTCTTGTAACAGAAATTCAAACTGATTATTTTATATTCTTGTTTCACGCACCGCTGGCAATGCAAAGAAAGGATTAAGTATGCACAGACACCAGATATCATCACAACAATCAATTATACGTTCAACGATTTTTGTGAAGGATGCGTTTGGTGGATTTGGTGTAACACTTTCAAATTTTATGATATACAATGCTTTTGATATGGTTTAGCTAAAATTGGATCCCTTTTCACGCGCACCGAAAACGAATAACAGAAATGCGAGTTTCTGGTTGCGATCATTGAACTGAGCAAGAGGAACTCTCAAGAGTAACTCAACTCCATAGTGTGAACTAACCGACCCGCATCGATATATTTCCACGAATGTAAGTAAGCATGAATATTACTCTCTAAAACAAGAAGACCTAAAAGTGCTCATATGTACGTGCCGGTAATGCATGCTGATCGAATTATGCAAAAAAAAAAATCCTTCTCTATGTTTTATTAGGATTTTGCTCATAAAATCTGGGAACCTTTACTAGTTGAATGTAGTGGAAGCCTCTATTCTCTATGAAGTGATCCATTATGCCACCCCGTGGTGGCTTCAACCGCTATGGGTTAACTTTAGCGTGCCAGGAAAAGAACTGCCAAACGCAGGAAGGAAGGAGAAAAACAGGTTCTCTGGAGCGGTCAGTCTATTTATAGAACAGCAGAGCTAACATTGCTGCGGTCGTTGATTCGCTTCGGCGATGCCCTTTTTGATCGCTCTGAAGCTTTGAACCAACACATCGAAACAGTAATGGATTTTTATCAAAAAGCTAGCAATAAAATATAATGCCTAACATAGAATGGGCAATGGATATTGGAGTGTAAGATTGCCTCGAAATAGGTTTTTGCCAGTGGCGTCCCGTAACCTCACTTTTTACCTGTGCACCAATTTTCAAAACCAGATTTAATGTCATATTCATACTCGAATCGGTTGAAAAATACACGTTAATCTTCTCGATATCTATCCATTGCAATCAATATTTTGTTAATTGTTTATGTTTTGAGAGTTGGTGCACAGGTAGATTGAGGTTAAGGAAACGCCACTGGTTTTTGCCATGATGTATGGACATCTAATCTACATTATATTAAAACTCGTGAATACATTTTAATGTGTATGATACACTGCAGATTTCCCTTACAACGTAAACACGACCTGACGTCTGTGCTGAGATCTATATTCAATGTTTAATTTTAATGTTTTCTGATAGCGAATTCGTTTATTATCGAGGTTGGGACAAGTTTCAACCCAGTGCGAAACCGAACCTTTTTTCAGTGCGAACCTCATCCATTTATGTCAAAAACAAAAGAATCGCTCCGACCGAATCCATTTTCCATTATTCATTTTTAACTTCATCCGCACGCCAAAGTGAATTCAACGATGTTTCAATGCGTTAGGACGGAATCAAAATTCGTAGGCCGAGTTTGGATTCAAGAAAGGGTGTTAGATTCTTGACATCTCGAAAGATTGTTACTCCTTAGCAAATCTAACGATATACATGGAATGGTAAATACATTTGGAAAACATCTGTAGTGGAAACATTCCATTTTGTGTAAAGCATCCGCTCGAAAAAGAGTCAAAGTTCGGGTTGTGCTAGGCCCAAAATTAGATCTAAACCCCACATCATATTTAATGAAAGAAAAGGAACATAGAAAATTCCATTCATTGTGCTGTCGTCGGAAATTGGAATGAGATATGAAGAATTTAATAAGCAAAAGAAATGAATGTAGAGATTCAAGAACAGTGGAAGCCGAGAAGGAAGCTGCAGCTATTTCTGCGAAAATCAGCAAAAGAAAGGAATACTCTCTGGGCTAGAATAAGAGATACCAAAAACCAGTTTGAGCACAAATGAAGACGATTAATAAGAGATAATGAAAAATGTCGGCATGTTGAAGCCGCCAGCGGCCTAACAAGCATGGTGGCTGCTACATATGATTATTGTCATGGAGAACCCTGCTCTGCCTGTACCTTCGTTAGTTCGCTGCGGATGTTAATGTCGGGGGGTATCGATTTCAATGCAGGTAGAGAATGAGAAAATTTAGAAAAAATGAAAATGTTCCGTTTGCTTTTTTATAATACACCGATTTGATCACGTGTTCTGATCTGCTAGAGTTAGAACATCCTCATGTTTCTCACGTCTATGATCACACCTTTAATTTTTAATTATGTGGGCCACTTGAAAGCCATTACAGGCTGTTCAAAAATCACGTAAACACCAAGGGATCTGCACATCGTGACGCCAGCGAAAAAAATAAATAAATAGAAAATTACTAAATGAAAATACACAGTGTTTTTGATCTAATGTCCGTCCTACTAAGCACAAATCTCAGGTTAAGACCTCTCTCTTTCGAACGGATGTAAACCCAAAAACGGTGATTTTACTACTATAGCTGACTTCCGAATTTATCAACCTTACTATACCGTACCGTTGAATTAGATAAAATGTCACGAATTGTTGCGATACTGCTTCTTGGTTACAAATTCGTTCTATGAGTTTCAATTCCGTCCTAACGCATAAAACGCCATTGGCTTTTCTAGTTTTGTCGTTTTCATTTCTGAAGGCATAAAAGTGATTTGTTGGGATTGTCTCGAGGCTTGGGCACGGTGAAATCATTGATTTTATTGATGTTTTCAACTCGATAGAACGGAAATGGGCTATTACGACCAAGTAGCGCTCTACCCTATAAGATTTACCTAACACGTACACGTTTTGAATTACTTTTGGTAGTTATTTATTGTTATTAGAATGGGTGGTGTTCATGTTGAAAACCAAAACCTCAAGCGATGATTGTATTATCCCGATCGCAATTACTTTGGGGCTTTTCACAAACCACGATGACACCTTAGAGGGGTGATCAACGGTCCATACAAAAGTAAAAAAAAAATAGGGACGATTGTCTACGCGGAGTGAGTAGGGGGAAGGGCCGTCTAAAAACACTTCATAGACGGTCTTCGTTGTTTATGAACAGCCCCTTAAATTATGGATGGATGGATGAAGATGGATTCTTCAGTTGTGTTGAGTACTTGGCACTGATGAAGTCTGCAAGTAGTAGGCGAAATACGCGTATCTGTCAAAAGATAAGCAAATTATAACGGAATTTAACGGAAATAAACCAACCCACTCAAAGCTCTTCATAGCCCCTTAAATGTGTTCATGGTGCGTGAACATTGAACAACTATTTTTTGATTGTCAACATCAACAGGCTCAATAAAGCTTCAATGTTTGTTTGAAAAAGCAAAATATCATTATGATTGCAGTAAACCTGTTATTTTGAGAAACACATTAATTAATATATTAGCTGACCCATATCTTGCCCTACTCATTGAAATAGGAGCAGGAATCCTCCTCACAATCGTGCAGGTGCACCAGGAACATGTCCAGATGTGTCAACTTTAGTTCTGGGCATTTGATCTAACCCAATTGAACTGGTGTTTGGTCATGTCATGTGGAATATGTCCAGATGAGGCAAATGTGATCCTGGGGCGCTTAGTAGAAGCACCAGTGCACTTGTTTTTGAATTGTGTATGAAATCCAATAATGCTCCCGGGGTCGATCGCATATCAGCAGAGATGTTCAAAGCCGGCCCAATGCTATCCGCACAAATGTTACATCAACTACCTAATCTGTAATATCTGGGACACCGCGACTTTTCTTGTCGAGTGAAGGTTCCTAAACAAGGGGAATTTTACTGTGTGCGACAACTGGCGAGGCATCATGTTACTGTGCGTTGCTCTCAAAGTTCTGTGTAAAGTTATCCTGAATCGGATACAGGAGAAGATCAACGCGAATCTCCGGCGGCGGTGCCGGAAAATCTTGTGTGGATCATATTGTTGCGCTCCGCATCATCATGGAGCAGGTCAACGAAGTCCAAGAGTCCCTTTATTTGGTATTCATCGACTACGGAAAAGTTTTCAACCGACTCAAATCATTAAAATCTATGGCACACCCTGAGACACAAAGGAGTCTCGGATAAAATCGTCAACCTTTTCGAAGCGCAGTAACGAGGCTTTCCCATGTAGAGTCCTGCATAACGGAGCCTTGTTCTATCAAGCTTATAAGGTGATCGGTAATAAATTACTACAAATTATTAATATAATTAGTGAATTTTAAATTACTCAGTAATTTCAATGTAATTAAAATAATTGTGGGTACACTAAGTTGCCTACGTAGTTAATGAAAAGCCCCTTATAGCGCTCTTACGAAAAATGATCGGAAAAATGCTTCGTTTCGATTTCTGCAATGGGCTTCAGTTCTTTGTGAAAGAAAATATTTTATCTATGACATCATGACACAAATTTAGACAGAAAAACCACAAAAATCGACCTTCAGGTAGACCTTGAGCTAAAGTATTCCAACGCAAATAAGACCCGGGTGTCTTATAAATAAATATATGAAATAGGTATAATAAAAACACGAAAAATCAGAAATTTTTGATTTCGGCAATGTTCTAATCAAGATGTTTGCCCATTTTGTTAAAATTTGCATCAGCGAATGACCGAATCCAAATCAAAATAAAAAAAGCAAAAGACGAGTCTCGCTTGAAATACAGTATTTACAGGTAAACTTTAAAATTCAGATTTTTCATAGCAACTTGATTTAAAAAGTTTGAAATATCAGTAGAGTAGGTGTTCCAGTAATAGTGGTGTACCGATATAGTTGCGGTATGGATGTTGTACCGGAATAATCAGGAGGATCAGAATAAAATTATTTTTCATCGGTAGCTATATTGCATATTTCAATCTTAAAATATACCCAAAAAAGACGGTAAATAATTAATTTTCCTTAAGATTTTCACTCCTTTGCACCTTGCGGTAAAGTTCCTATTACAGTGGAACCTATAAGAAACCAACGCATTCCACTATTATATGAACCAAAGTTAGCAACTGCCACAACTACTGGAACAGTGTTCCTATTAAATGGAGGACGAGCTTTCTAAAATTGCATGTAATATTTTTCTATATTTAGCTGTGTAAATCTCTACAAAACAAGTTTTACTGAGATCTCATCAAACATTTCATTTGTTTGCAGAGATTCAGCGAAGCATTATCCGAGACTCAGCAATCAAATGTCAATTTTGCTGAGATCTCAATGAAACTTATTTTTGCTGAGATTTGCACAGCTGAGCTCGGTAGAAAAAAAAAACTAAGTGTGTAGGTGCAATTTACCGTTTATCGAACCGTGGGTTGCTTTGGTAGCCTATCACTATGGAGCACCTCAACGGATTCTATGATATGCAGAGTAAGCTCAACGACCCTGCAAAATGCTCCTCTGCGGCGAGTCTCACCATCAATGTCAACACGGACAAACCCTTCCCACGTTACGGTAGCGGAGCAAGCAGTGGATAAAAGATTAAAACTAGAAAACAGTGAATAAAATATTGGGAATCACGTAGATAAAAAAATAACTATCGAACTAATTTTTTCTTGTTTCTAGATCATGCTCGGTCGACAAAGCCGAGCCTTGGCATACAAAGTAAAAAGGACTAAGATGTGTTCCTTTGATTAGAAAACAGTCCTGTTCCCCTAGTAAGACAATACACACTGAAGTCTTTTTTTACACGGTTTTTTTTTTGCGATTTACACGGTACGTTTTTAACGATTTCTCGACAACGATACGACCTATCGACTTGATTCCAATCACATTATCCGTTTCAAACTATAGGTAATCGAATGGCATACTTTAAAAAAAAATCACAATTTTTGGTGTAAATACAGAAATTTTTAATATATGTCTATATGGACCATTAGCATGCTATAATAACGAATGGCATCAAAATCCGATTTATAAAAAATATTTAAGCATGTGAAAAATCAAAATTTCGGTAGTTTTTTTTACGCGGCACGTATCCCCCGCGTAAAAAGCGACTCCAGTGTAAAAGGATATATGTAAAAGTCATGGACATACGTTCCTAATATGATGTGTTCCAATCATGGCCTATGGAAATTCAATAGACCATAATTTGAACACACCGTAATAGGAACACGTATGGCCATAACTGTGCACCTACCCTACTTTAAAAAAAAAAACAAAACTTCTGTAATCGCTTCAGTACAATTTTCGTACCACCCAAACTCACCTAATATTATTTGCCTTGGGTGTTTGAGAACTGTAAAGTGGACCCTACACGATTGCTTTTATTGACAATAATCGTACTGTCAATACATCGGTATTGACAATCATACTGTATTCACATCATCAATATTATTGTCAATAATTCCCCTTCGCGTCAATATATTGATACGTGTGGGGTTCGCTTTAAAGGCGCAGGCTCTTTTGCTATGTCAATGTTAATTTCTCGCGTCACTTTTCAAATAGACCAATTCAAGCCGAACATTGCATTAGGTCCTAAGTAACATTGACAGACCATGTGAAGACATTCCCAGATATTTTCAGTACACGGATCGATAAAAGAAGCTTTTATCAAGTATCTCTAGACTAACATTTGATAGGGGCGGAAAAGAAATGTAAACAAACCATATTTTGCAACATATAGAGATAACAGTTCACAAACTACTCGATAAACACAAAAAAGTAGAAGAAAATATCATTTCAAATCATCAAAAACGTTTCCTTTTACATGGCGTATTTCCAATTATCAACTCTATGATGCATCTGGTAGTTACGCCTTGCACCAGAACAACAAATTATTTTTTTCCCTTGATTTATTTTCCGTGCTGAGCACCAATGCTACCGACGCCAGGAAGGCAGCACACCTGGACACTACCAATCTACCAATCAGCTCATGAACCGGGGACCAACGGATTTACTTCCCTTCCGAAGGAAGGCGTGATCAGAGATGTGATGCGTGAACATCAACGAATTATATTGTTTTAATATGCTAAACGTACTGATTCTGTAGTATCTAGTCACGCCCGATTTATTTGAAATGCATCCGATTGGTATTTCACGTGTAAACAAACAATCACCAGTGTTGGCAGTTCAAAGGGTGGAAGATTCGGTAACATCATGTAAGAAATTATCAGGGCGTATAATTTTTTCGTCTTGATTTCACGACAAACTTTTTTTGAGTTTTTAGTGATGCATGATTATAGACTACACTATTAACTATATGCCAAGCTAATAAAATCATCCAGAAAATGGAAAGTCGTGAAATAGGATTAATTTGAGGTCATCACAATTCGGAAGCGATTTTCTCGATATGGTGATTTTGGAATCCGCCCTTTTCAAATGTTAGTCTAGATCTAATAGGACAAACACAACAAGAAACGGTTATGTGCTCAAGTTATTAACGAAAGTGTTGCAATGTTCTGCTTGAATTCTCGCACAACACGAGAAAAGGGCCTATCATTGTTGATCGATTCTCGGCTACAAAAAGAGCCTATGATCAAAATGTAAACAAATCGTTTTTTGATACCATTCTATAAATAGCACCGCTTAGTGCCACCAGTCGTATAGGAATGTTCCACATCTATATATATATCTATATATATAAAAATGAATTTCTGTCTGTCTGACCCTTATAGACTCGGAAACTACTGAACCGATTGGCGTGAAAATTTGTATACAGGGGTTTTTGGGGCCATGGAATGTTCTTATGATGGTTCGAGACCCCTCCCCCTTCTGTAAGGGGGGGGGGGGCTCCCATACAAATGAAACAGAAATTTCTGCATAACTCGAGAACTAATCAAGCAAATGGAACCAAATTAGGCATGTGGGGGCGAGTGTGGGGGTATAAGGAGATAATCATAGAGGGTAGGCCCTTAGATAATAGGGGGGGGGGGGGCTACGTACAATATAGCATGCTTTTTTTTAAATCGGCGCATAAACTCAAGCTAATATTGAATCCCGAGCAAGACCGGGCACACTCAGCTAGTTATCAATAAAAATAACTTGATTTTCAAAACGGCCGATCAACGAAATTTTTCCAGTTATTCATATTATATGCTAAAACGGCCTAACATAATTTTTTTAGTGACAAAAAAGGGCCGATGATTGGAAATTTTCAAATCAAAGCTAGGCCCTACTGCTTGGGCTGGGCCGATGATTTCTCGCGTAACATTTGAAAAGGGCCGATGTCTAAAATGTAAACAAGCCCAAACATGAATTTTAAGAGTTGGTTGGAAATGCTAACATGAAGCTTTAGTGTGATGATTTATTAGCTAGAGAATGATCTTTAGAAGAGGGTAGGTGGATAGTTCCGTTGGAGTACGGCAGTATGAAAATTGAATAGAAGTTGAAAATGAGCGAAGGGCCATTAAAGCGACAGTTTTCAAGATAGACGCACATTTTTGCCTAGCCCGTACGATGTACGCGGGGACTTGAAGTATGTCTCCAAGTCCACAGGCAAAAATGTGCGTCCCTCTTGTTGCTCATAAACTGACTGCGGCTGTGGAATAGTTCTAGCGACGTTTTCATCACTACCTAAAGCCCCACGTTGCGAGAGCATTTCCAGTCGATGGTGTGTTATAATGCAGTTCTTCTTTACCCAACTATTGTGTTGCTCCTCTCGTCATGACCAACGTGATCATCTCAGAGAGAAAGCAGTAGGGTGGTTGTTGCGTGCTGTACCATCATCAACATTGTTGACGGCTACTCCCGCCTTGAGTTGTTACATTCAAAGTGTTTTTTATGTTACTTCATACGCGAAGTTAACGATTTTTAACGATTACAAATCGTGGTTCGCGTTTGCACTATAGTGGCGAGATGAGTGAAAAGAATTTACTTTTGTATACTTTTTTCTTACCGTGTAGATGGCAATAAGGCATTTTACGAGACAGATCGAGTCAGCTGATTTTATTCTGTTTACTAATTTTGACATTTACTGGCGGGCCGAATATCTTCATGCGCAACTACACGCCCTAATAAACAAATACCATAAACGAACTGTATCCCGGATGGGTAAACTATCCCACAAATGGTTTGGATGATACCCCGAACACGTCGTTAAGCTCTCTTTTATGGTTATTTTTATTAGGGCGGCCATCAAAAGTGACTCACGGAGTGTGTTTAGCTTGCTTACTTTTGGGTAAATCCGTGGCAAGCCCATACACTCGTGAGTTACTTTTGTTGGCCGTGTAGAGAAACAAAACAAAAATATCAGACGTAAACAATAACAATGCCACAAGCGGCCCGCCAGGAACTGTCATCAAAACGTCTCGTAAAATGGCCTATAGATGTATTCTTGTCTTAAATCAACATACAGCAAAAGCAAAGAAGAAAGTGCGGGAACAAACCTATTGTTATTCTGATCAATATAAATGCCTAAAATACTTCAATTTCCTTATACCTACACTGGAGTCGCTTTTTACGCGGGTGATACGTCCCGCGTAAAAAAGACCGTGTAAAAAAACCGCGTAAAAAGCGACTTTAGTGTATAACGATATACCGCGTAAAAAAAAAACTGCGTAAATTCCGAAATCCAAGTAAAAAAACCGTGTAAATTCCGAAATCCGCGTAAAAAGCGACTCCAGTGTATACGAATTAAATAGCGGCGGAAAAATTTACAATAAATTCATTTCCTGGTTTGTTTACATTTTGGAGAAAGGACATGGACAAAATGTTACGCGAGACTTAACGAATTCTGATGAAAGTTTAAAAAAATGTTTCGAGCATAATAAAGGATCCGGTTTTACTTTTTTTTTACCGGTGATAAAGATCGATCATGACCCCACCGATGACATCTTTTCGCCATGTTTTGCACATTAAAGCTCTGTCGTTTTCATAGAACGAACAACACAACACACTTCCGAGAATTAGCGTCGCAAAACCACACGTTCTTGATGTGCACAGTACAAAAACATGAACAATGCTGTAGCTTGCTTGCCCACACATTCCGTGACGGCTGCGGATGAGAGAACATTATCGCAACGGACAACGACAGAAACTCCAAACCACCATCCACTCGAAAGTTAATTAACATTACCGTGTTCACATATACATTATTTATCATGAGCCCGACCAATCGACGAACACATACACAGACACACATCCAGATGAACGAACCAGACGCATGGAGAACAAGCGCGAGCGCCACCAATATCAGAAATTTGCTGTGCACCTTCCTTCATGGACTATACCTATATTTTCATCGCCTGGCTTCTATCACCCACCATCGAAGGGCCGCCAAAAGAAGAGCCATTCAAGCTGGTTTCACGACGACACAGAATTGATGCGCTGCCTGCCGGCCGGCCGGCCGGTAACCATCAACGACAGCCATCAGCAGCAGTACAAAGTTCTATGCTGTTTCTGTTAGCTTGCTCCAGTCTTACTGTGTGGGTAGAAATCAGAGATGAGGGCAGCGGAAGAGGCCAGAGTGTGTCGTTCTTTCTATCATGGTTAATGTTGGCAAATCCCCACCAACGAACTGGAAGATGAAAACTACTTTAAAGCGCACTGCGGAGAGGAGAAGAACCAAGAGTAGAAGAGCCAAGTCCACGAGAACGAGAAAAGCAACGAACCGGTTTTTATTGTACTGGAGGTTCAATGCTTTGCAGAAAGATGGGAAGAACCTTCGGGAGAGCATGATGTGCTGATGTAGTAGGTATTCAAAAGGGAAGAGAAGAAATTATGTACGCATGTATGTCCTTGCCCTTAGAACGGTAACATTACAATTTGCGTTATATTTTATTTATGAAAAGCAATTCTGTAGGAGCTAGCTAGGCGTAAAATTTAGTTCCTATGTAGTTAGATTTTCTTAAAATACAGGATAGATACCTTTAAATAAAATAATAAGTAAATATCTACATTTGTATTCTTGATGCCATTGGGTAACACATACGAGAGCAGAGGAAATTCAGTTTCATCATAATTTCATTTATTCATCGTCAAAGATTAGGTATTTTGCGAAACGATACCGCAACATGTTCGTTTTTGTGGAATGTACAACATAAAGCCAAGAGCTCCAAAATTAAGACTTTATAGACTCTCAAACATACACGACCAGTAAGTTATGTATGAACCTGAGGGGGCGTAGATAAGACGTAAAACATTAGAATTGCTTGAACTCTAGTGTCTTCTTAAACATTGCGTTGAAATATATATATAAAATTTACAAAATCAATCTTCATTATTCCTCTAGTGTAGGAGTTCGCTAAAAAATCATTCTGTTCAAACGTTCATACACACAACATAAGTTTTTCTTATGAACTACTTGAATTCCGTGTGTACCGGTGTAGGAAGAGTCACTCATACAGAACTCACAAACGTTTGCCTGTATGCGTGGCAGAAGCCAAAGTTGTTGATCAGTGTTGCCAACTATACGAAAAAGATGAACATTTCCAAACGCGATGTACTGAACAGGAAAACAATTCTTTAAGGGAAATCGATGTAATGTCGACCTAAATGTGCCTAATTTGGGCCCATACATAAATTCAGAAATCGACTAAATTTTCAATAGAGACCAAAAATATCCAATAGCTTCGTCCCAATGCGTTCATCTAGATAAAATTGATAAATAGTAGAGTTTTAGCGATGGGCCCTATCTTAGATCCGTGAAAGTGATTTTGTAAACAATGGCAATGACCATCTATTTCTCGCGAATAAAAGTTGAAACATTCAAAGTAACGACATCAACAGATAGAGGGATGTTTTCTCTACCAGCTTGCATTGTTTATTTGAGTGCGTTTTTATTTGAGAGAAATTTGGGAGGCAAAATAACGGTAAATTACGAAAACTGGCAACACTGTCGAACTGATTCCCCGCAGGTGTCAGCGAGAAGTGCTAACGAGCTCAGGAAAGCTCTCGAAGAAAGCCGGTCGTGTCCAAACGTCAGGATTCAAATTTTTACCTGAATACTCATGTTCGTTTCAGCCAATTTAGAGGAAGATGTAAATCTATTTGAATGAGAACGCTGAAGATCTGCTATCGATCCAGGTAGTGGGTGATGTAGCGAGCGAGAAAAGAACTGAGAAGAAAATGAAATTGCTAACGTGTGTGCGAGAGAGAAGCGGCGGAGCCGGAGCCCCAAGCCGATCGATGACACCCCAACAGCCGCACTGAAGAGAGGAATCTGCAGCTAGCTGCTGCCAGTGAAAAATCAACGTATCCACCATTTTCCCTGCAACGTTCATGGCTCTCCACATGCACACGATGTTCAGATATCTGCACTCTTGGGCTAAGTGGTACATCCGGTGCAAATTTCCCGGAACATGCAGCACATTTTTCATAAGCCGGGAGCACCGATCGAACAAAAGACGGCCCTTCTGCGACTCCAGAAGTAAGGGAAACTTGGGGAAATATGGAAAGCGTCATGAAGATGAGCTTTTGGCAAACCCGTGTTTTAAAATCCCTTCCCCAGTAAACCGGAAGTGCTGCACTTACCTTGACGAAGCTGATGGAAGAGGTAGTACCCTCGATATCGCAAATGATCGTCTTTGCGGCGAGGACTTTCTCGTCGAAACTAACGGCTGCCATCTTTTTTTTCTTGCTTGCTAACGCACTCACGGGGAAAAGGCTCGTTTAACACTACCACACACTTGCACCGGGGGAGACAAAAATCGATACTCGGTCGCACTCGAGACGGATTTTTCTATACTCCAGGCTACTTTTCGCTTGGCGAATTTATCTCAAATTGGCAAGAAATGTTATTTTCTTCCGTTATTTTTCGTTTGCTTAAACACAAAGCAGCAAAATTCACTCACACCACGGAGCTTCAAAGGAAATACTGAGCGGAACGAGATTTGCGAAGACTAGACGCTTAACCGGCCGATGGCTTTCTACAGACTGAACGCGGCGTAAGCGGTTGACGAAGCTGCAAGCCATCGGGTTACCAGACATCAGTGCGAGAGAATCTACCGGTTGGTGAGAGGGAATTTTTAGCGGTAAAATAAGAGAAAGGCGGGAGAGCGCTGCTAGTCATATTTTTTTCACTGGAACTTTTTTTTACGGTTTTCGTATGCCAAGTGGGCTTGCAAGTGGGTATAAAGTATACTTTGGGTCTGAACCATTTGGTGGATTATTTTAACTTTTAGTTAAAATTTGACAGATGGAAAGTTATCGATGAACCCTGCTATCCGAGCTTTGTTATTTCTGACAGACAAAAAGTTAAATTTTGACAACCGTTGGTTAAAAACCGGTCGATCGACACCACGGGGATTTTCGAACATAGAAAATAACTTTCGAAATGTCACTTTTAACCACGAGTTAAATTTAACTCGGCAAATGGTTCACAGCCTTTATAGGGAAAGAGGATCTATAGCGTTCATTATGTTGCAAAGTAGACGTACTAATTAATTAAAAATAAAATGTCCGTATGAACTCCCCCGTTTTGTCTCCTCTTCCTCTTAGGCGAAAACGAACAACTTTTCTGTCAAACTTGAACCAGCTCGTGATTGGCCGATTTGAAGTGCGTAAGATAGAGATAGGTATATATAGAGATAGATATAGAAAGATAGAGATAAAAGAGTAAGAAGCCAGTTGTCTCCTCTTCCTCTTAGATATATTCAAGGTTAAGATGTTCGGGGGAATGTCTTAGAGGAGTACCCCATTTGGCATATTGCCACTTGGCATAGATGTGTAAAAAAGCTACCTATGCCGAAAAATTAGTTTAATATCCCAAGTAACATTGCAGGTTTTATCGGGGTTTTATAGCATTCTACAAGACTAAATCATTGTCTACAGAACCCTCATAAAACCAAAATTGTTACTTGGGATGTATTTGTATTTATAATTCAAGAACAACATGTGAAAAGGACATACAAGCTTTTTGTAAACAAGCCTTCTTATGCCCTTTTCTCGCCACCCATATGACAACAACACAAACCATCAACATTAGCGGGTCAGAGAAGCATCCCCTTTCCGTTGGTTTGCGTGGGCGGCCCTCGGTTGGCGAGAAAAGGGCCTACAAATGATTGTTTACAAAAAGCTTGTATGCCCTTTTCACATGTTGTTATGTGAAAAGGGCCACATTTTGAATTGTTAATTTTTCAGAACATATGCCGTGCCTTCCGCTAAGTCTAATCTAGGGACCAATCCCCTAGTCTATACACCTACTATCCATCGTTGCACTCGTCAGCTCGTGCGATACTCTAGACTCACATGGGTGATCATATCCGGGTCCTCCCCCGGGTAGGAGCAAAGGGCCGTCCAGGTTGTGGTACATTAACTTATCTCTATGTATGGTTTAAGCACAGACAAACAGACATAACACATTGAATATTTCTCACTGTAAAACATCGTCGCTTAAACATTACCGCCATCTGTTGAGTACACTGTGGTGGGTAGTACGCTGAACAGATGGCGGTAGTGTGTAAACGTCAAACGCAAGGGAATAGACTATGCGCGCCACAGGTGGCAGTACTACCAACTACGATACTTTTAAATTGACCGTTAAATGCTTGTTCGATGAACAACTTTCGAGTGTTATGTCTGTTTGTCTGTGGTTTAAGTACTACCAACAATCAATACGAAACTAACGATTTTAAATTGGCTCACCACTTTAGTAGCCTATTGGTCCCAAGCAAACGATTAACGTACCCTATTCTAGTTGAAATTCTATTACTACACTATGTTTGTTTTGATTCGCTATGAAAGTTTGACAGATAACATCAGGGGTGTGTGGATTCATGCAGAACATGCAGGGGTGAGTGAAATAGCTTGGGACTGCTTGGGACCGTTGTTCTGGTACTGAGTGAGCCAAAAATAATAATGATTTTCTTCGGGACCCAGTGGTCTTAGAGTTACCTCTATGGTACTACCATAGAGGTAACTCTAAGACCACTGGGTCCCGAAGAAAATCATTATTATTTTTGGCTCACTCAGTACCAGAACAGATAAGTTTGACAGATAACATCAGGGGTGTGTGGATTCATGCAGAACATGCAGGGGTGAGTGAAATAGCTTGGGACTGCTTGGGACCGTTGTTCTGGTACTGAGTGAGCCAAAAATAATAATGATTTTCTTCGGGACCCAGTGGTCTTAGAGTTACCTCTATGGTACTACCATAGAGGTAACTCTAAGACCACTGGGTCCCGAAGAAAATCATTATTATTTTTGGCTCACTCAGTACCAGAACAACGGTCCCAAGCAGTCCCAAGCTATTTCACTCACCCCTGCATGTTCTGCATGAATCCACACACCCCTGATGTTATCTGTCAAACTTTCATAGCGAATCAAAACAAACATAGTGTAGTAATAGAATTTCAACTAGAATAGGGTACGTTAATCGTTTGCTTGGGACCAATAGGCTACTAAAGTGGTGAGCCAATTTAAAATCGTTAGTTTCGTATTGATTGTTGGTACTACCACAAACGAAGTGACAGACGGAGCGGCTCGAAAACTTTGGTGACTAACCTGCTATTGCAATTTTTCAGTGTACCACATGGCAACACCACTACTACTGGATTGTACCATATGGCAACACTACTATTCGATTGAACTAGCATTTTCACCAAATTTACTAGAATGTTTTGGTTCTATCTCTTTCACTCTACTCAAAACTGAAATGCATAAAAAAAATGATAAAATGATACACTCTTTGCACACTGTCAAAGAATCATTGTACACAAAATCAACTTTGTGCAAAACCAAAACAAAAATAATATCCCACCTGGTGGATGATAGCACAAGCTTCTAAGAAAATTCTATTACAGTGAACCACATTATTTTAATCGATTTCTTCGCCAGTTAGTCGTCTGTCACTTCGTTTGTGGTACTACTATCACTACCAAACTCACCTTTTTCTACTATGATGATTTTACCTCGGATTTCACTGAAAGTTTATGAAGGTTAATGATTTATATGAGGTCTGTGCTGATATATATATAGTGTTTAAGGTGATTTCTCGTAGAGTCCACAAATGGCCGCCCCGTAGGCTATTCATGCACTTCCACTTCGAATGTTCAATTACACAAATCTCGGAAATTAATGCCCCATTTCACCTGAAATTGCTACTTCATGTATGCTGCAATACAGTAAACGTGAAGTAACAATTTCAATGTGGTACGTTTCGAGGAAGCTGATATTCGTGCACTTAAATTTTCAAAGTGGTTACGAGAATAAGGATCTCACAGCGAAACACCTTAAAGCTCGGTTTGAAGGTCATGTCACTCAAGTGGATGATTGGAGTTTATATGTAACTAGCTGAGTGTGCCCGCCCTTGCTCGGGATTCAATATTGGCTTGAGTTTATGCGTCGATTAAAAAAAAAGCATGCTATATTATAAGGAGCCCCCCCCTCTTATCTAAGGGACTACCCCCTATGACCATCTACTTATACCTCCACATGCCAAATTAGGTTCCATTTGCTTGGTTAGTTTTTATTAGGAGCCCCCTTACATTCACCAATGCCGGTACACTGGAACTATTTTAAATAAGTGCGATTAGCAAAAATCGTCGTTTAGCGCCCCTCTGTGGGACTTTGTATGGGAGCGAGTCAACTAATAGATTATCAAAAATTAAAAAAAATCCCCTAGTGGTGTTAGTATGGCGTGGGCGAGCTACCAGTGACACTAAACAGACGATCAAATGCATTGTTTACAAAAGCTGATACTTCCTTTTGAAAAAGTACTCGAGAGATCTTGATTTAAAACCGAGATGATTTTTTTTTCGAAATTAAACAACCTAATGAATCATAATAATAATAATATTATGATTACAGACCAGTCAACCCGGCAGCACCCTGTTCATGCCCCACATGCAAGGTTGCAAATACTCATTTCAGCTAAAACCATGTTTTTTTTTTTTAATTATGAAATAATTAGATGCCATGATCATATTTTGAATTGGTAGGATACAAGAAGAGGTTGCAAAGAATGTGTTTGACATATTAAACCTGTTTATTTCATTTCATGAGAGTCACAATCAGCGATTTTTCACACACTCATTCACTCACTCACTCAGCGATTGTGACTTTTTTTTTTCATTTTGTTTATTTGGCAGGCTCAGATGTTAAAAGAATAACTTAGCGGAGCCGAGTAACATGGAATACCAATTTTGGTACTCAAAATACAAACAAAAGATATACAAATGCATATTATTAAAGGATTTTCCTGGGTGGCGATCGAAGCGGCGACAAAGCGATCTTCTCCCGTGCACGCAACTTCTTTCTTTCCCGAATTTGTTCCTCATTTTCGTTGAACCCGAAACGTGATCGCTGCTGCTGCATCTGAACATCGTTTCCCGTTGCATGCTCTCCGCTACTCTCGTCGGTCGTCGGGGTCGTCTCGTCCATTTCGTTATCTTCATTCAACATCTCCAACCCCGTGTCCGTTTCCTGGTCGCTAATGACAAACGACGCACCTTCCACCACTACACCAGCATACGTACTGCTGCTGTTTTGTTTTCTTTCACTTTGCTTTCCTTTTTCCTTTAGTTGCTTCTCCGGTTCCTTCCGAGCCTTCCGCTTGGGACAGGAAAGCTTCCGGTGTCCGTCCGCCTTGCACAGAAAACATTTATCTTTGTTGCCATCATAAAATATATTTCCTTTGCGGTTGAAGAAATACAATGACGTGGGGATTTCCTTCTTCACATCCATATATATACCTACCGCGTATCCCTGTATAAACCTCAAAGCACAGACCAGATGGAAATTTCTCCCGGATGATGCGTTTAATTTTTCCATATTTCCCCAGCACTTTATCCAGCTCGTTGTCCGGTACCTCTGGTGGCAAGTCATACACACGCACATACTGGATAAATTCACCAGCATGCGACATGCGTACCTTTGCCGTCGTTCCATTCGCATAATGGAAGATTAAATCCTCCGAATTGTATGTCAGAGCATGGAGCATCGCTTCCTCTGATTTGAACTTTATGAAGACTCCCCTTTCCTCACCAATGCGATAAACAGCTTCCATTTCAGCCGGATCCGCGTCGAGTGCTTTGGCGAAATTTACAATCTCTCCGATGTTTGGTTTAGCATCATAATGGCTGAAGCTAAACTTGATGGTGTTTTTTACTTCACATATCTTGCACCGTAGCAACAAAAGGCACAAACTGATAGCAACGAACAAAGAGCAACTATATAATAGCAATAGCGAGTATACAAAAAAACAGGCTATCGCGTGGTTCACACCGAAATAAAAATTCGACTGCTGCTGTAGACAGCTGTGGGACAACTGAATGCCGATTGTGACTTATAGAAAGTAAAATTTACAGGTTTTATGTTTCAAACGCATACTTTGTAACCTCTTCTTGTAAGTTACAAGTAAAACATGCCATCATACCATCTTTTGGTTTTATTATTCCGAAAAACATTATTTTAGCTGAAATGAGTATTTGCAACCTTGCCCACATGGTCTAATATTCGATTGGTTTGAGGATGCCAGAATCATGTCTTCATTATGAAGAAATTTGAAATTTTTATTCCGGGACCAAACCTTATGTCGAACATAAGCAACCATTATCATATCTTCTAGTAGGGTAATAGCTAAAAACAGCTAAAAGCCACAATAGTCGCTATATAGCGACTATTATAATACTAAAAACGTGTGATTATACCATTGATGCGATTAAATTATTCTTCGAAAATGAGGAGTCTTCACAATTAGGCCTATTCTGCGCGGCGTGTGAGGTGAGGTGACACGCTGTCACTTTTGAAGTGACAATTGTCACCTCGCGTGAGGTGACTCTCCATTTGATTTGCACGGAGACTCACCTCACCCGAGGTGACAATTGTCACTTCACCATTACTTCACTGTCACCTCACCTCACACGCCGCGCAGAATAGGCCTAAATGAACACATAGTTGAAAGATCAATAGCTATTTTACGACTTTTCACTTTATTTTTGAAAGTATAGAGAACTATCGCTAATTACTTAATGTGCATCAAACTATTCTTATATAGGTACTTATGGCGATTGCAGAAGAACTATACCCAATACAAATTCTACTGACTTTGGTTCTGCAGAAAGATGACATCATCCGCAATTACACTGGTGGTGGGTCGCTGTTTTCCTTCCTGATCAGTTATCTCTCCGTAGGAAATCTTTCCGGTGACCATCGTTCGTTGACCCTTACGCAGGTAAGCCATCACCGCGTCTCGCAGAGCTGGTTTGAACACCACAACTCGGTGCCAGTCGGTTTTCTGCATCCAATCGCCGGATTCGTACCGATAGTTGGAATGAGTTGCCAGTGAGAACGTTACCACTGGGTGAGCATCGTTGCCACGCTTCTGCGGATCGGCTCCGACGCGTCCCAACAGCGTGACGCTGTTAACCGCTACAATGTTTGATTTGGATGATGTATAGACCATTACCTTAAAGGTCAAATTTACGTCATTGAATTACTTACTTTTTTCGATGCGGCCAGGATCACTGCAGTACGTTCGAACCAGCTTTGGCTGATTGTTCACTATTCGAGCAAGTTGCCGGATAAACATTGTAAATTATTGTACGGTAATTAAAGTAGAGATTGATAAATGCTTATAAAAATTACTGCTTATCACGCGAATTTTAGCCGGTATCACACATATGGCATGGATATGTAAACAACGTTTTGACGGACGGAGTGCGTTTAGCTTTAGCGAATTGTGTATGTCAAGTGAAGGGTCCAGCGAAAAATAAATTATTCCAAACTTGTCGATGATTGGTAATGCAGACGCCCCATGCCGAAGCGCGGGAACGATGAGATTGAAATTCGAAAATATTAGGTTATCCTGCCATGTGCTTACCGTTCATTAAGGCTGTGAACCATTTGCTGAGTTGAACGCTGTACAGACTATAGTCGCTATATTCATAGTCTGGCGGATAGAATATCGATCCATCAAAAAGCGGAACCAATTCAATATATTTTAAACCAATAATTGAAAAGGTACTATCAACTTTTATGAACAAAACGTTGATTATTCTTTCCTCGCCAGTCGAACGCAAATTATCAGCATCATCGGATAGGGGAAACTTTTCTCAACCCAAAGATGGTGTTAGTTTGCGTAGGCGAGCCTTGAGTTACGAGAAAAGGGTTTCCGAAGTTTTGTTCACAATTGCAGATGTGCTCTTTTCTGTTGTTGTTCGTGATTTGCTCGATTGGTTCCGCTATTTGACAGCTCAATTGGTTCCCGAGATTCTATCCGCCAGACTATTAATATAGCGACTATAATCTACACAGGTGTGGAAGCTGCCTCCAATTTACCTCAATGGATAGCATTCCATGTCCATCGGTGATTGGCACTCGATTGCAGAACAGCCAGAACAGAGACCGACGTTAAATAAAGGAAGAAGAATAGATCGCAGGCAATGGAATCGTGCACGATTCATTAACAAATAATGCAAGCCGGCGCCGGTGGTGTAGTGGTAAGCGTGACTGCTTTCTCACCCCAATGGGTCTGGGTTCAATCCCAGCAGAGGTCGGTGGGATTTTTCTGAGGCATAGAACTCTCTGGTCACGTCTTCCTTCGGAAGGGAAGTAAAGCCGTTGGTCCCGGCCCATAGGTGTTGTTGTGAATGGGTGCGATATCCTACGCAGGTGTGGAAGCTGCCTTCCTGCACATTCGATTGCCGTCAATGGATGGCAATCGATGTCCGTCGGTGATTGGCACTAGATTGCGGAACAGAGACCGACGTTAAAGAAAGGAAAAGAAGAAGAAGAACAAATAATGCTAGACAGAGCTGGAATAATGTAAAGAAACTGAAGTTAAATGCTATCACGCAGAAAAAACTATTGTCGTAACAAAAATATTTGAGGTAAATTTAAACGTAAACTCAGTTTGTTCTGGCCACAAACATAAATTAGGTTGATTTCAAACGTATTCCATGTTTGAAGTCATGTGAATTCAATGTTTAAAATAAAAATAATGTTACGTTTATTTCAAAAATATTTGTGTTGAAAATAAACGTATTTATTTTTGTTTGGTTTAATAAATATGTTTATTTTAAGTTTTTTTTTTTCATGTTTAAAATAAACATACATATTTTGGAATTATTTTAGTAGTTGAGTGCAGGGTAAAGCAAAATAAAACGGTTTGCAAAGAAATGAATTAAAAGATCTTCGGGCAGGGTATCTTAATTCCTGCTCTTTTTTGGGTGCGATTTAGGGTGACCTGTCGGTATTGGGGTCCTGGTCCGGGAAGCGAGGACCCGTTGGGGTGGGTGTCAGGCTTCAAAATTTCAGGATAATTTTTCTCAGTTCAAGCTCATTGCGACATTGACCCTTATTCCAGCTCTATCCAGAATAGGTTATCAAGATCCTCACTGGTGTTCCAGTACTAAAACCCTGAAACTGTTGAAGGACGTGTTTGAATAGAGTTCTCCAGATGCACAAGAGTTTGTGTGAGACCGCAGGATTCCTTTTTACCTAGTTCTGAGAAAGCCAAACCTGCTACGAAATACAATTGAGAAAATTTCTCATTATATAAGGAAAGTTCTTGTAAGTGATGCAAAACATCATGACACTCACTCGGCACTCGTCAACACATCAACCGACTATCGCTGACAGAACGTTTTGTCACGCAGTGAGAGGTAGAGCCATGGCAAACAACAATAACCATTAATAATCGCTGCTCACAGACAAAACGTAAAACTCACTGCCGATGATGTAAAACACAACGAAAACAGTGAAGACTGCAGCGATAAAAAGTGAAACGACAGAAGAAAATGAAAACAATGTCTACGCATTCCAAGTTTGTTTCGACACACGCGACAGTGTGAGTTACAAACAAAGCTGGCAAAATTAAACGGGAGCTGTTGGGCTCACTCACCTACACACTCACATAAGCAAGCAAAGCAGCAACTGCTTCAAAACGAGCACAGATTATAGTCGCTATATTCATAGTCTGGCGGATAGAATCTCGGGAACCAATTGAGCTGTCAAATAGCGGAACCAATCGAGCAAATCACGAACAACAACAGAAAAGAGCACATCTGCAATTGCGAACAAAACTTCGGAAACCCTTTTCTCGTAACTCAAGGCACGCCTACGCAAACTAATACCATCCTTGGGTTGAGAAAAGTTTCCCCTATCCGATGATGCTGATTGCTTTTTACTTCTTTATGGCTGAAAACTGAGAAAACCTACTAGCGAAAATAGATTTTCTCTCGTTCTATACGTTATAGGAATGCGCTGTAAACGCACCTTGATGCGCTATAATACGCGCTACTTCGCACACTATGTATAGCGAGGTATATAATGAGACATGAGAGTAAAATCAATTTTCACTAGTGTGTTTTTTGCAGTTTTCAGCTGTAACAACAATATATCCGGAGAACTTTGAGATTTGGGCGTTATTGCTTTTGTAAACAAACACGTCATTTCAAGACCAACAATTGAAATGGCCTCAACTCCATTTTGTAAACAAACCTTGTTAGGCCACACCCTTAGGACCTAATGCATTTGATCAGCTTGGCTTGAGCTGCCCAGCTCACATCAAAGAAGATGAAGAAGGCGCGTTAATTTTAAATCATAGATTTTTTATACTGCCCAAAAGAGACTAGTCTCTTTAGTAAAGAAATCTAATCTAATCAAAAGAGACTATACATACTGATATTGTTTATTGTAATTGTAATTGTTCAGTGCATAGGCTGTGCCTTCCGCTAAGAAGGCTTATCTAGGGACCAACCCCCTAGTCTATACACCTACTGTCCTTCCCGTTGCACTCGTCAGCTCGTGCGATACTCTAGACACACATGGGTGGTCGTATCCGGGTCCTCCCCTGGGTAGGCTCGTGTCCGTCCAGGTTCTGGTACATTAACTTATGCATGGTAATTATACTTTTAAAACTCACCTTTTGATTATAATGTCGAAAATGCTGAAACTAAATAAAGGTTAGCGATCCATATAAGGTGTGTGCTGCGACGGAGTAGTAATTGAAGGAAATGAGGTTCTGATGTGAAGTATAGGTAATTCTAAAATAGGTAAATCAATTAATCATTAGCTGCTAACAGTTACTAATAAATGGGTACGATAAATCACTCATCAATGAGTATTGCCACGCCCACTGAAAAATGGGCAAAACATTAATCATAAATGGATATTCGATTCCTACTGTGTATTTAAAGTAAAGTTAGGATCTTATCAAGCAAGCACACACCTTTTACGATTCTTATCCTACTTACGGTTTCCTGCACATACGACTTTTCCTAGATACAAGCTTCGTCCAGTATACATTGGCTGTCTCCAACCGGCATGATCCTTTCTGTCTGTTTCCTCTTGCCGGTGCAAGTTTAATTCTTCTTTTCTTGTTCGTTTCTGGTTTCTGGTCGTGTTCCCATTTGTCCTCAGGCAGTTAATATTAGTACATGATAGGAAGAAAGAAAGAAATAGAACAAGTTAAGTGTGAGCCGCATGCATTGGTTACTTATTTGGGTCATGGTGTTGTCTTCCCTATTTATTTGCCCTAGTCGCTCTCAAATCGAACGTTTAACGCTGGATCAACAATAGAAAAGGGCCCATCAGCATTCGCAAACAAACCGCTCCAAAGCCCCCCACTCACAAAGCGAAGGCCACCCACGCAAACCAACACCATCATCGGATAGGGAAAACTTCCACCTACACGAAGACGGTGTTGGCCCGCGCGAGCAGCCCCCGATCTGTGAGGAATGGGCTCTGGACGGTCTGCCCACAAAAACCGATGGGCCCCCTTCCATTGTTGATCCAGAACTCACCCCCTTCCCTCACACTATTATGGTCGGAAAAGAGAACCCATATTTAGGAATCTATCGCGAACTGCGATGCAGAAGATATTAATAGCAAACTAATCTGGAACTGGTCTAAGACATATGACCCAGTGAGCATTGACACCTCACACTGTTGTGAATGAGCACGGACGCGGGATTTACTAGAGTATTAAATACAAAACGCAAATTCAAAATAAAACTTGACAAGACATCGTCAATCCCCTTATTCTTGGGCAGGGTCTGACGATGTGAATCTGATTTTGATCAGTGAACGGGCCCCATATGATACATTTTCTCACCATGAACCTGTCATTTCCAGCCTATCTGAACTATTTAATAAATGGAAACCATAACATGGGTTACGCTTCCCCTAAGCGGGCCCTCCGCATCCTATCTCTGTCTTATCTCAAATGCCAATGGTTTGAATGTATCAATATATACATTGGGAATGACGTTCAATCAAATAAACCCATACCCCACTCACTTGGCCAGGCTTCAGAATCGTCCAGTGGGCAGTGCGCTCTACACTCCAAGTTCCCTTTCTTTCAAATTCACCCCAAATTTGATATTTTACCCCTTTGAGTGTTGATTAATCACAATGAAACATTGTGACAGAGCACGGACTTGAGGTTACTAGAGTATTAAATAATCTAGGTCCTATTTAGGATTATATCTGAAAAATCCAAATCTGGCCAACGCCCACCATACTGATATTGTTTATTGTTTATAAATATAACTATTTAGTCGAGTGATTACATAAGCCTACATCAGATGTCCCAGTAGCAACCGTTTCTTGGTTTTACCATTCTCGTTAGCTGTTAAGTTGGCGGTCTTGGTTTTCTTGGCGACTTGAGCCGACTCATCTATGTCGGTATCTAACGAGCGTTTCGATCTCTGGAAAGGGTACATTGGAGTCATAAAACTGGGTATATATATATATGTTGTACTGATACTAACCGTCTTATCTACAGCGGGACTAACGGCTGCGAATACGAAATTCCTTCCTTTCCCTGCTACAGCCGTATTGACTCCCTCGGTATCCGGATTCACTTTGACCAAGCTAGCTAGTTTGTTTAATGTATCCTCGTCACGTGATAGGAATGATGCTTTGTGGCCCTGAAATAGAGAAATCGAGGTCAGATTTGCGAAAAACCAAGCAAACAGTGCTTTTGATGCAAGGAAAAAATATCATTCCCATCAACAAGCGCTCCACTATCAGTAGTCAAAATTGGTCTTTCCCCGCGTCAAACTGGTTCGTTTTTTAACGAAAACTTATCCGGAAGGTAATTTCCAAGCAAGAAATATTCCCCACCGTGATGCCCGTTCACACCTGGCTTCGGATGCAGACGTTTCAACGTTCTAAGGTTCAGTGGCTTGCGCAACTGTTTGCCACTGTTTCGAGGCGCAGTTCCCACAGTCATGGGGTGATCGGTACGGAAAAATGTTCGCGACCACCGTCGCGTGGCCTAGTGCTCGGGGTTTACGCCGATGAGCACGATCGAGACGACAACGGTCTACTGACTCCGGCTGCGGCCAAGTATAACGAGGTAGGTTAAATTTGAGCACCCATGCAAAAAAAAAAATCTTTCAAACATGCCCCCTTTCAGTCCTACACTAATGGGGTACTGATGGATATGCTTCGCATAGCCGGACCGATGCCAAAACGTGGTGAAACGAGAATTTTCTTCAATCTTGAACCAACCTATTCGGCGGTAGCTGTTTGTGGCCTCGGTAGCACCTGTCTTGGATATGATCCGATGGAAAAACTAGACCTGTCGAAGGAAGCAATTCGAGTAGCTTCTGCGAGCGGATGCCGTGAGCTCCAGAAACTGGAAACCAACCGTATCTATGTGGAAGATTTTGGTCACGCGGAGTCTGCTGCAGAAGGTGCCCATATGGGTATGTGGATCAATCAGAACCTGCGCAACCCGGAGAGTCGTTTGTTCATACCCCAGCTTCAGTTGTACTACGAGCCGGAAATGCCATGCGATTCAAATGGATGGAAAATTGGGCTAGCAAAGGCTGAAGCACAAAATCTGGCTCGCCAGTTGCAGGAGGCTCCCGCTAACCATATGACTCCGACGACTTTTGCACAGAACGTCGTGCAAATATTGTGTAATTCGGGCGTGAACGTAGAGGTCAAGGTGCGTAGCTGGGCAGAAAGTCAAGGCATGACTTCGTTTCTGACGGTGGCCAAAGGATCTTGTGAACCACCGATATTCCTGGAGCTCAGCTATTACGGAACCAAACTCAGTGAACGGCCGATTGTACTGATCGGACAGGGAAACACATACGATAGTGGCGGTATTTGTGCCAAGAAGCTGCACGCTTTACGAGATATGCGGGGAGATATGGCGGGAGCGGCCTGTGTGGTAGCCACGTGTCGGGCGATCGCGGCATTGAAGCTTCCTGTAAACATAAGAGCACTGATTCCACTGTGTGAACACATGATTGGGTGCAACGCTATGAAGGCTGGTGATGTCATACCGGTGAAAAATGGGAAGAGCATTGAGGTAGTCGATACCGATCACGAAGGGCCACTCGTTCTGGTTGATGCGCTACTATATGCGGCAAGCTTTGGACCCAAATACATTGTGGACGTTTCTACGATCTCGGATCATGTGCTGAATTCCTTCGGTAAAGTTTGCAGTGCCGTATTTACCAATTCGGAGGACTTGTGGCAAAGGATCAAGAATGCTGGAATACACACAGGCGATCGAGTTTGGCGATTGCCTCTGTGGGAATACTTTACACAGCAGATGTGTTCGGTTCAGCACGTAGATGTGCAAAACTACGGCAAAGGAACGGGTGGAGAGTCGTGCAAAGCAGCGGCTTTGTTGAAAGAATTTCTACCGTGCGGCCAATGGATGCACATCGATGCGTACAATGTTATGACCACCAAGGGAGAGGACTACCCGTACCTTCGGCGGGGTATGGCCGGGCGACCAACCAGAACATTGATTGAGTTCATTGCGCAAGCTTGTTGCAAAAACAAATTTAGCACGACTCAACATTAAGGTAAACTTAGAACCGTTGATCCCGATGTTTGTATGGTGAAACTATTTATCAATGAATTATCTTAATTTGGACGAATAAATTATTGATTGTTATTCTATGTTTCCGGTTAGTTCAGTGAAAAGATTTTGTGGACTGTATATGTTTTATTCCAAGTATTTAAAAAATTATCCGGTTTTCCCTCTAATCCACATTAAAACAAGTACCATTCTCTTATCAAATGTTTTATTTCATATTCTGTTCACTATCGCAAAGACACCATACAGTGGCGGGTGTCACTTCACTGTGGAAACTTGTCACTTGTCGTCACGGTGAAGTGATTCCCATTTGATTTGTACGGCAATCACGGCTCTTATTCTGAGTATCACTTCCTTATCACCGTGTAGCAGTGGCATCCCGCAACCTAACTTTTTACCTGTGCACCAACTTTCAAAACCAGATTCAATGCCATATTCAAACTCGAATCGGTATACATATATCTTCTAGTTTATTCGATATTTATCCATTGTAAGCAATATTTTGATAATTGTTTATGTTTTGAGAGTTAGTGCACAGGTAGATTGAGGTTAAGGAAACGTGTAGTGACACCCGTAATAAGGCACACAGATTTCTGTTAGACATAGGGGATATGGATGTAATGTCGACCTAAATGCCCGTAATTTGGGCCTATACATAAATTCAGCAATCGACTAAATTTTCAATAGCGACCAAAAATATCCATTAGTACCGTCTCAATAACACGTTCATATAAAAAATTGATCATTAGCAAATAGTGGGCATGAGCGATCAGTTTTCCTCCGATGTCTTCACTGACTACTTAAAAAGTCAAAATGAAGACATCGCTATTAATGATGTAAAAGTAGTGAACATGTTTGAAAATCCACGCTTCAATTATAACAAGTTTAGTGTTGTAATTGAAGTCAATGTTGATGTTTGTTATGTGCGAAAAAAGTAAAGGTAGGGTTTGATCGGTGCTCGATAGTTCCCGCGATTAATGTGTTGAGATGCTTCAAATGTGGAGAATTTGGGCACAAGAGCATGGATTGCAAAAATTGTGAGAGATGCTCTAGGTGCAACAACACAAAACGTCGGAGTGTACGTCAACTGTATTGAAATGTATTAATTGTTTGAACATGAATAAAGAACGAAAAATGAACTTGGACGTCAACCATGCCGCATTTAGATCGGAATGTTTGCTCTATAAAAGACTTTTTGATCAGAAGAAAAGCAGCTTGCGTTTCAATAAATAGGAGCCAAGTTCCAGGAATGTGAATCAATTCGAATTTTTATATTTGAATATTGCGGGGTTGTCAACAAACTACGTAGCATTACGTCAGATTGTTGAGGCAAAACGTCCTCTTTTAGTTTTCTTATCTGAAACTCATATTGCAGAAACTGAAGCTTTTGATCAGTATAAAGGGTGATACGGTCAAAATTTGGTCAAGGGAAAACGCGTGTAAATCGGTGAAATCGTTTATTTAAAAAATCAAATTAAATTTCTTTTTCAAGTTCAATTAGTATAAAATTCAGTAAAAATATTCAGTTAGGCTTCCGCTTTTCCAAATCCGAATTGCCGGGCTTTACGCTTGACCCCTGCCATCAGATTTTGTACAGCCACCTTGTCCACCTTCTTCGCCACAGAAAGCCAGTTTGCCTTGAACTGCTGTTCGCCCTTAGCAGTTTTTTTGGTCTTCTTTAGGTTCCGCTTGACAATAGCCCAGTATTTCTCAATTGGGCGGAGCTCTGGCGTGTTGGGAGGGTTCTTGTCCTTGGGAACCACCTGCACGTTGTTGGCGGCGTACCACTCCATGGCCTTTTTACCGTAATGGCAAGATGCCAAATCCGGCCAAAACAGTACGGAACAACCGTGTTTCTTCAGGAAAGGCAGCAGACGTTTATTCAAACACTCTTTCACGTAAATTTCTTGGTTGACAGGCCCGGAAGCTATGAAAATGCTGCTTTTCAAGCCACAGGTACAGATGGCTTGCCAAACCAGATATTTCTTTGCGAACTTTGACAGTTTCATGTGCTTGAAAACATCTGCTACCTTTCCCCTTCCTTTTGCCGTATAAAACTCCTGTCCCGGAAGCTGCTTGTAGTCGGCTTTGACGTAGGTTTCGTCGTCCATTACCACGCAGTCAAACTTCGTCAGCATCGTCGTGTACAGCCTCCGGGATCGCGCTTTGGCCGTCGTATTTTGTTTATCATCGCGATTTGGAGTCACTACCTTCTTGTAAGTCGATAGTCCGGCTCGTTTTTTGGCTCGATGCACGGTTGTAGACGATACACCCAGCTTATTTGCGGCATCTCGGAGAGAGAGGTTAGGGTTTCGCTTGAAACTACCGGCAACTCTCTTTGTCGTCTCAGCGGCTTCCGGTTTTCGATTTCCCCCCGATCCAGACTTCCTGGCTGTCGACAAACGTTCCCCAAACACTTTAATTACATTTGTAACGGTTGATTTGGCAACTTTTAGCGATTTTGCCAACTTTGCGTGCGAGTAGCTCGGATTTTCGCGATGCGCGAGCAAAATTTTGATACGCTGCTCTTCTTGCTTGGACGGCATTTTGACAACTGAAGAGTGAATTCCAAAATCAAAATAGGAGCAACATTCTACACACACGCACCTTCAAAATGAGGGGTGTTCAGGTTTTTTTAAATGCAAAATTGAAAGAAATACGTCAAGTTGATATTGACCAAATTTTGACCGTATCACCCTTTAGTATTCCGGGATATATTCCCCCTTATTCTGCGAGTCACGTGACTCTCTCTCACCGGTGAGGTGACAATTGTCACCTCACCGGTGACAGAGAGTCACGTGACTCGCAGAATAAGGGGGATTGTTGCTGCTTGTTTATCACATTCTAGACACACTGGCGGTGTTGCTATTTATGTCAAATAATCAGTTCAATTCAACCTTCGTACCAACGAAGTTATTGATGGCAACTGGTTCTTGGGCATTACAGTTGTACGTGGCATGAAGATGGGTAATTATGGTGTTTTGTATCATTCTCCCAGTTCTAGTGACCAGCGTTTTGTTAAAGTTTTAGAGAACTGGCTTGAAACATTCCTTGATTCTAGTAAATTAAATATATTGGCTGGTGATATTAATATCAATTGACGTGATAACCATAATTCAAATCATTTGAAGCGTTTAGCTGAATTTTTTAATTTAAAGCAAACGATAAATGAGTATACGCGTATTTCCAGGCACAGTAGAACTTTAATTGACCACGTTTATTCCAATTTTGATTCCATTTGTTCAGTTAAGGATACTGATTTGAAAATAACAGATCATGAGACCTTAGTGATTAATGTCTTAGACCATGTTAACGATAACGATAATTTTGTAAAATTGAAGTGTATTCGAAGCAAGCTGTTTCGAATTTTGTTGAGAGGAGCGAGGATTTTCCATTCGGGGCCGGTAACTTAGATGAATCTACAGCTGTTCTTAATAACACTTTGAAAACGTGTACTAATCAACTAGTTGAGCAAAAGATTGTTTCTTTGAAGAACTCGACCAGCTGGTACAATTTGGATCTTTTGCGTCTTAAACGGAAAAGGGACAAATGGTACAAAAAGTTTTGTAGATCAAATAATGACAATCATTGGAATAGGAACACCGTGTATTCATTCCATAATTCAATACCTAATCTGCGTTTGGGGTCATGCTGCTAAATCAAAACTTAAAAAAAATCAAACGTTGCAGAATAGATGTGTGAAAGTAATCTTTAATTTACCTCCCTTATTCTCAACAGTTTTGCTTTATACTAGTTCATGCCACAGAATTATCGCCATTCTAGGCTTGCGCGATTCTCAAACAATTTTGTATGTGCACAACACGTTACATAACCGTAATTTCCATCACAACATTGTTTTTTTCGACTAGAGTTAACCCTCAGAGAACTAGACATGCAAATGAGTTACTGAGAAGCAGAGCATGCACGAACTTGGGTCTAGGTCGCATCACAAACTACGCTCCATTAAAGTTCCCATCGACTTGAAAGCAATAATGAACAAAATTCTCTTTAAAAGCAAGCTGAAGCAGTATATAATTATGAACGTAAATGAATATATTCTCTAAAAGTGTCTACCATTTGCATATGTAGGTTTTTTCTGGCTCCTGCTATTTTTTTTTCCTGCATCAGTAATTATAGTATAGTTTAATAAGTTCAATTTTTTATGTTAAGCCACAAACGTTATCACTCTTTAAATTATTTAGAATTTTCTGTTGAGTAAGTGAATCCCTTCAAAGGAACTATGTTCCACTGGGATTTACATTGTTTTTAATTGTAGTTTTTTCTCCGCGTTTTCTTTGTTTTTTTTTAGTAAGTGTCCATTACCAGGGGGCTCTCTGTGCGAGCTCCTTGGTGTGGGGGTTAGTGGAGGGTATTAAAAAAAAACTAAGAACAAAAGCACCAGAACTTTTGTCTTGATAAATTCCCATCCTAGACAATGTCCATTGGCTTTACTCTAGAGTACACCTTATGCTTCACCTTCGTGTTCATTTCATGCCCTCCAACGATCGATATGTTCATCAATTAATTGGCCAAGGCATCGAAGTTAAAAAGGGCAACTTTTAAAGTTAAAACCACCACTGGTTGAATTCTAGGCATACGGAATAAGTAGCCATAAACTAAACCTACCTGCACAAACGACGATTTCGTAATCAAGAACGGTGAATCCTGTGGCGTATTCACACCAGAGCACCGCTTCGTTCGCACAATGGTGATCTTCCTCTTCATCGCCGACAACGTTGTATTGTTAGCACTTCCATTATCCTCATTTTCCTCATCCATAGACCGATCCAACAGAGTCCCGGTGAGATCTACCTTATCCAAATCAATCTTCTTTTCTTTCAGCAGCATTTCCCGTTCGTATCGCATTTTGCGCCATTGGGCCTCCGCTTCCCCATCACTACCTTCTCCATCCTCTCCTCTCTGCTCAACATCCGCCGCCTTTTTGTCGTAATCCAAACTAAACGTCGTTTCTGCATTCCGCCAACGGAATTGTCTCTCACGGCCTACACCATCCTTTTCTTCATCTTCGAAGAATATATCCTGCAACGATTTGACCTCCTTTTTGTCCTGTTCCAGCATCCTACGCAGATGAATCTTCTCAAGCTCGTGCTGCAGTTTGCCTTGATCAAACTCTTCTTCATCTCCCAGTTCGATGTCATACCGATCGAGATCCTTCTCATCCTCATCCGCACTACCCCACTCCGATTCGGACAGCTCGGCTTCGTTCTCCACAAACGCACTAGCCACCTTCTGTTTGTCCTTCTTCGTCAACACCACTTCGATTTCATTTTCCTCCGAATCATAGTCAACAAATCGTTCGGCTTCCTCCTCGTCTATCAGCATTTCTTTCTCGTGCTCGGCTGCATCTTCTTCACTTTCCTCATCATCCGAAATGTTTGCGTTTCGTCGTTTAGGTTTCCTTCGTTTCTTCTTTTGGACATCCCGTTCTTGGTCCTCCTCGTCCGAAGAAACAATTACCAGTTTGCCCTTGGTAATCACTTCCGATGGCTGGAACGGTTCAGTGTCCAGGTTGACATTTTGCTGCTGTGTAGCAAACGTTCCCGAACAGAGGGCAATCAGTTCGCTATCATCGACCGGATGTTCTCTGGTCTGCGTAAAAAGAGCCGCCGCAGCCGTTGTTGGTTTTTCGCTTTCCGGTGTCAAACGATCGCTTTCGGTGAGGGCAAGGAAGTCCGAAGGAGTCGCGGTCATTGGTTGGGTTGTTGAAAGAGATTCGGCACCGGTCAACGGTGGAGGAGCTTGAGTTTCACCGAATCGACCGGAACATAGGGCGAGAAGATCATCTTCTGCTTGAGTGTTTGCGGTATCCGGTTCTTCCGTGTCCTTCCAGAGGAGAGTCATGTTCTCACCCGTTTCGAGGTTGTTACGATCCGAGGGGGTGAATTTGTCGTTGCCTGAAAGAATGGATGTAAAGTTACAAGAGTTGAAATTTGCTTAACGAAGAAACCTACCGTCCAACATGGAGAATAGCTCTTCAGTTGTCGTCTTTTGCACTGCCTTGGGTTCAGCCTCATCTTTTCCTTGAATTTCCTCATCTGAGTCTTCGAATGCGGTAATTATCCGACTCTTCTTCTTCTCACCATTAACCATAGCTGGTTTGTCTATTGATTCTTCCTCACTTGACTCTTCTTCATCGTCGTCATCATCATCCTCATCATCATCATTTGCCTCTTCTTCCGGTGGCACTTGATCTGTTTCCTCAGCTTCTTCATCGTCCTCGTCGGCTTCATCATTCAACAGATCGCAAAGCTTCGCATCGCCGACCTCTTCCTCATCCTTATCATCTCCTTCATCTTGGTTGTCCTCAACATGTTTGTCATTTTCGACGATTTCGTCCTCTTCATCATCTTCAATATCCTCTTCATTATTTTCATCCTCCTCATCGTCCATCTTCTTCGCCGGCCGGATTCCCTCTTGCCTCTTTCGTAGTGTTTCCATTCGAGCCTGTCCCATCTTTTCCCACAAGCTCTGCTTCAGTTTCGCGTAGGCTGCACCGGGAATGGGTTCCTTTCCATTAGGGTTCCGTTCTTCCTGTTCCAACCCAAGCGAAACGGTGCTCATTTCCACCACACCCTTGTCGGTACTGAGGATATTCAAATTGGCGGCCCTTTTCGCCTTCTTTCCACTGCACTTGGCAAAGCGCTGGAATAGTATGTCCGGTCCCGAGGGTGCCTGATCATCCGAATCCAAATCGATAATCATGTTCGGGTTACCCCTCAAACTTGGGAACGCTGTTATGGAACCATTCGATAGGAGCTCTGCTTTCTTCTGTGCCAGCTTCGAGGGTGTTGGTTCCGAGAAAATATCATAATCAATTCGGGGGGTTTCCTTGCTCGGTCCAGCAATGGGTTCCGGTTCTGTTTCGATGATTGATGCTGGTTCTGGTTCCGCTTGAGAAGCCAGAAGAAGTTCAACGTTTTCATTGGTTTTGTTGACCAAGGCATCTAAAGCATCTTCCTCCGTATCGGACACCCGGAGGGATTCGCCAAGTTCGGTGTCCATAGGGGCACTTCTCTCCACGGCCTCATTTTCCACTTCGTTTGATGAAGTATCGATCACCGGGTGTCCTTCATGCGCTTGAGGATCGTTCTGATCATCAGCCTTACTTTCTTCATAAGAGATTATTTCGTTGGAAATTTGATTTTCCGCAGGTGTTACCTCGACATCAGTCTTTTCCTCTGTTTCCACCACCGACGCTGGCTCCGTAGGATCTTCGTCGCTTTCGCTTTTGAAAAATTCCATAGCTTCCTTTTCGCGTTCCTCAAGTTGTTTGGCATAGGCTGCCAACTGTTCGGGAGTCATTTTGATGGCAGCGGCTGCTTTCCTACGACCCATTGCTAAACCTCCCGACGCGTCTGACCCAACAGTAGATTTGTGCAACGTCCTACGGTTGAGGAATTCCTGTAACGTGTGCTGTTTGGGCCGATGGTATGGAACCGATACGCCGGCTTCACGGGCCATCCTCTGCGATTCACTTTGGATGACCTTCATCTGCTCCATTGCTGCCTTAGCAGACATCTGGAAGATGGTGGAGATTCAAATTACGGAAGCATGGTAATGAGGTAAAATACTAGGGGTTATTCCGAGAGTCGAAGTGACTTGTCACTAGTGAAGTGAGAAAGTCATTTCGACTCTCGGAATAACCCCCACTAAAACTTACTCGTTGAGGTTTCTCATCCGGCGTCTTCCTTTCTTGTTTGTTTCGCTTCTTCCTGGATTCGCCATCGCTGCCGCTTTGACTGTCAGTGCTTCCGGAACTACCCTCTTTATCAGAGTTCAAAGTACTGCCTGATCCAGGACGACCATCTTCGTCACTGAAGTCCAAGTTCAACTAAAAATTAGAGACATTTAGGTACGAGTTCCCAAAATCTTCTTTCGTACAGACTTACGCTTGCCAGCAGATCATTCGGGTCACCTGTCTTGTTCTTGCGCTTTCCTTTTCCGCGTTCCTTTTTTGTTTTAAGCTTTTTTTTCTTCTTTCTGGATTCACCATCCGAATCGTGAGCTGGACTGGCCGAGTCCGAGTCGATCAACGACTTGAATCTGCTCATGGACTTCTCAATCTTCTCGCCAATAGCATCGACTTCCGCGTTTTGTTTGCTCAGAAGATGCTCGTCCGAATCTAGATTCGGTTGCTTCTTTTCCACCGGACCATCCGAATCATCACTATCGATTATATTGGAAACCTTCCTGGTCAGTTTCTGAACTGCCTCACTCTGTTTGCTCTGTTCTTCTTCCGATTCAGTATCAATCAGCTGGGATATTTTCTTCCGGCTCCTAGCCACGGATATTAACTCTTCTTCGGAATTATCATCTTCGATTGTTGATAATTTTCCGGGGTGTTCTTCAGGTTCCTTAGCAGCAGACTCAAACTCGAACGGAGAAGCCACTAGCGAGTGATGGTCATTACTCAAGCTCGAAATTCCTACCGGAAGTGCCTTATCCGTTTGATGCTCACCGTCCGACTCGTCAATCCGCAGCTTATCTTCCCCATGCAGTTCCGAGTCCGAGTCGTAGGTCAGAGTCATTTGCGAATCCGATTCGCGATGTTTTGATTCGTCAGTCATTGGATCAGTTTGTTGCTGGCTGTTGCGAGAACTCTGATTGGAATCTTCGTCCATTACGATCACTTCACGCTTTGACCGCACGTAATATTCTTTAAATGTACACGAATTTCACTTGATTTATACGAATGGAATTTTCCGAAAAAAGGAAAATTAAAACGAAAAACAATATTACAATATTTTGTCACGACATTTGCTGCACTAATCACCCACGATTTGCCGTTTTTCCCGCCACAAAAGGCAAGTTTCTGAAGTGAGTGTCCATAACAAACGGAGCTCACGGAAAAGAGTTCCCTCACTTAAGCCCTTCAGAATTTTCATAAAAAAGTGACGTGTGACGCAAACGTCAAAAACTTCGCAACCGCGCGCGATCAAAACAAAGCGCGGTTTTGGCTTGGCTGGAAGCATTATAAATTTTTTTTTGGAAAATTCGCAAAATTCGTGTAAAAGCGATTAAATTTGACCTGTACGGTACGATAATAGACGGCGGAGATGACATCGATCATCAAGTTGCATGCCATTTCCGGCGCAATGGACGAATCGCCCCCGTGCTACATTTTGCAAGTGGACGAGGTTCGCTTCCTGCTGGATTGCGGGTGGGACGAGAAGTTTGATCCAAACTTTATCAAGGAATTGAAAAAGTGAGTTTTTGTTTGTTTAGGTATTCAAGTGTTCTACCAACGATCAATTTTCAGATATGTCCACACGATCGACGCCGTACTGCTCTCATATCCGGATGGTCTTCATCTGGGTGCTCTGCCCTACCTGGTCGGCAAGCTGGGTTTGAATTGCCCGATCTATGCCACCATCCCGGTCTACAAGATGGGCCAAATGTTCATGTACGATCTGTTCATGTCGCACTACAATATGTACGACTTCGATCTGTTCACGCTGGACGACGTCGATGCCGCATTCGACCGAATCATTCAACTAAAATACAACCAGAGCGTGTCGTTGAAGGGAAAGGGATACGGTATAACAATCACACCCCTTCCGGCTGGACACTTGATTGGTGGTACCATTTGGAAGGTGATGAAAGTCGGCGAGGAGGATATTGTGTATGCTACCGATTTCAACCATAAAAAGGAGCGACATCTGAATGGCTGCGAGTTGGAGAAGTTGCAAAGGCCATCACTGCTGATTACGGATGCATACAATGCAAAATACCAACAAGCGCGCCGTCGGGCTCGAGACGAGAAGTTTATGACTAATATTCTACAAACACTGAGGAATAACGGAAACGTCCTTGTTACGGTTGATACGGCTGGACGAGTGCTTGAGTTGGCACACATGCTGGATCAACTGTGGAAGAACAAGGAATCAGGTTTGATGGCGTACTCATTGGCATTGCTGAACAACGTTAGTTACAACGTGGTGGAATTCGCCAAGAGCCAAATCGAATGGATGAGCGATAAGCTGATGAAAAGTTTCGAAGGTGCACGGAACAATCCGTTCCAGTTCAAGCACCTGCGATTGTGCCACACCATGGCGGATTTGGCCAAGGTTCCGAGTCCCAAGGTAGTTTTGGCGAGCTCTGCCGATATGGAGAGTGGATTCTCCAGAGAACTGTTCGTTCAATGGGCAGGCAATGTGAACAATAGTATTATCATCACGTGCAGATCGTCTCCTGGAACGTTAGCTAGAGATCTGATTGAAAACGGAGGTAACGGGCGAAAAATTGAATTGGACGTGAGACGACGTGTGGAGTTAGAAGGAGCTGAACTTGAAGAATACATGCGCACAGAAGGGGAGAAGCATAATCGTTCGATTATCAAGAGTGACATGGATTTGGACAGCAGTTCAGATTCGGAAGATGAACTGGAGATGTGTATCATCACCGGAAAGCACGATATAGTCGTACGTCCTGAGGGTCGTTCCCACACGGGTTTTTTCAAATCCAGCAAAAAGCAGTACGCAATGTTTCCATTCCACGAGGAGAAGATCAAGTTCGACGAATATGGAGAGATTATTCAACCCGAAGACTACCGAATGGTTGATATGGGTCCGGATGGTGGTTTTGAAGATAACAAAGAAAATCAAATAAAGCCCGAGGACATCAAGAAGGAGAAGGATGACGAACTTTCGGTATTGGATAAACCGACCAAGTGCATCAGCAGCCGTAAGTTGGTTGAGGTAAATGCACAGGTACAGTTCATCGATTTTGAAGGAAGGTCAGATGGCGAATCCATGCTGAAGATTCTGTCGCAACTTCGTCCACGCAGAGTGGTCGTCATTCGTGGATCACCTCAGAATACTGCCCAGATTGCCGAGCATTGTCAGCTGAACATCGGAGCCCGGGTTTTTACACCCAACAGGGGGGAAATCATCGATGCCACCACTGAGACTCATATCTATCAAGTTCGTCTTACTGAGGCCCTGATTTCGCAAATGGAATTCCAGAAGGGCAAGGATGCCGAAGTGGCTTGGGTAGATGCGCAGATTGTTATTCGTAACAAGCAGTTCAGCACGCAGGGGGGCGAGGGAGACGTCAGTGGTCCGTTGAGTGGCACCACAAATAATGCCACTACTAACAATGCGATTGCTGCGGCAGCAGCTGCTGCCTCCGATACTCCGATGGACGTTGATCAGATGGCGGAGGGCGGCGATGACAAGAGCGATCGGCAGATTTTGACGCTTGAACCAATGAAGAACGATGAGCTGCCGGCTCATAATTCGGTGTTTATCAACGAGCTGAAGCTGATCGATTTCAAGCAGGTGCTGATGAAGGCCAGCATCGTTTCAGAATTTTCGGGTGGTGTGCTATGGTGCAGCAACGGGACGGTAGCTTTGCGACGAGTCGACACCGGTAAGGTTACCGTGGAGGGATGCTTGTCGGAGGATTATTACAAGATTCGGGAATTGTTATACGAACAGTATGCTATTGTGTAAGATCCGAGCGCAGTTGAATAAAGGTAGCTGATGGATCATGAGTGAGGTCATTATTAAACAGAGAAATCCTTAGTCCACTGGTGATCATAGCAATGGAAGTGGTTTGGGCTAAATTATTGTAGAAGCATAGGAAGTTTTCATTCTGGAGTGTGTAAATGCTTTATTTTTTCGGTTACGAATCACAAGCAAAGTAACCTAATCAACAAAATCATGTAAATTAGGATAAGGAATCCTAACAAAAGCAACTTGGATCCGTATAACTTTAAACAACAAAAGATGGGAAAAAATCTCAGTTGTTTTTAAGTTTTGTTGGAGTTTCAACGACAGTGAGCATAGTAGCCTAGACTAGATCGCATCAACCACATTATAAACTGTTTCAATAATTGGTCATTGTTCTTCAAGCTATCGCCAAATCCAGACTTGGTTTTTGTTTCAAACGGGACCAAACAGAAATCTGATTATTGAAAGGCTTATTGATATGGAGAATTGGACAACCACTCAGATTTTCTCGCTGTCCAGACGTAGCTTGAAGTAGAAGATTTGTGGAAAGCGGTCGAGCTGGACTTCACTGATAAAAGAAAGCGTTTCCATTATGTCCATTTTTTTCCATCTCGCTGCATCGTATTCAGTAGGTGACCAGTAGCATTTCTTCATTCCATTATTTAACGTCGGTCTCTGTTCCACAATCTAGTGCCAATCACCGACGGACATCGATTGCCATCCATTGACGGCAATCGAATGTGCAGGAAGGCAGCTTCCACACCTGCGTAGGATATCGCACCCATTCAACACACATGGGCCGGGACCAACGGCTTAACTTCCCTTCTGAAGGAAGACGTGACCAGAGATTTTTATGCCTCAGAAAAATCCCACCGATAGCCGCCGGGATGTTCTGAGGCATAACATCTCTGATCACGCCTTCCTTCGGAAGGGAAGTAAAGCCGTTGGTCCCCGGTTCATGAGTTGATGGGTCGCTTGCCACTACACCACCGGCGCCGGCCGTATCCAGTAACATTTGCCACTAAAAATTCCTGAGGGCGCAAAAATTGCTCTAATGTTCCCTGAACATCTACAAAGATCCCTAATCTTTAGTTCTAGAACAGCTACGAAGTTTCATCAACTTCTTCCAAGTTTCATAATATTTTTTTTCAAATTCTTTCAATTCAACCAAGATCTCAGAATGACCTTCGCCAAACATCAGGAAAAACCTTGAACCTTTTTCCTAAACATATGGACGAAACTAAGTTTCCAAATCAAACCCTGAATTTCTAAGAAGTATGCTGAATTTCTTCAATACGCCCTGACCTTCTGCGAAACTTCCTGAACTTCTTCAGTTTTGGCCATTTTTTTTTGTAAAAGTATTGTTTATTTCTGTGTTAATACATTAATTTACACGTATTATTGTTCACAATCGATGTAAAAATTTAGGGCACTATTCTATTCTATCGTTAACAGAATTAACATAGTCGATGTACAATACAAAGATTTTCAAAATTTCGTTTCGTTTTCTTAGCCCTATGTTCAGAAGTTCTGGTCGAAGCAGATACTCGATGGACAGCCTTTGCCAGCCGCCGAGTATCGTCGTAGTCCTCTGCTGTATGGAAGCCCATGCGTGCGCCACGCGGGGGCAGGCGCTGAACTTGTGCTGCAATGTTTCAACCGTAGCGTTGCAGTGCAAGCAGCTCTCGCCGGCTGCCCGTTGGATGATCTTCATCAGCCTTCTATGCTCCGTCTTCTCGTTGATCAGCATATACAAGCTGCTCCGATGACTTGACGACAGTTGTTTCGACCCGATATTCGTCCAAATACGTCTCCAGTTTGATCCAGGATATTTTCTCTCGACCCGTGGTGTATCTGTCCGCTCCAGAAGAACACGATGAATTTGGTCGCTGGAGGGGTGTTCTCGGATAAGTGGGAGGAGAAGTGGAATTTGTTGGGCTAATAGTTTAAGGCAAGGAAGATCTGCGGGAGGAGGAATTGCTTGGTTCAGAAGGGACTGATAATAGGGAAGGGAGCCACTATCCTGTAAGTGACGGTTCACCAGAAGCGCTTTGCATTTGAGTGCCGGTAGCTGCAACTTTAGTCCGCCAGATGCTTTGTCTCGTGCCAATTGTTCCATAGGAACCCGCGCCGGTTGGCCGCGCCACAATAAGGAACCCATGGTTGCTGTGATTTTCGCTGTGTGGACACAATATGGTGGAAGGATTGATGCCACGTACCAAATCCTTGCCGTGATATAGGTATTTAGCAAAATAACCTTCTGTTGAAGGTTAAGTCCCCTCATCGAGTGCAGCCACAAATGTTGAGCAAATTTGGTAACTTGAGCATCCCAATTAATCTTAGTCATTGCGCGGATTGAGTTAGTGAAATAAATGCCAAGAATCTTCACCGTTTCTACTGTTTGCAACCATGGCACATTCAGTGGATCTCCATCAATGAGCCCGACGTTGATTGCAACAGTTTTCAATCTATTGAGCTTTGTGCCGGAGGCACGTTCAAAACGTCCGAACAGGTTATTGATGCGCTCAATCACGCGTGTATTGGTAGCTATAACAGACACATCATCTGCGTAAGCCACCACGAGATCGGGGCCGACGAGTCGCTCCAGTTGTTGCAGAAACGGATGGAGGTAGATGACGAACAGTATCATAGACAAAGGGTCCCCCTGGCGAACCGAACGTTCGATGGCGAAGCTCTGCGAGAGATGCCCGTTGATCAGCAGGCGAGACGAAGATTGTCCGGCAATACGAGCCAGTAAACCGACGAAGGCTGGGTTTATCCCCTGCCGCATCGTTCCATAGAGAAATGAGTGGGACACTCGATCGAAAGCGTGATCGAGATCGTAGCTTATTAGTTTCCCTCTCCGCTTCCTCACTATCAGCTCTGCAATGCGATCCTTCAGAGAAAGAGTTGCTTGAAAAATTGAGTGCCCTTCGTTAGGGCACTTCTGCGCATCGCTCAAAACCGGGTACGACCTCAACACAAACTCCAAACGAGATTTGAGTATACGGCTGAGGATTTTGTAGTCTGCGTTTAGAAGGCTGATCGGTCGGTATCCTCGTGCCGTGTTTACAGTTCCTCTCTTTCGTACAAGCACGATCACTCTGTTGACGAACTCAGCGGGGAGTTCCGTGGTCATAGCTTCGTTTAAAACGAGATTTAACTCTCGGTGGATGACATCGAACGTACGTTGGTAAAATTCGACGGGAAGCCCGTCGCTGCCAGCAGCCTTCCTTTTAGCCGATGTGCGAATAGATGACATTATTTCTGCTGTTGTTATTTCAGCCATACACGCCTCGTTTCGCTCGTCACTTTCTGGAATCACTCGTTCGCAGTGGAAAGAAGATTGTGCCTCCTCGCTCTCGTCAGACGCTGTGTAAAGCTCCCTGAAGTAGTTTAGCAGGTGGTTTTCAATTGTTTCGGAGCTGTTTAGAGTCTCGCCGTTCTCGATACCCAGCTCTGTTATGACGGTTTTTTTCCTTCGCCTCTCGCCAAGCTGGAACGTGCTGATATTTTCCCCTGCGATGAATGTATCGTTGATACGCATAAAGTGCTGGGAAAACATTCGCTGGTGAGTAAGCATCTGCGCTTTCACACGGTTGGGATTTTGATAGTAGTTGTTATATGCTTGCCGAAGCTGCGAATACAAACGTTGGTGTTCAGCATGAAATTCCCTGTACACCTCGCGAGATTTCCACCGAAAAAAAGAAAGAATTTTCGGTTTAGCGCATGATATCCACCACGTTATCCAGTTTGGAAAGTTCCGTCGCTGTTGGGTTACATACTGCCATCTAATCTCGAACTCTTCGATGTTCTCTGTAGTGAGAATATGGGGACGAAGGGACCAGTAACCGCGGCCAGGTTAGCGTCCGAGGCTAGGGAGGCATATTCTTGCGGTAAGCGCTTTGTGGTTCGTAAAAGAGCATACATGCGTGTCTGCACTCCGGAGATACGTGCATAGACCATTGCTGACGTATATGCGGTCGAGCCTGGAGACCGAGTTGTGCGTTACGTATGTGGAGGAGGGGGTCGTGGGGTACAACTTAACCCAAACATCGTCACACAGTTAAAATATCCGGCAAGTATTAGATGTTCGGTGTTATGCCGAAGATAAAAGGCGACGGTATTATTAAAAAAGCGTTCTCGCTCGGCACGCATTGCTGTGCCCGACGGTGCATATACGTTTGCCAATGTGGTGTTTTCAACCCGCAGAGCAACGAGCCTGCCATCCAAACTCTTTTCTATATGGGAAAACCGAATGTATTATTTTAGCGCTATAGCAGTCCCCCTTCTCGAATGATCGACATTTGCGACAACGTTATAGCCAGGAATCGAGAGCTGCTCGTTCTCCACTTCTTGCAGAAACACGATGTCAAGCTCCATAGTTCTGATAAAAGTTCGGAAGGCGTTGAGTTTTGTTTCGTTGGTGATCGTGTTTATATTGATAGTAGCGATGTTGTAGCTGGCGATTGGATTCACGATTGGTTTTCCAGATCCCGCTCGTCATCGATACCATCTCGTCGCTTTCTGGTTCTAGGGCGTCCTCTAGAGTTTGAGCTGTGCGTTGACATTGCCGAGTCGTCTGTCTCGTTGCCATCGGACTTTCCACCATCAGGGGGCTGTTGACCGGACGTGTTGGACAGCGACCTTTTCTCCGGCGGCGGTTTTGGACCCGATACGGGTATGATGGGGAGAGTGAGTGGAGGAAATTGTGTCTCCGACTGCGTGTTAATTGGTTTTTGTGTAACCGACAACAACTGCTGTTTCGGCTTCTTCGGTGGGGGTTTTGTCTGCAACGTTGGCTTTTGGCTCCGTGGCTTCGCATTTGGTTTGGTTGGTGTTGGTGCAGGCTGCTTTGTCGCATACGACTTCTGCACTAGCAGCTTTTTGTTCTGCACGCAGGTGGCGCCGATGTGGATGAAATCCCGGCAGTGTCGGCAAGTTTGACGTTGACCAAAATAGGATAGCAACGTCGATTCCCCGTCGATAGTAACCCACGACTCGATGTTGTGTTTCACGATCATCTTGGCAATCCGAACACCAGTGGAAATGCCCAGAAAGTACAAATCACCTCCGCACATGTGTTCGCGAACTGAGATGACGTCACCGTACGCGGACAGGAATTTGATGATGGCTTCGTCCGATACGTCCTCAGACAGATCATACAGCTTCACCTCCACTGCCCCGTCTTCCATGGTTATTCGCAGGGGAACCATCTTCTCCTCACTCACTTGCACTTCGTGTTTTCCGTCGTGTTCTTCGCACACTTTTTGTACCAGCTCCAGGTCGACGACCTTCACGAAGGCACACCCGAGACTTCTGCTACACTGTATTCTCAGCACTTCACCGGGCTTTAAACCCAACATGGTTCCAACAAAGTTTTGCACTTTTGCATAGTCCGGTTTTTTCGGCAACATCGCATAATCTATGCGGAATGTGTTCACGCGACGCGCCATCGTGGAGTCGTAGTACGCGGGAACACGCTACGGCTCGGCGATGGAAAAACGCAGCGCGACAAACGATATATGTATAGCTTGAGATCGACTTCCAGAAATAGCGATAGCGTAAGTACGTCTGCTTGGCTCGGAAGTTGAGCGCTCACTTAGCCATTAGCACAACTTCTAAATTTCTACGGCCATCCTGATCTTAAGTCTTAAGAAGTTATTTTAAGTTTAAAGAAGTACCCTGAATCTAAAAGAAGAACTTTTGTGAAGTTTCTTAAATTAAACCAAAGTTCCCATAACCTCAACAAAGTTTCCCAAACTTGTATAAAAGTCCTTGCAATAAAAAAAGAAAACGATGTAGTTAAAGCAAAAACCTCGAATATTCACGAATTAGTGATTTATTTGATGAGTGTATGGTTAATGGAAAGTTCTCACGATTGTATCGATTCCTTGCTGTTCTCGAAACTGCTATTGTCCCGCGACGTTTCCAACAGGTCGTCCTCCTCATCTTGAGCGTCCATTTCATATATGCGGATGGTTCTCTGCGATTCCGATACCACCGATGCGACGTTCCTCGTGCCGGACACGGCAATCTTCCCAGCGTCAATTCCCTCCAGCAGCCTCAGCGAACATTCCTCTATTAATGTGTAGGCATTCACCACCCGACAACAGCTTCCACCGCTACCCTGTTGTTCGACAATGATCTGATTGTTAACGAACGGAACCGATTCCAGCAGTTCCCAGATACGATCCAGTGTCAACTGCAAGAAGTAGCTATTTATGCGACTTTCGCTTGTTCGCGCTCGTAGCAGTACCGATAGCGTTTCGGCGTTGTAGAACTGAACATGTTTAAACGTTAGATCACCGATGGCTGATAGCCGTGTTTCAAAAAAGGGCTTCTCCTGGAAACATAACCGCACCGAACGGATCATCGACAAATGGTTGCATTCCGTTATGATAAGACTGTTGTCGGTTTCGAGAAGTGCGAAAAGCGATACTTGGTTATCTTCCATGTTGAGATAAGTTACGGTCCGTTGGAAGTCGTCCGTAGGATCGGAATTTCTCAGCGAGAGAATACTTTTTTGCTTGAAATCCTGACCGATTACCGAAACTGGTTTCTCAAAAATCCTTTCAATGCTTGCCTTGAGTAGATTATGCTGCTGTACTAGAGAACTGTTTTCGTGATGCGGAAAGATCAGGGGACAAGACTTGAGGCAGTCGTTCTCTTCTAGCAATTTCATCCATTGGTTGGCTATATCCGCCTTCGGTGGGAATAACAGTGACTTGTCCTCCAAATATTGGCCAACGCGTTCCAGGTTAAACTTTCGTTTCTTGTCTTCCGTGCTAGATTCGTCATCTCCGGGCAACTCGTGATAGTTGGCATCGAAGTTGTTGAGGAATTCTGCCAAATAGTTGATCTCTTGCTGTGTCACCGAAGAGTTATCTTCCGGAAGCGTTTCATCCATCAATCGGACGATTACAGTGTACAGCCATCGGAAAAATATCTTGAAATCCCTCGTTGATGTGTCTATCGTTTGCTGTAGTTCATAGGCTTTAATCAAGAATGCACCGCAGTTAATCAGCGCTTCGTTGGTAACATCCCCCAGCAACGGTTTGTAATAGTAAACGTTGCTTATCATACCCTGAAGAGAATTCAGGTGATAAAACACACTGCAGATGGCCGTATGAAGTGGTTTAACCACCAGCTTCTGAATGGTAGAGTAACTCAGCTCAATGCTGTTTCCCAGCTTCTTCAGACCCTTTTCCGTCAAATCCCTCAGCAAAAATTGCTCCAGTGCGGGAGATGTACTTCCAAACATTAGCAATTCCAGAAAGTCTGCCGAAATCGAACCCTGCGGTTGACTGTTGGCGTACTTTGTCAGCTTGTTATCCATCTCCAGCAAAACGGTCTCCCAAGCCTCAATAATACATTCGATAGTATCATTGATGTAAGCCATCGTTCCCAGAATGTGTGCATGTTTGATGGCCAAATTCAAAAGCGATGTAGAGTAGCGCTGTAGGATGTTGTTCTCGAAGATAACCAAATCCAACGAACCACTCCGCTCGATGGCGACGAACAGCTGCTTGAAGTTGGAGCTCATTTTGACTTCCCGGATAACGGCCTCATCGGGGCGAATGTTCATCGATTGGAATAGATCCAGTTCACAACAGGACAGCATGCCGAACACGGAAAGATGCACGTGTCCACTGGATGATCCGATAATCAGAAGATTCAAAATCTGCTTCGAGTAAAACTTAAGCGAGTTGTAATCACAGGACTTGGCGGTTGAAGAAAGCGAGTTTAAACTTGGCAGTGGCGGAAGAAAGGTGGTATGGTTGTTCTGCAAAAGAAGCCTAGTAATAATCGAATTCAAACTGATAGGCGACAAACTTCTACTTACAATCGCATCTCCACTTGTATCATTCGCTGAAATTTCCTTGACGTTTTCTGTCCAATTCATGCAGCTGATGTCCGACTTGATATTGAAACTGTAGATCTCTTCCTTGTTCTCAATGTTGATCAGCAGAACAGTTCCGTTGCTGTAAGCTTGAATAAATCATTTTAAATCTTCAATCTGTCCATGTAAAGGCTTCCATGGTATAAAGGTACTTACCGATTGCCATCACCTTCTCCAGTGGTCTCCAAGCTATCCCGCGTACACGCAATCCTTCTTCAGGAGCCGGCAATTGCCAAACCTTCTGCCACTTTAACCGGTGTAGTATTACTTCGCCTAAATGAAGAATAATTCATATGAAATGTGTTGACCTATCCGAAGAAACACTGTTCCACAACATACCCTTATCGTTCCCGATGGCCAGCAGATCCATCTTGTCGCTCCATTTGAGGATGTCCACACGGTAGCCAACGTTCTTGTTGCCGGTTTGCTTCATCGGATTTCTACTGCTGTTGGAGTACTTTAGCGAGTTCATTTTGCGATATGGTTAATGAAAAATTGAAAATATTCCACAAAACTCACAAAAAGGCCGGTGGAATGTTTTTTTTTTTCTTTGTGTTGTCCTTATTTAGGACGGCTAAGACCGCTCACGGTCCATCTCGCCACTGTGGTTGTCGTGTTTCGTGTTTGGTGGTTTCTTCGATGTTGTATCGTCGGTTTCAGTTTATGTTTGGATTTTTGTTCGTTTAATGAAAGCTACAATTTCTTTCAGGTCCGTCTCGTTGTTCTCTTTTAGGATGGTGGTCAGCGGTTTGCAGTATTCTAGCACGATATGCTCTGATCTTTCGATGTTGAACTTGGGGCAGTAGTATAGTAGGTGCTGTAGGTCTTCCGTTTCGTCGCACAATTCGCAACTATCGTTTATTTCCCACCCCCACTTGTATCTGCGCTCCTTTGTGTTTGTGTGTCCTGTGCGTATCCGCCCGATGATAGTTTTCTCTTCTGTGTTCAGGTTTAATCCATGGAACCAGATTTTTTCCCCCGGCGTTTCCATTATTTCCAGGTGCCATATTCCTTTCTCCTCGGAAATTTTTCTGTACGATGTTATCCAGTCGTCCCAGATGTCAGCTTTCGCCAGCAGGATGGCATCGGGTAGTGTCAGGGAGTTGTAATTTGTTTGTGGTCCTTGAGTGGCTCGAACCGCTTCTTCATCAGCCTTTTCGTTACCCGGAATCCCTTGGTGGCTGGGAATCCATTGCAGCTTGATCTTGTAGTTCCTGTCTTGTTTCAGCAGTTTGACAATTTCCCACGCCAGGAAGTTTTCATTCTGCTTGCTTCTGTTTCGGATGGTTTGACAGGCTCCCTTGGAGTCGGTGAAAATCACTGCTTTGTGATATTTTTTCTCCTTTGCGAGTTCAATGGCCGAGCGAATAGCCAGTAGTTCGGCGTTGGTGATGGTGTAATTAGGGTTGATTTTCTGCGTCAAAACTTGCTGGTCTGTGTGGTCGTACACCGCCAGTGCCGTTCCCGTCGTCGTTTTGGATGCATCCGTATAGAGGTGGTGAAAGTCTTCATAGTAGAGATTCTTTATTTCCAGGAATTTTAGGTTCCAGAACTGCTGGCTGTAGTTTTCCTTTTTGTTTTGGTGCTCAAACATGTCCTCTTTGATGTTCCTCTCCAGTGTGTAGTCCGAGTACTGCCGTCTATTCAAGAAGGCTATTTCGCTGTCTTTCGGGTTCATTTGGCATATGATGTAGTTGAATTTGACGGCCGTTTCCGTCCAGTAGGATCCGTTTCCCAAGTTGTTCCTGATTGAACGATCGGAGAAAGGCTGTAGCTGATTGGTGTGGTAGGTGCTTTTCAGGAGCTCCTTCAGAGTGAGCAGCTCCCTTCTGATGTCCAGCGGCGTCTGTCCGGTTTCGGCGTGGATCACATGGATTGGTGTGGTTTTTAGGTAACGCATAGCGCTGCGAAGGTACGAGTTGTGTACAGTTTGTAGCTTCTGAAGGTTTGTTTTGGCCGCATTTCCGTATATTTGAGCTCCATACTCTAGTCGGCTGCGGATGATGGCGTTCCCAATCTTGACTAGTGTGTTCGGGTTGGCACTGCTGCTGCGCTTCCCGAGCATCTTTATTATTTTTACTTTTGCGGCTGCTTTGTCTCGGATGTCCTCGATGTGTTTTCTGTGTGTGAGAGTCCTGTCGACTGTATATCCCAAGTATCGATGAGTGTTGTTCAGGTCCACGTTCTCTCGTCCTATCCTGATCCTTACTACGCTGGTGTCTTTTCTCGTGAAAGCGACTGCAGCGCTTTTGGAAACGTTGATTTTGAGTTCCAGTCTGGTGAGCTCAGTTTGGAGTTGGGATAGATAGTTGTTGGCTTTTGTTGCTGCATCTTCTGGACTGCTGCCGGTTGCCACCACCGCAAAGTCATCCGCGAACTGGACGAGTTCACATCCTTCGTGTTCTATCCGGTGCAGACCACTGGTGTAGAGGTTGAAGAGGATGGGTGACAGTGGGCATCCTTGGGGGAGGCCTTCGCTAACCTCTCTGTGAGCGTCTCCTTCGTTTGTTTTGAGGACAAGATGTCGGTCGCTGAGGTAAGTGTGAAGCCAGGAGATGATCTTGTTTGGGATGCTTAAGGTTTTTAGGGTGTTGAGCAGTGTTTGCAGGTTCACGCAGTCGAAAGCCTGTGATAGATCGAGGAATACGACGACGGTGTCCTTCTTTGCCAGCTGGGCGTCCTTCACCTTGTTGACGACGTAGTTGACGCAGCTCTGTGCCGAACGGTGTTTCCGAAAGCCAAACGATCGAGGAGGGTGTAAATTCTCTATTTCTGCTATATCAGCCAGTCTGCTGTTGATCACCGAGTTGATCAGCTTGAGATTGATGTTCATGAGAGCGATGGGTCGGTTCGATCCTGGGTTGAGCGGGTCACCTTTGTTTTTTGGAATTGGCTTTATTTGGGTGGTCCTCCACCTTTCCGGAATTACTTCCGAAACGAAGACTTCGTTGAGCATCTCACATACCTTAACTTGCATGTCTAGCCTGAGGTTCTTCAGGATGCCGTAAGACATGCCGTCTTCTCCTGGGGCCGAGTGGGACTTTTTCTTTTTTAGGGCTTCCAAGATTTCCTCGACCTGGAGCGCCATTTCGTAGCCCTTTAAGTGGGAGGGGGTTACGGATGTGGGTTTCCCAACCGGTTTTAACTTCCCATCGTAGTAGTATGCGAGGAACTGTACTGCGTCATCCAGCGTGGTTTCCGGTTTTCTGCTTACCGGCTGGGTTAGCGCGGTATCCAAACCCTTGATGATGTTCCACAGCTGTCTGGGGGGAGTGTCCTCGTCAACTGTTTCAGCGAGTTCCTGGCAATAAGCCCGTTTTGCCTTCCGAATGAGCCTCTTGAGGATAGCCCGTGCTTTTTGGAGTTCTAGGTGGTTGGTTATGCTCTTGTTTCGGTTGTAGATTCGGAGCTTCTCTCGTTTGGTCTTATAGCATTCGTTGATGTCCTCGGACCACCAGCGCTTCAGGTAATTTCCTTTTTTATCTTTGATTATGAAGCTGGCTTGTTCTATGCTATCCTCGAATATTGTCTGCATTTCGTCGGGGTTATAGATGTATTGAGGCTTCAACTGGTTGATCAATTCCGCTGCTTTGTCCTTGTTGACCCGTTTCATTTTTCCTAGTGCCACCGGAATCTCACTTGCGATTTCGATGACTATCGATAGATGGTTGCTTCCGAATTCTTGTGGGACCACTTCCCAAGAAGCCTTGGTTGCTAGACCGGCGGTTGCCAGAGAGAGGTCGATCGCTGTGCTGCTTCTGTTGACCGTGGACATACATGTTGTCGTACCGTCGTTCAAGAGGATAAACTTGGAGGGTTCCAAGATGCTGTTGAGCAGGTTTCCTTTGTAGCAGTTGGTCGCACCGGGGTCCCAGCTTCGATGGTGACTGTTGAAGTCGCCTCCGATAAGAATTTCACCATCCATGTTGTCCAGCTTCTCGAAGAGTTCCAGTATCTTGCTTCTGATTTCACTGAGAGGACTATATCCAGAGGGAACGTATACGGAAACCAGTGTGAGCGGAAAAAACCCCTTGGTTATTTTGACCCCTACAACTTCGACCGGTAGAAGGTCCTCGAACTGTACCGTTTCGTAGTCCAGGGTCTCGTGTACTAGAATTCCGACTCCCCCGTATCCTTGATTTCGCCTGGCAGATTCCAGTCTAAAGTGAGCCAATCTAAAATTTTCTTCCTTCCTGAGCCAAATTTCCTGCAACAGTGCCACGCCCACCGAGTTTTCCGAAAGGAACTGGCTGAGCTCTTCGCGGGTATCGACAGGGCGAAGGCTTTGGACGTTGTGCTGCAAGATTATCAGCTTTTTACACTCCACTGTGAAAGCTTGTGTTGGTTCTCGTGGTTTCTCCTTGGAGCGGTTGCCCCTCGATGATTGATTGGATGTCTTGTCCGATGTCGACGAGTAGTTGGTCCCTGTCCAACTCTGACTCCGCGTGTTGTACCCTTAAGCCGATCTTTTGTTGCAGGTCTCTCAGTGCTCCTACCCAGCGTTTGTGTCGCACCTCTGCGAAGAATTGTTGCCGCAGCCACGTGATGAAGCGTTCAAAGTCCGTTGCCTTGAAAGGGTTCTCCTGGCATATGGGACAGGTCGAAGCGAGTTTCCTTAGCCCCCCACGCTCACCTTCCTCGTTGGGTGTGGTGGGTTCCTGCCTTTCCCGACTCATGTCTCGGGAGCGAGAAGACTGTCTTCTCTGGGGCCTAGGTCCTGCGAACGGCCAGTTGGGTTGATCACTTCCTCCGAGCCTTGGGAAATCACCTTCATTTCCCTCGTCTCCCAGCTGGTCCAGGAGATTGAATCGATTTTGTAGCTTCGGGAAGTGGGTTTCTGCCTGGGTGAAAGTGATCTGCCTCTCCCTCATAGTTTCTCGAATCTTCACGTGTCTTTTCCTTTCTAGGCACTCGATATCGCTTGCTCCATGTCTGAGTTTGCAGTTTGGGCATTTAACGTCCATGTTGCAGTCTGCCGTTGAGTGCGTGCCTCCACAGTTGGCGCATCTTGCACGAGAGGTGCAGAACTTGGCTCCATGTCCGAATCTCCAGCAGTTCCTGCACTGGCGGATGGGAAAAATGTACAATTCGGGCCTGAAGTTACAACCGAAGATCTTTACCCATTTTGGCACTTGCGCACCCTCAACTGTTACCTTGATGTTCGTTGTGTCCAGAAGCTCTCCATTCCTGCTCCGTCGCTTGATGCGTTGAACTTTGGTCGCTCGGTGTTCTGCTTCTATGTTCTCCAACATCTCTTCCTCATTGAAGCTGGTGGGGACTCCCCTGATGAAGGTGATGGTATGATCCCTGCTCTTGGGTTCGTACAGTCTCAAGTTGGCATCTGCCAGCTTTAACTGTCTCAGCTGGGTTTCGAACTCGGTGTCAACCTTGAACCTGAATTTCCCTAGCTTGGAGATTTCAGAGAAATCGTGGAACCCTTTGTCCCTTAGGTATTTTCCAAGGAGGGTAGGATGACTTGGGAAGTCTTTTCCAATGTCGATCATCTCGAGGACTACGGTTTTGCGTTGGGCTTCCTCGTTGTGTGCCCCGTCTTGCGTTTGCTGTTCCAGTGTGTTACTTGCAGCTTCCTGGTCCTTTTTTTTCGTCTGTCTGGTGACCCGTCCAGCCCCGGTCTTCCTGCTGTCAGCAATACGCTTGATCCTTGCTGCGGCCTCCGCACTTGATCCTGCCATGGTAGGTCCGGAGAGAGCTTGCTATGTCGATAGGTTTCACTCCCTGATTCAACGGCTTACGTATTTCCGTCTTCCCGAATTTCCCCGGAAAATTCCCGTATCGGGCAGTCGATGGCCTACACCAACTATAATTTCTCTTCTGTTACTACTTACAACCCTGCACCCTCGAGCCGACGAGTTGAGGTTAGGTTTGAAATTCCCTTGGTTCTCCTCAGACGATTCTTGCCTTCCTTCCGGTATCCCCCTTCTTCACTGAATTCAAGAAAATTGACGGAAAAATTGGTCCGATTCGGGTACGATTACTAGCTGGAAATCGCACTTGTAGCCTGATACGCCGCAGGCTTATAAATCGAACACCACGGGACACTTCCAGCAAACACAAATGGCTGCCATAGATTTTTCCCGAAATCGATTTCACTCAATGTTAAAACAGCAAATTTTATGCGCAAAACACCCGAAACAAATCGATGCTTCAATTAAGCCACTTTTCAAACACTTTTGCCTAATAAAATTTCCATAGGATTCAAATTTTATTTGAACTGAAACAGAGCACACCACTCTACAAAATCTAATATAAAATTCACCCTTCCTTCACGATTTTGCGAGTAATCTCCGGTGGAATGTTTACCAAACACAAATCAAGCAGTTGTTTTGCTCTGTTTTCTTCTGTTCTGTTCACTGTTTGGCGGTAATTTCTGAAGGGCTGATAAGTGTCCCGAAAAAAGATAGATACCAATATCGAAGAATTATTATTAGGTATACCTAATCCAGTATCTTCAAAAATCTTGTCAACAAATTGAACTATAGGTGCTAATTATTTATTACGCGATTTTCACTTTTATTTTGTAATAAGGGACCATCCATAAATGGCGTAGCATATTTTTGACGAAATTTAGACCCCCCTCTCCCCCTCGTAGCTTATTTTGCTAATCCTAATATGGCTGGTCACAGCTTCAGAAGCCAACCCCCCATGCATGTTCCCTAATCGAGAAAAGCAACGATTCCCTTTGAGAAACACGTTACGGTGGACCATAATATCAACAATCAATACGAAACTAACGATTTTAAATTGGCTCCCCGCATAAACGCGAACCATCACATGACCTTACCGATAATGGTTATAAATTGTTTATAATCCCTGCTAAACTTCAACTGAAATGTTTATGGAACTTTACATGAACGTTTGTGTGATAAATTATAACCTTATGTATTATGGTTTTTTGGAAGCGGACCTTACAAATAATGGGTTGTTAAGAACCATTACCATTCCAAATTCTTGTTTTCTCCATACATTTTCGGAAAGAAAACTTTATTAGAACGTTTTTACTTATGGTTTGAGAACATTAATGGTTATGGTTATGGTAGTCAGTAAGGTCCATTAATGGTTTTGTATTATCACTCAACTTTACGTGAAATATATCGTGAATTGGTAATCAGTAATTTACAGGCAACCAATTCGCGATATATTCCACATAAAGTTGATCGATGTTACAAAACCATTCATGGACCTTACTGGTTACCATAACCATTACCATTAATGTTCTCAAACCATAAGTTAAAAGGTTTTAGTATAGTTTTCTTTCCGAAAATGTATGGAGAAAACAAGAATTTTGAATGGTAATGGTTCTTAACAACCCATTATTTGTAAGGTCCACTTCCAAAAAACTATAATACTTAAGGTTAAAACTTTATCATTAAACGTTCATGTAAAGTTCCATAACCATTTCAGTTGAAGTTTAGCAGGGATTATAAACAATTTTAATCATTTTAGGTAAGGTCAATTTATGGTTCGCGCTTATGCGGGGATACTTGGCATCTCGTCAACTGCTGTGGATTGGTTCAGATCTTACTTGGTGAATCGCTATGTACATGTCAAGATTGGCGCGTCGGAATCGGATGTTCTCTCAAAAAACTGGGGAGTCCCGCAAGGCAGTAACCTAAGACCGCTACTATTTTCGATCTTTTTAACCGACGTCGCCTTGCTGATACCATCAGGATACGCGTTTTATATGCAGACGATACGAAAATCTACAAAATTATTAAAAGCCTTTTGGACTGCTGGGATCTCCAGAATATGTTAAGTATTTTTGCTGACTGGTGCTCAAGAAATTTGATGAGTCTAAGCATAGAAAAATGTAACATTATTTCCTATCACCGAAAAATCGAACCAATCATGTTTGATTATGTTATCTACGGACGCTGTCTTGCTCGTGTAGAGCACATAAAGGATCTCGGCGTTACCTTGGACTGCAGACTCACTTTCAGAATCCACTACAATCACATCATCTCCAGAGCTAATCGACAATTGGGTTTTATTTTCAAAATTGCCGACGAGTTTCGTGACCCGCTATGCCTCAAGTCACTTTACTGCTCGCTTGTGCGATCCTTATTAGAGTCGAATTTTAGTTGTTTGGTGCCCTTTCCATGCTAGCTGGATCACTAGAATTGAATCCGTTCAACGCAAGTTTGTGAGATATGCTCTTCGTTTCCTCAACTGGCGTGACCCAACGAACCTGCCACCGTACGAGGAGCGTTGCCGTCTCCTAGGAATCGAGCCATTAGAGGTGAGACGGACGGTCGCTCAAGCTATGTTCGCTGGAAAGCTGCTTACAGTTGACATTGACTGTCCAACACTGCTGTCACAGCTAAATATGTATGCTCCTGAGAGGTCTCTTCTCTTCGTCAACGCGACTTTCTGTTTTTGAAACCACGGAGCCGGAATTATACACAGCCGGCAATTCAACAACTTTTTTTTATATGGTCGACTTCAATGTATCAGCTGACGTGTTTCATCATCGGCTACTTGGCCTTTTCCGTACCGTTGACCGTAACTATTTAGTTTAAGTTTTATTCATTTAGACAATAATTGTCAGTTGAATTTTTAAATAAACAATTTTTAAATAAATAAAAAAAAAAAAAAAACACCTGCGCGAATTGAGAAGTACCAACAATCAATACGAAACTAACGATTTTAAATTGGCTCACCACTTTAGTAGCCTATTGGTCCCAAGCAAACGATTAACGTACCCTATTCTAGTTGAAATTCTATTACTACACTATGTTTGTTTTGATTCGCTATGAAAGTTTGACAGATAACATCAGGGGTGTGTGGATTCATGCAGAACATGCAGGGGTGAGTGAAATAGCTTGGGACTGCTTGGGACCGTTGTTCTGGTACTGAGTGAGCCAAAAATAATAATGATTTTCTTCGGGACCCAGTGGTCTTAGAGTTACCTCTATGGAAGTACCCAAGTAACCATCAAGTTCGCTAATGTAAAAAATGCAATACTCGGTGCAATATAATCATAGAGGTAACTCTAAGACCAATGGGTCCCGAAGAAAATCATTATTATTTTTGGCTCACTCAGTACCAGAGCAACGGTCCCAAGCAGTCCTAAGCTATTTCACTCACCCCTGCATGTTCTGCATGAATTCACACACCCCTGATGTTATCTGTCAAACTTTCATAGCGAATCAAAACAAACATAGTGTAGTAATAGAATTTCAACTAGAATAGGGTACGTTAATCGTTTGCTTGGGACCAATAGGCTACTAAAGTGGTGAGCCAATTTAAAATCGTTAGTTTCGTATTGATTGTTGATATAATTGCTTTAAGACTAGTAGAAAAATTGAAAGCCGTATAGGGGAAAGGCTCTAATGTTGGCCTATGGATCTAAGATTGGGCCCATCGTTAAAAATCTGCTATTTATCAATTGTATCTAGATGAACGCGTCATTGGGACTGTACTAATGGATATTTTTGGTCGTTATTGAAAATTTAGTCGATTGCTGAATTTATGTATGGGCCCAAATTAGGGACATTACATACATTTCCCCTATTCCAAAAAAAATGGTCCCCAGTGCAGTTTCGAGCCCCTTCGGATACGGTGGTGTTTAAAGTTTGCTCTCTGTTTTGTGCGTGCGTTCGTTTTCATAGTTTTTGGCTGCATTTGCCTGATCAGCGCTGGCACTCTGCCTGACAGTTATACGTGTGTGATTGGTGATTTTCTCGCTTTCCGAGAAGTTTTAGAATCGAGAAAGAAAACACGATACATCATGTTTGCAAGCATCAGAAGAATTGACGCTATCTGCGTTGTTTAATTTTTTCTCCCTCATATCAACAATCAATTCGAAACTAACGATTTTAAATTGGCTCACCACTTTAGTAGCCTATTGGTCCCAAGCAAACGATTAACGTACCCTATTCTAGTCGAAATTCTAGTACTACGCAATGTTTGTTTTGATTCGCTATGAAAGTTTGACAGATAAAATGAGGGGTTATTGGTTTTTCCTATGTTTCGAGGGGTGAATCGATTAACTTGGGACCGAAGAGCTGAGCCAAAAAGTTGAGCACGTTATTTCGGGACCTTCTAGTCTTAGAGTTACCTCTATGCTTATATTGCGAAAAGGGCCCATATAGGGCTATCAACATAGAGGTAACTCTAAGACTAGTAGGTTCCGAAGAAACGTGCTCAACTTTTTGGCTCAGCTCTGGTACTATCTTCGGTCCCAAGCTAATCGATTCACCCCTCGAAACATAGGAAAATCCAATAACCCCTAATTTCATCTGTCAAAGTTTCATAGCGAATCAAAACAAACATTGTGTAGTACTAGAATTTTGACTAGAATGGGATACGTTAATCGATTTGCTTGGAACCAATAGGCTAGTCGTTAGTTTCCACCGGTTGCTAATAATGCGCTTGGTGGTTACTTAAGGTAACTTTATGTTTTTCAGGGGGAACGACACTTCAGGATTATCGCATTTTTTACCCAAACCTCTCATATAATTTTCAACGTGCACAAAATTTCAATCCATCCTATCTATTCTTTGTCTTTCTATTCCCAACTTATTCCTTCTGCATGCACACAAATTGTCAAGCAAGCCGTGCAGTTTCTCGAAGTTTTCAGGCCGACCATTCTGCCATACTCACTGTCAGTTTACAACACTCTCCACAACAAACACCACGTATGTCAGCTGGCCATGCCGGTAAAAAATCGGTGCGAAAACTAAAAAAAGATGACGGACCATTTGTCTATAATCGGTCTCGGGGGCAAAAAACATCAAGTGCTTCACAGTGGAGACGGCAACGCACATCCATTTCACGGACTCAAACCGATCGAATTCGACGGATAAGAGCCCTCTCTCTGTGTGTTGTAGCATGGAAGTTGCCGAACAGGCGCGAAGAAACTGTTGATTTCGTTCGAACTGCTGATTCCATCCCCGGGAAAAGCCTTACCAATGAAACCCCCTACGACAAGCAGGTGGAAAAGGAATTCAGGTCATTTTTTTCCACTCGGCCCAAGTTTTACTTGTCTCTGCTCCTGGTCAAGGGTTCGGATAAGAAAGAGCTAATGGTGAAGTAAGACACCCACCGGTTGATGTATTTCTATGCGAGAATATTGCGAATCAAATTCCCGTCCAAATACAGCTGGGAATATTAACCGGAACCTTGTAATCCATCACCATCATCCGTTCCTCCTACTGTGCAGTTTCGACCTATTCGGTGCGGAACCGTTTTTCTGCACTTGAGCTGTGAGCTTTGGTTATTAAAGTTGGGCGGTGTTCCGAGCGGTGTCCATTAATTCCGTTTCGCTAAAAATCAATATTTTTGAACCCCCTCCCGTTTGGAACAAAACGTTACTCTGAAAATGACCCCCCTCTATTTATTACGTAATGCTCTATAAACGCCCCCCCACGCCTTTTCATTTAATTATTTTTTGATTTCGTTTTGTATTTTTTATTTTTAGGTAATTAATTATATTATTAATATTCAAAATAAAAACAAAAGATCATCGAGTACCTGCTTTTCTAAAGTTCAAGGATAGCAAAAATCTCAATTTGTAAAATTAAAACAGATCCATTTTACAAAGCAAGATTTAGTGATGACAGCCTTCATTGTCGTTGCCAAAAACGTCAAAAAAGACCTGTATTTTCAAACTTTACATCAAGAAACGAAAAAAAAAAACAAAATGTTTTCTTTGTTACGTAACGCAAATCTTTACTACTCCTCCCCTATGTATAATTCGTAACGATATAGGTGACCCCCTCTTCCCTATAAGCGTTGTATAATTCATGGACGCTTCATTGCAGCATTTTTGTTTTCTTTTTACACCTATTCTCTTCGCGTTCAGGCTCCTATCCCTCAGAATTTTTTTAACACCCCTCACATCACATCAATTGCCTCATCTATTCCCATCTATTTTTTTCTATCTCTGCTCTATTTTCGCCAACACGACAAACTCAAAAAAATGCCATCAATTATGTTTTTCCAGGGGGTAAGTCACTCTGCCACATTGTGCTAACACCCACAGAAACACACTTCAAGCACCCTTTCGCCGCATGACAAGCAATTTTTTAATCAATTCTGGCACCACTGCAAATAATGTTTACATTCGATTGATATTTTGTTTTGAAAAAAAAACCTGAAAAAAACGTCGAACCGTTCTGCCTTGAAAGGAAAAATTTCTTGATCTGGATTGAAAACCTCCAATCCAAAGAAAAGGAAATACTAAACCGGTTAGGATCCACGAAAGCAGCGGCATCAGGATGCTAAAAAATGTAAAGATGTCTTGCAAGAAAACCACTACAACCGCAACGAAAAAGTTTCTGATTGTAAATCCTAGGTTCTCACCAGCGGCATCCCAATCACGGCCCCTCCAATTAATTGTAAATGTATCCTTTGCTTGATCTTTCTTCTCGGGTGGCACGTACCCATTCGTCTTCCTCCTGCAGCGAGAGGACCAATGCCCGTGTCAAGAACTAATTTGTGGTTATAACCCTGAACGGTAGTGGCCTAGGGGCATCCCACTCTAAACTTTAGTTCTAATATCAATTAAATATTTTTAAATCTGTCATAAGTATTCTTAAGTATTTTTAAGTATTTTCAATCCTGGATAGTTTTCATCGCAGTGACCGGTTGCTAATATAGTTGTTTGTTGTTTTAACTTGGACGATTTATGACTTTTCGTCTCGAATTTAGTGGAATTGATACTAATTTTACCATGTTTTAATTTAGATTATATGTGTAATCATGTTAATTAATGGGTAAATATTATAATTTGATTTATGAAATAGTGTAACAAAGTAAACAATTTTTCAGCTAACCAGGCAGAATATTCATTGGACTGTTTACATTCATCCGATTTGAATTACTGATTTATTCTAACTGACTGTTCTATGCGCTACCAAACATTTAGATTCCGAAGGCATTAAAGGACGTCAAACTGGCATTATTCTAACCTGTCAAATACAATCATCAAGGTCTTAGACCAAGAGTTTCCTTCATTTTATTTCACCTCAGAATTGTATAAGTTCTTGACAATTCTCAAGCAGATCAAATCAACCGAAGCTATGCTGCTCATTTGCTAGTGAGCCACGATAGTGAAGCGTACCATTTACAATTGCTGCAGTAGGATCTATTCGGGGGATGGTGGACCTCCCCATAGTGCCACTATTTGAGGAGCATATATTGCTGGATTACGCCGTACTGCCGAGAAAGTTAAGATAGTATCCTACTAGAAGTTAATTATTTTGTTTAAACTCTACATATATTTCGTGCTTTTAGGTTTCGGATGATGATTAAGGATTGCAAAACACTCGCTTCGTTAACTTTATATTCTATAGAGGCAACCAGATGACTCGTGCGACACGATGTAAGAAGACGTCTCCCAGGTTTGTCAAGGGGGAATACACATTTTAATATTGTGAAATAAAATTTATTCAATTCTCACAATAAAAAGATTAACATACCACAACCGTTTATGAATGTTTACAGCAGTATTTTCAGACCGTGGAGCATGCTCGCTGATTTCATATACGCGGTACACGATAAACACGAGAAGCAGTAATTAAACTATTCCAAAATTATCGAAAAAGGGGATATGCCGTTTAGATCTTGTCCAGACTTGATAATCGTTTCGAACATCAATTCTCAACGTTGTCCCACCGCTCGGTCTACATCGCCTAATTCCTTTTCGTTCAGTGGGGATTCGCGAACTCCAGGTTGAAAATCGATGGTTTAGAAAAAGAGCGTCGAAGGTTCCGGATACTATAAATTATTCTACACTTTTAGATAAACACATTCGGCTGGAGGCTATGAGATGTGATTCTCGGGATGCTAAAGTAAGGTGCGAATGGTGTGGAAAGCCTCCACAACTGCTAATTCAGCTCCGATCAGCCCAAATTACTTCAGTTAGTGTCACACTGTCAATAGCCTAATTTCCACATATTACACAATGATGGAATTCAAATCAACGAGGAACGGGTGGAAGATTCGCACAACTATCAGCTAGACAGAGCTAGACCATAGCGTGAAATGTTTGAGTGCTAGCGTAATGCGTGGCATCATTCAATTTGCTCTCGAAATTGAAGCCATAATCGGGATAACATTCCACCACTTCAAGGCATTATAATGATTGAATTTCTTGCAAAGGATAGGTACTTTAAAAATATTCGCTGAAAAATGATATACGATATTAGATAAACAAACAAATTAAATTTGCATGGCAACTGTGGTAACCTAGCTGGAAATAAACTAACGCTAAATATTTCTTAAGTATTTTTAAGTATTTCCAGATATCTTAGATATCAGTAAGGACTTTCTGTGTAGAACGCGAGAAATACAAAGTTTAGAGTGGGATGCCCCTAGGTAGTGGCTGCTGATTAAAATTGGATCTCTACAGTTGCGAAACGCTTATGGAACTCTATTACTGATTCTGACGCAGCAAGTCAGTGGTATAGCTAGCGGTCTTTTCCATGTCTTACTATGATATCCGGTGCTCGGGGCTAAGGTCATTTTAGCTGCAAATAATCCTCCCGCCGGTTGTTCTATTTCTTTAAACAAACAACAGCAAAGGAATCGCAGGGAGTCTGTCATTTTCAGCGTTATGTTATGATCGAGGATATGGTTGCCAGTAAATTTATTTTTTCTGTTGAAGTTTTGACAACTCCGTAAATATGATGAAGCACCCAGAAACACCTTCCGACACCCAAAAACACACATGAAACACAATAAGCACAAACACGTTGCGAGAGCATTTCCAGTCGATGGTATGAAGTAACATAAAAACACTTTGAATGTAACAACTCAAGGCGGGAGTAGCCGTCAACAATGCTGATGATGGTACAGCACGCAACAACCACCCTACTGCTTTCTCTCTGAGATGATCACGTTGGTCATGACGAGAGGAGCAACACAATAGTTGGGTAAAGAAGAATTGCATTATAACAAACCATCGACTGGAAATGCTTTCGCAACGTGGGGCTTTAGGTAGTGATGAAAACGTCGCTAGAACTATTCCTCAGCCGCAGTCAGTTTATGAGCAAAAGAGGGACGCACATTTTTTGCCTGTAGACTTGGAGACATACTTCAAGTCTCCGCGTACATCGTACGGGTTAGGCAAAAGATGTGCGTCTATCTTTAAAAACTGTCGCACTAATGGCCCTTCGCTCATTTTCAACTTCTATTCAATTTTCATACTGCCGTACTCTAACGGAACTATCCACCTACTCTCTTCTAAAAAAGATCATTCTCTAGCTAATAAATTATCACACTAAAGCTTCATGTTAGCATTTCCAACCAAATCTAAATTATGAAAATCGCGCAAAATGCGAAGGCCGCGCGAGACATTATCACTTTAAGAGTGCCACCAAAATATATGTGATAGCCTGTGTTGGCAAGTTGATTAATTTTGATTTCCTCCCTAGATATTCTACTTATTTGACTATTGAGCTTTGTTTCAAATTAGTTATTTCATCGCACGCATCAATTATTTAAAAAAAAAAATCGCGGCCGTACCGAACAAATTCTAAACTACATAAGCTCGAAAAACTTTTGGCAAGCTCTACCGAATTGCGAATCACTTACTCACTGTAGCAAGACAACTGTCGGTAGACTGCGAACTCTCTTCGCTGTTCGACTTGATCAAGGTAGATCTAAAGGTACTCAACCTGCCATTGTACGAAGGGCCAAAAACGGTTTGGGTGAATCCGTGGGCAACATCGCCCACGTGCATCCACGGAATAGGTGAGAATCTCCTTCCAACAACAGGATCATACAACCGGTAATAAACAGGCCACAGGAGGATGCTCCAATGAGTGGGGAGAAAGACCCGCCCTCTTTTCACGAAATGTTAAAGACAGAAAGAAAGATCTCACTCGATATGTTGCAAAGGAATCCATAACATTACGATGATCTCGATGAGCTACCATAGATTTGCTGCCGCTACTTCTTCAACCGGTGTTAAAAACAGCACTCTCGCCTTTTGTTCCTCACACAGCATAGTAAACCCCAATCAACCACGAAACATACTCTAGCTGCTCCAACTAGAGATATCAGCAGATTAAAAAAGGAATGCGTCCACTTTCGATCACCAATCACTTGCGACATAACGGCAACGGTTTACCAGTAGTCTGAAAGAAGCAGTTGCGTTGAACCCTACCCCGCCGCCTCCTATGCATAATATGATAATATTTAACATAAGCCTTTTCGCACATACCTATCATTCGTAAATTATGTCTCTTCTTTTCCCTGAATCATTGAGCAATATTGGTTGACTTTGAATAAGTAAGATGGATCGGATCGGAGCTGTTTCGGAATTGAGAACCAATGCAAGGAAAGTTCGAAGTAAAATAATCGTATGTCTACCTAATGTATGTAACCGTCGTGTTGCCAAATTGGCTCGTTTATCGTTTCTACAAAACGACGTCAAGATATAATTTAATCATAGATTTTCCTAGAATAAATAAGGCAAAGGGCTTGGTATTTCATTGTTGTTCTTTTCTGAGCTCAGATGATGGGCCAAGACTCCAGCGCTATGATGGCTTGAATAGCGAAGAAACGCTCCCTTGGCCCGACCTACACTCAGCAGAGTATCGTTGACAAAGTACACTGGAGTCGCTTTTTACGCGGGTGATACGTCCCGCGTAAAAAAAAACCGCGTAAAAAAAAACCGCGTAAATTCCGGAATCCGCGTAAAAAAAAACCGCGTAAATTCCGAAATCCGCGTAAAAAAAAACCGAGTAAAAAAAGACCGTGTAAGAAAAAAGCGCGTAAAAAGCGATATACCGCGTAAATTCAGAAATCCGCGTAAAAAAAAACCAAAATCCGCGTAAAAAAAAACCGCGTAAATTCCGGAATCCGCGTAAAAAAAAACCGCGTAAATTCCGAAATCCGCGTAAAAAAAAACCGCGTAAAAAAAACCGTGTAAAAAAAAACCGCGTAAAAAGCGACTCCAGTGTAATAGCAGATTGGCCTTTTGTCCCAGTTATTCCGGATATGGTAGATTTGTGTGGTGATTTTAGCGTAGAATAAAACAAAGCGCCCATTGCGGGCGGCTCTGTATCAAAATACATTAAAAGCAACAATATGTGATATTTCAATGAATAAAATTGAAATATTTTGCACATTCCGACATCGTTATTAATACGAACTATACTTAAGTCCGGTGGTGACCAGAGAGATAAGGTTAGAGTTTACTTTCATGTGGCTTCATTACTGGCGTTATTCTTCTGGTCTAGCTTATTGGAGTTGGACTTAACCATGTAGATGAAATAGGTGAGAATTTCCTTTTCCTTGATCGGAATGGTTTTGAAGTGTTTCATGATTGTCTGGGTGGGAAAAGATAGCAGTTTGAGTCTGAACTGTAAATTTAATTGCAGAAAGCAGTTACCTCCGACAGTTGTGCTTTGTTGATACCGGGGCGCGTGGATACCTTGTAGAATCGTTTGTACCTACGGAGGGTATTGACCTGCAGTTGGTACAGATCTACTTCCGGTAGATCTGTATCCGTCTCGTTGCTGTCGTCTTCGGAATCGCGACGGCGGCGTTTCGTGCGGGCACACTGGATACGGCCCTTGTGAAAGTCACAGATATAGATGTGCCTCGCCTAGGAATGAAAAAGGATATTGTTAGAATTTTTAATGTAAACATTTTAGTGCCAACATTTCAAAGGGGCGTAAACAATGGCTTTGGTTGTCGATTTCTCACGAATAAAAGCTCACTCATGAAAATTAATGACATCAACAGGTGAGGGATGTTTCCTCTACCAGCTAGCTTTATTAATTTGGATGGATGAGCTTTAAGTTGCGAGAAATTGACGGCTAAAGCCATTGTTTGCAAAAGCAATTAGGCCCCTTCGAAATGTTGGCAGGGACAAATCTTAAAAATGTTTTGAGTTTAGTAGCTACAATAATTTGTAAAATTCATAAACATTTTTTGCTCAACATAAATTTTGTTGAATCGTTTCTGACCAGTGTACCACAATCCAAACATACACAACTGCAAAGCGTGTATGAAACGTAAACTAACGTGAGCAACGAAAGCAAACATCACTGGTAGTGGAAGCCAAAAAAAAAAGTATCACATAACCAGAGAACCACTCTTTTACATACAATGTACTTACAGCTGTATCGATACTGAGCTTGAGCCGCCTCTGTGTCACGGTCTTCTGAATGCGTTTGCTGTAGGAGGCATTCCCGGCCTGGTTTCGACAGCGTTCGCCATCGTCTAGCAGGCAACAGACCTGATCCGCCGGACCACGGGAGTCTTCCTCACCGGTACTGAAGCCGTTGTTATTCATCACGGATTCAAACTTGGCCCAGGCGAAGAAACGGGTTGCACAAATTTTGTAACTAATTATTAGCACTTTTTCACGAAAATGTTTCCGATTCGAAAATAAACCATAGGGTTCCGAAACGCCACTTCCTTTTGGCTATACACGTTATTTGTAACACACACCGAGGATACTAGTTTACTAGCTTTCAAGATTGACTAGATAATCGTAAAATCATAAAGAATTTCAACTTTAAAATTGGAATCACCGTGAAACACTTGCAATAATGGCTACCACAAAATAAGAAAACAGACAGATTGGTGAGCATCAGAATACTGGCGTTGACGAGTGTGTTGATTTTGTTTGCGGTTTTACGTGAGAAAGTGAAAGAGAAGATTTTTCGCTTTTTTTTTACACACACTTTAATGAGAAACACCATTGGAGTAAAGATAATATCCCGAGTCCCGGCTCAGAGACCACCATTGGCATTGGCGTTGACGGCGACTCTGTAGCTCTTTACTCCTATGAGAAAATCCATAAGCAAACGTCAGACTGTGCGTGAAATATGGCGGACTTTGTACTATCCTTTCACTCCAGCGAAAATTCCCATATGAAACTGTCTAAATTTTCTGGAAGAGCAAATTTTTCGACGGTGCCTGTGACTGTCTTTGAACAAGGAGACTATCTTTACTCCAACGTTGTTTCTCTTTAACGTGTGTGTAAAAAAGCAAACAATCTTCTGTCTTCACTTTCTCGCGTAAAACCTCAAACAATATCAACACACTCGACAGCGCAAATGATTCTGGTTCAATGAATAAATACAGGTGAGGTCCAGAGAGTTTGTCGTCTCTTTTGTTCCTCCGCTGTTTAAATGGATGACGGAGTTTGATGTCATACTCCGTCAGCCATTTAAACAGGGGAGGCGCAAAAGAGATGACCAGTTCGCTGGGCTCACCTGTTTACACTCATTGGCCTCTACTGTTTTGTGTGCACTTGTGTGTGGAGATTTGAGTTATCGACCTTCATTCCTCCAGCGTTGCCAGATATACACATTGATCGGTATTCATACCGATTTTCGAACTTGATACCGATATGCAGATAATAAGGTTCTTCAGAATACCGATTTTTGTGATGTCATACCGATTAATTATTACATGCCCACACTCAAATATCAGAGAAAACTATTGTGACTTTTATTTTTTTAATATGTCAAATTTGTAGAGCCTGCTGAAAATGCTCAACAAATTATTCATCATTAAAAATTACTGATGCTTGATACTCTTTCAACTAGTATTTCCATTTCCTCGCCGTTTTTGGCTACCCTGGAATCGAGAAACAGATGATGGCTGATCCCGGTAATTCCTGGGAATCGGGAAATGTGATCAAAAAGTAAGAGGTTGTATCAAGGACACGACCGTAGATTTACGTAGGATTACGAAAGGTAGTTTTGATGTCACAGCAAAAATATAGTAAAATTAGATTGATTTCTTAACTTGTTATCAGTGAAAAATTTCGATAGGTTGTAATCCGGAAGTAATTTGAGAGTTCTGTTTTTGAGATGCTCTGTCGATGTCCATGTAGTACAAGCCAATCCTGGACGATATGTCTTTGATTCAAGCTCTTACTCTATAGTTAACTCTTTTATCAGTCATTTTTGGTCCTGAAAAGGATCGATGGGTTGGAAGCTAGTTAAGAACAACACTGTGGAATTTTTTCCTCGATGTTCTTGGAGATGATAGCGGTACGGAAATGAAATATGTATTAGGGAAAACACATCAATCACAGAATCTGAGCCTACCGGACCCTTCTTTAAGAGGCAAGTTTTTTTTTATGTAATGCTCTTAATATGAGGGGCTTACAATTTGCACCAAAATGCATAAAGATCGGTACCGTCTGGTATGCTCGAAGCTTGGTATCAATATTCGGCGACATGGAAACGCCTCGCTTTCTGATGACAAATTTACGCATTTACGTGCAAAAAACGCACGAAATTTTTGGTTTATTCAATAGATAATAAAAAAGGCGAATATTGATTGGAGGAATTTCTTGCTCAAATTTGTCCAATCGTGAGACATTCACGATCAATCATATAAATTCGAGATTTTTTTGCTTTTCCTAGTGTCCTGCAGAAAACCTTACGAAGTGTCTCTGGTTAGATGACATGGTCATGTGGTATTTGGTCATTGCGAGAATTTGTATGTACCATTTCAATACTTAACGCATTTGACCACAAACGTTTTGTTGCTGGGTACATTATCAAAGAGCTTTGGGGGTGATGTGGATGGCAGAAAGGCGAGCGAACGTTCAATGAAAATTAACTCTTAAACAACAATAATTTATTGTGATCCTACATATATTGTGGTCTTATATAATAAATCTTATTTGTTAACTGCAGCATGAGCTTGTGTTTTGTGTAGGAATAGGAATTTGAGCGGAGTTCTCTCTGTTTATACTTTTTAGTATGACGCGCTTGACATAGATGGTTCACAGCAATTCACGAAGAGCTACTGATTCCGATCAATAGCGGTGCGGCTTCTTCCTCCTTCCAGACAGCCTTTGATGTTTTCTGAGAGACACCACCACTCACCACGCGGTGATTGAATAAACACCCTTTGGTGAGACTTGATGGAATTCAATTTTGAAATGTGTTAGGGAAATCGCTTTTCGCAGGCTGTCGGTGATAATTTCGTGCAATTTTCAATAGTGACATTTTGAAAAATGATGAAGACTTGAATTTAACATATGCGTGGAAATATCTCTGATCGATTGGTGTAAAAATTATTGAAATTTGTCCAGGGGCAGCTGAGTTATTAACGTTCAAAATCTTTCATAATGTTGTTATAATGTATACATGTTCCATTTTCACAAAGTGTACCCCCATATAGAAATCACAGACGTCAAAATGAGACACCTCTGATTTTAAGTGTGAATGTTTGATAAAAAAAAGTGCAAAATTTCAACACTACCGAGGAAACAGCATAAGCACAACAACACCTTGCTTACGGAGTATTCACTGAATGAAAGAGACCGTGAAAGAGGACACTAAAGTTGAAAGATTTTTCTTCCGACTGTTTCATCCGTTATTTCTGACAGACCAGGAATCAATTTTGACAAACACCTTTTCCAAAGTAGGAAGATCAACAACAGTGGGATTTTCGAACATCTTAATTTATTTTCGAAGTGTCAAATTTAAGTGAAAATTCACCAAATGGAACACAGCCTGAGTATTCTTCTTTGGTTTAACGGCTTTCTCAATCTTAAAAACTCATAACGGCTACGATGAAATCTGCCCGAAACTTCGGCAGATGGTTATCTTGCTTAACGACGTGTCCAAACCATTTTTGGTTTGATTAAATGATTTGAGTTATCATTCAAACGTTCATGTAAAGTTCCATAACCATTTTAGTTGAAGTTTATCAGGGATAAACAATTTTCAACCATTTTTGGTAAAGTCAAGTAATGATTCGCATTCATGTAGGTGAGTAAAACATTCCCCGGAAATTTATTCCGACTCACCTGGAATCCCTAATAAAAATTGTATGGTTAATTTGCTTAACGACGTGTTCTGGGTATCATCCAAACCATTTGTGGAATAGTTCAATGATTTGGGTTATCGTTCGTTTATGGTTATTTTTTATTAGGGATGGCTGTTCGTAGTCCAAAAGTTTAAATATTCGCTTTAAAAAAATAAAATACCGATAAATACCGATTTTTTTAAACCTTCGACAGCGATAAGCTTGAAAACAATCTGGCAACGCTGCGTTCCTCCAGCGTTGCCAGTTTGTTTTCATGATTATCGGTATCAAATTATTAAAAAATCGGTATTTATCGGTATTCACTATTTTGTTTTTTGACTAAAATTGAAAGATGTACTTTCTATGTAAGTCGGAAGAAACTTCTGGGAAATATTTGAATTAGTCTCTTAATGGTACCAACAAAACTTCCAAAGGGAGAATAAAGAAGATCTTGTGAAGGAAGTTTGAAGGAAGTTCTAAAATATGTCTAACAAACATCCAATGGGGATCTTCCAAGACAAATATTGAGAAACTTCTGGTAAATTTTTTTAGGAACATGCGGAAAAAATATCCAGAAGCTAGAAAAGTTTGGAAATCGGAAGGCAATCCCGGAGGAGCCATTTCTAGGTGAAGTTAGGAGAAGCTCGGAAAAACCTTCCAATAAGGCAGAAAAAACCTACGGAGAGTGACTTATGGAGAAACTTCCAGAGGAAGACGAAATAAACTTCTGGGAGAACTCGATAGATACATCCGGTAGAACTTTCATTGAACTTCTTGGAGCAGATGGAAGAAACTTCCAGGGGAATCTGGGAAAATCTTCCTAAGGTAGATTGTATGAAAATTCTGGAAAAAGTCGGACGCCAGAGGACTTACGGAACAGTCGACTACTTCAAGGGGAAGATGATAAAATATCGGAAAGAAATAGATTTCTGGGGGATGTTAGCTGAATATTCTCTGAAGTTTATCACATGCTCTATTGATCCAGCAATTTTCCTGATATTTATAAAACATCCCTGAAAATTTCAAAATGTTCTTGAAGTTTTCGGAACTCAGGAATGTTTGGACTTCGGAATAACTCATACTAGGAACTACTTGAAAGTTCTTACAATTTTCCTAAAGTTAATGGGGCTGTTTTGAAGTTCTCTGGTCTCGTAACTTCCTTGATTATTATGGAACTACTGGAAAATCTCTTATCTTCTGTAAAAGTCCCTGTATCTTCTTTAGGGCTTTCAATTTATTTATTTTTCAAATTAATGAACATCATCATTTAAGTTCTCTGAACTACCCGCTATTTTTTTTAAGTTTTCGAAACAGCCGGTAAAAACACAGCACTTTCCTTAAAATGTTCTCACAATTTTCTAAAGTTCATATAACTTCCCTTACGTTACCAAAATTTTCATGAACCTCTCGGATCTTAACTGAAGTTTTCGGAAATTTCCTTGAATTTATATGTACTAATGCTTCCCTAACGTTATCTCAATTCTCCTAAAACAAATGGAACTATCCTGAAAACCATTAAATTTCTTTGAAGTTCTTTGGACTTGTGAAGTTTCCAAAATATTTCAATTTCCTTAAGTTCATTGGAGTTCTCTGGGCTTTCCTGAGATTCCCGGGTTCTTGGATTTGTACAGAAGTTAATGAAACTGTCTTTAATTTATCTGAACCTACCCAAAAGTCCGAACTATTCTGAAGTTTCAGAACTTCTGAAAAGTTCCTGAAGTTTTCCTGAAACTAATGGAACCACAATAAAACTCTGGAAGCATTTCTGAAGTTCCGGAGAAGTTGAAAAAACTGACGGGAGGAGACGGAATAACCTTTCGAGCGAAGCCAGAAGATGCTTCCAAGGGAAGTCGAAATAGCTTTCCATAAGGAATCGGAAAATAATTTACAGGGTAAGGTGGATGGAAATTCCTAGGGAAAGTTGGTAGAAACTTCGAAGGGAAGATTAAAGAAATTTCAGGAAGTTCAAAAATTACCGTTTTATTGGACCTATTTTTCTACTGAATAAAAGTATTTCTCGATTTCCAGATATTACTGGAATGGAGCCATCAGCTGTTTTTCGACTCTTTGGTTACCAAAAACGGCGAGGAAATGGAAGCATTCGTCGAAAGAGTATAAAGCATAAGACATTTTTGAAGATGATTTTTTTAGAGCAGGCTCAAAAATTGTAACTTTTAAAAAGATAAAAGTCTCTCACAATAGTTTCCTCTGAAAATTCAGTGCGGGCAGGCAGTAATCATTTTGATTATTAGTAAAAAAAATCGGTATAAATCGGTATTGTAGCTCAAATATCGGTATTCTGAGAAACCTTATCTGTATATCGGTATCAAGTTTGAAAATCGGTATAAATACCGATAAATCGGTATGTCTGGCAACGCTGCGTTCCTCCTCGGCCGTAAGTCAGCTCTATTCACACTGAATGTATAATTTTTTTGATTTTTCGGAGATATTTGGACTTTGTTACGAATTGAGATCAAAAGAAAATGTGTAGCTGTCAAACGCACGAGGGCATCAGCATATCGAAAATCCGTGAGTAAACATCAGTATCCGTGTAATTTGATAGCAGAATCTGGGGCGAATTTTGAATGGGGATCATTCCGAACCCGGAAATTAAAATGAGTCTACAAGCAGAGGATTTCACAGGTTTTTGCACCGTTTTTTTTGTCCTAGCGCAGATCTCTCTTATAATTGATGATTGTTACAGAAATTCCGCTGAAATACGAAGACCAGGATACTGCGTTTCATCATGTGCTGGTGAAGGAAAACATTTCCAAAGTGGTTCACAAACTGAAGCCTGCCGGAAGAACACTGTACGTGTTGAACGTTCCGCCGTATGTAACGTCAGAGGCTCTTCAAAAAGCATTTAGCTCAACAGGTGCGGTGGACAGGGTGATTCTTCAGGAAAAACCAGCTGAGGAAAATGATTCCACGAATGAACTACTGGATAACAAATTCAAGGTTGCTTACGTTGTTTACGAGCAGCCTTCATCGATGAAGAAACTGCTGAAAATACGAAAACTTAATGCACTGAACGCGGACGGAACACTGCTAACGGGTATCGATAAATGGACTAAAGCCTACCTGGAATGTATTCCCGATCCGGTTAGTATGCAGCGGGAGATAGATGCGTACATGGCCAGTTACGATCGCAAGGTTGCCAATGAGAAGGAACAACCGGGAACGGAAGCGGATGACGAAGGTTGGGTCACGGTGACCAAATCCAATGCAAATACTTTCGTTCAGCGGGAGGCGACCGTTAACAAACTGGAGGATAAGATTAGCAAGGACCACAAGCAGAAGGAACTTAAAAACTTCTATACGTTCCAGATCCGCGAGTCGAAGAAGAACGATATTGTAAGTTTGAGGAAAAAGTATGATCGAGATCTGCAGAAGATGAAGCAGATCAAGAAAACGAAGCGATTCAAACCTTATTAAATGTGCGAGTAATAAATTTAACTTTGAATATTGTTTCAACAGCTTTGTAGAGAAATTTTCAGTCTCATGACTTACACGATTTGCACAAGGATACTTTCGGCGTAAATAATACTTACATGCTTTAAAATTTGAATCTACACTTACACAGCCTTGTTTGCGTTGATAACAATCTGCAGCAGCTTGTTTTTGCTTGGAAGGGTCTCTAATCGACACACCAGTTGTGGAATGTTTCCAAAGATACAGCGTGAAGTTAGCCCCACCTGTACAGCTTGGGCAAACCGTTCCAGGCAGCAGTGGATGTACTGTTCGTCCAGTGACTTTCCCATCTTCAACAGAGACTCCATTTCTGCTTGCAGGGAATTGATAATAAGTCCCAGATGCTGAGCATTCAATGCGCTCGGGGGCGCAGAAACAGGGGGAGTCGCTTCCAGCAAGCTTTGTAACACGGCCAGATGCAGTTTGCTGTACAAATCTTGCTGTTTCGTAATCAACATAGAAAGAACACACCAACGAATTAGTCCAGCTAGCGGAGTGACCACAGGCATTGCGATTGCTCCCGTGGGAAGTGCCATGGGCTGCTGTGAGGCTAGGCACAAAGCAGGATTCTCCGCAACCCACTCGGTAATGACGTCCAGTAGGAGATCCGGCGGCGCTACCAGCTGGCCTTTACCCCCGTTGAGGTAAAGATCTGTAACGGCTGTCATGAAATTGGCCGCAAAACGAGGCGCAACCATCGGTAAGGATTTAAGCTGCTCGGATGACTTGTTGGAGAATATGACAAAATCCTTAACGATGCACTGAGCCAGTTCCAGACTCGGAGGAGAGGTACAACCGAGCTGTTGCATCCACGTTCCTGCTGCACATAATAGCTAAAAAACATATTTGTTACATCCGGTTGCAGTAAAAAAAAACCCCACGAGAACGAACCGGTGCTATAGATCCGGAAACAGCGGTACTGATCAGCTTATTAAGAACGCTACTCCTTCCGATGGAACCACCAAAAAGGGAAAAGAAAATCGCATTCCGAGTTGCATCTGGTCCCGGGCGGGAGAAAAAATCACACAGAACCAGTACCAGCTGAAACTCCTCCACCGACGATAGCCTTGGAGCGATTGGTTGTTTTTGATACTGCTGACCGCGTTGCTCGTCCCGCCGTTCCCGGAAGACGAACTCCCCGATCAGATCCATGGCGATGTCGTGATTATTGCGGTGGATGAGATTTTCTGCCGAGAAAAGCAAATTTGCTAGGAAGCCAGTTGGTTTCATGAAAAATTAGAAGACATTTACCAATTATTGGCAGTGCTTCCCGTGCCATATCCGGGAAATCCATCTTGCGGAGAATTTGACGCTCTTGACTGGACATTTTGCGCTGTTTGTAAACGATGTTTTAAGAAAATTTAAATTTATTAGATTTTTTTGTTGCTACCTTGTTTTGATCTAAGAGGGTTTTGATCTGTTTTGATTATCGAATAATTTTGACATGGACGTGAGGATAAGACCAGAGACCGATGCGGTAGTGTGAAAGCAGCTGAATATAGAGTACACAGCAAAAAAAAAGATATAACTTCGAACAACCCTAATACAAATCTGGGTACTACCAACAATAAATACGAAACTAACGATTTTAAATTGGCTCACTACTTGACTAGCCTATTGGTCCCAAGGAAACGAGCATCGTACTCCATTCTAGTCGAAATTCTACTACTACACAATGTTTGTTTTGATTCGCTATGAAAGTTTGACAGATAATATGAGGGGTTAGTGGATATTCGAGGGGTGAATCGATTAGCTTGGGACCTAAGAGAGTACCAGAGCTGAGTCAAAAAGTTGAGCACGTTTGTTCGGGACCTTCTAGTCTTAGAGTTACCTCTGCGGTGGGTTGTATCATATAGGTAACTCTAAGACTAGTAGGTCCCGAAGAAACGTGCTCAACTTTTTGGCTCAGCTCTGGTACTAACTTCGGTCCCAAGCTGATCGATGCACCCCTCTGAACATAGGAAAATTCACGAACACCTCATTTTATCAATCTAACTTTCATTGCGAATCAAAACAAACATTGTGTAGTACTAGAATTTCGACTAGAATTGGGCAGGCTTGCAATTGCTCATTACAGCTAAAATGCTATTTTTCGATATTATGAATCAATGGGATACTATAATGATAATTTTTATTTGTAAGATGCAAGAAGAGGTGGTAAAGTTTGTATATGACCTATAAAATTTGTCAATTTTGCTTTCAGAAGGTCACAACTAGCGATTAGCTGTAACGATGAGCAACGCGATGAGCGAGCAATCAGCGATCATAAAATCGCTAGTTGTGACCTTCTGAAAGCAAAATTGACAAATTTTATATGTCATGTACAAACCTGTACCCTCTTCTTGCATCTTACAAATAAAAATTATCATTATAGTATTTCATTGTTTCATAATACCGAAAAATAGCATTTTAGCTGTAATGAGCAATTCTAAGCCTGGAATTGGGTACGTTAATCGATTTGCTTGGGACCAATAAGCTAGTCAAGTAGTGAGCCAATTTAAAATCGTTAGTTTCCACAGGTTGGTACTACCAACAATCAATACGAAACTATCGATTTGAAATTGGCTCACTACTTGAATAGCCTATTGGTCCCAAGCAAATCGATTAAGGTGATTCCCTGTAGCGTCCTTTTCCGTGTTACACTTCGCAACTTCACAAGTAAAAATATTAAGGTTTCTGTGAATGCACGTAGCTGAAACTACTACCTGTTGTTTGCTGCGGAGGAGCAACAAATGTCTGAAATTTGCAGATGTATAAACTGCGTAGATCTTGAGTTGTGTGCTCTCGAAATTGCGAGGTGTGATGGGAAAATGGACTCTACAAGGAAACACCTTAACGTACCCAATTCTAGTCGAAATTCTAGTACTACACAATGTTTGTTTTATAAATAAACAAATACCATAAACGAACGATAACCTAAGTAGTCGAGCTTTTCAACAAATGGTTTGGATGATACCCCGAACACGTCGTTAAGGTTCAATTTACTTTGATGCTTTTTGGAAAATTTCAAAAGCTGTTTTTTCCGACGTATTATTTCAGATTGCAAAAAGCTCGCACTATTCGATTCCTTTTGATATTTTACACAAAAATTTTGTGTAATGACGCGAGCTTTTTGCAATCTAAAATAATGCGTCGAAAAAAACTGCTTTTGAATTTTTAAAAAATGCATCAAAGTAAATTGAACCTTAAGCAAAATAACCATACCATTTTTATTAGGGTTATCTTATGGAATGTATAAGGCTGATGTTTTGGTAAAAATGTATAAGTTAAACGCGTGTAGTGGCTTCTTTTTCCGTGGGCCACGCTGTGCCACCACCAGACGTAATAGGACACAGTGCTGAATCCCCGAAACCGCTGAATGCCCGTCGTAGATCCTGGTTGACCGTTGAGGGAGCGCAAACCGTAAGCTAGCGAAAAACCCCACTTACTGCATACAGTTGAAATAGCTCTAGAAACAAATTTTGAAATTGAAACAGACTAGTTAGTTGGCACCAAAACTGATTTAGGTAGAAAAATCTTAAAACTTTGTCTCGTTCCATTCAGGTTGAACTAACCCTTTCAGCTCAGTTGAGAGCATTGATAGATTTAATGAACCATTAACATTTCACTGCACACCATTCGAGCTCTGAAATAATTAGAATAGATAAGCGTTACCATTTAGTCTAGATCCTATCCAATATATTTTCAGCTCTTGCCGGTTTTGGGACCTGGTAAGTGTTCGTTGAGTGAGATAGGTAAAATCACACTCGCTCTAAGGAGAATACTGGAGTCCTTTTTGATTGGGTCGTATGTAACAAATGTAAACAAATTGACATTTTAATGCTACCAGACACTACTCTGCTTACTCTTACCATGGGTAAAATTGGCTCCCGCTACCTCATTTCTGTTTCATTTTATCGTCAACAAACTATTCGTCAAATGTGCCAACTGACCAAAACATAGCTCAATTTTACATACGACACCTAACTTCTATGGGGGTCCCAACTAACAATTTTCACAATGTAAACGCTTTACTCATTTCATTTATACAGCCTCAAGCTGTATTCAAACGTTATAGGATATGAGGAAACCTTTATTCAACCTCTATACAAGCAAATCTGGCGAACTTAGTCAGCTAATTATGGTTGTTGGGACAGTTGGGACAAGCTCTTATTGCGTCCATTAGTGCTTCTATACAGCTGTTATCCTGCTGTTTAGTTGTGTGTCAACTTGAAAGGCGCTTATTCAACCTTTTCCCGGTTATCCAATAATCACTACACAGCTTTCTCTTGAAGCCGGATTAAATATTGTTTACAATTTTTTTTATGGAGGCATTTATTGAGTTTATTTAGCTGTCAAATCAAATTAATAGAAATTAGTTACAAGTCATCACCAAATTATTTTAACCTGCACCGGAGAGAACCTGGAATCGAACTCGAGACGACCGCATTGGCAAACCTTGACACTACCAACTGTACTACGCCAACACTTTGAACTGATGTAAACAAATCAACATGCCCTTCTACAACAAAATCACTGAGTAGATGCTTCATAATAGTGCACATTAATCACTTTTCTCGACTAGTTACTTCAGCTTTGTAAAGGAGCAGAGTAAAAGATGTAAAACTGCACACGTCTAAAAATAAACCTAGTTGACTGTGAAAATGCTTCCGAAGTAGCTCTAACACAGTTTATTAGCTGAGTACAGGATATTTAGTTGTTGAAAAAGCACTTTTGATGTTTATGCTATTCAGCAAGAGTGGTTGGTTGTGTAAAAGCCATCAAATGAGTAATATATTCACTTTATTAGCTTTGTTTTGCAGCTACAAGTTAAAAGTTGATTAGCATGTGTATAAAAGTGACATTAGCGTTTACCGGCTGCTGTTATTCAGCGCGACTGACAAATTGAATAATGGTTGTGAAAAAGTTGATGATTGATTGATTTATCTTTATTAGGGAGGCTTTCAGCCTGGGGCTGGTTCGCCTCCACTCTTGTGAAAAAGTTGAGTAAACGCTCTCCAAAACTATTTTGCTAGCTTCTGCTTGTAGTTGTATCTGCAGCTTCTTTTCAGCTACTTTACAGTACAACGCTGGAAAAGTTGGCTTAAAAAGCTGAAAATGTTAGTTGGGGTGTCAATCGTCATATGTTACAAATATGACAGAAGCTTAAAAACTGTACATAAGACCTGTTGTTTTTTCCTAATAAAAGTGAAAATTTTGCAAATATTCAATGTTAAACGGTTGTGGGTGGTCTATAAAAAGATAACTACTTTTTTTGTGAGTAATTACTCATAATAATACATTTTTAAACCGCTAAAAAGCGCACGGTCGAATGTAAAAACACGGCATGCAAAAGGTCGTATAATATTGATTGGTTAAAAACGTTTGATTTTCAACAGGAACGCTATCAATACCTTACTCAGTTGATAGCAACACTCCTGAGATGTTAGTTAATGGGAATTTTGAAAGAATTATCCTTGTCATTGAAAATAGAAACAATTTTTTGATCACCAAATGTTAACATACGATCCAATCAAAAAGGACTCCAGAATAGTCTTTGTCCGGACTCATCTGTGTCTGTGGTTTCTTTCACAAGAGTGGCGCTTAAGTCATAGGCATTATTAACCTTCGTTTAATTGACCTAAGGGTCGATTTGAAATTTAATTAGTTGGTTTTGGTAAATTTGCTTAGCGCGGAGAAAGAAAAGTTACAATTAGTCTGAATGATCTTCTTGATGTAACCGGAAGCATCATGTGAAAATATGCATTCAGCATCGAGAAATGAAAATATTTTACAAAAAATCTTATCATTTTTCACTGGGGAACATGCGCTGCCTTGTTAATGTTATGCTTTATGCTAGATACTATATAGGTTGCATACATTAATGCGCTATCGCACATATTTATTGCGGGAAGCATACATTTTGGTTGCATTTAAAACACTTTTATAAGGTTCCCACTATCTGTAACTCCTGTTTTACGTAATTCATAACATAAATTTAAACATTTAGGCTGTTGAGGCGCATATTTCACACCCTCAACTCAGAATTTTGGACATTAAAAATGCTTATTTATGATCGAGAAACATTCTGTTTTCACACAGATCCTGAAGCTGGTAATGTAGCAAGTTGATTCATATATCAAATATTAGGAATGCTGTTATTTATGCCTATGAAAACTCTTTCAAACCATTAAACAAATCTTACATCGAAAGGCATAATTTAATTGTGATCAGAAATAGTAAATTTTTAGATTAGAATACCGTGTACTCCCGTTAATCTGAACGACACAGCGTGCATATTAACGGGTTTCATTTTTAATTTGAACTTCTAGTAACCTAACGACCATAAAAAAAGCGTGTTTCTGGTAGTCTTATTTGATGATTTGTTTTGATTCTGCCTACCGTTTCGCAACGTTTCATTTCATTTTTTTCTGTACCATGTGCTAGATGACGATTGAGCATTTTTTTAGTTTGCTCAGCGTGCAGATTAGCGGGGTTCAAACTAAAAAGTGTGCAGATTAAGAACGGTCAGATTCAGTGATGGATCACCCTTTTGGGACTTTTTCATTACTATTTACTATAAAATGCTATTCTAAAATCCAGTTGAATTTTCCGTTAACCCATCTTAAAATAGATAGAGATATTAATCTCCCTATCAAAATTCGAAATTTTGAAGATACACTCGAGAGCGCTCTCTAGTGAAAACACAGAGTGTGCCTCTATGGTGCAGAATTTCCGAATTTTGATAGGAGATTTCAATAATAGATAATTCATCCATATATTCAATAATAAATTTACGAATGACTATAATTTGGATACCTAACAATTTATTTATTTCCATTTCGTCAAGCCAGTGTAGACTACATACAATGATTATTACAATGTTTACTTACATACTATGCATTAATTCTATTCTGTTTTAGCTTAGTTTGTATTTGCTGCTTGGACATAGTGATGTCAATAGTTCCGCAATCGAGGGGGACGACTCTATCTACGATGCAAAAAAGATTGTGTTTTGCTGTGGCTAGCTGCGCGCACGCTGAGTAGATAGAAAGAAGATTGATGACGATTCTGAAGATTTCCTGCAAAAAATTGATGAGCGATGCAAGTAGATGCGACAAATGAAAGAAGATTGTTCGAAGATTGATTCGCTAGTGTGAGATTTGTTGAGCATCTAAACTTGAGATTTAGATGTGTCGCCCCCCTCGTCCGCAATGCAAATTATATAGGCGCATCATTCGATTGATTGGGCTATTTTTTGCATAGTTTGTTCTGTACGATGTTTCTGAAAATAAATTCCGTGTTCTAAGATATCGACAAGGTGTGTAAAAATTTAATTGTGCGAGAATTTCTGCCGAATCTATCCGCATTGAAATAATGTCGTTCATGAAGAAAAGCATTGCAAATTGGCGGCGCTCCTTAAGTGTTTGTATATTGATGAGCATGCAGCGCGCTTCATAAGATGGTAATGGAAATGCAGTCCAATTCAATTTACGTAAAGCATATAAAAGGAATTGTTTTTGGACAGATTCTATGCGTTCTTCGTGTATGGAAATGTATGGATTCCATACTAGGTGGCAGTATTCCAGAATTGGCCTTACATATGTGGTATATAAAAGCTTAATAGTGTATGGGTCTTCGAAATTATGACTGAACCTTTTGATGAAGCCTAGCATTCTGTTTGCTTTACTAATGATAGTATTATAATGTTCTATAAAAGTTAGTTTGAAGTCTAGGATTACACCTAGATCTCTTACAATTTTGCTTTTTTCTACTATTTGATTGCCTAATGATATTTCAATATGCGGTGTTTCAATTTTTCTGCTAAATGCTATTGCAGTACATTTTTTTTACGTTCAGTTGAAGTAGACTTTTACTACACCAGGTGTGGAATATATTGATTTCATTCTGGAATTCTTCTGCATCGCTAGAATTACTTATTTCCATAAAGAGCTTCATGTCGTCTGCATATACAAGGAATTTTTTTTTTTTTTTAGTATGTAGGAAATGTCGTTTATGTACAAAATAAAAAGAAGTGGGCCTAAATGAGAACCCTGGGGTACCCCAGAGGTGACTGAAATTGGGTCTGAAAGTTTATTTTGAAAGCGAACTATTTGTTTACGATGTGTTAGGTATGATTGAAGCCAATTCAAAAGTCCAGGCTCCATTCCTATTTTCTGCAATTTGAGGATTAATAATGGTATGTCGATGCGGTCAAATGCTTTACTGAAGTCGGTGTATAGCGCTTCAACGTGCTTGCCACTGTCCAACGCTTTAATAATGAAAGATACATATTCTAGAAGATTAGAGGTAGTTGAGCGACCTTTAAAAAAGCCGTGCTGTTTACTTGTAATTAGATTTTTCACCTGCTGAAAAATATTGCCGTTAACGATTGATTCAAAAAGTTTTGGAATGCAAGAAACAATAGCAATTCCACGATAATTTCGAATGTCTGATTTTGCACCTGATTTGAAAATAGGTACCAAATAAGATGATTTCCAAATTTCAGGGAATTTACCATTTTTCAGAGACATGTTGAAAAGACGCTCTAGAGGAAATGCGAGTTCTTCAGAAAGGTTTTTCAAAAATATGGGTGCGATGCCGTCAGGTCCAGACCCTTTCGACGCGTTTAAGTTTTTTAGTGCATTGAGGACTTCATGTCGAGAAAGTTGGTTAACAGAGATGTTTTTAGAAATTTCAGGAATGAATGCAAAGAAATCGCGGTCACGATCTTCTTCGGAGAATGTGGTGTATACTTCTTGGAAGAAATTTGCAAAGAGATTGCTAATTTCAGAAGAATTCACACCTACATTTGCATCCAAATTCATTCGCGAAGGAAAATTGCTGCTTTTTAATTTCGTGTTTACATAATTAAAAAAGTTCTTAGGACATGATTTGACTTCATTTTCGACTTTGCGGTTATAGTCCTCATATGCAGAGTTGATGGCTGTATTTAATTGGTTGCATAAGTTGTGATAGTTTTGTAAATTGGTTTCAGTTTTTTCTTTTTTGTATAGTTTATGATTAATAATTATAATTAATAATATAATTAATAGCACTATACTATTTATTTTAAGATGGATTAATGTAAAATTCAATTGGATTTATCCTAAAAAATCCATATTAAAAAGTAATGAAAAAGTTCCAAAACTGCGATCCATCCCTGGTCAGATTACCGGGGGTCCACGGTAGCATTAAACCCCAAAAGGTTCATCAAAGTGTCTATTAAGCGAAATATAGTGGTGGCACGCTGCAAAGAAATACTGAGATGAATTCTGAGCTCTGAGGTAGTATCCAGTAAAGGAACTCATGGGCATTCGTGCAACGATGCAACAAGCGGTTGCATTCCTCTCCAAAAATGGTCATGACATAATTAAATCATCCGCTTACCAAGCATATTCCTGAGTGGGTTTCATGTGCAGCCACAAATAAAAAGGAATTCCGAGGACCCATTTTGCGTTCGAATTTAATTAAGTGCTTTTTGATCGTGGGCGAATCAATAAATAAAAAAAAATCCCCAGTCAAGTTGCCGAAGGGTTGTTTTCTGGTGGTATTTCCAGCTTGCGCCACAATTTATGCAATTTGATTGCGTTGGGGACCGGGCCGGAGGCTATCGGAGCATTATAATGTGACAAATTGTGGTAAAAATTAACACTATTCTGTATCGATGCCAATTTCCGTTCGGGACATTTTTTTTTATAATTTTATCGTTATCACCGCACTTGATGCAATGATGCAGTCCTGGAGCAATACCGAAAGGGTATCGTTTAATGAGCCGTGCGCGCGGCAACAGATGGGTGGAGTTTATTTTCGATGTCTGTCGAGTGCAGTAGATATGCGCAGCACGGTGAAAATCAATCGCGGGAAATTGAGCGGAAATTATTGATTGCTTTTTATAAATTTGGTTTATTTTTACCGACCGATAATTTCTTTCACAGGCAGAACTGTAAAAGCTTGTCTCATATGACATGTTATGTGAGTCATGTCTCATTGTCTCATGTCTCTGGTCTTATAAGAGTATTTTTTAATTTTTATTTTTTACTCAATAAATTAAAGGTTCATATTTACAAATGTCAATAAATACATTTAGGATAATTCAGACATATGAATGTAGTAAAGCACTAAAGTATGTTCTCATATTCGTGGGATTAGCAGACATTGCCAACAATTACCAATCGCGTCAATATTAGTATGTTTGTTTTATTTCTTTCATCAACATTTAAAAACCCACGCCCATGAATCTAAGTCCTTAAAAGATTTCATCGTAACAAACGTTCCATTTTATTCTTCCAAGCTTGTGACAATTTAATTAGTGCCGCTTATCCCTGTCGAAACTGTTGAAAACTAATAGTCGCCATCAAGTTCCTTGGGAAACCTACCCAAGGACATAGCTGAAGCAGGGATTATCACGTTTCCGCTGAAAATCAATGCCTGTTTCCTTCCTTATTTTCGTTTATTTTTTTTTGCTTCCTTCTCGGATCATCCATACTCAAGCGGCAGGCAGTAATTAAAAGTAGATACTTTTTACCCTACCCCACACAGCTTGTGCTTCTTCCTGTCCTAATTCAGCGAGTGTCTAAATGAATAAGTTCCGAAACCCCTCCTCGCTTCCTCTACGTCCACTCAATTGGTCTCCTGTCTAATATCCGGTCCATTCGCCATAAGAGCCCGTTGAGATTTGCAGATTTAGGAAATGTATGCTGGCCGGGTGGTGGTCTGATCCACGAGGAAATCAATTTTGTTAATTAATTTTTAAGTCGCTTCTCCGTCCCGAAATGGTTTTACATGGTGTGACCATTCGACCGAAAATTTAGTCTGCAGCTACTCATTAAGGGAAATGGTAATGGTTCTGAAAATTTGTGAAAAGCGATGATGGTGAACCGCACAACAGTTGGAATTAGTTGATTGAAATGATTATTGTTCAATCTACTAGTGGAGAGCGCTTTTTACGTTAAGGTTAAATCTCGCGAAACTAAACCGATTGATGGTCACATTTTTGGATGGCTAGTTTTTATTTTTGCATATTGGCAGATGCTGAACAAGATGCTTCAGATTCTATCGTTCGAGAAGTTTTTGAATTCTATCACCTATAGATGGAACTCACAGAAGACTCACAGACGTCACCTACGGACATCAATGGCACAGCTCGCGTGAAATAAAAATAACCATAAAACCATGAATAGCAATGCAATAAAGGATCTAACGGTGCGAACGAACGACAGTCCTCCTTGAGACGCTCTATCGTCTTTTGATATTTTTATTGGTAGGAGGATGGGGTTGGGGCAGGTTTTATAAGAGGTTATCTTTGTTATATTGCGACAAAGTATTTGATGATTGAATTATATAAAAAAAATCCGTTTATAAAAAAAGTCTCAAGTGGCGTTCATCGTAACGATGCGATAGGATGTGTAAATACGTTACTGTTTGATATTGATTAAGCACAACTGTATTTTTGACTTAGCAATACGAAATTATTTAGATTATTTTTGCTGCTCCATTGGGTGGTTGTTGAATAAATCCTAAAATTAAGATTAAGTTTTTGAAATTATAAAATCAGTTCCTTCATTATTCACAACTAGGTTCCAAACATGTTTACACAGCATACGGAAACTTAGTAATGGAACAACATCATTTGGATCTATTTAGGAATTGAATTAACGCATTTGAAAACGGTTTTCACTCAAGTGCATTCTTTTTCTTATATTAAAAAAAATACGAAACGAATTATTCCTCGCGGTTCTAGAACATTTCCCTTAATACGACCCATCAAGCGGCGCACAACGGTCTCGTCCACTGTTTTGACGATTCTTTTTTTTTTCATTTTGGTTTGTTTTCCGTCGATCTTGTTTTCCGTGCTGAGCACCAATACTACCGACGCCAGAAAGGCAGCTCCCACACCTGGACCCTACCTATCGACCCATCAACTCATGAACCGGGGACCAACGGCTTTACTTCCCTTCCGAAGGAAGGCGTGCTCAGAGATATTATGCCTCAGAAAATCCCGGTGGCGCCGACTGGGATTGAACCTAGGCCTGCTGGGGTGAGAGGTAATCACGCTTACCACTAAGCCACCGGCTCCGCTTTTTGACGATTCTATCCCACCAATTTTTCATTTCAGGTGCCGTTTTGACGACCATCATGTGGCTGGATGAAGGGCAGAATTCGCTTCTGGATGCATTCAAACCTTCGAGTTCATTATTTTCTCAGTGACGAAAACCTTTGTCTTCTGGCTGCAGCTGCACATTCCTTGCCGGATCATATATTTGTGTGCGAATTCACCTTCAAAAATCTGCCAGGGACTCCTCCTCGAGCCTTCGCCTTGCAAAATTTTGGTCCTGGAAGCTGTCCGAAGTCGGCCTTTACATAGGTTTCATCATCCATAAGTATATGCACCCATCGGACTTGGTCAGCAGGTTGCCATACAGATTTCGAGCACGGGTCCTAGTCCACTCCGGCGTTTACCTTGAGGCTTCCAATTCGTGGTCAAGATTTTCCTGTAAGTTTTGAGCAGGCGTCACGCGTCATACGGTGTTTCTAGGAAAATTCAACAAAATCCAAATTCAACGCGGACCAGGATGGATTTTCCAGGTGACTGTGCACAATATTTTTCTACGCTCCTCTTGCATGGAGACTGCCTCCAAAGCATAGCATGTTATCATCAAATAGACGTCAAATCCTTCCGAAAACGTCCATTAGGAGCACTGTAATAACCAAAAGAGTTTGTTCCATTACTAAGCGGGCCATGGTTTAGTCATGGCAAAACAACTTTAGAAATCAAAGTGCACCGGACATCCCAAATCTATGTAGCAGAACTATGACAAACAAGTGGCTTTCAACTGAAACTTATATAAGTTAACTTATACCCCGTTTACATTACAGCCTATATCACGTAATATAGGCTGTCTTCCAATGAGCACTCATACATAGGATTTCCTGTAAATATTACATCCGAGTCATATGATAACAAAAGACTACCAGCTAAAACATGGACACAGTTGGGTGGCGTAGCCTGGGCAATGTTGCCAGTCCGGCAATAGCAAAGTGAAGAGGTGCGACGTGAACACTGGCGCGGTAACCATAATACGATGATAGAGGAAATGCTTCATCAAACCTGAGCGTCTGTTCACCATGGAGGTGCGGCTCAAAACGGCGTCTGTTCTCCATGTTAGGAGCGGCTGATCACCGGCCTAGTGGCAGCGTGGGACTCTAAACAGAGCTGTGGTCCCCCGGCGAGACAGGAGGTTGGTGCAGACCCAACAAGCCGCTCTGAAAAAAAAAGTTGTAAATACTGAAGAAAGAAATACGGATCGGAACAATCGGCACAGACCTACGCGACGAAATAAGGACTACGATTGGAAACTCGGAACATGGATCGCTCGGCTTCCCGGGCTGCGATAGATTAATTTATGACGAACTTCAACCACGCAACTTCGAAGTCGTAGCACTGCAGGAACTTTGCTGGACGGGACAAAAGGTATGGAAAAGCGGGCATCGAGTGGCTACTTTCTACCAGAGCTGTGGCACCACCAACGAGCTGGGAACCGGCTTTGTAGTGCTAGGTAAGATGCGCCAACGCGTGATTCGTTGGCAGCCGACCAACGCGAGGATGTGCAAGTTGAGGATTAAGGGCCGTTTTTTCAACTACAGCATCATCAACGTGCACTGCCCACACGAAGGGAGACCCGACGACGAGAAAGAAGCGTTCTATGCGCAGCTGGAGCAGGTGTACAACGGCTGTTCGCAACGGGACGTCAAAATCGTCATCGGCGACATGAACGCTCAGGTAGGACGGGAGGCAATGTATAGACAAACAGCCTGCATGCCGTATCGAACGACAACGGCCAACGATGCGTGAACTTTGCAGCCTCTCGAGGAATGGTAGTTCGTAGTACCTTTTCCCCTCGCAAGGATATCCACAAAGCCACCTGGAGATCACCTGACCAACACACAGAAAACCAAATCGATCACGTTCTAATCGACGGGAAATTCTTCTCCGACATTATCAACGTCCGCACGTACCGCAGTGCGAACATAGATTCGGATCACTACCTAGTTGCAGTATGCATGCTCTCAAAACTCTCGACGGTTCATAACACCCGTCGAAGTCGAACGCCGCGACCCAACATTGAGCAACTACGGGACGCTGGAGTTGCCCAGGACTACGCGCAGCAGCTGGAAGTTGCACTACCCACGGAAGAGCAGCTTGGCGCAGCTTCTCTTGAAGATGGCTGGAGGGAAATACGTTCCGCCATAGGTAGTACTGCTGCAGCGGCACCAGGTACTGCAATCCCGGACCGAAGAAATGACTGGTTTGACGGCGAATGCAAACTGTTAGTAGAGAAGAAGAATGCAGCACGGGCGAGAATGCTGCAACACCGCACGAGATTGAATGTGGAGCGATACAGACAAGCGCGGAACAGACAAAACTCGGTTTTCCGAAGAAGAAGCGTCAGCAGGAAGACCGAGATAGCGAGGCGATGGAAAATCTGTACCGCGTAAACGACACACGGAAGTTCTACGAGAAGCTAAATAGTTCGCGCAAAGGATACGTGCCGCAAGCCGATATGAGCAAGGACTTGGACGGTAACCTTCTCACGAACGAGTGTGAGGTGACTGAGAGGTGGAAGCAGTACTATGACGAGCACCTCAACGGTGAAGGAGCAGAAAACGAAGGTGCACTGGGTAATTGCCAGGATTTGGGAGGAGAAGATATTACCGGAGGAGTGGATGGAAGGTGTCGTATGCCCAAATCTACAACTACCGCGCGATTACACTGCTGAGCGCCGCCTACAAGGTACTCTCCCAAATTCTATGCCGCCGCCTGTCACCATTTGCAAGAGAGTTCGTGGGGCAATACCAGGCGGGATTCATTGGTGCCCGCGCTACCACGGACTAAATTTTCGTGATTCGGCAGGTTCTGCAGAAATGCCGCGAATACAACGTGCCCACACATCATTTGTTCATCGATTTCAAATCCGCATCGATCGAGATCAGCTATGGCACATTATGCACGAGTACGGATTTCCGGATAAACTGGCGCGATTGGTCAAGGCGACGATGGATCGAGTGATGTGCGTTGTTCGAGTATCGGGGACACTCTCGAGTCCCTTTGAATCTCGAAGGGGGCTACGGCAACGTGATGGACTTTCGTGTCTGCTATTCAACATCGCGTTAGAAGGTGTGATCAGAAGAGCTGGGATAGACGCGAGTGGCACGATCTTCAGGAAGTCCATCCAGCTTCTTGGCTTCGCCGATGACATTGACATCATGGCAAGGAACTTTGAGACGATGGCGGAAACGTTCATCAGACTGAAGATTGGACTTGCCATCAACGCATCAAAGACAAAATTCATGAAAGGAAGAGGTTCTAGGGAAAATAATGTTAGCCTCCCACCCCGATTTCAGATTGACGGTGACGAAATCGAGGTGGTCGATGAGTTCCTGTATTTGGGCTGACTGGTAACCGCCGAAAAAGATACCAGCAGAGAAATTCAAAGACGCATTATGGCAGGGAATCGTGCCTACTTTGGACTCCGGAGGACGCTCCGGTCGAATAAAATTCGCCGCCGCACGAAGTTGACTGTCTACAAGACGCTGATTAGACCGGTGGTGCTCTACGGCCACGAGACCTGGACTATGCTCGTGGAGGACCAACGCGCCCTTGGTGTTTTCGAACGGAAGGTGTTGCGTACCATCTACGGTGGAGTGCAGATGGATGATCGAACGTGGAGGAGGCGAATGAACCACGAATTGCACCAGCTGCTGGGAGAACCATCCATCGTCCACATTGCAAAAAATGAGTGACTACGGTGGGCTGGGCACGTCGTAAGAATGCCGCACGACGACCCAGTGTAAATGGTTCTAGAAAGCGACCCAACAGGAACAAGAAGAAGAGGCGTGCAGCGGGCAAGGTGGATCGACCAAGTAGAAGGCGACTTGCGGACCCTTCGCAGACTATGAGGTTGGCGAAGTGTGACCATGGATCGAGTAGAGTGGAGACGACTTCTTCGGACAGCAGAGGACAACAAGGCCTAAATCTGATTGGTAAGGTAAGTAAGTGCTCATTGCAAGACAGAAGATATCACGTGATATACACTGTAATGTGAACGGGGTATTAAATTCAGTTTACCTTTACTTTTAAAAATCCATAGAATAGCAAACGTTGTAGTTGAGTTAATTTAATGTCAATTTGATTGTTTCATTGTAGCATAACCAACCTAATATAATGGAATAAACCCCATAATCTAGTTATAGTTATAGTTTTCTTTATTGCTGATTGCATCTGAAACTGGACTGCCCCATAAATGCAAAAAAGTGTGATAAAAGTGCACCTTTGCGTCAAATCGTTTTGGTGTCTTCGGAGCACTTATTGCTTGCATCATAAGAAATAAGTGCACCGAAGACACCAAGACAATAAGACGGAAGTTCGCATTTTAATCACACTTTTTAATAAGTGAAAACGCGCTTGTTAGTCCAGTATGGTGTGAAATGCACAATATTCTTTCGAGAAAAATTGCATAAAGCCTGTCCACGTCGGTTCACGTTAAATTTTGGACACTTTTCTTTCAGTGTATTTTTTGAAACATTTCTCGAACCGCTGAAACGTCTCACTTATATGACAGCTGAAGGTATCCACCTTATTTCGTGGTACAACATGTTTACATTCTTGTTCAGTTTGGTAAATGGCGTAGAATCAAGAGGAAGTACGTAAACGCATTTTATAAGAACGGCAGCAAAATCCAACGTTGTCGGTACACGATCTCGCCAAAAAACTAAAACTGCCGAATTCTACCGTGTTTTGTGTGTGCAGATCGTTTGACCAGCGCTTAACTGTGGTTCGGAAGGTTGGAAGCGAAAAGTATGCTCTCGACAAATGGACAAATGGAAGGTGGTAGCCGCCTTGGCTTGATTAGCTGCAGCGTGGGTTGGTCGAGTCCCATCAGATTTTTGGTTGACTCTGGTGCGGATGCCAATATCATAGGTGGCGCCGGTTGGATGATGCTCGAATCCGAGTTGTCGAAAGGCTTGGTCAATTTGAACCCAGTCGAAAACAAGGAAAGATGCACACTGACAGCATATGCGGCAAATTCACTTATGGCTGTTCTATGTTCATTCGTGTCAGGGATTGAGGCGTTAGGTTCAAGAACTTCATCAGTTTGGGCGCAGCTCATCGTTGTTCCCAAGGGTCGACGTTCGATTTTGGGAAGGTCAACAGCTAGTGAGCTAGGTCTAGTCCGCGTAGGTCTTTCTATCAACGCATTTGACAAAGAGATCCTTTTTCCTAAAATGCCTGGCGTCAAGGTGAAATTCTACATCGATCTAATTGTGACCCCCGTAAGAAATGTTTATTATAATGTTCCGGCGGCTTTCCGAGATGCTTCAAAGAAACGTCTCAGGGAAATGGAGTCTCTGGGCATCATTGAAAGAGTCCAACAAGCCCCTAGGTGGATTAGCGGAATGTCTGCTGTTTCTAAGGGGCGAAACGATTTTCGTTTGGTTGTAAACATGAGGGCACCCAACAGAGCAATTAAACGGGAGTGTTAAGGCCCACGCACATTAGATCCGGATCGGACGCGTTGCGGCAAAGTGACAGCTAAATCTATTGTCCAACTGTCAACGCAACGCAAACGGATCTAATGTGGGTGGCCCTTTACAGATTCCCTCTTATGCAGGAGATGAAAGTTAAGCTGCACGGTGCCAGAAATTTTTCGAAACTTTACCTCACTAATGCATATTACCATCTGGAGTTAAGTAAGGAATCCCGAGGGCTAACAACATACATGGCTGAAAACGGACTTATGTTTGGGATCAATTGCGCGCCTGAAATATTTCAGCGTGAAATGTGTCGTATACTAGAAAAAATACCGAACGTTATCATATACAATGGATGACGTTCTTATTTTCGCTGATCTACCGTAGCTCGGATCATGCAGATTCTCAGGAGAAATAACCTTACGCTGAATCCATCGAAGTTCCAGCTTGATCAAGAGCGGATCACGTTTTTGGGTCACGAATTGGATGCTCGTGGCTTCCACATCGAAGAGTCCAAAGTTAAACACATCAGACAATTCCGCCAACCTACCACGCATTCCGAGCTTCAAACTTTTCTGGGGTTAGGGTCATTCGTAAGCCCTTACATCGAAGATTAAGCAAATATGGCAAGACCTCTGTGGAGCGTAGCAGCAGCAAAGTCGTGGAACTGGGGTGATGCTCAAACAAAGGCATTTGAACGTATCAAGTCAACTATAACGCAGTGCACTTCATCGCTTGGAATCTTTTCGGATTCGGGTAAGACTATTATCTTTACCGATGCTTCGCCCACTGCATTAGGAGCAGTTCTGGATCAAGAAGACTGTCAAAGAGTTTCAAGGAATATTAGCTTCGCTTCCAAGGGACTAACTTCTACAGAGAAAAGATCTCCGTAAAACCAGAGGGAGGCATTGAGTGCAGTCTGGGCGGTGGAATACTACTCTACTACTACTCCTTCTATCAACTGGGTACTTTACGTTGAAAACGGATGCAAAAGGCGTAGCGTTTATATTGAACAGAACTAGGGAGGATTCAAAGCGTGCTCTAACCAGAGCTGCTGGTTGGACTTTGAGACTTAGCTCCTTCTATCAACTGGGTACTTTACGTTGAAAACGGATGCAAAAGGCGTAGCGTTCATATTGAACAGAACTAGGGAGGATTCAAAGCGTGCTCTAACCAGAGCTGCTGGTTGGACTTTGAGACTTAGCCCATACAGCTACGACAAAGAATACGTGAAGGGAAGTGAGAATATCGCAGATCCATCATCGCTACTCTACGAAGGTAGTAACGCTCCTTTAGATGACGTCAAGAGTCCATGGGAAATTGCATGTCTCGAGGCTAACGCAGTGGAATTCTTGACAGAACAACAAGTTCGCATCGTATTAGCCCGTGACGACTTGTTGCTCAGAGTTTCATAAGCTTTGGATGACGGTGATTGGTCAACTGATTTGAAGAGATATCAGGCGAACGACCTAAACTTTGTAAAAGGGACAAAGAGGGGATGTACAGTAATACCAACAATCAATACGAAACTAACGATTTTAAATTGGCTCACCACTTTAGTAGCCTATTGGTCCCAAGCAAACGATTAACGTACCCTATTCTAGTTGAAATTCTATTACTACACTATGTTTGTTTTGATTCGCTATGAAAGTTTGACAGATAACATCAGGGGTGTGTGGATTCATGCAGAACATGCAGGGGTGAGTGAAATAGCTTGGGACTGCTTGGGACCGTTGTTCTGGTACTGAGTGAGCCAAAAATAATAATGATTTTCTTCGGGACCCAGTGGTCTTAGAGTTACCTCTATGGTAATACCGTAATACCAACTGTGCTCCGAACGGAAGCCTTAGAAGTTACCCATAAAGGACATCCACATGCGGCGAAAATGAAAAGTATTTTGAGAGAGCGCGTTCGGTGGCCAGGTATGGCTAGGGATGCCGAAAATTGGGTGAAGTCTTGTTCAGTGTCTTCACTGAATGGGATGCCGGAAAGACCCACCCCAATGCGTCGAATAAAGACTGGAACGCGCAAAAATTGGTCGACAAAAAATCGTTTCTTTCAGTCAAAATTCATACCACAAAAATCTTCTTAATTTTCTTTTCGTAGTTCAATTCATATGTTTAAAGGAAAAAAAATGTTCGTTTATTCTTTTGGTTTGCCAAATCCGAACTGCCGTGCCTTCTGCTTAAGCCCTTCACATTTTACACAGTGGTCTCATCGACCTTATTCGCCGCCGAACGCCAGTTAGATTTAAACTGCTGCTCGTTTTCCATGGATTTATTAGTTTTTTTGAGATTCCGTTTGACCAAGGCCCAATACCGTTCGATAGGGCGGAGTTCTGGGCTGTTGGGAGGGTTGTGGTCTTTGTTACCACAACCACGTTGTTCGCATCGTACCACTCGATTGCCTTTTTCCCATAGCGGCAGCTTGCCAAGTCTGGCCAGAACAGCATAGGTCTATTATGTTGCTTTAGGAATGGTAGCAGCTGCTTTTCCAGGCACTCCTGGACGTAGATATCTTGATTGATGGTTCCCGTAGTAATGAAAATGCCGCTTTTTAGACCACACGTGTATATGGCCTGCCAGACGAGATATTTTTTCGGGAACTTCGATAGTTTCATGGTTTTGAAAAACAGTATGGGAGACATTGAGCTTGCGTCCCGGAGGGAGAGGTTAGGATTCCGATTATATTTCACCGTCAGTTTCTTCGTCGTCGCTGCCACGTCCGGATTACCATTGGCGCCGCTTCCAGGCTTCCTGACGGTCGACAGACGCTCCCCGAACACTTTTAAAACGTTTGTCACGGTCGATTTGGCCACATCCAGCAATTTTGGATTCTCTTGCTGCGCGAGACGCTGCACCTCTTGTTTGGACGTCATTTTAAAAACTGGAGAGTAAACGGTGAAAACTCGCCATAGCAACCATTGTATATAAAGTCAACCTCCAAATGCAGCATTTCAGGTTTTTGTTTATGTATTTTTAACAGAAATACGCCAATTTGAAGTTGACCAATTTTTACGCGTTCCAGACTTTACTAACTCCAAAGACTGTATGGGAGACGATTGCGATGGATTTTAACGGACCGTACTCAAAATTTGGGGGAATATCGATAACAGATCACGATACATAATCGCCATCCAGTTAAGTCCACCAGTTTTGAGTATGTCAAAAGGGTTCTCCACGAAGGCTTCAATCGAGAAGGTTTTCCCCGCTTTATTAAATCCGACAACGGTCCCCCCTTTAACGGGGAACAATTTAAACAGTCTCGACAGAGCCATGAGGAACCTGTTAATGCTACCGTAGGTCCACAGCGACCAATCAGAGAGAAAAAGACCCTCAGTCATCTACAAGATTACATATACAGAGTGGACTGTTAGGGTTAGTGTGGAATAAAGAATGAGTTGAATCGATAGCGTGATATACCGTATGTGAACGGAATCTCATTGGTTCGAGAATGTTGATAGGCTAGTAGGCATAAATATGAGGTATCTAAGCTCGTTGACGGCATTCTTGTAACGATTTTTGGAAGAGACAGACGTGTAGAAGTAACAGCAGCATCAATAGCAGCAGGATTAGAAGTAGCCGCAGCCGTGGGAGCTGCATTATTAATTCGTGTAGCCGTGTCCGAGGCTGGAAACCTCGGTTCAGTCACGACATGGACGAAGTTTAAATAAATTTTTACAGGGGTATCGAATAAATAAACAAAATTTCAAACCATCAGCACAGAAATCAGTCACCATAAAAGAAAATACTTCAATTTAAATTTTAATAACACTTCTTTTACAGTTGAACTTTTTCTTGCAAAGATGTTCGAGGACTCCTATCCCTTCGCTGCTATCTCTGTTTGACAGCTCTTGATTCGGCATCCATCAACCAACGCCGTGTCCAACCGACTTCGGGTACGCGCCAACAACGAACGACCGCGGTACGTGAAACCATATCATCCTTTTTCGGCCTCTTTCTCGTTCCAGCAGTTGCACAGCGCAGGCAAGTCTTGGTTAGCCCCCGCTCACAATGGCGGCAAAAAACCCGATGGCGCCGACTGGGAATTGAACCCAGGCCCTTTGGAGTTGTAAGCAGTCACGCTTACCACTACACCACCGGCACCGGTAAAATGAAGCATATGCATGGAAACAACATACTGTTAGAAATTTATTAAATTGAGAACCTATTTTAGCAGAAAATCACGCAACAATAGCAATTTTTTGAAACAGCTGATATCTCTTATAAAAAAATAGTAGTAAATAGTAGTACAATTTGAATTGTCGATCTGATATGTAGGGGAAATGGATGTAATGTCGGCTTAAATGCCCCTAATTTGGGCCCATGCATAAATTCAGCAATCGACTAAATTTTCAATTGCGACCAAAAATATCCATTAGTACCGTCCCAATGACGCGTTCATCTAGATAGTATTGATAAATAGCAGATTTTTAGCGATGCGCCCAATCTTAGATACATAGGCCAACATTAGAGCAATTTCCACTATCTATGCAGACACTTTTGCATTTAACCATAGCACTAGACATATAGTCACCAGCTTACTTAGGTGTGCTAAATACTCGTGTCAAAGCCAACTATTCCCGCTACCACTCAGATTTAATTTGAGTAGGCCACTGGGTGCCATAGAAACCACGCTGCAATTATTTTGAACATAATTTGCCTCCGATCATAATACACTGTAAAATTCGAGGAAATGTAGACACTCTCCCCAGTTCTCTCTGATTCTGGTGTCGATTGGTCATGACTCATTAATTAGCAATAATTTGGGTGCTAATTGTCAAAAACAAAACAGATTGGGCATTTACCGTTGGACTAAAGCGGACCACCAATTATGAAGGTGCAGTGATTCGTGGGGAAATAATTAACCTTCACTTGGTTAGCTGGTTCTGAACAACTCTACAAATTGGTAATGGAACTGCAAACGGTCTCCAGGCAATTCACGCTGAACATTTGTTTTACCCATTGAAAATTAATTAGGATGTGCATCAAGGCACGATGCTGGAATAAGAGTCCTTGTGCCGGCTTAGAAAATGTGTTCATGGCTTTGTATTTATTTCCAATTGATATCATACAATTAAACCATTTTCTGGTGCCAATTGTGTATCAATTTCCCAGCTTTAATTACTCCCTTCGGCACTGTTAGTGTCTACTTATGTAGATGCATGTTGCATATTCTACCATAGTATAAACCAGCTGTAAGCTGTGTAGGCTCTTCCCTGCAGGCCGACTCACAGACGACGATGAGCAGATGGCATATGTTCACATCCAAACGGAATGGGTTAGAGGATTGCTTTTGGCTGAACATGAAATTGATCCAGCTAATCTAATCTTCGGCTACAGTGTGTGGTGCATTCACGTTGCGCTTAGGAAGCCTTGTCTGCGGTGCCTGCTTTGAAACGCACGATACCGATACAGTTTGGAGAAATGTAAGATTCTCTTACGGTTTTGTAAGCAAGGTATCTGAACTCTGTAACTGAGCCTAGAAAAAAAAATACACATGTACAACACTTTATTTACATTCGATGTATTTTCCACATAGTATGGGTGTACTGTAACAGTTCTGCCTGCAACACGTCTGTTGAAAATTGATTATAAATCAACACATGCATCGACGGAGCAACACGAATCATTGAAACAATCGATACTTATTCAAAGTATCCCATTCATTTGCCTAATTAGCTCAATCTTCCTATCAACTACCACTCAGTCGTGGAAGGACAGTTCTCCGCAAAATGGGTACCGCTTTTAGCAGTCGATAAATTATGTCTTTACACCATGTTTGCCAAAGCTTACCGCCGAACACCGATAATAGTACGTATTCAAAGCTAATCCCCTGATTCTCGAGCTTTGCTCTCACTGCTCAGCTCAAGTTATGAGCCATCTATAGATGTATATAAGCGTGTTTTCGATCCTTTTCCCTCCGCTCAACACGGAAACCCTCCGAAGCGTTCCATCTGGCCACCAGCAAATTGACACTCTAGTCAAGTACTTCTAATACCTTTTGAGCGTAGCTCCCGCTTGCTGCTCGCCATCAGTTCCATTTGTTTACAACTTACCGGATCGGGCATCCCATTAGCGCAGGACTTCCTTCTCCGCATAGAAACCCGGAGCAGAGTACCAGCGAGAGTAAGTGACGAGAGTTAAGAGGATTACATCGGTAAGGAAGAGTCGTTATTATTGTCGACTTATGGAAGTTACGCACGAGCACCACTTAAATGGCTCATTTCTAATCTCCGGCAGACAGGACCAGGTCCCGGTCCATCGTATAATACACCATCGCGCCAAAGGGAGAACGCAACGGAAGGAAATTCTTGGAGGCTATGTTTGGCTCGATTGGGTGCCACACGTTCATCAGCATCCTATCGATTTCTAGACGGTACCTATTGTTTTCGGTCGCTTTGATTCCACGAGGATAGTTGACGAAGATCGGCTAAGGGGAACAGTCGAATGAAAGGGATGCAAAGACGGTGACTGTATAAAAGCGATTATCACTGCTGTTCAGAAGTGGTGTAATCCAAGATCAATGGAAATTAGAAAACCGTACCGAGACGTGCCTGGTGGCAAAGAATAAGTGGCTCGGTATACGTCTTTTGGTGAGTACCTAAGAGAAAGTGGGGCAAGATAGCGGAACTCGAATATAATTGTGCTATTTTCACCAGAAAATAATTCATTCTATAATCTTACAGAAGATGCCTACAACGCTATGCTTGAAGAACAATTATACAAAATTGAAAATAGTTCAAAAGAAAACTTAAAATTTTCTGGCAATTATATCTACCCATCCTGTCCGGTCAGTAGAGTGATGCAAAATTTGAAATTTTCGCTCCACAATACTTAAACGATTACAAATCGGATCCTGACTAACCTCTCAAAATTTGAACCCATTTGGTGAGAAACTGAGATGGCACAAACCATTTGAAGTTTGTATGGGAATTACTATGGTAAAACAAAGATTTTTGTTCATGTCTATCTAATAATTAATCAGTCTGCTTTGAAAGTTTTGAACTGTACTTCTAGGAAATTTGCCCAGCTACAACTTTGCTGAAGGACACTTTTTAATTAAATGCAAGGATCGAAAGTTATCAATGGTTCAATGCGCTGATGTTTGAATTGATCATGCTCAATCAACTGCTCAGCAGGCAACATTGGTGTTTCTGTGGCGTTGAGTAGGACACACAAATCATGGCTACTATGTCACACTGCAAAATACAGTGTTGCCTACAGAGCAGCTGCTTGATCATGTCATAAGTTTACCAATCTTCTAAATAATTAATAAATTTTTCCTGTCTCGTCAGCAAAGTTGTAGCTGAGAAAATGTTCTATAAGAATAGCTATCGAACTGTTTTGCAGCTCAATATGGAAAAAGACTAGAAGGCAATGAACAAAAAGTTGAGATTTCCCATAGTAATTTACATGTAAACTTCAAATGGCTTGTGCGAAGTCTGTTTCTAACCAAATGAGTTGTAACTTTGGGAGGCTAATCAGGACCCGATTTGAAGCCATTTAAGCTCTGTGGAGCGAAAAAGTCAAATTTTGCATCAGTCTAATGGTCAGTCCTATGAAGCAACTAAAATATTAGGCATGCATTTGCATTCTGTCGAAAATGAGATAAATAATAGGATGGGTCTTTTTTTTCAGAACAATGTTTTTTTTTTGTTCCATTTGGGGTCACAAACAACTGTGCAAAATTTGGCGACGATTGGTTGTAGCCTGGCTTTCCGCATTGCATTTGAAATTTGAAAACCTATTTTTTGCATCTGTATTACTAGGGACCACAATTTTACACAAACCACGCAACTAAATACGTTAAAGTATAGCCCAGGAAGTGCCTAACAGCTTTGCTCAAAATGTACTGTGCTAGAATGCCCTTAAAACAAGTTATAGCTGTTCAAAGATCAATGTTTCGAATTAAATACCATAAATCCCTTTTTCTGCCAACACTGCCGGTGTACCAGTGAAAGTCAGACTCCAAATTCTAAGTTAATTATTTTATCGTTTTGGTATGTTCAGATTAAATGTTCAAAAACAATAGATCTATCTCATATGCGTAGTCAGACGGGGGAGGGCGGTCACTCATATCAATAGAAGTAAAGTTTCAAACTGAAATTACTTCGGAGTTTCTTATCAATTTTTCAATTTCATAGGCATATTAAGATATAATGGGGGGGGGGGGGAGTGGCTAACTATACCCCACCCCCTCACCCATATAAATGGAAGTAAGGCTTCAAACTGCAATAACTTCGGTGTTTCTGATCTGATCAAGTTGGTATGTTCAGATGTATTAAAAAACATGTGCTCCATTTAATAGGCGTAGTTAGATATGGAGAGGGGGGGGGGGGTCTTACTGTATGCTTTCCGGCCCTCACTTATATCAATGAAAGTAAAGATAAAGACTAAAATAACTTCGGAGTTTCCCATCTCTCGAGTTGTTCGCATGCGTTATTCAAAAACATTTGCTTAATCTCATAAGAGCAGTTGTAAAGCGAATACTACCATTCTCTTCCTTACTCTTTTGGTGCAATATACAGATACGCCAGATATATTCACACAAATGTCATGGATTGTAATGATTATAACTGTTTCATTTTAATATATTCTACGATTTCTCAGGGTACTCTTTTCGATGCTGTTCTATCCCTTGAAGCAAATATTGCTGTTGAACTAGGTCTCGGGTGGATTTCTTGATAAGTCAGAAATTAGCTTCACCCCTCATTCAGCCATATCGTTGACAACCATCAAGGAAGCAACTCGTTGTATCGCATTGAAATAATCTGTATCCACTCGTTTGCCGGTTTTTGCATGAAGCCGGTCGAAATTTCGAAAAGGAATCAGTACTGTTAGAAGTGACGTTTGGCTTGGGAGCCCAACTGAAACATAGCCCACTTTAAAGTTAGCCCAACAAGCGAAGTCCGACTGTACCTGTGTCTGAGACGAAACTGGTGAAGAAGGTTATAGTTTATTTCGCAGTGTTGTGATAAATATTGAATTAATTTAAGTGTGAAATTCTGCTTGTGCCGCGGTAGAATTGATCCTACGCGTGCCCCGTATTGATAATTTATTGGATAAGTAGGAGAACGGTTATTGCTGCCGCTGGTTCTCGTTCAATTGTATTGTATCGAGGTCTTATCACTATCAACAAGACTAGGAATCGGTGGTAGATCTTACAGCCCGTAACGCACCACGGAAAGGTGATCTACCTACGTTACGGGGCGGGACGGGACGTTATTTCAGTTTGGAATCTGACTTCGATTGGTACACCGGCAGTGTTGGCAGAAAAAGGGATTTTTGGTGTTTAATTCAAGCCATACATATTTGAATAGCTATAATTTTTTTTAGATACAGTTTAGCACCGTACTTCTTTTGGCAAAGTTGTTAGGCACTTCATGGACTATAATTGTACATGCTATGTTGCACGTGGTCTCTAGGGATAAAAATGCAAAAAAGTTGGTTTTCCCATACTAATTTCCATATAAATTTCAAACGGAATGCGGAAAGCCGAGTTACAACCAATCGTCCCCAAATTTTGCACAGTTGTTTGGGACTCCAAATGGAACCAAAAAAGGGTTGTTCTCGATTGGTGCGGTAAAGTTTGCGTTTTTCCATTTAACGATGACCCACTCTATTAAATATAGAGCGGTTCCAGTCAAAATAGCGAAAAAAAAAAACATTTTTTTATCAGCCTTCTCCGATGCGTATGAAACTTTGCGTAATTGTTTGTTATGGACAATGATTAATCTTTTTGCTAAAATTAGGCCATTTTGGATCTTGTAAAATTTTAAAATGGCATCCTTGTAATTTGTCAACAAAATGTTGCACTGAAACGGCATATCTGATCAAAATTACCTCTGAGACAAAGTTGTAGAAAAATATTGTATTTCTGAGAAAACTTTGAAACCGTAAAATTATATGTTAAAAACTTTTGGAGTGTTCAAAACCATAGACACTTTTAAACTGACAAAAATCGTAAAACAAAAGCTTTTGGGAAAAATTGAACTTTCTGTTAATACAGTTTTTTTTTATAGAAAATGATTTAAGGTGTCTCAAACATTATTTTCAAAGCATAATTTAAATGAAAGAACGTCGCAGCAAGAAGTTCATGTTCTATAATTTTTGTATATTTTTAAGGGTCCATAACTTTAAACAGTTTAGAAGTTTGCAATTGGTTCAAGGGGTTGGATGTGGGTAGAGACTTCGTTCGTATGATGTCTCGCCTCATGTCCAATCACTACTCGTTAAACGCTCACTTGTTCCGTGTTGGGCTGGGGTCAGCAATCTCTGTGAATGTAGACAAGGTTACCAGCAAGGTTACTGATACTCGCATCGTACGACTCAAAAGCGCTTACCGTCTCTGAATGTGTTTGGTATAACGAAAGCAAAGCATACATCCTGAACGAACCGAACGATGCCATTATCGCGAGTCTTCGTGAGTGACCTGTGTGCGAAGAGTATTCCTGCTGCCTTCCATTCTCTTTCGTTCCATTCTCTCGTTCTTTACGAACTGGTGTGATCGGATAAGAGTGCAGACCTCAATAAACGTTCACGGTGAGTCAGTTTACTACTCGCGGCGAGTGCTACCAGTTGCCAATATGAGCAAGACGAACCGTGGAAGTTTAAAACGGAAGATAAGTGACGCGGTGGAAGAAATAAAAGATGGCGGTGGGTGCAAATATCGTTGCCTCGCCGATATAGACGCAGATCGCAAATGCGTCTACATTCAAAAAGTGTTTAATCCGGGGAATTTCAAACGGCACATAAATGCTTGCCACCCGGAAGTGGCCCAGAGGCTAGATATTGTGGAGGAAACTATTGACCGGCAACAAAAAAGTGCAAAGCGTGTGAAATCAACAAAAGTGCAAGTGGACACCACTAGGGGCGATGTGCTTCTGGGTACGTTACAAATGGTAACAGAGCACAACCTTCCCATAAGGTATCCAGAATGGGAAGGTGCCAATTTGCTTTTGGGCCCCTTGTGGAAAGCATGCGGCTTAAAAATCTCCCGGAATACTCTGCCTCCGTTAATTCGCAGAAGCGCTGAAATTATGCGGCAAATTATGTCTGCCAAATTTCGGCAGAAGGTAGTTTGCCTTAAGGTTGATGCGGCCACCAGGCACTCGAAATCGGTGTTTGGAATAAACATATCATTCACGGACGAGGATGGCATTGTTCAAATAATGCATCTTGGTAAGTATATTGTAAATTAATAAACCTATCGTGCCAATATCACAAATGCCATTTGGGATTATTTTAAATTATCGGACACAATAAGGGGCTGTGCGCAACCCTTTAGAGAGAGGTGATTTTAGGGAAAAAATGAAAAAGTGCGAAAAGATGATTGGGATCTATTTATTTTCGACTGTTTTGAAAATTTTAGATTTTCCCAAAAAAGCATAACTTCTTAACTGTCTACGTAGTTAATAAATTACCCCTTACCCTTCCACTCTTTCAGATTTCTAAGAATTTTGCTCAATTATAAGGTAGATTTATTTTGCTATCAGACAAAACGGCTGAAGGTTCTCAGAATGATATGAAATTCCCCCAAAGGTTTATGATATAATAAAAAATGAGGTGGCCAACTGTAATTTTAGTTGAAGTTTTTGGATTTTCCCAGACTTAACGCCCCGTAACGTGGGTGGATCACCTTCTCGTGGTACGTTACGGGATGTAAGATCTACCACCGATTCCTATTCGTGACTACTTCAAAGTAGGGGAACAGGATTTTTCAGTATTCAAAGGAACACATCTTAGTCCTTGTTACTTTTTATGCCTTGTTGGCTTTGTCCACCGAGGATGAACTTGAAACAAGGAAAAAATGAGTTAGTTAGTCTTCAGCTATGTGATTCCTAATCTTCTATTCGTTGTTCCATAGTTTGAAGTGGTTAAGACTAGGGTTCTGATGCATGGTCATTATCGGTGTCATTGCTTATTTTTGATGCTAAGGAATCCAATTTTGACTGACAAAGGGGCGCGTCTTTGGAGGGTGATATCTCATTTTACTAAAATTAAATAAAAAATAGATCAATGATGGTCCAAAACACAAATTTGGTTAAAATATCTTAAAAATATGTTAATATAACCTAACTATTCCGAAATGCACTTGATTATGATTACAATGTACTTCATATGTGTGGCTAAAGATCGTGTAACCCTCATCTAGTCATCATTTTCTGTATATTCAAGGCATTTGGCTCAATTTAAATGTTGGCCCAATGTCACTCCGTCTTACGGTACTTTGAAAATTAATTACTAATGAACCAAGCATCGTAGAAAAAATTTAATACATATAATGAAATGATAAGAAAATTATCATACTTAATGCTCCTGAACTCAATAACTTAAAAATAATAAGATACATTAATCTGAAACTTTAAAGATAAGATAAGATTGAAAGAGAAATTAATCAAAGAATATTTTCCCTAATCGGAAAATAATGTTTCCTGTTTATCTTTGCTATTTTCTCAAACCGTAAATATTATTATAGAAAACGATTTTCATGATGTATTTTATATGGATTGCTGCAATAATTTCCTTATCATGTCGTTACATAACATTCCTAAAATCCTAAGTAACCCACAAGCCCGTTAAAATCCCGACAAAGGGCCCTTTCTGCAATAAAAGACAGAGATACGGCTTTAAATGTTTTTATATAAGCTATTTACCAGTATTTTATTGCACTTTTTACATTAGTGGGGTTGATGGCTTATGAGTTGTGAATTTTCAAAGTAGGTAAACCTGTCCGGTATTTAAAACAATTAAAATTAAATTCCTAAAATAAGATTCGGCCTATTTAAACAGAAGAGTTTTACGAACAGCACATTATTTTTATCTATTGATGCACATTATTTTTATCTACTGAAAATATATTTTTTTGCTGACAATTAACACATACAAATTCTCAATTTTTTCTTTGCCTGCGTAGTCATAGGCAAAACTTTGACACCTCCACTTCACATAAAACTGTATATTTACGAAGAGCTTTGAGTGGGTTGGTTTATTTCCTTTAAATTCCGTTATAATTGCTTATCTTTTGACAGATACGCGTATTTTGTCTACTACTTGTGGTGTTGAGTACTTGGCACTAATGAAGTCTGCAAGTAGTAGACGAAATACGCGTATCTGTCAAAAGATAAGTATTTATAACGGAATTTAAAGGAAATAAACCACTCCGTTAAGAAGTTCGACAAATCTAAAGGATTGTATATTTACGTTAAATGTATTTAATAAATAAAATACTGCTTTGTATCCAGGTTGAGTCTTTCCTCAGAGTTCACCAATCTTTCTAGTTAAACATATTCAACAGAAAATTTAGAGCAGTTCTAAGTCAAATAGTGAAAAAAAGGTACGATCTTTTCCGATGTGTAGGAAACTTTACATAATTGTTTCGTACGGGCATTCATTCAAATTTTAATTGAAATTTGACTATTTTGGATCATTTCAAAATGGCATTTTTTGTAATTTTTCAAAAAATTATGGCACGGCAACGGCACTTATGATCCAAATGACATCTGAAACAAAGTTGTAGAGACAAATAATAAGGCAATATAATATGTGCATCATAAGCAATATTGTAATATTGTTGTATTGTTGTAAAAATACCAGGGCCCATTAGCGTGTAATAGAAGTTTACGTATTTACGAGGGTGTATTCGTTTACGATGTGCTTTGTGAATATTGAGGTATTGCCTTTCTTTTAAAATTAACAAACAAATGTTTTGATGATTAAAAAAAATATATTTAAAAAAAATCTGATAAAAACTCAAATATCTTTTAATATTCTTGCCTAATGGTTTAATTTGTCTTTTAAAAGGCTCTTGTATAATGCAAGCTTCTGGAACTATTTTTTAAATCCTGGAGAAAATCAAATGAAAATTACAAAGAAAAAAATGCGAATCAATGCCCATAGCAAAAAAATATGTAAAGATTCATGCAAACCGTAGAAGACCGTGATTTTCCGATTCGTCATTTCATTCAAACAACTGTTTCTATTTCAATTAATTTAGCTGCTCACGAAATGCCTGAAAGACAAACTCAGGAGAATCTCCAACGTGTAATTGACGAAGAGATCAAGATTTTCGGAATTGACTATAAGCAAATTTTGGCAATCACAAGTGACAATGGCCAGAATATATTGGCTGCAGTCCGATGTATGAAACGACTGATGGGTGATGCCCTAGAGGGTTCCCTCGGGAGTATTCTTCGCAAAGAATACTCTCTGATTGTGAACTCTTGTACTTCGGAGAATTTCCAAACACCGGAACAAACTGAAATCAATTCAAGTGATGAGGAGGAAGACGTACCGGAAAGCGAGCTGCAAATGATTCAGGAGAATGATGATTTCGTAGAAGAACCTTCAAATGAAACCAGATGCGATGACATACTTCTTGAAGATGATCAAGATGATCAGATGATAAATCTAGATATCATGGAGAGTGTAAGATGTGGAGCTCACACAGCTCAGTTGGCTGTGTGGGACGTCTTACGTGAGTATAAGACTCGACTTTCGAATATCAACAAAAAATGTTTAAAAATGCACAACAAGGCCAATCGCCAAACATTCTTGTTCCATAAAATTGCTCTGCCACCGAAAGTATGCGAAACCAGATGGAACGTGTGGTACATGTTGTTGCGATACCTCAAGGAACTAGAAGGTACTCCTTTCTTAGCGCTTGTTCAGAACAATGATTCAGATATAGGTAAGAACATGTTTTTATTTATGAAACGTTCAAAGTTTTCAATCAAATTGTTTTATAAATCTGCATGTACTAAAAAATATATTTTCCAGACTTCTCTCGTCAATGGACATTTATAAGCAAATTCTGTGAGGCCTTTGAGCCGTTATTCTTTCTCACTTTGAAATCTCAACATGACCACGTGCCAGTATCGCAATTCTACGCTGACTGGCTTATGTGTCAGGCACAGCTGAATGCAGTCAGCTGTAAGAACAATATTCTGGCAAAAAAACTCCACGCTGCTATGGACAAACGATCGAAGACACTACGTAGCAGCATGCCGTTCAAAGCTTGCCTGTATATTGATCCAAGATTCAACTTTATTGGATCAAATCGTCTTACCGCTGGAGAGAAAAATGAAATACAGGTTAGAATAATCCATAAAATGCATATTTAGTGATATTTAAAGATATATTTTCATGTTTTCAGAGATATATTTTAACGCTCAATGTTCGACTGAACGACCTGGAAGGACTGAATGACGAAAAATGCGAAGACTACGATGAAGAACCATCTTCTGCTGATTTTGTTGAGGAGTATCTCACCAACTTATTTCAAGAAGACACTCCGAGTCTTAACACATCGACCGGCAGTTCCTCTGATTCGATTATGGCTGAAATAATGAAATTGGAAACTCGTCCCGAAATTCCGATTACTGGACCTACATCACACGAGGGAACTGTTCCTATCGCAACTTCATCAACCAGTTCGCAAACGCCATCGACTAGTACAAAACTTCCAACACCAGAATATTTTGACATATTACGATATTGGAAACAGAGAAAAGTTTCCAATCCTCGCTTGTATCGGATTGCCATGGCTCTGCTATCTATCCCCTCTACACAAGTGACAGTAGAGAGATTATTTAGTCAATTGAAACTTGTAATTACCGATTCCCGAACGAAACTTGGGGACAAAATGATAAAGGATATCATGCTCCTGAAGATGAACAAATCTTTGTGGCCGGAAGTTATTAAGGTGCTGGAAGCTGAGCTATAAACTCAGATTACCATATATTTTTCGGAGTTGACATTCGTCGACCTTCCTTTAAATGATGACCTAATTTGCTTTTTTTTTTTATTTTTGCGAGAAAATATGATTTTTTAGTTCAATAAACAATAACACTTACTAATAACTATGGTACAGTAGCTTGCACTTTTTCTATTAAATTCACCAATAAATAGTATAAACAATGGTCTCTGAGGGATCACCCGTTGAATTTACTTACTTACCTACCAATAAGTGGCCTCTGTCCGAAAAAGTCAAAAAGTCGTCTCCATTCCACTCGATCCATAGCCACACGTCACCAGTCTCGTAGTCTGCGAACGATCCGCAAGTCGCCTGCTACTTGGTCCAGTTGGGTTGCCTTTGAAAACCATTTTCTTCAGGTGGTGTCAGTCCACCGTAGTTGTGCATTTTTGACAGTATGAACAATAGATGGTTCCCCCAGCAGCTGATGCAATTCGTGGTTCATTCGCCTTATCCGCCGTAGGTGGTCCGCAACATCGTCCGTTCGAAAACACCATGGAAAACACGTCTACGAGCATAGTATAGGTCTCGTGGCCGTAGAGGATCAACGGCTTGTAGAATGTAGATAGTCGACTTCGTGATGCGGCGAATTTTATTCGAACCGAGCGTTCTCCGGAATCTAAACTAGGCACGTTTCCTTGCCATAATGCGTCTTTGAATTTCTCTACTGGCCCATTGAAAACATCATCCAAAAAAGAAGATAAACTATTCCTCCTTTCAGAATGCTATTATTTTACCTTACCCATAGATTCTAGTCTTGATAAATCGTAATGTTTATTTTTGATTATAAAACTGCAGAAAAGGACGCTACAAGGGATCGCATGGAGTTCAACTTTCCGAATTTGTCTAAACTCTCATACTTTATAAACTCACAAATAATGAACCAAGAATTATATAAACAATGTTATACCGTCAACTCTAGAGACCATTTTTGATCTGATTTTATTTTAATTCCAACCTCGCCGTTAAAACTTGGAATTGTATCGAACGTTATTTAACTCGTTGAATTTATTTTTATAATTATGCGCTGAAAAAGGTTGAGAAAAAGTTTTGCACTCACTTGAGGAAAGGCGTTATTGATCCATAGAGAGGCCTGTCCGTCTCAAAATAAATGGGTACCAGTTCGACATTCTATACTACATATTGCAAAATTGTACCACATATTTAATTGAGTCAATCGCGCTATGGACTTTGGTCAACGGCACCCAATGTTTTGAAGCCGAAACTGTAGGAGCAAAGGCTAATGAAGTATTTTTATTATGTTATTTTTCCAACATAAAGCAACTATTCTCGCGCATACACCTGATTTGCACCCACAGTAGTGCGATAGCTGAATGATTGAAAATGCTTCGCTCCAGCGCAGCGTCAAGCTACCACTCAAGCGTCCAGCAGTACATCGCATCGCCGTGAACACTCGTGGCGAGTGGAATCTTGCATTCTTTGTGAAGATTACCCAGAAACAAATAGCAATCGAATTGAATGAACGCAGCTAAACTCGTCCAGTAACGAACAAGCGGATGAGTGGCGATTGTTGCTTTGCCTAAAGCCGTAACTCAGAGAACGACGAGAGAATGTAGAAGAAGCGCAAAACAAAATTATTTAACATCATTCGTGGGAGATAAACTCTCTTGCACGAAAAGAGAGCCCGCCTCCTGCAGTACTACTTCAGCAACAGCGAGAGGAATATATAACGAATTGTGCCTCGCTGTGAGGATCAGCAACCTTGGTTACCAGGACGCAGATCACATTATTTGGTCTTGTGCTGAGCATCGTGGAATCAGATCTGAGCTATACGATTCCCTTTGGGCTCGAGGTAGACAACCTAATGTTCCAGTTCGGGATATTTAGGCGCGATCTGGAGTTTATGAAACTCATATATGGGTCATTCCAGCTCAAGTGGGTACAGAATTTTGAAAAGTTGTGGTCGAAGTCACCGATTTGAGCCAAACATGGCCAAAACGCTTATTTTGGCATTCTGAACAAACGCCATTTTTGATTTTGCTCTAAAGTGCCTAGATCCTTCTGGGCTACAACCGTGGATTTTCGAGATTTTCAAAAATTTAAACTTTCAGGAGAGATTACTCCACAACCAAATAAGCTATTCGTGGTAGTAGAACGTGAATTTGAAGGTTTTTTTTTTAATTTGGATTTACATAGGTGTACTCACATTTTGTTTTTGTTATAGTAACTACAGTAAACAGACTGATTACCAGCAGTTATCCAAATTGTAAAACATTGGTCTATTTTCACCATGGGCGGGATTTTTTATTTTTTAATATTTTGGGCTCAAATTTTCACCACACTTTGTAAAACTCTTCTACTTGATGTTTTTTCCAAGGGCAAATGATTTGGACAAATAGTTTTTGAGATATGACCTGATGAGTAAGTGGTAGTTTTGAACTTTTCTGGTGGAAAATCAAAGCTATTTAATATTTTTTATTTTTTCTTGAATTCCTTCGCCGATGGCACAATAATATTTTTCACATGTTCTGGGCAGGATTTTCATGATATGAAATCATAACTAGCTCATTTATTTACTTCTGTCCATAATTTAATAGTGGTCCTAAAAGTGAAAAATACGTTCCTATGGGATACAGCCAAAACGTTGGGCTAAGTACGATGAAATCAGATAGATTAGCAGGTAGGGGAAAAGTTGGCTTCGGCAATATCTTAACCTATTATCGTCAGGGGGTAAACAACGTCCTTGAGAGCTCAATTTTGGAATGTGGATACATTGTGTTTCAGAGCAACTATTGGCCAAATTTGAGTGCTCTAGGACTTTGTTTACCCCCCTGACGATAATAGGTTAAGGTATTGCTGAAGCCAACATTTCCCCTACATAAATTTTCAGTTTTGGATGACAGCTGCTACTAGAATAATATCCTTTAATTTATTTTATTAGATACAATCGCACGAGCAAAAATGCTTTTTTATTATAGTTATAAATAAAAATAAACGTTAAATCTTTATTTTTCATTTTTTGAAAACACACTTTTCCTGATGAATGTGGGCGTCTTAGTGGAATACCTGTATAATGAGAGAGATAGAAGAATTAGTAATTTCCATTTAATTCCACCACCTTATTTGCTTATCCTTGACTAGTCAAGTATTAGTACAAGACACTGAAGAAGTCTGCACATTGTAGACGAAATACGCGTATCTGTCAAGGATAAGCAAATAAGGTAGTGGAATTAAATGGAAATTACTAATCCTTTTCTCTCTCATTATTAAACACACTTTTCATTCATGAACGTAACTGTCATGTTCTTCTTCTACGCATTTGAAGCTACGCACAGGAAACAGTTGCAGACTTATATTTATGTCTATGTATTAGTATACATTTTTAGGCTTGCACCCATACAAGTGAACGAACCAAACTGATTTTGAATTATGGTTTTGCTGACGATACATGACAGTTACGTTAACAGTTAACTCATGCATTGATGTTGGCATCGAAAGCTCTCAATTAATAACTGTGGAAATGTATCTAGAAAACTAAGTTGAGAGCACACAATAAGCTAATATGCGATAAGCAATAAGCTTCAAATGCGTAGCAGAAGAACAGTTACATTCATGAATGGAAAGTGTGTTTTCAACAAATGAAAAATAAAGGTTCGTTTTCTTTATAAATTTAATTAAAAAACATTCTTGCTCGTGAGATTGTATCTAATAACATAAATTAAAGGTTATTATTCAAGTAGCAGCTGTCATCCACAACTGAAATTGTGTATACCTGCTAATCTATCTGACTTCATCGTACTTCTAAAGCACAACGTTTTGGCTGTATCCCATAGAAACGTATTTTTTCACTTTTAGGACCGCAATTAAATTATAGACAGAAGTAAATAAATGAGCTAGTTATGATTTCATATAATGCGAAACTGGCCTAGAACATGTGAAAAATATTATTGTGCCATCGGCGAAGGAATTCAAGAAAAATAAAAAAAATATTAAATAGCATTGATTTTCCACCAGAAAAGCTCAAAACTACCACCATAAGACCAGCAGGTCTCGAAGAAACGAGCTCAACTTTTTGGCTCAGCTTTGGTACTCTCTTCGGTCCCAAGCTAATCGATTCACCCCTCGAAACATAGGAAAATCCACTAACCCCTCATTTGATCTGTCAAACTTTCATAGCGAATCAAAATAAACATTGTGTAGTACTAGAATTTCAACTAGAATGGGGTACGTTAAACGTTTGCTTGGGACCAATAGGCTAATCAAGTAGTGAGCCAATTTAAAATCGTTAGTTTTGTATTGATTGTTCATCTGGTCATATCTCAAAAACTGTTTTTTCCAAATCATTCGCCCTTGGAAACACATCAAGTAGAAGAGTTTTCCAAAGTGTGGTGAAAATTAGAGCCCAAAATATTAAGAAATTAAAAATCCTGCCCATGGTGAAAATAGGCTATTTTTTGCCGGTAATCAGTTTGTTTACTGTACCTACTACAACAAAAACAAAATGTGGATACATTTATAAGAATTTACATTAAAAAAAACTTCAAATGGACGATCTAAGATCACGAATAGCTTATTTGGTTGTGGAGTAATTTCTTCTGAAAGATAAAATTTTAAAAAATCTCGAAAATCCAGGGTTGTAGCCGAGAGGGATCTAGGCACTTTACCGTATGCGTGATAATGTTTGCACCATCGTATAAATAAGGTCCCCGTTTCACCTGTGCATACAATGCCTTGGTTTTCTGTGCATGCACGTAGCCTATAGCTCATACCGTAGTAGGCTTTGTATAAAAGAAAATGATTAACTTAGCTTGACAGTTGCACCATGACGAAGTGGCAGCGTATTCGTGATTTGTCCCACGCGAAAATGTCGCAAAAAGACATTTCAATCGCCGTGGGAGTGTCCCGGTGGACCGTCAAAAGGGTTTTAGACCGAGAAAAGAAAGGACAAGTATCCGTGAAGGTGGCCACAGGTCGTCCGAGGTCAGCTCGGGTTCCGAGGGTTATCGCTGCTATCAAAAGGAAGATTCGGGTGAATCCAGTGCGTTCAATAAGGAAAATGGCAAAGGAACACGGGATCAGTGACTTTACGGCACGGAAGATCGTAAAGGAATATTGCGGGGCGAAGTCGAGGGTACGGAAAAAACTAACATGATTACCAACCGCATCCGGGAGCTACGATTCGAACGATGCAAGGAAATCTTGAACTTCCTTAAGCGAAAAAAATCCGGTAATCCTGTTCACCGACGAGAGCATGTTTACCGTCGATCCCGTATCAAATTCCAGAGCCGACCGGTATATTAGTTCTCTTCCGGTAAAAGACGTGGCCGAAGAGCACAAGAACGTGTATGTAACCAAGCATCCTGCTAGCGTTATGGTGTTTGGATTGGTGGCTTCCGATGGCAAAAAAAAAATGGACCCGGTGTTCATTCCAGAAGGCGACAAGGTCAACACGGAGGTCTACATCGGGATTTTAAGTAAGTATGTTCTTGCGTGGATCAAAGAACAGTACGATCCGAAGCCAAATGTTGTATTTCAACAAGATGGGGCTCCGTGCCACACCTCGAACCGCACGCAGAAGTGGTTGCAGGAACATCTTCCGTTCTGGGCGAAGGATATGTGGCCACCATCCAGCCCCGATCTTAATCCGCTGGATTACTGAATATGGCGCGTGATGAAGGCCAAGGCCTGTTCTAAACGCCACCCGAGAACAGCAAGTCTCAGACAAACATTGACCCGTACCTGGAGAGAAATGGATCCAGACTACATTATTAGAACCTGCCGTGCATTCCGGAAGCGTGTGGAGGCCGTAATTGCAGCAAGTGGAAACTCTGTCGATGATTAACATACATAGTTAATCATAGAGGAATATCCCCCCTTTAAATAAATAAAAAAAAACTCGAAAACGAAATTTTTGAGAATTTTTTTAATTTTGACATTGCTCAATGGTGCAAACATTATCACGCATACGGTAGAGCAAAATCAAAAATGACGTTTGTTCAGAATGTCAAAATAAGCGTGTTGGCCAAGTTTGGCTCCAATCGGTGACATCGACCACAGGTGGTGTACCCACTTGAGCTGGAATGACCCATATGTTCTCTTGAAGATTATTTACCTTTAGATTGTTAGTTTATTTATTTATTTATTTATTTATTTATTTGTCGTCAATCATTGTAGACCGTGTTACAATAGTGCTGTTGCCTTACATGCTATTTTAAAACATACGTTTTATTTGAAATTGTCAGCAAATGTAGACTGCATATACAAATATCTAAAAAAATAAAAATTGTTTTAAACTTAACGAGATGAAATCCTAGCAGTTAGTGTTCTCCTTACTGTATCTTTAGACATCGTTAGATCTATATGCTCACAATAATTATTATACACTCTCATCATTCTATTAATTGGTCCATTTTTACCATAATTCGTTCTGTGAGGTGACAGTTGAAATACATTTCGAGTTCTTAACATGCGTGATGGTACGTAAAAATTTAATCTTGCTAATATTTTTTCTGAATTTACGCGTTGTGAGATAATATCATTGACAAAGGAAATCATGGAAATTTCTCTTCGTTTCTTAAGTGTTTCAATGTTTATCAACATGCAACGGGACTCATAAGAAGGAAGGGGAAAAGAGGTCCAGCCTAGTTTCCTAAGAGCAAATAACAAAAACTGTTTTTGAACTGATTCCATACGATTTATATAAGTTTCATGGTATGGAGCCCAAACCACACTGCAGTATTCGAGAATTGATCTCACGTAAGCTATATAAAGTGTTTTGATGGTATATGGGTCTTTAAAATGATAACTAAATCTTTTTATGAATCCCAACATATTATTTGCTTTGTGAATTGTGGTATTCACATGATCTACAAATGTCAACTTCGAGTCAAGAATTACTCCTAAGTCCCTAATTTTATCGCACCTTACAACCAGCTGGTTACCTAGAGTACATGTAAAATCTAGAGTAGTGTTTTTTCTGGAATATGATATAATATTGCATTTTTTAACATTAATATCCAGCAGACTTTTAACGCACCAGTTGTAGAAAACATCAATTTCATTTTTTAAATGTAGCAAATCAGAATTGTCAAAGATTTCCATGTACAGTTTCATATCGTCAGCATATATGAGCACGTTTAAATGATTTAACACAAACTTCACGTCATCCACAAATAAAATAAATAATAAAGGACCTAAATGAGATCCCTGTGGAACTCCCGAGGTAACATTAACTGGCGAAGATATTTTTCCTTTAAAGCGGACCATCTGTGTTCTTTCTGTCAAGTATGATCCAATCCATTTTAAAAGTGTACTTGTCATACCTAAACGTTTTAATTTAAAAAGAAGTAAGGGAATGTCTACTCTGTCAAAGGCCTTACTAAAGTCAGTGTATAAGGTTTCAACGGTATTACCTCTATCCATTGCTTCAATAGAAAAGTTTACAAATTCCAACAGATTAGTAGACGTTGACCGACCTTTAAAAAAACCATGTTGATTATTTGAAATGCGATGCTTAACCTGGTTAAATATTTTCTGGTTAACAATTGCTTCAAACATTTTAGGAATGCATGACATAATTGCAATACCTCTATAGTTTTTAATATCTGACCGTTTGCCAGATTTAAATATTGGAACTAAAAATGATTTCTTCCAAATTTTCGGAAAATCACCTGTTTTGAGAGATAAATTGTAAAGCCAAAACAATGGTTTAACAAAACTTGTTGCTATTTTTTTCAATAAAAATGGAGGTCCAGGTCCTTTGTCAGCATCGAGACTTTCAAAAGTCATAAAAATTTCTTTAACAGTGATATTTTTAACTGATACGTCATTTTCCCCTTCATGTAGGTAAGAAAAATAGTTCAAATCGAGAGCATTACTGGATTTCTTATATGTGTTTTGGAAAAAACGAGCAAATAGGTTACAAATATCCTCACTATCAGTGCTATCACACTCTTCAAACTGCATGCGTGATGGGAATGTACATGACTTCATTTTTTCGTTCGCGAAGTTAAAGAACGTTTTGGGATCTGATTTTATATTGTTCTCTGACTAACATTGTGTTTAGTTTTTGTTTTGTTCGTGTGTTTTTTAATATTTGTTTCTGTAATAATTGTATAATTATACTGCTAATACCAAATTGAATAGGAATAAGTTCATGTGTTAGGAATAATGAAATATTTGTATCGTACATCATAACTCAAACCACCTTCTCCCTCCCCATCCAACTGTAAATCTCTACTATACTCAAGACGACCGCGAGTAATCGCTTCAATTCCTTTAACTCTAGATCTTATTTTTTTTTATCAATAACTTTATTTGTACAGACTCAAAACCCTAGATTAAAGAAATTAATTATGTATAACGCAAATGATAACTTGGCTCTGTAAAGTTTATTCGATTGAGCCTGTACAAATAAATTAATATATAAAAAAGAAGTTTGCAATTTTCAAAAGCATCACGTTCTAACGATAAGTTAATACACACGCAGAATTGATGCATACACCTACATAGCTGTAGTTTGATGACCCAACGAGAATGACGATGCATTTGCATTTAACACGAGTACATTAAAGCGGTCAAGGTGCTTTTCTCTGCATCATGTTCTTGAAGAATTATGCTTAACATCAATAATAGCCGGAAAAGTTCTGTAATATTTATACAATTATTCAATTTCTAGCACCCGGTATCAACATCACACCTCCACTGATGGCAGCCATCAGTGTGGCAGCGATAAGAGCCCCATGATAATAGTCAACTTGAGCTGGCAAATTGACACCATTTTCAGCACGTTTCTTTATTTTCCCCAGCTTCGATCCAAACTACCCAACTTCCTCGAATACAATTCACACCACCCGACGGAAGATGAGTGCAGGGAGATAAACAATCGATAGCATCTCAATAAGCGTTTCATTTCCTTTTTCGCCAGGCAGCAACAACACATACACACATACAAGACACCTCCGAAGAAGGTAGGTAATCTCCGGTGGTAAAAAGTTTGTCTTTTGAGTAAGTCGTTCCGGTCGCTGGTGGCGTTTTTTGCGGCCTTTATAGCGAGAAAATAAAAGCGGTGAGAGAGGACTTTAAGATACGGAGATATCCCGAGCAGCGGCCTGGGGAGGGGGGTTTGTTTTTGTTTCGCGCGGTTTCAACATGGTTGTTGATCCTTTGAAAAAGGTGAAAGCCGAGCAAGTGTTTGTATGTTGGTTCAACATTTGTATACAGGTTTTATTCGTTACTTTTTCAACCGATTAAGTCGTAGTTACATCATAATCGTTCACAGTTTCGATTTTGCGTTCCCAGAAAGGCGATCCCGTAGCTCACGGCGAAGTATCTTACCGCTTCCAGTCTTCGGTATCTCTTCTACGAAGTATACACCCCCTCGGAGGTGCTTTTGTGGTGACAACTTGGAAGCTACATGTTCTTGGATTTCGATTTCAGAAAACTTTTCTCCATCCTGTAGAACTACGAACGCGGTTGGCAGTTCTCCACTATCCTCCCTAGGAATACCTACCACGGCTGCATCTCGCACCTTCGGGTGACTCAGCAGAACGTCTTCCACTTCAGCCGGTGCCACCTGGAAACCTTTATACTTGATCAAATCCTTGATCCTATCAACGATGAAGAAGTCACCTTCGTCATCAAAGTATCCGGTATCTCCACTGTGTAACCAGCCCTCAGCATCGATTGTCTCCTGTGTAGCTTGTTTGTTTCTAAAATACCCTTTCATAACCAATGGACCCTTTATACAGATTTCACCGATCTGATAAGGCCCTAGGATTTGACCGCTCTGAGTGTCAACAACCTTCACCCAGCTAGTTTTATGAACCCGCCCCACGGTTCCGATTTTATCGTTGACCTTTGATATCACTCCTAAGGACGCCTCACTCATCCCGTACGCGACACGGATTGTCTTAATGTGAGGTAGTCTACGAATCACTTGTAACTCGATGTCCCTACTAAGCGGTGCTGCTCCGCAAAGTACCGCTCGTAGCGAACTCATATCGTACCGATCAACAGCTGGATGTTTGGCCAGGAAGACTACCAATGGTGGTACCAGGTTGGCCATCGTAACCCGGTGGTCTTGGATGCTTCGCAAGAACAATTCCGGTTCAAAGCGAGGAAGTACCACCATCGAGTAGCGATTACAGCACACGTTTAACATTAGCATGAATCCGTAGACGTGATAGAACGGAAGGAGGCCTAGCAGCCGAATCGAAACCGGTAAATCGGTGTAGCGGGGATCTTCACGCATGTAGGCCACCACGGTCATAACGTTGAAGTGAGTTAACTGGACGGCCTTCGGTAGCCCAGTGGTTCCGGATGAGAGCACCATCAAGGTGACGTCGTTCTTAAGGATCACCGGCTCGGGAGTGATCAACGAACTAGTGGAATGCTTCTGAAAGTCGTGGAAGGGTTTTATCCCCTCGGAATCGGAGCTGGTGTCATCAAGCGAAATCAGTAGCTTAATAAACGGATATTGTGATTTGATCTTCCGAAGTGTGCCTAAAGCTGAGCGGGATGCGAAGATTATTTCAGGATTTGTCAGTTTCAGAACATGCTGGAGCTCCGTCGGAGTATAGTTTGGATTTAGCGGCATGATTATGGCTCCCAAAAATATGGCAGCAAATGCGACGATAGGGTATTCGAGACGATTCTCGCTCATAATGGCAATGATGGACCTTCTGTTGATTCCATATTGCTTCAACTTATCGGAAACCCTTAACGCCTTGTCCAGCACTTGCTGGTAGGTGAACGTTCGGCCGGATAATGCATCAATCTAAAACAAAGTAGGCCAATTTATTACATATGCGCAAAATGCGACCGTGATATTTTCAATGCCTACGAAAGCCACATCGTGTCCATGTTCTTTCAAACGTTGGATGATCAATGCTCCGAGGGAGGAATGACCGCAATGAATGTTGGATCTCAGCTGACCACCATAGAAAATGTACTCCTTGTTTGATGGCATCTTTCACTGTGAGGTGCTGAAATGGAACTGTGTGAAATGGACAACAACAGTGACTAGCAGCTTTAGTCGAGTGCGTTTGTTTGATAGATGATGATAATCATGTACGGTAACGGTATTTTTTATTATGCAGGCTTATCAGGAGAGCTGGCTGTCTTCTGAACAGGTTAAAAATACAATGGAGTGACTTCTTTTCTGTTTTGCTTATATGATAAGTAGTGGCCATCACTTTGAAGATGGTATGCGGGTACACTTAATAGCAAGATGAAATTGAGCTTTCATTCTGAATTTACTCTATCGATATATGGAGAAATTTTGGGGAATGGTTTTCGTCTTTTTTGTCCAGCACACCGTTTCTGAAGTCACGGATTTATTAACATTCATGTACATCGAATTTTTCTTCACCAAAAGATAGTTTGGGTCCTCATATTCCAAATTTGGTTGGTTTCAAAAAATTCTATCTGTGAAAATTTTGGTGCATTGGAGGTTTTGGCTCTTCAGAGCCGTAATCTATTATTTGTATGGAAAATTATGATAACATTGAATACTTTAAATTTCCCCGGATAGAATATTGTAAAATCAACCGATTTAGGAACGTGAGGACCCAATCAATCTTTTAATGAAGAAAAAGTAAGAGGTTGTGTATCAAAGACACGACTGTGTTAGGGAAACCACTTTTCCCATGACGGAAACGCCTCGTTTACTGATGACAATATTAAATTATATACATTATAATATTATATATTATTATTATACATAGATAATAAAAAAAAGCGAACATTGATTGGAGGAATTTCTTGCTAAAATTTTCCATTCGCGAGATATTTGCGATCCATCATATAAATTCGCGATTTTTTGCTTTTTTTCCAGCGTCCTGAACAAAACGTCCGGAAAAAATGTCCAGCGTCCTGAAAAAATGTACCACTTCAATAGTGTTATGCATTTTACCATAAACGTTTGGTTGCTGGGTACATTATCAAAGAGCTTTGGGGGTGATGATGCTGGCAGCAAGCCGAGCGAACGTTCAATGCAAATTAACTCTTGAACAACAATAATGTATGGTGATCCTGTAAAGGACCGTTCTGTCGTGATGGTTTAGTAATGCTGAGCTATTGTGTTGGCTGTTCAACACGGATGAGGCTGACGAGCTGTATGTTGTTTGGAACAAGGGTTACGCGCTTGGCATAGATGGCCCACAGCGGCTCACGACGAGCAACTGAATTCGATCAGCGGTTGAGGGCAGCCTTGATAGCCAGCTGCTTGTGGGGAGCCTTTCTTTGCGTACTGGAGAACACCACCACACGCGGTGATTGAATGTACACCGTTCGGTGAGACCGGATGGAATTCAATTTTGAAATCTGTGTTGGGGAAGCGCTTTTAGCAGGTAATGGGTGATAATTTTAACTATAATAGCAACAGTTGAACATGCGTGCAATTAGCAATAGACATTTTGAAAAGTGATAAAGCCTCAATTTTAAGAGATTTGTAGAAAAATTTCCTATCGATTGGCATATTAAGAATTAAAATCCATCATCTCTGGATCAAAATCAGACCACTTTCATGCCACGACCGACTTTGGTTTTTGAAATTGCACACTCAATGTTGCCTTAAAAATACATGGTATGTTAGATTTAAACTTATGGGAACTGAAATCCGATTGATGACATTGACAAGTGTCCAGAAAATACTCTTTAACAAATTTATGATGGTCCTGAAAAGGATCGTTTTGTCGTGATGGTTAAGTAATGCTGATCTACTAAGGTGTTCAACACAGGTGAAGCTGACGAGCTGTATGTTGTTTGGAATGGTGACGCGCTTGGCCCACAGCGGCTCACGACGGGCAACTGAAATCCAATCAGTAGCGGTACAACTTCTACCTCCTTCTTCGGTGAATGGACCGCTCAGTGGGCAGCAGCTCGCGCTTGCGGGCAGCCTTTCGTCGTGTACTAGAGAACAACCTACAACGCCACGCGCCGAAAGCACTGCTGTTGCTGCGGATGATGACCACTGGACACCACCACTCCACACGCGGTGATTGAATAAACACCGTTCGGTGTGACCGGAGTGAATAAGATTTTTAAATCTGTGTTAGGGAAAGCGCATTTCGCAGTCAATCGGTGATAATTTACATTATTATAGCAACAGTTGCACATTCGTGCAATTATCAAAAGTGACCTTTTGAAAATTGATAAAGTGTTAATTTTAGCAGATTTGTAGATGGCATTCCAATCGATTAACTTGTTTAGCATTAATATCCATCCGCTATTGGCAGAGTTATAAGTGGTCAAATTCTGACCACTTTTCGTAAAGCGGTCGATTTTGGTTTTTTGAAATTGCACCCCCAATATGTTACCGAAAGACGTAATCCTACGTCAAAACTCGATGCCAAAATATCAATATATTCGTACAGTTAAAGAATTCTGTACTAAAGAAGCGCCTGGGATTGATCCCAATGTCTTAAGCAAAAACGGTTACCACTAGGTCTAAGAGCTTCCTGCATTACAAAATACTACTACGTTTGTTCAAATCCGATGATTTAAGCCCGCAAGAAACCTGAACAATCTTAGCATAATGCTCGTGTTGAATCTTTTTTTTTCGTAGTGAACGGGTTTTAGTTTAAAAATCAGCATATAAAAGATCTTTGTTCTGAATACGAATAAGTAAAATTTTAAGAATTTTTTTTACTGTAGTTTTATTGACAAGTTATATTAGTCATATCAATGAAACCTAAAAATACTTTAAAATACTTCAGAAATATTTAATTTTAGTTTATTTTCTTGGTTGTTATACCACTTTAATTTGCTTATTTATCCAGTGGCAGGTGTTTTGCGTGGATATTGGATAATTGGTTAAGAAACTAACACTCATTTGATAAAGAGCGTGAACAGCTAGGTGTCTTGGATCATTACCGGTGAAAACTAAACGTCAAAGTCAAAGTCAAAATTCTCAAAGTCATGTGAGTCTGTTGTTGTTGTTCGTTCGATTTAAGCTCTATCATTTGTATAGACAATCTCAAATCAGACTATTTTACACGCATAGTAAAAATACGTACCCTTGAACACTCATACATTTTTTTATAAATACAAGACGACCGACTACAACACGTCAACAATAAACAATTGTACTAGCAACCGGTCATAACAAAAATCAAGTGTTACTGCGATGGAAATCTAGCCAAGGTCTTAAATAATTAAAAATACTTAAGAATACTAACGAGGGATTTAAAAATATTTAATTGATATTAGGCACGAAGTTTAGAGTAAGATGCCCCTAAGCAAGAGCTGGTTTCCTAAAATTGCTAAATCCTCACACACAATCAGCGAATGACACCCAAAACTACACCAACATATCGAGAACATCCGATCAATCCACAGCCAAGACCTTAGAAATTCATCCATTAAAATTGTGCCAGCATAGAAGTTTTCTTTAAAAACAGCTACACGGAAATTTCCGGATTTATACTGTGAGGTTTTTTTTTCAATTGGAACTAACTCACTTAATATATTAATGATCGATGTCCAATGGTGCGAGTTCATAAATTTGGTATAACAATTCTATCATTGAATTATTATCAATATTACTGTCGCTACACTACACGGGATTGAACGGCTCTAAACTTCAATGAACTCTGACAAACACGTTCTAGCACGATCGACGTGAACTCACAACCACACGGATGACGATTGCGTACCCTTCATTTGCAACCTTGCAATACATTTCTGCAGGACTGAAGCTTTTTCAGCCATAAACGGGCTCAGAATCCTTCCAACCTGTACAAATTGTATATGTGACTGGCACTTTTATCAACGCTTCCGGTCATTCACTTCAATCCATTTGCCATACCAAGCACTGCATTTGATCGTATTCGCGGTATCTTTTCTTTTAAGAACAATAACCAAAAGCCTGCCTCATCACACCAACCAAACAATAGATCACGCTCGATCGAAAACAATGCGAGAGCTCACATCTCTTTTGTTACCAAGCACAAACGTTTCTATAACTCGTAACTTAACTTCAATGAACTCTGACAAACACGTTTACATGGATGACGGTTCGCGTACCCTTCATTTGCAACCTTGCAATTCAATTCTGCAGGGTTGAAACTTTTCCACCCATAAATGGACTCAGAATCCGTCCAACCTATACAAATTGTATGCATTCTGCATTAGGCAGACGGGCTCCGTTTAATTTTGCGTGACTGACACTTTCACCAAGCACCTAATAGGAAGAGGAGACAACTGGCTTCTTACTCTTTTATCTATATCTCTATATCTATCTATATCTATCTCTATACATCTATCTTACGCACTTCAAATCGGCCAATCACGAGCTGGTTCGCGTTTGACAGAAAAGTGGTTCGTGTTCGCCCCCGTATTGTCTCCTGTTCCTCTTAGCCAAGCACAAACGTTTCGGCAACAGGTGATGGTCCATTAGGCCGAAAGCTACTGGGTAGAATGGGTCAGTAAACCGAATGGTTAAATATGCAGACATATTTATAGTTCACTTTTTATCATACGACATCTGTTATTTCAATTTTAGAAAATACTTGATGTAGTCCAAATATAGGAAACATGATGACGGACTTACACTGAAAATCTTGGAAACTGCACCAATTTCTCGATTTTAAAATGCATCTTCATGTTTTCAGCAGGGTTGCTTCCACTCACTTTCTATAAAAAAATGATTTTCTGAATTTTGAAATCATTCGATGTTTGATGTTTTGTACTTGTTAGATACAAGAAGAGGGTGAAAGGCAAGTGTTTGACTCTTAAAACCTGTCAATTTCGCTGCCAGAGTGTTACAATAAGCGATTTTATGATTCGTGAGCGTTCACTCAGAGTGAGCGCTCGCGAGTCGTAAAATCGCTGATTGTGACTATCTTAAAACGAATTTGACAGGTTTCATGTGTCAAACACCTGCATTTCAACCTCTTCTTGTATCTGACAAGTACAAAATATGATTATAACATCTAATGATTTCAAAATTCAGAAAATCATGTTTTTATAGCAAGTGAGTGGAAGCAAGCCTGGTTTTCAGCATACATTGGTATCCATAATCATATCCCAAGCAACATTACAAGTTTAATCGTGGTTTTATAGCAGTCAACAAGTCTAAATCATGGTCTACAGAACCCTTCAATTCAAATTGTTACTTAGGATGGTTATTGTTTGAGCTGATATTTGTGCTCTTAATTTTTCTAAGTGCAGATGGGATTCATTAGAAATAAGGCCTTAACAGAGCTTCACTTTAAAAAAAGAATCAGTAGCAAATAGAAAAAAGCAACATTATGTTGATGCATTGTTCATCCAAAATGTATAAAAGCTCCAAAGGAACCGCTCATGTTTCAAAGAAGTAAAAATATACTATGAAAAATCCAAATCTAGGAATATCATCAGATGAAAATATTGAAACTCGGAAGTATTGCTCATGTTTAAAAGAAGGAGAAATCTACTGTGAAACATTACAGGTGTCCCAGAAAGTATAAGTACAATTTATTATTGTAATAAAACAACGTTATGTTAATGAACTCAAATTTTTCCAGATAGTATTCTCCTTCAATTGAATGACAATAATCAGCATTTCCTTTAATCGTATGCCAAGAAGCGAACTTTCGATCTGACGCTGCCCATCAGGACGGATTCCTTGGCGATAATTTTAGCCACCTTTATCCATTTTTTTTTCAAATTTTTCGATTGAATTCAATGCCTTAAAGTGTTTCCGTAGATATCCCTTGGAAAGGGCCCAAAAACTTCCGGTTGACCGGGCCGGGAGGATTCATCTCTTTTGGCACGTATTGCACATTTGTATTACACATCATGTTGACGGATCATGGGCCGCAGACACCGATTCAAACACCTCCGAACGTAAATTTCATTGTTAATCGTCTCCTTCGTCACAAATGGTTTTGACAGCTTGCCACATGCACATATCGCTTGCCAAACCATGGCCTTATTACCATTTTTTTTTGGTAAAAATTGTTTTATCGGCATCGTCAGTTTCACGGACTGTGTAGTATTGGTCTCCCGAAAGCGTCTTGTTCATGTAGTCAAATTTGACGTACGTTTCATCGTCCATGATACATACCAATTTTCCACACAGCAGGCTATCATATAGCTTCCGAGCTCTCGGTTTGACAGATGTGGCTTGTTTCTGACTCCGTTTTGGCTTCTTCTGTTTTTTTTAACGTTTTCAGCCCGTTTCTTGCCTTGGCACGTTGGACGTTACTCGTCGATGTTCTCAGTTTTTTTTGCCAAATCTCGAACAGATGCACATTTCTTATTGACGAAAGTTTCTGATCCACTTTTCGGTCCACCGGTCCCGGTTTACGGTCAGATTTCGATGTGTCCTCGAAGGTAACTTCTTCACCGAACTTCCGGATGGCGGTTTGGACTGCTCCGAAACTTACTTTCTCCATTTCCGCCAACTTCCTAACTGATAGATTGGGAATAGTGCATGATCTGTTTGCGTTTTTCCGGGGAAGTGCATCGCATTTTGCTTATTTTGATTACAAACTTGTTGAGCAATAAGTAAACAATAACACACATAAACGAATAGCAGGCCGGCGCCGGTGGTGTAGTGGTAAGCGTGACTACTTTCTAACACCCCAATGGGTCTGGGTTCAATCCCAGCCGAGGTCGGTGGGATTTTTCTGAGGCATAAAAATCTCTGGTCACGTCTTCCTTCGGAACGGAAGTAAAGCCATTGGTCCCGGCCCATGTATGTTGTGAATGGGTGCGATATCCTACGCAGGTGTGGAAGCTGCCTTCCTTGCACATTCGGTTGCCGTCAATGAATGACAATCGATGTCCGTCGGTGATTGGCACTAGATTGTGGAACAGAGACCGACGTTAAATAAAGGAAAACAAATCAATGAATAGCCGATAAACTTCATCGGGGTAGAAATGGCGGCGAGTTTAAAGTGTGCTTATACTTTCTGGGAAACCCTATAAATGCTAAAAAATCCTCATCTGAAAATGTTCCTATTTACAAGATCTCTAAACTATTTTCAAAGTCTTGGTTCTCAAAACATTTTTTACGCCTATGATCTTCAAATTATTCAAAGGTTCACTCTTTTGGATCCCAAATTGGGTTGTTTAACTTCGAAAAATATACCGATTTTTATACATCATCTGATAAAGCTTCGTTTTCTGAGCCCAACGATATTTTTATCAATCCCGTAGACATTCATCTCGATTTTAAAATCAAGATTTAAATTTTTGATCGTTGACACTAAATCTATTCGTTGACAGATCACTCCCATACAAAGTTCCACCAAGGGGCGCTAAGATGGTGTTTTTTGCTAATGTAATCGTTGAATTACGCTTCTGAATTCGGCGTACAAAATATTATCACGTGTTCTGTTCAACAGATTGAGACCGCTTGAGGAATCCTTCGTCGGCGAATACCAGGCTGGTTTTCGTGAGGGTCGAGCAACGACGGATCAAATGTTTACCCTGCGTCAAACCCTTGAGAAGTTCCGGAAATACAACTTGCAGACTCATCATCTGTTCATAGATTTCAAGGCAGCGTACGATTCAGTAAAGAGAAACGAGCTATGGAGCGGTTCCACGAACAAGTGGGAAATTTTTCCAGTTTTTATTTTTTGTATTTTTTGATTTGCATGAAACCTTGCATACAAGTTTTTGGGGAAGAAAAACACCGTTTTGCATACTTGGTTCGCCATTTTGAATCTAGCCTTACTTATGAGAAGGGCCTATGAAAAATGCACATGATATCTTCAAAAAATTGTATCTCGGAAACGGTTTGTTCGATTGGTTTGGTGTCTTGGGCGAAGTTTTAGACAATTGTTGGTGTTATATGGAGAAAATATGCACGGTACAAAAAAAGTTTGGTATTTGTGTTTTGAACTAAAATATAAATTTTCCCTTTAAAGTGACATGTCAATATTTTTTTTTATTATCCTTATGTTATAGCTGACTAAAAATGCTATCTAGTGCACAGTAGGTTGTTCTGGAGAAAAATAGGTTACGATGAAAAAAATTGTTTTTTAAAAAAATACAATTTTCAAAAAAGCTATTAAGAAAAGTCAAAAAAGTTTGTCACCCTAATTTTATGAAATTACATCAAATTTGCAAACAAAAAGTACTTCAGTAACATTTTTCTAAGATGCACCGTTTAAAAGATATTACTGATTTAATATTGTTTCTTTTGATAACTTAATAAGTTTTGGCCCTTTTCGGATGTACTCCGTGTTTTTCCAGTTTTAAAAGTATTTTTTTCAGAAAGATTGGAAAATTTTGAGTTAAAATGACACTAACAGCTTAAAGATTCGAGTGAAATTCTCTGCCTTAAAAGTATTTTGAAAAACAAGTTACAAAATCCCACTATCAGGAACAATGATTTCTTCAAATGATTTTTGGTGCGTTGTGCTGAAAACGTGCTAACAAGTATTAGATACAGGTAATCAGATACCAGTTAGCTGTACTACGTACAGTTGGTGATTGTAAACATGGTCTTTGTTGGAACTAGTCCACCATGGCCACGCTGGCCATAACGAGGCTAGCTCGTTGACCGTTCCTTAATAATAAATAAAAAGAACGCAGTAGTCACCTTCCATCAAACTAGAGGGCTGCCGACTGATACCTCAATCAACAACCGCCGCACTCTTTATTCATTCCAGGTATATACAATTTACAATCTTCTTCAATAACAATATACCTACGCCAGCAAATCTACCTCGCTCCAACTCTCCAAACTCGTACCTGAAGGTTCGACGATACCTGAGCGTTCAACTCTACCTATCTTCCAACAGTCTTTACCCAGCATTCTATGATTTCTACCCGTGAGCTGTATAATAATGTCTGACTCGGTTCTGAATTCATCCAGTATCTACTAGGGAAAACCAAACAGTAAATGCAGAAAGGTTGCTAGTAGCATAGTGATTATAGTAATTTCAGCTCATAATCCTGTGTTTTTGAACGAGCTCCAGTGTTGTTTGATAACATAATAATTGTAAAGGAAAGTGTAACACGTTTTGGTGCAAAGGTAAGTTTTAAATACACATTTTAATTATATGTTTTGTGATATTTTCGTACAAAACTAACAATTGGAAAATATTTTCTATGTTACAGATTACAAAATGAGTAAAATAAGATGTATTCGCCCATTCAAAGACATTCAGTGTTCGAAAGAGCTGCGATATCTCACGGATGGTATCATCCAAAAACTAAAATCAATTGGATTTTCCAAGGTATCCACACTGAACACCAAGGATTTTCGTGTTTGTTCGTCTTGCCGTCTACATATTGATTCAAGAGCTCACCTCACCCAAAACGAGGAAAAAAGCGTAGCCGGCGGCTCAAGGATGCCAACTGTTCAGACCATACCTGATGTACCTGATTCGCAAAGCTATGAAAGTTTGGTCACGATACCATCAGAGTCAACGCTAAGCACAATTAAATCAAATGAAGACTTCACGATGCCTGTAGACGTCGAAATATTCAACCGAGGAATAGCAGCTATTCGTGTTTCACCTATAGATTTAGGTAAGGTTAAAAATGTTCACTATTCTGGAAAAAAGTGCGCTGAAATCGTCGAAGGTGTACGAAGAAATCTTTTTAAATTAGACGCTAAAACAGAAAAAGCAAACGAGTTTGATGAAGTCATAGAAAATATGAAAATTAAATTTTTAAATTCAGCCACAAGGCAAGAAAAACTATCAATTTTATCATTGTTGCCAAAATCATGGTCAGTACAAAAAATTGTAGACGAATTTAAAACCAGTAGAAATATGGCATCAGATGCAAGAAAGGAAAGAGATAATGTATTTGATTCATCTCAAGGTTCAAGCTCTGGAAAAGCTTTGAGTAATGACAATGACAATGAGTAATGACAATGATGCCAAAATATTCAATATTGTTAAGAAAGTTGTGTAAACAATAATTTTATAAAAATACAGGAATAAAAATAAACTGATGATATCCAACATATAATGTTATTTTTTATTGCGCACAATCACCATCCCTGAAAAATAAGCTTAATTCGCTCTTTTGAATCTTGCTAATTGAGGAGCTTACATTTGCAGTTCTCAAAAAGGTGTATCTCGAAATCGAGTTGTCTCATCGGTTTGATGTCTGTGGCGATGTTCGGCAATAGAGAGAAAATATGCACAGTATAAACACATCCAGTTTAAATGGATTAAACTTTTAGGCGATATGCAAGAGTTGAATGCACATTTTCAGCACAACGCACCAAAAATCACTTGAAGAAATCATTGTTCCTGATAGTGGGATTTTGTAACTTGTTTTTCAAAATACTTTTAAGGCAGATAATTTCACTCGAATCTTTAAGCTGTCAGTGTCATTTTAACTCAAAATTTTCCAATCTTTTCGAAAAAAATACTTTTGAAACTGGAAAAACACGGAGTACATCCGAAAAGGGCCAAAACTTATTAAGTTATCAAAAAAAAACAATATTAAATCAGTAATATCTTCTAAACGGTGCATCTTAGAAAAATGTTACCGAAGTACTTTTTGTTTGCAAATTTGATGTACTTTCATAAAATTAGGGTGACAAACTTTTTTGACTTTTCTTAATAGCTTTTTTGAAAATTGTATTTTTTTAAAAAACAATTTTTTTCATCGTATTCTATTTTTCTCCAGAACAACCTACTGTGCACTAGATAGCATTTTCAGTCAGCTATAACATAAGGATAATAAAAAAATTATTGACATGGCACTTTAAAAGGAAAATTTATATTTTAGTTCAAAACACAAATACCAAACTTTTTTTTTTACCGTGCATATTTTCTCCATATAACACCAACAATTGTCTAAAACTTCGCCCAAGACACCAAACCAATCGGACAAACCGTTTCCGAGATACAATTTTTTGAAGATATCATGTGCATTTTTCATAGGCCCTTCTCATAAGTAAGGCTAGATTCAAAATGGCGAACCAAGTATGCAAAACGGCGTTTTTCTTCCCCAAAAACTTGTATGCAAGGTTTCATGCAAATCAAAAAAGATGAAAATTACTCGTTGCTTTAATGATATGGAACCGCTCAGCAGGGAGATGCTCTTTCGAACTTGCTATTCAACATCGCCCTCGAAGGAGCGATTAGGAGAGCTGGCGTGCAGAGGAACGGTACCATCATCACAAAGTCGCACATGCTCCTTGGTTTTGCGGACGACATCGACATCATTGGAATCGACCGACCGTAGAGCAGTGGAAGAGGCGTTCGCGCCTTTTAAGGGGGAGACAGCGAGGATTGGTCTCACGATAAATTCTACCAAAACGAAGTACATGGTCGCCGGTAGAAAGCGTGGGAGCAATAGTGGTGTTGGTAGTGAAGTGGTGCTAGATGGCGAAAAATTTTAAGTTGTGGACGAATTTGTTTATCTTGGTACTTTAGTGACGTGCGATAATGATGTTACCCGTGAGGTGAAAAGGCGTATTGCAGCCGCGAACAGGGCTTTCTACAGGTTGCGTAGCCAGCTGAAGTCCCGCAGCTTGCGTACGAAAACGAAATTCGCGCTGTACAAGACGTTGATTCTGCCGGTAGCCCTTTATGGCCACGAATCGTGGGCATTGAAAGAGGCCGATCGGAGAGCTTTCGGTGTCTTCGAGCTTAAAGTGCTGCGAACAATATTCGGCGGTAAACTGGAAAATGGCATCTGGCGGCGTCGCATAAATCACGAGTTGTACCAAGTATATAACGGCAGGGATATTGTGAAGCTTATAATAATAGGACGTCGGCTGGCTTCGGGGTAGGCCACGCACGCGTTGGCTTTGCGCAGTTGAGGAGGACATTAGGTCCTTGAACGGAAGGTCCAAGGCGACTGGAAGCGATTGGCTCAGGACCGAGACCAATGGAGACGGTTACTTCGTTTGGCGCAGATTTGAATTCAACGAGTCGTCGCCCATCAGATACTCAGGTACTAGGTAATCGTACTTATTTAAAATAGTTCCAGTGTACCAAAATTGATGAAATTTTGGATTTCGGTTCCGTTTTTAATGCAGATACCGAATATGTATTTACCTCCATACCCCTAAACAACCCAATTGGCAATCTTCTAATAAGAAAAAAGTTTGATTAGCTTAAAAAAAAAGTTTGTTTAAAAATGTTCAAAGACACAGGCTAATGAAAATTGTTCCGAGAGATTTCTTTTTTAAGCGTGCGATTTTGATTTTGTTTTCAAGGATCCTGAACCATTCAATTTTTTTTTAACAAATCATGTTGAATTCATGTACCGTGCCGATTCAAATTTCGGACACTTAAACTCGAATTTTGGACACTTTTAAAAGTTGATTATCTCGGTCGAATATGATCCACATGCCTTGTAAATTTTAAATTTTTTTGACTAGTGCCCTCCACGATCATCTAACATTATTACTTTGTTTCTAACTGGATGTAATATTTAATTAAAAATGAAAGTGTCCGAAATTTGAATCGTCCGAAATTTGAATCGGAACGGTATGTATGTCCCTTCTCAGACAGAGATATTGGGACATTTTCGAAGTTTAAGGGGTTTGAAAATTGTTCCAAAGAATACCCAAAGGCTTCCGAAGGCTTAGTAAGCATTTTTTTTAAGCTGAACAAACATATTTTTGCCTGAATAAGCACTTTCTGCTTCCAATGTTTGTTGGGTGCTCTAAGTTCAGTCTTTCACTTTGTAAAATTTGGCCTAGTTACTAATTCGCCCAAATGACCCATTATGGCCCTCAACAGCAATCCACAATAATACAATCAGAATAATTTATCGTGCACGGAGATTGGACCTCATAAAATGCGTCCGATCCGATGGACTGCCTGCATATCCTTCAGAGAAGTCTTGTTTGCCAGGCTAAACTCAAAAGCGTTATGCTTAACCGCCGTACATAGTCGACGATGTATTGTAAAAATCAGCAACAGCTGTGCGGGAACTGGAACGGAACTTCCCAAAATCACGATGATGATGATAGATGTAATTTTGTGACTATAACATGTGCTCGCAAATGTATACACTAAATCAAAGTGCTGTGTAATGGACGACCGAACCATAATGGCAACTCCACCACCGGCTCCATCTAGAGGATCATTTCGATAAATAAAACAAAAAGGCGATATGCAACTCCCAAAAAGTTAAATAACTCGTCTTCATTATCTTTAATAGATCGAGCATTCCAATTCAAAATATTTAATTATTTAAAATACATTACTGAATTTCAAAGTCATGACGATATTGTTCGCAAATTTAACTCCAGTTTGAATAGCTTCAAATATGGAGTTAGTTTTCAGCATATCAGTAATCGTGTCGATTAATATGACTTCTGTAGAAATTCTATTTTAGGAGGAGGAATGCTACCTAAATCATCAAAATTTCCGTTAGAATTATGGTGGCTAGAATTTTGATTTTGATTTCTACCCGTTGCAATAGCAGCATAGGTAGCTTCATTCACTTGCTGAACTTTGCTAGCAGCAGGTATAGATGAAGAAGAAGGTTGTGAGCTGTTTGTACCTACGGGTATGAATGTAGAATTGGTTCCTCGCTGATCGTTGTTAACAACAGAGAAATTAGAACCAGGTTGGGAACGTGGATCATTTCCTACCTGACACTAAGAACGAGATTGTAGGATCGCTTTGCAAGTCTTACGTTCCGAAAAATTGGATGTGTGGTTGTCACCACATTTTGAACATCCTTTGCGTGAGAGGAATCTCCACAATTCATGAATTTAGCTGGCATGTAGCATTTTTTGGACCCGTGACTCCATCCCAGGCACTGGGTGAGGTTTGGGAAATTTCTTCCAGTCTTCCTGAAGTGTTCTTACTTCACTCGGACATGGAGCATAAAGTTAGCTTTTTCTAAGGCCTTAAGGTTGCTTAGTCCTCTAGACTTGAAGTGAACTAAATACAAATAATTAGAAATCCCGTTGCGTGAATCTCCAGGACGGGATTTCCTTTTCATTTTGATTACTTGGAGTGGCTCAACTCCAAGTAATATTGTCAATTCATCTTTGTTCTGATCCGGGGATTCACCACTAGGCAGATCTTTCAAGACATCCTTGAACAGACGTTCAGTGTTGGTGTCGTTAGTAAACAAAATGTGCTGCTTCTCAGTAAGATACTTGAGAAGACATTTGAATCCGTCCAAGGTTTCAGCCAATACACGGCATTCACCTCGGTGGCCAATTTGAAATGAAAACATGAATTTAACGAAGTTCAAAAGTGCCGTGCGAAGGGCATGGAAATCGGAAGTGGTAATCACAATAGGGGGAACCTTTTCCTTCTAGGCATTAAGCCGGGAAAGTTTAGAGGAATTTTGCCTAAATGATGGATCATTCTCATCATCCGTGAGCATATCAAATTGATTGGTCAAATAAATTTCATCAGAAGGGGGATCAAGAGATTGTCCTTTCCTTTTTTCGCCATGGTGGCAGAACCAAGTTTCTCCAGTTCGATTTGCAAGCAGATTACTATAAGAACCCGAAGGATCGTAGAGGAATTTACCAAATCGATAACCAAGCAGAATTACCTCGGGTAGGGTCATCGAAGATGAATAATAGTCGATCAAGGTAGACAATTTGCGGGTAATATTGAGCACTGAAAAGTGCTGTTTAAGTTTGCTGTAGATTTAGGTAGTAGTAACCCGAGCAAAGTCTGAGATCAAATTGAAATCTAAATTTGATGTTGTGATTTCGCTGTTAATGATTACTCAGGTTGTTGTCGTTTTGGTCGTTTTAACGGTTAAAATATCAAAATTGAGAGCAAACATATCTTCCTGTGACATCACATTGAAAACTATTTCTGCTATCAGTGAGAGCAAACTGAAAACCAAATTTGCTATCCATTTTTCCTTTTGATAACAAAACAAGTATACAATTTGATGTTATGCTAAGGCAATGAAAACAAACCCGTAACAACATATTTTTAAAGAGCAAATGTACAGCAAAATAAAAACAAAATTTGGTATCAAATTTGTCAATGTGTAAACTGAAAGCAAATTATGATTTCAGTTTGATGTTGATATCAAAACTTGATTTCAATTTGCTGTCATTTTGATGCTGGACTTTGCTCGGGAACACTTCCTTTAGCAAAATGCAAATAGATCCACACGGCAAGAGAGTACGATGCGAACTGTTCGCATACTGTTTTTGTAATATGCCTATCGTTCTGATTCATATTTCAGAATCCTTCATGTTTCGGACACTTTATAATTATATCTTGAAATACCCGTACGATATCAAAATATTAAAATATCACGCTTGTTCCTTTAGTCAGTTTTACAACCATATTTTATAGGAATCACCCTGAATGATAAAATTGCTCGCGAAAACATTAACGCGCTTCCAACATTATTTAAAAATAAAATGTGAGAAAATGTGACTCGGACAAAACGGTTTAATTAATTTATTAAATAATTTCATAACATTAAACGACAATAAACATGAATTCAAATATAATAAATGAAAAAAATGATATTATACAGTGATTGCTATCACACGTAGCTTACAAAGTGGGTGGTCGAAATTTGAATCTTTTCTGTCTGAAATTTGAATCTCCTCAAAGACAAGTGTCCGAAGTTTGAATCTTGATAGCCTTAGTTAAATAACAATTTTTTCGAATAGTTTTGATATTTACTTTAGAATATCATTAAATAGCTTATCGAAGAAACGAAACCAAATAATGCCTTCAGTGTCCGAGATATGAGTCAAAACGGTAAATTTATGTACCATACAAAAATGGTTTATGCATATCAAACTGAAATTATTTACAAATCAATCATTAATAAAAGAAATCAATTTTAAAAGTATTACGATTTTCGATTATATACGATATATTATATATTATATACGATTGCAAAATCTGTCAAAGAATCTTACATCCCTAAAAAAATATTTACCGGTTTCCAACGAATTTTCATTTTTACCGCTATGCAAAATCAGATTATCTTGAAATTTTGCATTCGAGGCTTAAATCTTTCTGAGAATCAAAAAAAAAAAAATAATACTATTTCGTGAACAAATATTCCAATTACGGCTGGCTGTGCCCACCTCCAGCATATCATGCCGCGTAATTGCTGACTTGAATATCGGGAGCCCCTATAATTTGCATTGCCTTTTGTTCTCTCCACTTCACAAATTTTATCCGCTTCATTCATTCGGCTTTAGCAATATGAAACAGTAAAATTTACTTTTATGGCTGCAGCTTTCGTTTCAATTCAAGATACACTCGAATTACCCTCAACAAAGTAGTTATATGTAAACCTCCATCCAGGTAATGAATGAAAATTTAATGCGTATAAGTAGACATGAATGATTCAACATCCGCACACCTTTATTCAATCATAAATTATCATAGCAACACACAACCTATAAGAACTATAAACAACTATAGAAACACCAACCGTTTAAAGCTTTGCTTTAACGGAAGGTACCAAATCCTTAAGTTTTCTGCGCAGAATCTTACCGGTAGCTGTCTTAGGCACTTCGTCGATAAATTTAACACCTCCGTGAAGTTGTTTCTGCAGCGATACTTCCTTTGCCACAAATGAGCTTACCTCTTCCTCAGTAACATCTTCACCAGGCTCCTTTACAACGAACGCCGTCGCCAGTTCACCAACACGTTCGTCCGGTATCCCAATGACAGCGGCGTCCTTCACTTTGGGATGTTTCAACAGTACCGCTTCTAGTTCAGCCGGTGGAACCTGGAATCCTTTGTACTTTATCAACTCCTTAATTCGATCCACGATGAAGAAATCTTCATCCTCATCGTAGAACCCAATGTCCCCTGTATGCAACCAACCATCTCGATCAACGGCACTTTCCTCCTTCCCGACGTAGCCCTTCATAATTAACGATCCCTTGAAGCACAGCTCGCCTCTTTGGTTTGGTCCCAGCACTTTTCCACTATCCGGATCGATCACCTTCGCCCATTGGCCCATGCGCACCTTCCCGACACAACCGGGTTTATTCTCGAATCCTGTCTGCATCAGCATCACATAGGTAGTCTCCGTCATGCCATATCCCTGTCGCACAAAAGCAATACCCAACCTGTCCCGCACTTGATCTTCGATCTCCTTACTCAACGGAGCTGCTCCGCAGAACAACGTCATCAGCGATGACAGATCGTAGTTGTCCACCATGGGATGCTTCGCTAGGAACACCATCAACGGTGGAACCACCGACATCAGATTGACCTTATACTTTTGAATGCTGTTCAAAAACAGATGTGCATCGAATTTGGGCATCAGCACGCAGCGACAGTTGTTGGTGACCATGTTGATCAGTCCGACGCTAGCCAGAACGTGGAAGAGAGGGGTCACTGCCAAAGCTACTAGCTGATCGGGAAGATCGAGCAATTTGGCTGCTTCTTTTGAATGGGCGATCGTTGTCATTATGTTGGCATGTGTCAGTTGAACACCCTTCGGTAGACCGGTCGTACCGGAGGAAAGTAAGATCAAAGCTACGTGGTTCTGTTTGTCGACTGGTTCTGGGTTTATGGTGTCAGTTTCAACTTTTTGACTTAGGAGATCTTTGAAAGGGATTACTTCTGGCATGTTATAAATGCTGTTTCCGAATGTGATGATCTTCTCAGCGCATTGTAGCTTTTGGTTAACGGTGATTACCATCTGGGCTACTTCTGGCGAGACGAAGATTACTTTCGGTTTTGTCATGTTGAGAGCGTGTGTCAATTCAGCTGAAATATTATCATTTGAGTATTTTGATCCGACGATTATACTAAGAATCAATTACTTTGTAAATATCCAGGATTGAACTGCGCCAAAGGTGCCCCAACAAAAATCGTCCCAAACATGGCAAAAGCATAATCCAGACAATTATGGCTAACGATAGCCACCGTATCCGTCTTCTTCACCCCAAGATTTAGTAAACTATTCGCCACTTTCACCGATTGGACCAAAATTTGCTGATAACATAGCTCCGTCTCCGATACCGGATCGATCTAAAATGCAAAAATGAACATACAATCTAAAGTATGTCAACTATCTAACGATAATTTGCTCACCAGCCCGATGTTGGTCGGTCTTAGCTTCAGCTCTTTGATCATCATCTCGCCCAGAGAACCATCGTGCAGTAAATCCGCTGGGTCTGGGCCTCCGTAAACGATCGCTGTTTCGCTGTCAACCGGGGTCATGTTCGAGTACTATTTTGTAACCCGGAGGGACTGAACTTTGAAGCGCACCTCTTCGCTGTTGCTTATTACTCAATCAACCGATCAAAGTGCTAATGTTTAGAATTAACTGACGACGATGACGACGACACTTGCTTGTTTGGCGTTCCGGTTGGTTCTGATATGACCGTGTGAGGTGAGGTCCATACGAGGTGCTAGTGGTGAAATGTGCATGAGAAAGAGAGAGAGAGAACATAAACTTTCCGTCGAGGGAATTAATAACAGGATAGACGACGCGATCGCGAGAGACATCGCGTACGCAAGTTTTGGTGGACACAATGCTCGTTTGTGGACAGGCGTTCATTATGGATGTCAGTCGATGGAGCTAAGCCGGGAGCTAAAGTGTATTTGTGCGATGTCAATATAGTGCATAGGGTAGATGTAATCATTAACTTTGTTAACTCGTTTGGGCTACGAGATAAATTCTACAACTTTGTTCAGAAAAAGTTTGGGAAATCAGTCAAATGGGATTGTCCCATTATATAGGATCCATAGTGCAAAATAATCAAACATAAAATGATTTTTTTTCTCGGCTTATTGATTTGTGTTATCATGGGGATTACTTCCCATGAGCAACAGTTTTTTCCCATTTATTGTTACTTAACACATGGATGAGATTTGAACTCCTAACCTTTTTAGCATGGATGCTAACTACTAAGTCGGGCCCGTTCCCATGAGCGGCAGCGTTTCTCAATCTCGCGATCAATCGTGAGAATTTTGTCTTTTTCAAGCCGATTCAATTTCAATCTGTTTTTAAGTTTCAGGTAATCATATGTACACATAAAGCAGTACATTATATACACTAATTATTAATGGGTTGGGAGCTTATTAAATTCCAATTAAAGAAAAAATAAGAAAAGGAAGATTGAGAAACGCTGATCTAGGGGAAGTGCACCAGGTATGGCACTACTGAAAATTTGTTCCAGTTTTGGCATCAGTGTGATTTAAATGGGAAACGACAAAAACTGGTGCCATGAAATTGTAGAATTCAATAAGATTTCTAGGTTTCTTATTCTAATTCAAAATTTAATCTTAAATATTACAGTGATAACATGTCAGACGACCTACCGCTCAAAAATAAATGAAATCTCAAAAATAGTTCTGAAATTCTAAGAATTTCCTAATGCTTTAACAACGTCTCAGAAGTTTTCGAAACTTCTTCAACAAATTTGTAATTTATCTGATGTTAATGGAACCTACCTGGGGTTTTCTGATATTCCTTGAAGTCCTCGAAACTTCTCTAAAATTCAAAAATAAAATAACTTTCTTGAAAATTCCTGATTTTCGTTAAGGTTCTCAAAATGTTTGAGGTTCTCAAATTTTTTCTAAACATCTCTGAAGTTCTCTAGATTTATTGAAAATTTGGGATCCTCTCAAAATCTTCCGCAATTTTCCTGAAATTAATGGAACAGCAGTGATCTTCCCTGAGGTTCTCCATACCTTAAAAGTACCATGAAGCTTACAACACTTTATTTTAAATGCTTCCACATTTCCTAATGTTCATGAAACTCTCCAGAAGTTCTCAGATGTTCTCTAACATTTTCTGATCTTCTATGATGTTCCCGAAGTTTTCTTGGAGCTCTCTTGACTCCTGAAAATTCATAACTTATCTGGAGTAATTTAGACATCTCAGAAATTTCTGGGACTTTCCGAAGGTTCACACCAATTACCTGAAATTAGAACGACATAATTTATGTAGTTCATTGATTTTCAATGACGATCTCAACATGATCTCACTAGGTAGGACCCGATTTTCTACGTTGTGTTATCATTAATTAAAAGAGACCGATTTATTGGGCGTCCTGCCATGGCGGAGGCATTAAACTATATTCATATCACAGGGATAACACAAGGGGCCTCCCTTAGCTCAGTCGGTAAAGGCGCAGCTACAAAGCAAGACCATGCTGGAGGTGGCTGGGTTCGATTCCCGGTTCGGTCTATGAATTTTTCGGGTTGGAAAATTTCTCGACTTCCCTGGGCATAGAAGTATGATTGGACTTGCCACACAATGCAAAAATGGTACAGGCATCGAATGCTCTTAATTAATAACTGTGAAAGTGCATATAGAACATTAAGTTGAGAGCACGCAATAAGCTAAAAAATGCGATAAGCATTAAGCTTGAAATGCGAAGAAGAAGGAGAAGGGATAACACATGACAGAGAAACAATAACGAATAGTTACAATATACAACATAACTAAGTGGTGACATCTATCGGTTGGTACAGTAAATAGTATATGTTACGGGTAGAGGTAGTAGTTGTCGCCTGCATGAATACAAAATTTTTCTGAAGTTCATGGAGCTGCCCTGAAACTATCGAGACTAATTCTTCAACACCTTAAACTTTCCCAAAATTCTAGACTTTTCGGATGTTTAACGTGCTTTCACAGGCAAACAGACGTAACTATTTAAATACATTTTCCTTAAATATATCCTTACGGAAAGATTTATGAACTTCGTTGAGTTCTATAGACTTACCTGAATTTCGCAGTATTTTTTATAAGTTCCCGCAATATCCCGTGTTTTTCCTGAGGTTTTGAAATCTTCTTTGAAACTCGCAGAGACTCCCCAGAAATCTCATAATTTACCTGACCGTTTATTGACTTCCCTGAATTTTTTGGTAGTTTTTAGAAGTTGTCCATATTTTCTAATGTTCCTCAAATATTCCTGATATGTATAAAACTTCCCTGAAGACCCTTCTCTCGGAATATCTCATATTTCCTTGGAACTCCTTGAAAGCTCCTGCAGTTTTATTTAAGCTAATGGGACTGCTCTGAAGCTTTCAACGTATGCTCGAAGTACTTGTCAATGAATATATTGAAACTACCTTAAAAACTCTAATATTTTTTATGTTCTCTGAACTTTCATGAAGATTAAGGATCATTTTAAAAGTTCTCGAAATTTTCTTGGAAATAATGGAATTAAATTTTATGAAGTTCTGGAAATTTTCATAAATTTTGCAGAACTTCCTTTGAAAGTTTTTCACATTAAAGCCCTCTTCCGTTTCTGTTGTTGAAGTTTTCGATAATTTCGGAACACTTTCAAAGCTCCTGCAATTTCCTTGAAATTAATTGAACAGCTCTTTGGTTCTCTTATCTGTGTTTGGAGGCGAACCAGCCTCAGGCTGAAAGCCTCCTAAATAAAGATACATCAATCAATCTCTTATCTGTCCTGATGTTCTCAGAGTTTCCCTGACGTTTTTCGTACGGTCTTAACATAAATGTGTCTGTCCTGAAAACCTTTAAACATTATTGAAATTTATTGGATTTCTGAGAATTTTCCGAAATATTACTGATGTTTTCCGAAGTTCTCTGGACATTTCTGAAATTTCCGGAACTTCTTTGGCGTTCCTGATACTATCCAGAAGTTGATGGATGAGTTTTGAATTTATTGGAACCTACCCCAACAAACATTGAAAGCTGAATAAGAGCTAATTCAAGCAAAATTTTGCTTCGACAGCTAAAAAATAGCTTATTCAGCTCTTAATCATCTCACATTGTGGTCTTTTAACCACCCGTAAGAGCAACGAAAATCCTATTAGATCCCTAGACCTTAAATCAACCCATAATAAGCTTCTGTTCTTACTGTTCAGCTGGAATTGTTACTTGGGTAGGCAGTGAATTTAGAAGAAATGCCGGAAATGCAACGCGTTACACTGACCACATTCAACAATATTGTGCAGTTATTCTCTCCAGGCTATCAAAATATTTGTAGCGCATTGCTGATTTGTGGAGTAGTGTTAAGCTTAAATAAGTCTTGTCCAGTTTTTAGTTCTGCTAACATATTGAAGTTGAATTATGGGATTAAATTTGCTTTATGCACTACTTATCAACTATATAATCAGCCTGGTATTAATCAGCTTCGTACACCTTAAATCAACCATTAATCAGCTTTTGTTCTTACTGTTCAGCTGGAATTTTTACTTGAGTTGTTATGCATCAAATTGATACCTGGGGTGTCTTTTACCATGAATACAATTTTCCAGTAAGTTAGTTTTTTTGTTCATAGCTTAGAAACGGCATGAACATCCAATTTGAAACGTTCATCAGTAAAAGATATTTTTTCTAAGCATAAAAAAAATAGTTGGAAAATTGATTTTTTTTTCAAATTACAGGTTATATGAATTACTGAGATAATTTACTTATCATTTTAAAACATTTGCTCTACGATGCTTGGTTTGTGAGTTATGAGTTTTAAAAGTAGGTACCTTAATGCACCGAATACCAGACAGTTTTTTAATCCGGACGTTCCATTTTTAATTAAATTTGTGACTCACTTGGCAACATAATAATTATGTTAGATTAACATGAACGATACTATAGGATCCAAATAAAATTTTCGTAACATTTGAATCGTATTTGGGCTTATTAATAAACTTTTTAAAGTTTTCGGATTTTCGGACCTAGTGTCCGGATTTTGGTGCATTACAGTACGTGATGTCCGGGAAGATCCGAAAACTTTTCCGGGAAAATTTACCACTCCATTTTTTTTAATTTTTATTTAATTAATATGATTATAAACTCTATCTGTGGGTGAAATTTCATAGCATTCTGAGAACCTTCGGCCGATTTTGTCCGTTAATAAAAAAAAATCCCCATTACTCAGATTCTAAGGTCACATATGTATTTCTTTATAAGGTCAGTGGAAATCGCAAATCCAAATCATGTGAATTTCTAATACATTTTATGACTTTTCTAGCTGATGTTCGGTGATTCCGAATGGCCAATAGACCAAATGCTCATTAGGCCGAATGGTTTCCAGCTTACTTAAACAAAAATAAATTTTGACGAGCTTCCTTACACAGTTACGTTCGTAAGATTATCAACACTTTTATATTTTTTCGGAGTAGAAAACTGTTTGAAGGGTCTTGAACTGCGGTGAACTCAAGTTTGGAAATCAATTCAAAAGCAATGGTTTGAAGTATTTTTCCTTCTTTAAAACATGAGCAGTTTTTTAAAGTTTTACTGGTTTCGTGATTTTTGGAAACACGAATAAAATATGCATTTACATTAATTTTCATTCTTTTAAAAACTGCGGTTTCTTTTCTTCCAATCTATTTCAATCACGGTGAATGTGAAGTGATTTCCATTTGATTTGTACGGCAATCATGGCCATTATTATGACTATCTCTTTTTTATCACCGTGTAGTGACACCTGTAATAAGGCCCTTTTTTCGTTATTGAAGACATTTTCAGGTATCAATATGATAAGAAATCATAATGAAACATTTTTGGTGATTTTCGGCACCATGAACATAATATTCAATCACATTATCTTTCCTTTTTTAAAAGTTGATCATTATTTTCTTACACCAATCTATTACACGCAAACTGTTTACGTGGGCTAAGAATTTCTATAGTATAGTAGTTAAATATGAACTACCTGTTTTTATCCTACTATTATTTGCAGCTTATTCTCGTTTTCAGACTAGCAAATGTTCTTCGCAAGTGTTAGGATTTTTTTTAAATTAGGCCTAATGACCTTTGGGCTTAAATACCATCCGGCCTTAGGACCTATCGGCCTAATGACCCATAATCTTTCTAACTGAATCAGGATTCAACGAACAAAATAGAGTGGTTAGTAAACAATGATTGATCATATTAGACAAGCAATTCTTACTCTCTGGTGGGCTTGGATAATATTCGCGGGTGCCCGAGCAAAAAGTGGTAGTGTTGTTCGGCAATGTAAAATTAAAGAAATGATTTTTCGACCTACCTTGCCATAAAATTTTTGGCTGCAAATGTGGTCTACTTTCACCTTCTTTCGGGTGTAACACAAATTACCAGTCCTCCTGTAAATCTCCTCCTCGAGATTACCATTCAAGAATACGGTCTTGAGCAATACGATGCTTTATAGTCATGCCTTTTTTTGCCGCAACTGCCATCAACGTCCGGAAAGTTGTTTGCGGTACAGCTGGAGCAAACACCTCATCGTAGTCGGATCGGTACTGTTGACTGAAACCTTGTGCAACGAGACGAGCCTTGAACCGGATATCTTCTTCGTTGAGCCTTCGCTTGATATTGTATACCCACTTGCAGCCCACAGCTTTCCGACCTGCCTCAAACCACCTTCTTCCAGTTTTCTGTGTACGATGAGTTCATCGCATCCTTCATTATCGATCGTTAGCCGCCATTGTGTTGCTCGATTTCATTGCCAAACTCTGCTTGAAACCATCTTCAGCATCACTGAACACGTCAAAATGGCTTGAATCGTCTGGGCTTGGCTGGGAGATTGTTTTGCGGGAAGACCTTAGCATTGAACATGAAAATCATTGTACTTGCCTGAAAGTACGTGCTCCCTTCCGCTGCGTATCAACACCTGTGACCGAGGCGGATCTGAAGATTGTCTTCAGAACCAGCTAGCTCATATTCGTTCGCAGCATAATCGTTTCCTGGAATTGTGGGATCCTCTGGAGCTAGAACATTCTCAAGATCCACCAGAACCATCGTTCGTTGCTACTCGAAAGCATGCACCAGCACAGCTCTGCCTTTCATGAAGCTCTTCGAAATAGGATTATATAGACGATATCGTTTCGTATCCTCCTCAAATCCAGTTGACACGCACGGTTTCGATTTCGGATCCCATCTTCGTTGTTGTTGCTTTGGTACTTGCACCATTGCCACTCCAGGCAACTTCAGGAGTTAAACCATGACCACGCGCGGGAGACCGGTTCACGAGTTAAACCTCCGCAACAGGAACAGGAATTGACCTAATCCGTCACATTTAAAGAATCACTTAAAAAAAAATGTAATACAGTAATACTCCTCCGCAGCAGCGCCGGTGTTGTAATGGTGAGCGTGATTGCCTCTCACTGCAAAGGGTCTGGGTTCAATTCCAGTTGGCATCATCGGGGTTTTCTGAGGCATAACATCTCTGATCACGCCTTCCTTTGGATGGGAAGTAAAGTCATTGGTCCCCGGTCCATGAGTTGATGGGTCGATAGGTAGGGTCCAGGTAAGTTCTCTGGCGTCGGTAGCATTGGTACGCACGGAAAACATGATCGACGGAAAACAATTCAAGGAAAAAAATACCGCGCATCAGAGTTTTATCTTTCAATAATTCCAACCGTAATTCCAAATGTCTTTCATTCATCTTCAATGTAGATGTCTGGTGCAATAATACCACGGAAAAAGTGCATGGGTTTCGTAGAACATTAGAAAAGATTTTCAAAAAGGGGGCTAACAAAATCGTGTCACTACTGTATTGATGTACTTTAAATGATACTATTTTATTATATTATATTGCGTTTTTCAAAACTTAATGCTCATTAGCATATTTGCAAGCTATCTTTATATATTTGGATCGAAATGAGTTGACTGGAATTGATTTTCCATCGAAATTTTTGACAACCCATCACGTTTAATAAAGTAGCCTGAATCCATACTTCATTTGTTTGACGACTGAAAAAACATCCATCCACCGACACAAACCACAGGGTCTCTCTCACAGCTTTCCTATGCTTCATATCGTTTCCGGAGAAGCTGGAGCAAAAAAAAACAGACAAGACATCCATCTTTATAAATAAAGTGGCTCTACTTGTCGCTGTCAGGCCGCAGTTCTGTGTTCTATGCTCACAAACTCAACAACCCACACAAGCACACAACACGGTCGGCTGATACGGAGCTGTCATGATGACATATTTCTCCTCCACTCTAGGCCAACATGTCACACCGCATATGCAGCCAGCGTGTCTTCCATCACTCGCTGATGAGCCCTGCGGGCGTGGAATCACAACATGATGAGGTGAAAGGCATCCTTCCATGTACCTACCTAGTACATGTGACTTCCCTTCCGAAGACCCCAAATCAATAACCCTCTTACTCAGATCCTCTCGCCCCGGTTCGGAGGTGGTTGATTGATTACCGGGAAAAGTCTAACCTAAAGTGCCGAAACCCCACATCTCGTCATGTTCTTGGGGGAAATGGAGAAGGGGTTGGTGTGAGTGGCGGAAAATAGCACGTGTCATCCCAAAACGTGCTAAATACCGGGAAGCAGCCAAAGTCAGGCATAATGTTTTCTTCGACGTCGATGTGCGGAAAAGTGAGACGCTTTTGCCCTTATGTGAGAAATCCATCTCGCAAAGTACCGGGAAGCAAACGAATTCGAGCTAAATCGATTCTGGGAAGAGCTGGCAAAAAATCTGATGATGAAATCAGGAAAGAACGCATTTATCTGAATGGCTGGTATATCATTTGCGCTAATGAGGAGCTGCGCTGGAAGCCAGTACGTGATGTTTGAATTTGTGGATTTAATTTAAGGGTTTTATTTCCAAGATGTAATCTGTGGGTGTGTTGACACGACGTTGTGCGACATTGTGATTTGAGGTTTATTCGAAGGATTTTTAAAATTTAACAATGGATGAGTGTGAACGCTCAGGAATCATGAAATCGCTGATTGTAACTCTCTGAAAGCGAAATTGATAAACACATAGTTTTCAACTTCTTATTGTATCTGAGAAGTACAAAATTTCTTATGATTTCCATAATTAAAAAAAAATAATTGCGTGGAAGCAACCCTGTATAAAAGCAATGATTTTCCACATACAGATTTAACGTTTACAAGTTGTTTTTAAGTTAACAATCGAGCCTTCTCACAGCCAACTACCCTGTAATATGATGATCACAACTATGAAATGCGGGTGGATCGAGGAAGTTCCGATGATGGACGTCTTCGTTCAGGTATGTATGTGTTGAGTTCCGCAGCAGCACCGATGGTGCAGTGGTAAGCGTGATTACCTCTCACACCAACAGGCCTAGCGATGGTGATTACCTCTCATCCCAGTCGGCGCCGCCGGGATGTTCTGAGGCATAAAATCTCTGATCACGCCTTCCTTCGGAAGGGAAGTAAAGCCGTTGTTCCCCGATTCATGAGTTTATGGGTCGATATGTAGGGTCCAGGTGTGGGAGCTGCCTCCCTGGCGTCCGTAGCATTGGTGCTCAGCACGGAAAACAGAGATCGAAGCAAAACAAATCAAGGTGTTGAGTTCCGCATGAATAGCAGAAGCATCTATCTTTGTTACAAGAACTGCTTGCAAATTAGGTATCTATTTCTCCTAAGAGAAATAGATATATGTTCGTACGGTGGTACATTTATATTATCACGCCATAGCGGATGCCGAAGAGCTATAAACGTAAGAAATTTCTTTGAACCGCTTCAATACGGCGCACTCAAACTCTATTTTATGGACACCACACAACTGCAGCAGATTCCAAATATAGATAGGACCAATGCACAGCACAGATAGTTTAGGCACAGTGGGTAACGGAATACGTAAAGATTAATCCAAGCTGCTTGTTTGCTTTCGAAATTCAAGCTGCGAACGAAACCTTTGATTGGAATCTAAAATTACACCAACATTTCACTGAACTGTCTTTCCATTGGTAATAGAAAACTTTGAGAAACTTCTCGACAGAAATTCTCAAACAAGATTCATGAGTTTGTACCATGAGTACATGACGCTGGAGGTTGGTCCTTCTTCATTAATTTCCAATCATGGTTGCTTTCAATCCTTCTATAGTTCCTCTGTGAATTTTGATCTGACTATGATGCAAGATATCCATGGAATACCAGATCACCATCGGTCGATGGTTGTTCCCTCAATTTTTGCAATCAAGCACCACCATGTAAGTAACGATAAAAGCTTTTTCGCAGATGGGTCAACCATAAATGCTCAATTACGGGTAATAAGAAAGCGGACTCATTGGCTAAGGTGGGTGCTATGGTAGGCGATATTTTTGAGCGACAAATTACCTTCAACGATTTTTTCTCCATTGCTCGTCAGCAAGTCCTCTTAAGTTGGCAACAAAAATGGAATGATGGTGATTTGAGAAGATGGTTACCATATATACTATTCTCCCACAGGTGTAGAACAAACCGTTGTGCAAAGGGTTGAACATGGGCCACGACTTTATACGCCTTATGTCCAATCATTGTTCGTTAGACTCCCATTTCTATCGAATTGGAATCTCAGGCAGCAATTTTGTGCTTTTGGCATGTTCATAGCAAAAACAATAAAATTTCTGATCAAAGCACACTACTAAAATCTGGCTCCGTGTTTGCGAGAAATATTTAAGTAAGGCATGAACCTGCAGGCAAAAGTTATGAATTGGTTCGTGTCTGATCTATTCTGGACAAATTATTTTTATCTAGATCAAAAAATCCTATGGTTTTGACAGTTCGGATCACTGTACATTTAAAACGGCCGTTTACGATTTTCGGGCATAAGTCAGAATTAAGTGTCATGTCGGTTTGTCGGTGGTGGTAATCATGATATCGAGCATGTTGTTTTGTCATGTACCTTACGCCGTGTTGCCAGATCTGAGTTATCCACATCCCTCAGGGCCCGAAGCAAAAAACCCGCGATACCCGTTAGAGATGTCTTGGCGAGTCGATATCTCGACTATTTGAATTTAATTTATGTATTTTAAAAAGGATAAATCTGAGGATTTAGTAGTTGGTGTTCTCCCAACTTGTTAGCTGCAATCGGTGTACCCTCACGTCTGTCTTTTTCATATGTATGTCGCTTAGTTCGAGATCAAGAGCTCATTGCTCTCCAAACCTTGTGTTCTCAATCCCTACCCTTCCATACATCTGTTGCAATTGGTTACCCTTAACCTCGAGATAACCGCAAGTAATTGGCCCCCGCTTTACTAACGTTTTTTTAAAGTAATTTTGTGATCTAAGCAATGAATATCGGCTCCGCAAAGCTACAACAAATGTCAGCTGACACATTGAAGTCGAACACACCAAAAAAGTTGTTGAACTGCCGGCTGATTGCTCGAATTGGCTCATGTAGTGCAGAATCATAATATATAGCGCAGAAAGTCACGTTGACGAAGAGGTCTCTCGGTAGCATACAGATTTAGCTGTGCTAGCAATGTAGGATAGTCGATGTCACTCGTGAGCATCTTTCCAGCGAACATAGCTTGAACGACCATCCGTCTCACCTCTAACGGTTCAATGCTCAGGAAACGGCAGCGCTCCTCGTACGGTGGCAGATTCGTTGATTCACGCCAGTTGAGAAAACGAAGAGCGTATCTTACAAACTGTCGTTGAACGGATTCAATTCTGGCGATCCAGTTGGCTTGGAAAGGGCATCAAACATCAGAATTTGATTCCAATGGAGACCGGACGAGTGAGCAGTAAAGTAACCTGAGGCATAGCGGATCACGGAACTCGTAGGTTGATCCATATCGATGTAATTTTTGCAGCACGTGAGCATCATTTAAATAATCTCGAATAGTTTTGAACAGGCACACAGGGTTGTCGTCGTCGTGTTTGTGCGTTGAGGTTGTGTTTCAGAAATCCTATCGAAGTGTGCCGTGGCCGCTATTAGACACGTTCGTTTTCGGATGCTGGAGTTGTCGGTTCCGGTTTCGACGTTAGTAGTGAGTTGATTCGGCCGGTGAGGAGCTGGCTGTGCGTCTTCCATATTGTGTACTGGTGAACTGAAGTCGTTGTGTCGCAAGTGATTGGTGATGGAAAGTGGACGCAGTCCTTTTTTTTCTCTGAGAGATCCCTCTAGTTAGAGCAGCTAGAGTGTGTTTCGTGGTTAATGATGGCGATATTAACCCCCCCCCCCCTCCTCCCTCATTTCATCATGTTTTTCCTATACCTGATGCGAGGCTTGTCACAAAATCGTAAACCAGACTGGGAATTTAACCCACCTCCTCCGATTTTGTAATACCGTGCCTTAACTGACTAGGTTAAGGTCCGTAACTCAATTGCAAGAGTTGACTTTTTTTTAAAAACCTTTCCATACTAAATACTATTTTCATGGTTCTAGATTTATTTATTTATTTATTTCGTCAACCAACGTAGACTAGTACAATTAATACAGTTTTGTTTTCTTAAATATATATTTATATAAAAAAGTAGTGTCAGTTTTCTTGTCTTTTCTTTTATGAGTTGTTATTTCTTATGGAATAAAAATATTGCTTTAGTTTATGCCGAGACATTGTAAAGTCAATGGTTTCGCAGTGTTTATTGTAAGAGGCCATCATGCGGTTTAATGGCCCATATTTTGCATAATTTGTGCGATGATGTTTTATGGCAAATAAATTTCGATTTCGGAGTTGCCGAGTTGCATGGAAGTTTAATTTTGATAAAAGTTCTGTTGAGTCAATTCGCTGCGAAACGATATCATTTACAAATGAAACCATTGCACATTCACGACGCTCTTTTAATGTTTGTATGTTTATAAGCATGCAGCGTGCTTCATATGATGGAAGAGGAAATGAAGTCCAACCTAATTTACGAAGAGCGTATAATAGAAATTGTTTTTGTACTGATTCTAATCTTTCTTCGTGCGTGATTGAAAATGGAGACCATACAATACTGCAATATTCCAGTATTGACCTCACATAGGCAATATATAGTGTTTTAATTGTGTAAGGGTCCTGAAAGTTATAGCAAAAGCGCTTGATAAAGCCTAGCATGTTATTTGCCCTGTGAATAATTGTATTGTAATGGTCTATGAAAGTTAGCTTAGAGTCTAAGATAATTCCTAAATCCCTAACTCTTTCACATTTGTCTACAGTTTGATTTCCTAATGCAATTGAAATATTTGAAGTTGTTCTTTTTCTACTAAATGATATTAAGTTACATTTTTTACATTCAATTCTAGTAGACTTTTTTTGCACCATATGTAGAATATGTGTATTTCATTCCGGAATATATTGATGTCTTCTTCATTTCTTACTTCCAAAAAGAGCTTCATGTCGTCGGCATAAATAAGCAATTTAAGTTTTTTGAGAATGTAAGATACGTCGTTTACGTATAGAATAAAAAAGAGAGGTCCCAAATGAGAGCCTTGGGGGACGCCTGAAGTGACTTGAATTGGGCTCGATTTCTTTCCGTTGAATTTAATTATTTGTTGGCGGTTAGTTAAATATGATTCAAGCCATTTCAGGAGCCCTGACTTAATTCCAATTTTTTGCAGTTTAAAGAGTAACATTGGTATGTCAATGCGGTCAAATGCCTTGCTAAAGTCTGTATAGAGAGCTTCTACGTGGTTTCCATTATCCATTGCATTCAATGAATAGTCTATAAATTCAAGTAAGTTGGTCGAGGTCGAACGACCCTTGAAAAAGCCGTGTTGCATGTCAGTAATTCTATTTTTGATTTGGAGAAATAATTTTTCGTTGATAATTGACTCGAAAAGCTTAGGAATGCAAGAGATAATGGCTATACCACGATAATTACGTACGTCAGATTTTCGACCAGATTTAAAGATAGGTACTAGAAATGAGCTTTTCCAAATTTTAGGGAAGGTTCCGGATTCTAGGGACATATTAAAAAGCCAAAACAATGGAGCAGTGAGTTCCATTGCTAGACATTTAATAAATACTGGAGGAATTCCGTCAGGTCCAGGACCTTTTGAGGCATTTAAATTTTTTAAAGCCTGCAAAATGTCCTGCACTTGAAGTTGATTGAGGCCAATGTCCCTTGAAAATTCTGGATAAAATGCAAAATAATCGCGGTCACGATCTTCTTCAGAAAATGTCGTATAAATTTCTTGAAAAAATTTTGCGAATAGATTACAGTTTTTTTCCGAACTATCACCGACATTTTCGTCTAGATGCATTATTGAAGGAAAATTGTCAGATTTTAATTTCGTTTTTACGTAATTAAAGAAGTTCTTCGGACAGGACTTTATTTCACGTTCAGTTTTTGCATTATATTCTTCAAATGCAGTACTGATAGCTAAATTCAGTTGATCGCATAGATCCAAATAAATTAATAAATTATTACTACTATTGTGTTTTTTATAAATTTTATGTGCTTTTTGCTTCCGATTTTTCAAGTTTTTTATTTGTCTGTTAAACCAGACTGGATTTTGTGTGTTTCTGTTACGTCTTTTTTTCTTCAAAGGTATTTCTTCCGAAATTATTTCTGTTAAAATTTTGTAGAACACGTCTATACCAATTTCGACATTTCCTACATTCCTTAAAATTAATTGCCAATTGACACTGTTTAATTTAAATTTTATTTTTTCGTAGTCTGCTAATTTGTATTCAAAGACTTCTTCGTATTCGCAGTCGTTGGGTCTTTGGTTTTCATGCATAAATAAAGAATATTCGATTGCTGTGTGAAACGCTTCATTTTTCCACAGTGGATTTAATGATTCGGTCACACAGAAATCTTCATAAATATTCGTTAGTAAAAAGTCCAAATAGCAATTTTGTTGGTTTTTGATGTGGTTAATTTGGTTCAGTCCTAAATTAGCAGTTTTGTCAAAAATGAACTGCAATGTTTCATTATCCCCAACGACTGGGAGTAAGATACATTCATTTTCAGAGTCCAGAATGAAGTCAGCATGGCGTTGATTAAAGTCTCCATAGATGTGAACTTTAACCTCAGGAGGAAGGTCAGATAGAATTTGTTCAGCACTTTGGAAGAAGGCTTCATAAGTGCTTTTATGAGCATGGTCTGGTGGAAAATACACTGAGGCGAACACGTGCGTTTCACCGGCTATGTGTGATTTCACCCAAATATGCTCAAATTCTGTAAATTTTGGTGTAAAGATAATTTCTGAGTTAAAATTGGCCGAAAGAGCTATAAGAACTCCACCACCTGACTTCTTCTGTGTTGCATGAAAATTTCTGTCGTCTCTGAATACATTAAAGGCATTTCCAAAGATTTCTTCACTTTTTACGCTTTCGTCCCAGCTTGTTTCAGTTGCCAGAATGACCGAAAAGGATGAGCATAATAAATGTTGATAAATTTCCTTCATTTTAGCTGGGCTTTTCATGCGATTGAAATTTTGACAGTAAATCAAAATTTCAGTCGCATTCTGTCTGTGTGAAGAAATTGTTGGAAATACGTCGGTTGATAAAGTATGGTCATTGTTATTATTAGTTACCTCAGTCTCATGCCGAGCATCGTTATATAGAAATAATGAGTCTTCCTCAAGGTGCGTCAGCGGCGTTGAAAATTTACAGGATTGTAAAATTTGAGGGCGGCCTCCCTAGTAGATTGTAGCCGTTGCGTGCGTTCACTGGACAGGAATGTACGGTAGGATTGCAGGTCTGCCAAGGCGTCGTTTCGAGTAATTCCAAGTTCTTCATGGACGTCCAGGAAAATTTCGTGCAGGAGATTTCTGTCTTTTGGTAGTCCTTCAGCTGCTAGCATTAGAATAGCACTGGTTTTGGTGATTCCGCGAATACATGTTGATGATGGCTGGTCATGCAGGAAGGAGAGGTAGGTCCGAACAATGTCCATAATTTTCGGGTCCCTTAGACGCGCCTTCAGGAAGCGTTGGTCGCCAGTTACGGACTGTTCAGTAAGTCTCACTATTGGCGGACGCATGGGGTCCAGAAGAGGAGGGTGTTCTCGCTCAGTTGGTTTTTCAGTTCGATAAGGGTTAATAGTTTCCCCTTTTTCGAAATTAATGAAATTTAGTCCGCTTTCTTTGGGTGGCCGAGAAAATTGTATTCGTGCAGCAGCCAAAAGTTCTTTATCCAAAGGTAATGCAGTGCTGTTGTAGAGATGGCTGCTTCGGGTCCTGTTGTTGTTGATGTTGTTGTTATTGCTGTTGTTGTTGTTGTTGTTGTTGTAGTTGTAGTTGTTGTTGTTGCTGTTGTTGTTGATGTTGTTGTTTTTGTTGTTGTTGTTGTTGTTGTTGTTGTTGTTGTTGTTGTTGTTGTTGTTGTTGTTATTGCCAATAGTGTAGTTGTTACTGCCGCTGTTTTTGTTGGTATTGTTGTGGGGGTTGTTACCTGGTTTCTTTTCTCGTTTTTTGCGCCTAAGTCTGGCTTTTTCCTCGTTTTTTTCCTGGAGACGGCGGGAATGTTGCTTGGCGTCATATTCTGTCCAGTCACGCTTCCATACTTTTTTATTTCCCAAGATTCGCCAGCTGGGGGCTGGTTCGTCAATTGTGTAATTCTTGGAAATGATGACGGCTGGTGTTGAAAGAGATTTTGCCATTTCTTCTATGTGAGATTTTATTTCACATGCTAGAGTACTTTGGGAGTCCGCTAACTCATTCTTGAGTGTGGAAATTATTGCAGGTAGTTGGTTAATTGAGTGCGTTGTTGTTGTTGTTATTGCCGCTACTGCTGCTGTTGCCGCTGATTTGGCTGCCGCTTTTACAGCTGTGCAGGTGTCCGCCGAAGGTGTGTCCAGAATTGATGAAATTGCATTTTTCATTTCAACCGCAATAAGTTTGTTGCTGCTGGTGACGGTCGACATGCTACGCTTAATATTGTCAAGCATTTCTTCAATGTGTTCAAGCACTGCGTCATGCGTCGCACTGAGGTTTTTGAAGTTAGTAAGCAATTTGTGATTTGCTTCCAAAGTATTGCCAATGTTTTCTTTGATGCCATTCAATGTTGTAGACAGTTCCTTCAGATTAAGTTCATTTATGAACTTATCCTGGCAGTCTTGGCACAAAGGCAGCATGAAGGTCCGAAGAATGTCTTCATGATTTCGCTGTGCACCAACACAACCTGCGTGAAAGGATTCATGATGATGATGATGATGGTCCCACCTCTTACCCCTACAAAGGTTTGAGCTGGACGATTTATCTTTAAGATAATTAAATATGACATTTTAACCAGGTTGGCAAACAAAATCGAACTGGTTTCAGTTACAGATATAAATTCCCTCTAGAGTTTACAGTTGCTTCAAAGCGATATAAATGTGGAAAAGCTCAGGCGTCCACCTCTTAGTTCGCCTTTTTGTCCACCTAAACTATTCATAAGTATTACAAGCAATCAAGAGTTAATGAACAATCAACAAAGCATCCTATTACACTAGTAACCCCGCAATCTGATGCTATCATAATTTTCAGCAATGTCAGGAATGCTCACGAACCCCCAACGTTTGCCAGAAAACTTACTACTAACTCAAGGTATCTTTCAAATAAGCTTCAAAATTGCATTTTTTTATCAAATGGTAAATTCAGTCCTCTATATCCGTAATACGCGCGCGAGGCTCAAACCTTTGTAGACTACTATTTTTTTTTTACTACTACTATTAAATCAAATATCAAAAATCCATCATCACCATCGTGGCGAACAAAATAGTTTTTGCAGTGCTACAATAATTATTAAAAAGTCGTTATAACAGCTATCCATACAAAATAATCCGTTAAAAATAACTTCGTCAAGATACATAATTTGTCAATTCATAAAAAAAAAATCACTGGATAACCGTTCAAAAGACAGTTTTAACGTGTGAAATGCAATGTCTCTTAAATTCTGCTAATGTTGTTGAACGTTTAATGTGTCTAGGCATCGAATTGAAAACATTTATTCCTTTAAAAAATAATGAATTCTGTGAAGCACAAGTCAAGAAATGTGGTGTTCTTATTTCATCTGCGTTTCTAGTATTATATCTATGATAGTCACTTCCTCTTTCAATTCGATCACACAAATATCGAGGTAGCAAACCGTTAACTACTTTAAAAATGAACACCATAGTCAAATATACAATTCTTTGCTTCACCGACAACCATTGTAAGGCGTTTAGCATCAAAGTTGAGGAAGTGAATCTATTACATCTCAAAATCAAACGCATTATTTTATTCTGCAAGCGCTGTAATCTCGATATTTGTGTTGCATTGGACAGAAATAAAATGGATGGGCAAAAGTCTAGATGAGGAGAGATGATTGATTTGTATAGCTGTATTTTACTCGCAATAGTTAAATCGTTTTTCAATCGACATAGAATTCCATACTTCTTGGCAATTTTCTTGATGACATTGTCAATGTGAGAGTTGAACTTAAGTTTGTCATCAATAATCACGCCAAGATATTTAATCTCCTGAACGCGATCAATAGTCTCATCATCAATTACAACAGAGACGTTCTCATTTAATCGATTCCGCGAAATTATCATAAATTTAGTTTTACTTGTATTCAATTTTAACTGCTTACACTTCAACCATCTACTTAGATACTGCAAATCTTCATTCAAGTGTGAGACGGCAACTTCTAAATCTTTAGCTTCAATGAATAACACAGTATCATCTGCAAAAAGGTTAATGTCGCAAAACCGTAAAACACGTCGCAAGTCATTAATATACATAATAAATAAAAGGGGCCCTAATACACTTCCCTGGGGCACTCCAAGGTTATTCCCCACGGGATTGGAAACAGAATCATTAAAAACAGTCCGTTGAGTTCTGTCAGGCAAATAGCTTTCAAACCATTTATATGCAGTACTCGTAATTCCAAAGCGCTTGATTGTACTTAACAGTAAGGCCCTAGAAATTGTTTCAAAAGCGCGTTTCAGATCCAAAAAAAACAGCAGCAATCGTATCTTTACGCTCCAAGTTGTCTTTCCACTTTGCTAACACCAAATTCAATGCAGTTTCACAAGAATGACCTTCCCGATATCCCGATTGTTCTGGTATCAACAAAGAGTTGCTATTCAAATACTCCATATGGAAATTTTCTCTGACTTACTACAACAGCCAAGATTGAGATTTAGTAAACCTAGCTAAGATTTTCCTGGACTCGCATTAATTTCCAGATATCGTACTGTGTGAAACGCTTATGACTCTGGAAGAAACATTTTCTTATTCCTAGAATTGGAAAATTAGTTTAATTTTTCTACAGAGAATGACGTCCAACTTCAATAAAAAATCTTATGTAAACTTTTATAAAAACATCTGGTTACATGGCCATTACGTGGTGCTGGCATATTTTGATTTGCTCTAAAAAAAAAATCCATTCCAAATTCCACTCTCTGTTGTTTGAAGATAAACAGCTTTTATGTCTTGAGCAACTTTTTATAAAATTTTACGTTCAACATCTTTGCCTAAAACAGTAAACTTCTAGCGAGCGAAATAACAAAGTTTGCATTGCTGCACCATCTATGCGGCAAAAACTTGAACTATTTTAATCCACCAAATTATAGTACTTACTGATTCAAGACGTCAATTGAAAAACTTAATTGGATGTAATACCAGAGGGTTATTAAATTTTCCCAGCTAGATTTAATTCCTGGCCCACTGTGCACTGGAGGCACGTGTGATTTGAGCAACGCCAGTGCCATCAAGTTGTCAAAAAGGGTTTGTATGTTGGGCACTCGGCGTGGGCGGTGCTTTAGTGCAATGTGAATATTTACACATGCATGTATAGACATTTTGTTTGAGATTCAACGTCTGTTCTCGTAGACTGAATTATATTTTCTTCGATTTTTCTAATAATCAAGCAGGTTTTTGAGGAGAATCGAGTAACATTTTACTGCCAACTGGGATTGAACCAGGTGCACAGTGGTCCAGAATGCAGATTTAGGTGGAAGGATATGTTTTGAGCCTGCAATTGAAACTTTAGACTAAAAGTATCTTCTATACCCAAGTACGAGATGAACTAGCCTACGGCTAAAAATTTAAAAGATAAAGACTAAAAACAAAAAAAAATCTTCTATACCCGGTCGAACTCCACACGAATCTAGAGCCGCACTACCGTTCATACTGGCGACAACGCTCTGATGAGACAACGAAACCTCACCTCCAAGCTCCTCCCTTGATCCTATAATTCAACAATGTATCCCTCTAACCTCGAGTATTCGGGCCCAATTCCTACTAGACTTAGATATAAATGAATTTTGTAAAAAAAAAACAATGAACAATGAATTATTGGCTCCGTAAAGCTAACGCGATTGAGCGTTCCGTCTACGAAGTTGTTCCTTATTATGCGCAAATTTTTTCTACACAGAGCATGCCGATATCTTTTGCAGATTTTCTTTTAAAAATATGCCTTTTCAAATGTTAATATCTCTGGTTGGGGCAAACAAAAATTTTTTATTGGCATATGAAAGAACGTACGTTATTAAAAATAGCTCTAAAAAGTTCAATTTAAGAGATAAAAAGAGTTGCTTGAAATTAAAGTCTGGAACGCGCAAAAATTGGTCAATTTCAAATTGATGTATTTCTGTTAAAAATGCATAAAAAACCATAAATGCTGCATTTGAAAGTTGAGTGTATCTACAATGGTTGCTATGATGAGTTTTCACCGTTTGCTCTCCAGTTTTCAAAATAACGTCCAAGCAAGAGGAGCAGTGTGTCAAAATTTTGCTCTCGCAGCAAGAGAATCCGACGTTCTCACACGCCAAGTTGGCAAAATTGCTGGATGTGGCCAAATCGACCGTGACAAACGTTTTAAAAGTGTTTGGGTACCGTCTGTCGACCAGCAGGGAGCCTTGAATTGGCAGCAATCGTAATCCGGACGTGACAGCGACGACGAAGCAGGTGGCGGTGAAATATAAGCAGAATCCTAACCTCTTCATCCGGAACGTCGCTAGCAAGCTCAATGTCTCCCATACTACTGTGCAGCGGGCCAAGAAACGAGCCGGGTTGTCGACGTTTAAGAAGGTGAAGGTGGTGAACCGTGATTACAAACAAAACACGTCGGCAAAGCAGCGGTCCCGAAAGCTGTATACGAATCTGCTCACAAAGTTCGACTGTGTCGCCATGGACGACGAAACTTATGTGAAAGTGGATTTCAAGCAGCTTCCGGGAAGGTGGCTGAAATTTTCAAAACCATCAAACTATCGAAGTTCCCGAAAAAATATCTAGGCTGGCAGCTCACGTGTGGTCTAAAAAGCGGTATTTTCGTTACTACGGGAACCATCAGTCAAGAGATCTACGTCCAGGAGTGCCGGCTGCTACCATTCCTTAAGCAACATAATAGACCTGTGCTGTTCTGGACGGACTTGGCGAGCTGCAACTATGGGAAAAAAGGCAAACGAGTGGAACGATGCGAACAACGTGGTTGTGATACCCAAAGACCACAATCTTCCCAACAGCCCAGAGCTCCGCCCAATCGAACGGTATTGGACTTGGTCAAACGGAATCTCCAAAAAGCTAATCAATCCATGGAAATCTAACTGGCGTTCAGCGGCGAATAAGGTCGATGAGACCACTGTGCAAAATTTAATGGAAGAGGTTAAGCGGAACGCACGGCAGTTCGAATTTGGCAAACCAAAATAATAAACGAACATTTTTTTCGTTTAAATAGGGGAAATGACGGCTTCGGCATGACAGACTATTTTCGGTAACCCAAATTGAAACACTATTTTCACTGGATTTTCGTACGAAAACACTTCGCTGAATGCATGCCAACGATTCTTTATGCTTTCAGCTTCAATTTAACTATATTTTCACCACTGAGAAAAAGCAATCTAGCAAGGTTTTCTTGAAATGCAACACACGCAATACAAATTGTAGCTGATTTCGAGTTGCCGATAATAGAACAGCAGATTTACATGCAGTTCAAATGGAACGGTTGCCCAAGAAAAACTGGTTGCCGACAATACTTGCTCTCACTAGAGAAGATTGGAGCTTTGTAAAAGCGTTTTAAAACAGTTTTTAACAATTCTTTCGACTGAAATTGTTAGAGCAGCTGGCAGCAAAAGATTGTAAACAAACCAATACTGCATATGTGTGCGTTCCTTAGAGAAAAAGGCTATAGAAAGAAGGTCGCTGCTTAGGTTGCCGAGAATACGTAAATTCCCCTATATGAATTGAACTACCAAAAGAAAAATAGGAAGATTTTTGTGATATGAATTTTGACTGAAAGAAACGATTGTTTTGTCGACCAATTTAAGGGCGTTCCAGTCTTTAGTTCAGCTATAACTTTGATTTCAATGATAATAAGAACCATCCTAGAATTTATTGTCATAAAAATTAGGACCTAACTATAAGAAACACTTTGTAGAAGAGACTTTTAGTCTAAAGTTTCAATTCCCTGCTCAAAACATATCCTTCCACCTAAATCTGCATTCTGGACCACTGTGCAGTGCTGCGTTTTTGCGAATTTGAGCAAACGAAACCCACATTTGAGTCAGATTCAACGGCCGCTGTCGTTGCTGAGTGAGAGCAACGGTATTATTAATAAATCGTTGTTAGAATAATGACGGAAACAATCAAACTAAGGTTTTCAGACTGCCTAGTAGAGAAAGGTTCTAAAATCCTAATAAAAACGTTTCTGTGCACATTAACCGAATATATAGGCAGTTCATTGTGTAGATAATTACACTTTATTTTATGCAATTGCTATTTCCAGTACAGAAACATTCTTCTACTACTATCTACTAATAAACTCGATTGCACCTTGCATCTTATCATCTCCCCGGTACGACTCTCATAAATCACACAAGATAAAGGCTGGCTCGCAGTTCATCTTACAGCTTGGACTTTGTTATCATTTTTCGCAGCTCGCGTCTTAAAATCTTTCCACTGGCAGTCTTCGGTATCTCGGCAATTATTCGCACGCCACCGTGTAAATTCTTACTTTTAGATAAGTGGTCCGCCACCCAAGTCTTGACTTCCGCCTCACTCAACTCCATTCCCGGTTGAGCAACCACGAATGCCAGCGGCAGCTCTCCGTTAGCCTCATCCTTAATGCCAACTACTGCAGCATCCTTGATTTTCGGGTTTGTAAGCAGAACCGCTTCAACCTCAGCCGGTGCCACCTGGGAGCCCCGGTACTTGATCAGATCCTTAATCCGATCTACGATGTAAAAGTCCTCATCTTCATCAAAGTATCCCGTATCTCCGGTGTGCAACCAACCATCCTTATCGATAATCGATTGTGTTTCCTCGTCATTCTTCAGGTATCCCTTCATAATCATAGGCCCCTTGGCGCATATCTCGCCAATCTGGTTTGGACCCAGCGTTTTTCCCGTCTCCGGGTCTACAACCTTGACCCAGAACATCCGGTTAACCTTTCCAACGCTGCCCGCTTTCCCAATGTTTCTGGTCAAAACTCCAAGCGAAGTTTCACTCATTCCATAGCCAATACGAATCAGCATCAAATTGGGAAGTCGCTTGTGAACCATTTCCTCGATTTCCTTGCTCAAAGGAGCCGCTCCACAACTGATCGCTATCAATGAACTAAGATCGTACTTTTCCACAAGTGGATGCTTTGCCAGGAAGACTACCAACGGTGGGACCAGCGTCACGGTGGCAATTTTGTACTTTTCAATTGTAGACAGGAACAGATTAGGCTCAAATTTTGGAAGTGTAACGATTGAGCGTTTATTGCAGCAGGTATTGAGCAGGATCATGTAACCGTAGATATGGAAGTAAGGCAGCAGAGCGAGACTTAGGGCCGAAGGAGATATTGGCGAGAGCTTTAGATCGTCGCGAATGTAAGCCATTACGGCCATAATGTTGTAGTGGGTCAGTTGAACAGCTTTCGGCAGACCGGTGGTTCCCGAGGAGAGAACCATGAGGGCAACCTGGTCCTTCAAATTGACGGGTTGAGGAGTAAAGGATCGTGCGGTTTTTAGCTTGTTGCGATCGAACAGCTCTTTGAATAAGGCGACACGTTTATGAGGACGTTCTTTGGAACCGATCAACGTGATCATCTTAATCGATGGGATGGAGTCTGCCACGGAGAGAAGCGTTTTCACTGCAATTGAGGAAACAAAAATGGCTTTCGGTTGAGTCAGTTTGAGGACGTGTTCCAGCTCGGTAGGTGTGTAGGCAGGGTTCAGCAGAATTGGAATTGCGTTCATGTAGGTTGCGGCAAAGGCAACTAACGGCAATTCGATGCGGTTTTCACACATGATCGCAATCAGTGTGTTTTTCTTGATGCCGATTCGATGCAGGCGGTTCGCCAATCGGACGGATTGCTCAAGTAGGTCACTGTATGTGATGGATTCGTTGGTGAGGCCATCGATCTGCAAGAATGAGAGGGTGAGTGAGGGGCAATGCATTTCGTTAGTTGAAGTGTGTAGAGTGGATACTTAAAAGAGAGAGGTCATTAGGGTTCGAATTTTTATGCATTATGCAGTTGAACATTAATTCTAGATTCAGAATTATTGATATTATATGTTCAATACCTATCACTCAAAACCAAAGCAAGGCTGATATCAAAGTATATAGGGGAAATGGATGTAATGTCAGCCTAAATGCCCCTAATTTAGGCCCATACATAAATTCAGCAAGCGAAATTTTCAATAGCGACCAAAAATATCCATTAGTACCGTCCCAATGCCGCGATCATCTACATAAAATTAATAAATAGCAGATTTTTAGCGATGGTCCCATTCTTAGATCCATAGGCCAACATTAGAGCCATTTCCCCTACATAGAATATGAATACTCACACACGCAATATCGTCGCCATTCTCGCGCAACCGCTTGACGATAAGTTCTCCCAGCGAACGGCAACCAGATTCGACACTTTCTTCAGTTGATCCTCCGTAAAAAACATACTGTTCCTTATTGTTTGTCATTCTGCTGGAGGTGATACTGTGTCTGATACAGTTAAATTGGCACTAAATCAATTGATTAGCTTTGTTTGCTACAATTTGGCACGCTGATAAAGAAAGTTATCTAGTAACTTGCAAATGTTTTTCGTTACTAAAAAAATACACTGGCTATGGTTGCGCACTGCGCAGCGCTCTCACTGCTACTGGCTGGCTGATTGACTAGAATACGATTGTATGTAGTGGGTATAAACAGAGATAACCGGCTAGCATTGACGCGGTTGTTTTAAGTCTCTCACTTCAAGCTTGTTTTTGTCCTCTCATCGTGATTACCCCATTCGAAACTGCGAGGCAATTGGTGTGGTTTTTGAATTTCAGAAATGAGAATTAATAGGAATTATGATCACGTTTAAACCCATGTTTGGTATGGAAGATGAATCTATCTATATATATGAAAAGGAATATCTGTCTGCCTGTCTGACCCTTATAGACACGGAAACTACTGAACCGATCGCCGTTAAAATTTGTATGCAGAGATTTTTGGGGCCGGAAAGGTTCTTATGATGGTTCGAGACCCCTCCCCCTCTGTAAAGGGAGTACCCATACAAATGAAACAGTAAAATATAGCATACTTTTTTGAATCGGTGCATAAACTCAAGCTAATATTGAATCCCGAGCAAGGCCGGGCACACTCAGCTAGTAACATATAAAAATCGCGTAAAATTCCCATCAACATTGAACACTTCTGAGATGTATTCCGTGGTTATCAAAGAAATGTCCGACAAGTCCGGCAAGTCCGACATCAACCAGCATTCTGGTCGTTCATTTCGCAGTTCAAGTGAGATGAACACTGAATTGTATCATCATTGTATCAGGGGTGCCATATGTTTTGAGGAAATGTCTTAAACGAGATCGAAAAAATGTCTTTGCATGTCATCACCGCTTCTTTTCAAGTTGGAGTGTGGTGAGAGGGGCAGTCTAAATATGCATACTTTATAAAATTGAGGACATTATTCATTATCATAACATCATAAAGGAATTTTTTAATTGTGTCAATCCTCTTAACAAAATCCCTTCATGAAGAGCTTTTTGAGTGTGTTGATTTAATTCCTTTTAATTCCGTTATAATTGCATATCTTTTGACAGATACGCGTATTTCGTCTACTACTTGCAGACTTCATCAGTGCTAAGTACTCAACACCACTGAAGAATCCACCTTTTATCTACGACTTATATACTAATCAATAAGAAGGGGAAAGTGTGACAGTTTGGCCACCTTAAGAAAATCATCAGTAATCATACAAGATTCAGTGGAAAATTCGAATGATGTTAAACCAAATGGATAGTTTCAAGCCCAAATAACATCATGAATACAAATTGAATATTGCCGGCGCCGGTGGTGTAGTGGTAAGCGTTACTGCTTTCTCACCCCAATGCGCCGGGTTCAATCCCAGCCGAGGGCGGTGGGATTTTTCTGAGGTATAAAAATCTCTGGTCACGTCTTCCTCCGGAAGGGAAGTGAACAGCCGTTGGTCCCGACCCATGTGTGTTGAATGGGTGTGATATTCTACGCAGGTGTGGAAGCTGCCTCCCTGCACATTCGATTGCCGTCAATAGATGGCAATCGGTGCCCGTCGGTTATTGGCACTAGATTGCGGAACCGAGACCAACGTTAAATAAAGGAATGAAGACAAATTGAATATTAAAAGTCAAATTTTGAATCTTATGCAAGAAGATTTAAAAAAAATGTTCGTTTTGTATTCGAAATTAAACCGTTGGGGTAAAATTAGGACCCGGTCGGGGTGGTATGAGCGACCTTGTAAACAACGAGTAAGACTATTATGTTCTCTTGAGGGTTTATGAAGGGTCACCAATGAACAGTTTTAATATATTTTTTTTAACAAAAACGATTATTTTCTGTAGAATTTAAATTTCAAATACTGCCTATTTAATACTACATTTTGTCAGTCTTGTGAATTACTGATTTATTACCAAAGCAGCTATTCTAAAACCTGATTTCACATGATACAGTCATATTTTTGAAAGGAATAATGCAAAATTGAAGAATTTAAGTTGAAATATCAGTGGTGCTCATGTTGCCCCGAATGGACTTAAGTAATATTTTGTTAAGAAAATGTTTAATTTAGATTAAAATCTAGTAGAATATCGTGTCACATAAGAAACCAATGACTATTTATAAAGCTACGATATTGATTCAATCAACGATAAGTTATAAGAAACTACTGATAGCACGTATTTTCTGATTCAGAAATCTTATTCTGACATTTTGAGCTAGTCTAACATTTTTCGAATATTTGCTCTAGAGAAAAGTATTTGTTAGACTTAAATGAAATGAATAGTTGAAGTAGGCTTTGAGCATTGCTTATTGCTTATCGCATATTAGCTTATTACGTGCTCTCAACATAGTTTTCTAGATGCACTTCCACAGTTATTAATTGAAAGCTTTCGATGCCTGTACCATTTTTGCATTAGTACAATTGTGTGGCAAGTACAATCACACTCTATGCCCAGGCAAGTTGAGAAATTTTCCATCCCGAAATCGAACCCAGCCACCTTAAGCATGGTCTTGCTTTGCAGCTGCGTCTTTACCGACTGAGCTAAGGGAGGCCCGAAGTCTGCAAGTAGTAGACGAAATACACGTATCTGTCAAAAGATAAGCAAGTATAACGCAATTAAAAGGAAATAAATCAATAAACTCAAAAAGCTTAAAAAAGGAGGTATTCAGGGAGAATGTTTCCCTCAGCAGTAACTGAATAAATTTTCATAATGTCAAAAATTTTGAACTTCAAACATTTTGCAATTTTTAAATTATCCATGTTTACACTGCCACTGAGAAGAACTCAGAGAGAGAGAGAGTCACTTCTACTCAGAGGTATGGAAAAAAATTCTAAAAACTGTAGGAAATTAGCGCTGATAAATTTCTCATACAACTGAGTAGAAGTGACTCTCTATCTGAGTTGTTTTAAGTGGCCTACTAGAATTCAAGCAAATAGAATATCTTCACAATAATACCATAGAGGTAACTCTAAGACTAGAAGGTCCCGAAATAATGTGCTCAACTTTTTGGCTCAGCTCTGGTACTCTCTTCGGTCCCAAGCTAATCGATTCACCCCTCGAAACATAGGGAAAACCAATAACCCCTCATTTTATCTGTCAAACTTTCATAGTGAATCAAAACAAACATTGCGTAGTACTAGAATTTCGACTAGAATAAGGTACGTTAATCGTTTGCTTGGGACCAATAGGCTAGTCAAGTGGTGAGCCAATTTAAAATCGTTAGTTTCGTATTGATTGTTGATAATACTTCGTTTATCAGCCTTGAAAAATATTCAGGGGACTTTATTGAAATCTTCGATCAGCTCGAGAGCTTTGAAGGTCTTCCTGGCCGATCTGCCATCTTGAGAGAGCCTATTGAATGTTTGACTATTTTAAGATCTTCAGATTTCCCGAACAAACCTGAATTCACTAATATCTGATCAACCAGAAATCTTGAGAGACTATCTGAAGACGTCATTTGAATTTTATGGACAGTTGAATATCTTAAGAATAATAATTGTACTTTGACTATATGTTTAGTATTACTTCTGCGTGAAGTCAACGATTTACATAGTTGAAGATGCTAATTTCAAATAACAGCCTGAAGTTTTAATTTCAAATAACAGACTAAAGCACAAGACAGGAGCACATTCCGTGGTAGAGGTAACAATAGCAGCACTTTCCAAACCTACGACTGGATGCCTTCCTTCAGATAACAACTTGAGTGCGGTAAAAATCGATAGAACTGTTTCAAACACATCGTCGGAACATGAGCGAGTCGGCGATAATCTCTTTTTGCCAGTGGTGGCGGGAGGGAATACCCCTCAGCATCCCTCTCCAACGGGGGAGTTTGGTAAAGAGAGATGATCAAACCGGATTGTACCTTCCTAAAGTTGTCCTTGCTCGCTTTCTACTCTCTAATTACAATTTTCACACTGCCGTACTCTAACGGAACTATCAACTTTATACTTTCATCTCCTCATCTATCGTATAAAAATTACCTTGAATAATATCCAGAGAACTTTATTGATATCTCATCGAAAAATCCGTGAATATCAACAAAGTTATTTAACATTTCAAGACGCTTCTTGAACTTATACGAAGATTCCTGTACTTTCAAGAAGTTTCTTGAACTTAAACTCAGTTCCATGCACTCAAAGTCTCTATGATGTTTCCCGAAAATGTGGAATGTTCGACGAACTCTTGGGATTTTCCGTAATCTTCTACGAAGTTCCCAGTACTTTAAAGATTTTGCCATAGCTTACAACTTTTAATTTTTCCATAGCTACAACTGCCCAACTTGCTGAACTTAAAAAAGTACGAATTTAAAACAGTTCATGCAATGTTCCATAATCATCTACAAACTTTCATGAACTTCTAAAAAAAAGTTCCCTGAACTTATTAAGATTCATAATTGTTTTTTCAATCTCATAACATCCATCAACTTCTCCTGACCTCCGGAAAGAACCTTAACCTTTTCTAGGAGTTTTCCTGAACATATTGATGAAACAAAGCTCCCAAAGTTACACAGTTTCCTAAACTGATACGAAATTTCTTGAGCTTCTACAAAATTTCCTGAAGTTATACAAATTTTGCCGAACTTCTGCAAAGTTTGCCGAAATTTTTGGAAGTTTCCTGATCTTTTACAAAATTCCCTGCAATGAACTTCTACAAAGTTCACTACACTATTATAAAGTTTCTTATACTTTTAGGGTTTTCGATGATTTTCTGCAATGTTTCGTGAAGTTATACAAAGTTTCCAAAACTTCTATGAAATTTCATAAACTCACAGGATTTATAAATTTATTTCCTGGGATTCAGGAATTCCGAGAAATGTCAAAATTCCGGGACATCCCGGGATGGAAGCTCTATAAGCAACAATCAATACGAAACTAACGATTTTAAATTGGCTCACTACTTGACTAGCCTATTGGTCCCAAGCAAACGATTAACGTACCCCATTCTAGTCGAAATTCTAGTACTACACAATGTTTGTTTTGATTCGCTATGAAAGTTTGACAGATAAAATTAGGGGTTAGTGGATTTTTTCCTATGTTTCGAGGGGTGAATCGATTAGCTTGGGACCGAAGAGAGTACCAGAGCTGAGCCATAAATTTCAAATTTCGAAAAAGACACAAATCGATATCTGTTTTCAACCAACCGTGGTGGACTCCTGAGCTACGTAACCTTCGTAACAATGTACGTAAGATGCGCAACCGATATTTCCTTACAAAAACTGGGTCTGACAAAGCTAGACTCCGTGAGCTTGAGTTGGAGTACAAAGTCATTCTTTCTGCAACACATGAAAACTATTTTCTCAGTATTCAGTCAACCGTCAAGCAAAATCCTTCACGCTTCTGGGACTTCATCAAGAAACGGAAAGCTGGAAATGGAATCCCTGGCTCAGTCAACTTCGATGGAACTATGTACTTCTCGGTCAAGCTCAGAGGCAGCCAATCTTTTTGCTACTTTCTTCGAGAGCGTGTTTAGTAAAGCATCACCCGTGCAACGTCAAAACTGTTTTGAACAGATACCGTCCCATAACATTAATCTACCGTGTATACAGTTTTCTCCAGACGAAGTACAGAAAGTTCTCGATGAGCTTGATTCAAAGAAAGGACCCGGAACAGACAGCTTGCCTCCTGTGTTTTTGAAGAACTGCGCCGCTACGCTGGCGACGCCCATCGCTGCTGTTTTCAACCGTTCGCTCCAAGACAGAATGTTCCCAAATGCATGGAAAATGGCGTCCATAGTACCGATCCATAAATGCGGAAGCTACAAGTGTGTCACCAATTATCGAGGTGTATCCATACTTTGTAGTCTCAGTAAGGTATTTGAGAAACTGATCCACACCGTTTTGTACAGAGCTGCTGCACCGATCATCTCCAATAGTCAGCACGGCTTTATGAAGCATCGTTCAACAACATCGAACTTAATGTGTTATCAGCGATATCCCGTAGCTTAGAATCGAAGCAACAAGTGGATTCGGTTTATGTTGATTTTGCGAAAGCGTTTGATACAGTACCGCACAATCTCATCGCTGCCAAAATGAACCACATTGGATTTCCGACATGGATCACTGAATGGCTCTATTCATACCTGTCTAATCGCAATGCTTTCGTGATGGTGAATTCCGCACGCTCCAGGACTTTCAACATACCATCTGGCGTGCCACAAGGCAGTGTCAACGGCACCGGTGGTGTAGTGGTAAGCGTGATTACCTCTCACTTCAGCAGGCCTGGGTTGAATCCCAGTCGGCGCTGCCGGGATGTTCTGAGGCATAACATCTCTGATCACGCCTTCCTTCGGAAGGGAAGTAAAGCCGTTGGTCCCCGGTTCATGAGTTGATGGGTCGATAGGTAGGGTCCAGGTGTGGGAGCTGCCTTCCTGGCGCGTCGGTAGCATTGGTGCTCAACACGGAAAACAAGATCGACGGAAAACAAATCAAAGGAAAAAAAAAAAACAAGGCAGTGTTCTCGGTCCTCTTATTTTTATCATTTATGTTAATGACCTGTGTGACATGCTCTCATCATCCAAACTTTCTTTTGCGATGATCTAAAATTTTTCCGTGTGATTGTTTCTCCCACTGACTGTGTCGCGTTGCAAGAAGATATACATCGTGTGATAGTCTGGTGCGGTGACAACGGCATGCGCGTAAACAGCAAAAAGTGCAAAATAATATCCTTCACTCGCTGCAACAACGTTATTCACCATCAATATTACATGGGGCCGGATTCTCTAGAACGTGCAATTTCAATCTGTGATCTAGGCATTACGATCGATTCGAAGCTAAGGTTTAACGAACACATAAACATCGTAACTGCTAAAGCATATACTGTGCTTGGTTTTATTCGTCGTCATGCTTCTGGTTTCACCGATGTTTATTGTCTCAAGACGCTATTCTGCTCGCTGGTTCGCAGCATTTTAGAATATGCTTCCCCGGTTTGGTCTCCATTTTACGTTACGCATATCCTTGCGGTTGAAAGGATTCAGAAAAGTTTTATAAGGTTTGCATTGCGTCAGCTCCCCTGGAATGATCCAGTCAATCTTCCAAGTTATCCCGACCGATGCAAGCTGATTGATTTGGAATCCCTCTCTGCCAGGCGTCTCAAATTGCAACGACTGTTTATCTTTGACCTCATAACAGGAAACGTGGACTGTCCTGAACTTCTGGAACTGATTCCATGGAATACTCCTCCTCGACGATTCCGTAATTTCCCGTTACTTGCAATTCCATTTCACAGAACGAACTTTGGATTCAATAATTGTTTTAATTCTTGTTTGCGTTCCTTTAATGATGTTTGTAGCGAGTTTGATTTTATTTTGACCAAACATGTGTTTAGTGCTAGAATAAGGCGTTTAGATTAAATTAGGTTTTAAGTAATGAGTCTGTACGACGTAGTCGAAGATGGTGATCAAATAAATAAAGTTGAGCACGTTTCTTTGGGACCTTCTAGTCTTAGAGTTACCTCTATGCTCTTAGTGAGTGACTACATGTTTTTTATGGCACTTTCATTGCCTCGTTCTTTCCCGTTTGGTACACACGGTTCTGGATAGATCAATGAATTGAATTGAGTTGTGCCTTCACACTCAGCAAGTAAATCATTTTAAGCTCTGGAAAGAGTCGACTTTGAAATTGCCCCGAAAATCTTGAATTTGAATTAATTAAGATATGAGATTTTTTTTGTGATTTCTAACTCAGAGGAATCTTCAAGACTGAGGGAGTTAAGAAAAATGTCAAAATCATGAGTGAGATTTTAAATCACGAAAATGTTTTTGGGTCTTAGAAAATTTTCGAAATCCTGGACAAAGAATAATCCCTCTTGTTGCTCATAAACTGACTGCGGCTGTGGAATAGTTCTAGCGACGTTTTCATCACTACCTAAAGCCCCACGTCGCGAGAGCATTTCCAGTCGATGGTGTGTTATAATGCAGTTCTTCTTTACCCAACTATTGTGTTGCTCCTCTCGTCATGACCAACGTGATCATCTCAGAGAGAAAGCAGTAGGGTGGTTGTTGCGTGCTGTACCATCATCAGCATTGTTGACGGCTACTCCCGCCTTGAGTTGTTTGCCTGTGGACTTGGAGACATACTTCAAGTCCCCGCGTACATCGTACGGGCTAGGCAAAAATGTGCGTCCATCTTGAAAACTGTCGCTTTAATGGCCCTTCGCTCATTTTCAACTTCTATTCAATTTTCATACTGCCGTACTCTAACGGAACTATCCACCTACATTCTTCTAAAGATCATTCTCTAGCTAATAAATCATCACACTAAAGCTTCATGTTAGCATTTCCAACCAACTCTATGAAGATTTTGGAAGAAATTTGTGGTGAACATAAAGGGAATTCTTATGGATATTTCCAAAGGAATTATGAGGAGTATTCTAAGAGACTACTATCAGGAATTCCATTTTAGATGTGAGGAGAACTTCAATAGAAATCTAAGGAATTCTTTTAAGGTAATTCTAAGAACCTCTTGATGTCTGGTAAATGCTCAGGAGAATTCGAAGGGAGTTATGGGAAGAATTTCTGGGTATTTCTGAGGAGAGTCCAAATGAGAGAACTACAATTCAATTTTAAGAAAAGAAACAAATCCTGATTAAAAATCAAATGATTATCTTAGCATAATTACTAAGGAATCCATGGGATTTCTGAGAGCATTCAAAGTGAGTTCTGAGAAGAAATCAACGAATATTTCAAACAGGATTCTACAGGTAGTTTAGGTGAAAACGTAGGGAATTGTGACGAGAATTACAGGTGAATTTTAGGGAGAATTTTAAAAGAATTCTGAAGAGAATTCCAAGCGAGCTATGACTAGATTACAAAATCCAAGGAAACAGGCTCAGAAAATGTTCAATCAAGCAAAGCGTACTTTACAGTGGGATAAACTTGTCAAACGATCATTCTAATGGTCTAGGTACTCTTAAAAAGAATAACGGAAGTTTTACTTCTAATGCATCAGAAACTATAAATTTGATGATGCAAGTACACTTTCCAGGATCTCTACCGGTCTTGAATGAAAATATGACTTCCTTAGATACACTGACTGGATCAGAGAAGACCAGCACAGAAGTTTTCGAAGAACCTCATGATATTGCAAAAATAACTGGGCAAAAAATGGCCAGGCAGGACACGCAAGATCTAGCAAGCCGTATTTTTACTCACCCAAGAGTTGAATGGGCTGTAAATCCGTTTGAACCATTAAAATAACCAGGAAATGACGAAATCCGTCTTGTGATGTTTCAAAAAAGCCAATGAATGCTAATTCCCTGCTTACCTGAAATGTTTAGGGCCAGTTTGAGGATAAATCACATTCCAAAACTTTGGCGACAAATTTGTGTAGTTTTTATTCCTAAAGCAACACAGATAAAAATTCTGAATTTTAATAGTGAACATTCATTCACGTAAACTTGTATTTCATTTCACATTGTAAACAATGTTGTTTACATCCATGGGCTTTTGTATACAATATTTGCTACATTGCATGAAATTTTTCAGAACATGATATATAATGTAAACTTATATGATATGTGACGCTCCATTTATGTGAATTATACTGAACAGAAATTTACACTATACTTTTTCAAAAGTTAAATATGCTCAAAAAAAAAAAAACTCGAAAAGTTGCAAAGACTTGCTACAATTTCCATCAGAGGAGCAATTCGTACCACGTCCTCTAAAGCGCTAGATACAATGTTAAATCTTTTTCCCTTACATATATATGTGCAGTTAGAAGCCGAAAGAAACGCACTAAGGTTAAAAAGAACAAAACAGTTTTTTGGACCTTAGGGGTCATCTCAGTATTTTGAAGGAATTTAAGATAAATTCTTTATTAACTCATGAAGACTGGATGAATAGACAGTATAACTTTGAAATACTATTCAATGTCACTGAACCTAGTCGCACTGGATGGGAATCAGGGAGACCTATTATTCAACCAGGATCAGTAATTTTCTACATAGATGGCTCCAAATTAAACAACAGAGTTGGCGCTGGAGTAACGGGCCCTGGTGTCAACATATCAATATCTATGAGTAAGTGGCCTGCCGTATTTCAAGCAGAAATACAGGCAATTGTTGAACGTGCTACGGTTTGTTTACGTCGTAATTACAAACATACAAATATATAAATTTTCTCTTACAGTCAAGCTGCCCTAAAAGTATTGAGGTCCGTTACATGTTCTTCTAAACTGGTTTTGAAATGCATTCAATTACTACAGCAGGTAGCTAAAACTAGTACAGTTAACTTATTTTGAGTACCTGGGCATTGTGGGGTTGAAGGTAATGAAAATGCAGATTTATAAGTAAGATTGGGAGCATCAAAACCATTCCTATGTCCAGAACCATTTTGTGTGGCCTCAGAATGGAACTAAAGAACTGGGAAAAATCGATGATAGATTTTTTTTCCTTTGGTTTGTTTTCCGTCGATCTTGTTTTCCGTGCTGAGTACCAATGCTACCGACGCCAGGGAGGCAGCTTCCACACCTGGACCCTACCTATCGACCCATCAATTCATGTACCGGGGACCAACGGCTTTACTTCCCTCAGAGTGATCAGAGATGTTATGTCTCAGAACATCCCGGCGGCGCCGACTGGGATTGAACCCAGGCCTGCTGGGGTGAGAGGTTATCACGCTTACCACTACACCACCGGTGTAGTGTCGTGAAGCCCCTTCGGACTAATCGGATATGACACCGGTAGTTAGTTTCCTATTCAGAGCTCACTTTATTCGCGTGTTCATCCCGTACACCAACCAAACCTTCCTTCTCTCTCCCTCCCTCCTCCTCCATACCTCCTTCGGCGTGTTGTCAAAACCCTCATCTACATCTTCTTCCTAACCGTGCTCCAGATCCTACAACCGGCGCCGTTGTCGATGATAGATAACATTTGGAAAAACACTAAAACAGCTCGACAGTCCAAAAGATTTATATCACTTAATAAAGGAACAACTCAAAGACTTATTAGTCTCTCCCTAAAAGATCTATGTACTTTTAGTACACGGGCTACTGTTCAAGTAAAATTGAAAATTGGAAGATTACAAGTGTCGATTCTGGAACCTAGAGAGTGAAAACTCGGATCATTTACTATGTAACTGTTCATTACTTTTTCATAAAAGGAAAACATTTTTCGATGAGGGTATAATACAGCCCTCAGATGTATGGATGACTTCTCCCAGTAAGGCAATAAAGTTCATTCGTTCTATAATACCTTACTGGGATAATGCCTATAGTCAGCTAGTGAAAATCACTCAAACAAATAGTGATACAACACTCTGATGTGGCATACATTAAACCGGGGCTCGCCACAGTAGATCAAATAACTGGTCGCAGTGGAAAAATGTACCCAACAAAGGAAAAAGATATGACTACAATTTCTGTATAAAGAGCATCGGATAGCATCAAACTAGATATGAAGACTTTGGAATGTTATTCTCTTCATCTCAAATTGACCAAAAATCCAATTAAATTCCAGGAGTTTCTGTCTAGGGCCAAGGTAGCAGGAGAGTGCGAATCGGATTGGAAATGGATGCTGTACGATAGGAAGCTAAATGGACTACGACAAGAATCTCAACGAACACGGGTGACATACCGAACGCGTGAGCAGATCCCAATCACCATCACCACGACGGCGAGGGTTCACTCCATTGATGGTTTGGTTGTAAACCGATCGACGACCGCATTCGCGGAAGAACAATTGACACACCTCAACAAGTTGCTAGGATACGCGGTTACAACCAAGCCAGACGTGGTGCAGATCATGGAGCCAGCGATTACCAAAACACTTCCAACATCATCGTAGAATACGGTCAGGACCATAGGCACTGCCAGAGGTGGGCAGCGGGCCCGGTGAAATGGCGTTCGGTGAAATGGCATTCGGTCAAATTTTCCATAGCCAATTTATTGTTCGCCGCTCACTTGCTTGAAACCTGGCTACGCCCTTGGTCAGGACTATCACATTGAGAGATCGTGTCTGCAGTTGGTTACCCTACCCACAAACTATCGAAGTGGAGAACATATTCTATCAAGGGAGCACAAATTTGTGTTTCCTTTGTAAGACGTAGGGGTATCGGATGAATTCCTGCCCCAAGCGGAAGGATCGGAACCTGTCAGTACAACATCGAACGGAGTAAGTCAACCAACGACGGAATGAGGGTGTAGTGACTGGAGGTGCATCACCAAACGAGGAAGTCGTTGAGGTCCTACACGGTAAGAAAAAAGTACCCAAAATTGAGTTCCTTTCACTCATCACGTGGCTTCCGTGGGGCTAGGTAAAATTAAGTTAAAGAAGAAAACTCAATTTTGAGTAATCCTGGCGTTGACCAAGTTGACAAAAAAATAATAAAGCGGGGCAGACTGGAACCGAACTATGGACGTTGAGTTTACGGGGCCCGTGTGTTGACCACTCGTCTATCAACGCTTGTGAAGATTAAATGGTTAAAGGCGCATAAAAGCAACCTCAATCAAAATAAACTTATATTTGAGTTCATTTATTATTACTCAATAGTTGAGTAAATTTTAACCAATGCCGCTTTTCTGATTCACTCAACGGCGGACCTCAAATGATAGAACCCAACGTTGAGTTTTTTTTAACTTAATTTTGAGTATTTTTTCTTAGCGTGTAGAAAGAGATGTTATGTCCCCGAACGCCGAAAACTACAATGGAGAGGAAGCAAACACTTCTGAGAAACAGCAGCAGCCTGTTTTCAAATACATATATTATGCGTATTACTACTACAAATTCGGGGTAGTAGGCTATACCGAGAAGGAGCGGATAAATGACGAAGAGAAGGCCAAGCGGTGGGCACTGCTGAAGGAAAAACAATTGGAAGAAGTGAGGTAGTTGAGGCCCCGTAGCGTGGGTAGATAACCTTTTCGAAGGCTCGAAGCTCTTCTTGTTGACGGTTATGAACCTCGGTTTTGAGATTGGATACAAGAAGAGGTTTGGATCGGGGTTCCGATGCATGGTCCAAATGTCAGTATCATCGCTTGTTTTTCTCACTAAGAAGACCTATTTCGATTGCTGAGAAGTTGCATATTTGAAGAGATTCCAGAATTTTTCAAATGATGCCGAACATCACAATTGAATGAGGATTCATGTAAAATCTATTTTGATTGATGAGCGGGCGCGTCTTTGGAAAGGTCCTGGAACGCTTCGAATATTCCAAAACATCACAATTGAATGAAGCTTCTTGTGAGAAGAACAAGTATGTATGATTTAACTGTATCTAAAACGAATACCTCGTAACTTTTTCTTAGTAATGAGGTACTACGACATGCACTAAACAAAAAACACGGACATATCATAAAAGATCAATGTATTGGTCGCAGTGATTATGACCCGAACAGAGGGAGAACAAAAAGGGATGAAAGCGAAGCTAAACTCAAGTCGCCTCCAAGGAAAATGCATGATCATTGTTTAACATTTTATTGTAATTGTAAAATTATTTAATGGCAATCGGCTCCGTGGCGTCCTTTAGGACATTTGAGCCTAACAAATGAATTAATTGGAAAAAAATGACTAAAATCTGTGAACGACATAGCAAGTTATAGCAGTTTGATATGTTTCCACCATGTAATGCTAATCTTTTAATTTGGTCGCTTTGGTTTTTGATTCTGCTACCAACAGTTTTTTTTTATCGCCGTTCCGAAAATACCAATATTATAGTGTATTCGAACCTATTTTGACTACGAAGGCGCCATCTTGGATTTTGAAATAAATTTGTAGATCTAGGAGGACAATACATCAATCATAACATGCCCGAAAATCTCACACTATAGGTAATCAATCTACGATAAATCTTTTTTCTCATTACTTAGGGGAAATGGATCTAATGTTGGCCTATGGATCTAAGATTGGGCCCATCGATAAAAATTTGCTATTTATCAATTTCATCTAGATATTTTTAGTCACTATTTAAAATTTAGTCGATTGCTGAATTTATGTATGGGCCCAAATTAGGGGAATTTAGGCCGACATTACATCCCTTTCCCCTATGTAAATTAATTTTTCGAGTCACATTCCATCTTTTTACTGAAAATCTTCAGAATCATCATCAATCTTCTTTTCATCTTACTAATCTCGAGCGCATCTAATAAACCACATATTTTTTATATGGTGAAAAAAATCAAACTTGTTTTCGTCGTTAAATTTTTTTTTAGCCAAATTAAAGACAGTTTCAAAGATTAATATTTTGACTACAAATGTGCAAACCCATTACAAATAAATAACCAATTCGAATGGCAAAAGTCGGCGCCGGCGCCGGCGTCGGTGTAAAGGTAAGCGTGACTGCTTTCTCACCCAAATGGGTCTGGGATCAATCCCAGCCGAGATCGGTGGGATTTTTCTGAGGCATACAAATCTCTGGTCACGTCTTCCTTCGGAAGGGAAGTAAAGCCGTTGGTCCCGGCCCATGTTGGTTGTGAATGGGTGCGATATCCTACGCAGGTGTGGAAGCTGCCTTACTGCACATTCGATTGCCGTCAATGGATGGCAATCGATGTCCGTCGGTGATTGGCACTAGATTGCGGAGCAGAGACCGACGTTAAATAAAGGAAGAAAAACGGCAAAAGTCTCTCTAAAACCTACGTCTTCCTTTAAGTATTTACATCTTTATCTGATGCTATTTGCACTTTTGCAAACGAAAAACCTACCGCGAATTCATTTTCACAAAACCAACCCAATTACAGCACCAAACCACTTGATAAAAGTTCATTCTCCAACTCGACACCTTCATTGTCGTCGCCATCGACCGTCTTCGGTTCTGTCTTGACAGTGTTTCGGTAATTGTTTAATTGAATAACACTCAATTCGATTCGCTTCGATTCATCGCCGGTGTTGTTCTATCTTCCAACAGCCCTCCCAGATCTGTCCGAACTAGTTCGGCCATTATTGCGCGCAGCACATCTACACAACTACACACAAACACAAACCAGGTTTGGATGACAAAGAAAGTTTTTCTTTAATTTTCTCGTTACGCGAAAGTTTTCCCGCTTTCTTTTTATTGTTCGTCCTCCAAGATCGTGATGAGTTGTGCAAATGTGTGTGATTGGATGATGCTGGGAGGCAACGGCGACGATGTCCAATTGAGAGCACGTAACTAACCGATGTCTATTGTGTCTCTTTAACAATACCGGACAACTCGGTGCATGAAGGTGTAGGTCGGTGTACGATTGTTTCAGACAGCTAGCAGTGGGACACATTTGTTCGTGGAAAATGCCTGGGAATGATCGCTTCCATTCTTCACGGTCAATCAGACCAACTCAAAATTGAGTCGAGTAGACTCAATTTCGTCAAAAGTGAGTTGAATTTTCCGGACTCCGGAATATGAGAATAATCGGTGACGGTTTCAATCTGTCGATTAGTATACTCCTAGAATGAGTAAAATTTCCATGGATTTTCCTCATATTTGAGTGAAATCCTCATTCTCATCCTCAAAAAATTTCCTCACTTTTGAGTGAATCCTTTTTTGACCGTGTGTGGATGTGGGAAACAAACAATACACTCCTGGCCTTTGCGATTGGTGATTGAGGTTAGAGGCAACACAGTGTAAAGTTTCAACCGAATGATAATTCAATCAGCACAAAGTTGAGTTAGTTTTAATTAATTATCGATGGCTGTAGAGTAGGTGCAACTTTTTACACTTTTGATGCATTTTTTTTTACCTAAAACTAGGAAGCAGGAGAAGTAGCATCAGTGTTACGCTTGAAGAGCAATGCGGCTGGCGGGTCTTTTCTTAATTTGTGCGATCATCTAGCCAGCCGTTTCGAGTATCCTCTTGCAAAATATGCACAGTGCCTATTGCATTCCTGAATTATAAATAATCGCTCTCCACTTCCACTTCCACTTCGATATCTTTGTTCTGTGTGCGATTAAATCATGACACCAGAGGGAATGTTTTTCATTCTTCCATAGCACGACGACGAAACTCTCCTCTTCGAACGTCGTCATGATAGTGTGTCCTCCTGCTCCTCGCATAGAAAGCAGTTGTGCTTAAATGGAATTTATTCTAATCTCGGGACTTTATTGAATTAGAGCCTCTCTGTGATCCTCGGCACTCTGGTATGTTTCTCTCACCCTATAGCGGTCATTTATAGCCCTGCTAGGATTCCGAAGTGGACGGGCACATGTCCTATATATATAACCTCTGATACGGAGATGTCCCACCCAGCCGGCCAGGGATCCGGTTGTCTGTTATCATCATCCGCTGCTGCTACGGCTGTTGCCTTGGAGCGTGTATTCAGATAAAATATATTATTCAATCTGCAACTTTTCTTTTCGAACAGCCAGCAGCGGTTGAACAACTTCCATCCAACAGTGAACTATAGTTGCGAGCGAGAAAGCTATGTGTTGGGGTGTGTTTTCACAAGTGGAGGTATATACATTTTTCGTTCAACAATTTAATTTGTAGCCATCTCGCAGCTGACACGAACCGATTAGCATACGTTTCGAGTTTGTCCAAGCAGAAACTAATTCCCGCTGTGAATAACACTAGAGGACATCAAAAGGATGACGGCTTCCGGGAGAATGGGAATGTTATTTTTAAACTGATATTTTAGATTTATTCTTTTGTGTGGAATTTTTATCGTTGATTCTGAAGGAAAAATCCTTTCTTATATTGCTTCGTTGATACAGCTTTTCCTACTTAGGTGTTTCAAGCTGTTTGCAAAACCAGTTACCATCAACCATCGCTCTCGATGATGTCACGTACCGCAGTTCAGTCAAGTGGTATCTGCAGTCTCCTAATCAAGATTGCTTCAACTCACTTTGCTATAAAAATGTTTTTCGGAATTCTGAAATCTGTAGATGTCATAGTAAATGTTTGTATGTGATTTTATGACTCTCTGAAAGCGGATTTGGCAGGATTTATGTGTTAAATACATACTGTTCAACATTTTCTCATAACTTAAAAGTACAAAATATGATTATAGCATCCAATGAATCAATATAGCGAGGTAAGTCGAAGCAACCCTGCTGCTAATGAATGAAAAATCATCTCGATCAGAATTTTTTTCACACTTTTGCGAAGATGGTCCCTCGGCAAGCGAACCGAGTATGAAGGATCAATAGCATATTTTGATATAAATTTGACATAAGCGAACAACGCGTGAACTTACCCCGCCCCACCATCGAAGACGACGACGACGGACGCTGCTGCTCACAGTTCCAAAAGGCTTCCAAAGAGGATGAAGAACGCGAAACCGAAAACGTGCTCCAAGTCTGTCGAATTTCTTCGCCGAGAAAGAGAAAAGAACGAAGAGAAATGTGCCAAATATATATGGGAGACGAATTCCATTTTATAAATTACCTCATCAATTTTTCTTGTAAATATATTCATAACGTGGAATTCGCTCAAAATTGCTGGTATTTTAGGGCTCTTCAACTGTTTTCGGAAGCCTCCGCTTCTTGCTGGTTTTGATGAAGAAATATTTGACTGAATAATGATGGTTGCTTGGCGAGGGATAGGATTTACGGTGACATCAAGGAATAAGTCCAAAGGTGACGAATTACATTTTTTGGACTATGCTTTGTGTCTTATCCTAAAAATTGTCAGTTCAGGTATAAATGAGCATCCTGCATCAGATAATTTGATAACCACACCCTTCATCTGTTGCTTAAGGTTTTATTTTAAGTTCCTTGATAATTTCTCTTAAGTTCTTCAAGAAGTTCTCTTAACTACCCCTTAACCATCTTATGCTTAAGAATTCCTGTTAAGTTCCTTCCATTCATGTTGGCTAAAAAAATGTTTTATGAAATTATGGAAAAATAAGATATTATGATAATATTAAGTAAGTGTAAGAACAAGAAAAGATTGTAAAGTTTGTGTTTGACACCTGCAAATTTAGCTTTGACAGAGTCACAATGAGCGATTTTCTGATCGCCCCTTCGCGAAGAGTAAAGAGCGAAGAGTGGGTGAGATAAATGACAAAATCGCTTATTGCGACTCTCATGTAGCAAAATTGGCAGGTATTATGTGTCAAACACAAACTTCACAATATTTTCTTGTTGCTTACACAAACAAAATATTATCATAATATCTTATTATTCCATAATTTCATAAAACATTTTGAAGAAGGATTACGTCTTTCGGTAAAATATTGGGGATGCAATATTAAAAAACCAAAATCGACCGCGTTACGAAAAGTGGTCAGGTTTTGACCACTTATGACTCTGTCAATAGCGGATGGATTTTACTTCTAAACAAGCCAATTGATTGGAAATTTTTCTACAAATCTGCTTAAATGTACACTTTATTATTTTTAAATTGATCACTATTGAAAATTACACAAATGTCCAACTGCTGCAATGGTGATCAAAATTATCACCGATTGTATGTATGTATGTAAGGTAGCCACCATCCCTTCAAAGATCTTGTCTTGTATGCAGCTCCACTTAATAGCAAGATCAATTTGAGCTACCGATCTGAATTCACAATATCGCTGTATGAAGGGCCAAAAAGGGAGGTGCGGACCCGTAAGCAGAGACACTTACGCGAAATCCACAGGAATTTAAGAATCTCCTTCCAACGATACGATCCAACAAATCGGATAACGCAATTCGCAATACTTATTAAGCTTTCTACAGGATGGTTTGTAAAGAAGGGCGCGTCAATCTCACTGAAACTGTTGAAGTAGAATTCACACCACCACAATCGAATCGGTAGGATAAAGAAAATGATAGTGTTTATTCCCTCCTAGACTCCGGTTGTCATACCACTCCAATCGCCCAGTCCCAGTTCAAATGATACCCTGATGCTCCCTCCCAACCCAGTATTTATTTATATATATAGTAAACATATGTAATGGAGAAATGAAATATATCAGAACATTTAAATACGTAATAATGAAAATACATTTATATGGATAAAAAAACTGGTATTCCGCAATGAAAATAATAATTATTTTACATAGAACATGAGGCAGCTCTATGTCTCAAAATTATCACCGAACGGTGCTTATTAAATCACCGTGTGTGGTGGTGTCCGGTTGGTCATTATCAGCAGCAGCAGCAGTGCTTTCGGCGCGTAGTTTTGAACGTTTGTTCTCCAGTACACAACGAAAGGCTGCCCGCAAGCAGCGAGCTGCAGCCCACATGAGCGTCCATTCACCGAAGAAGGAGGAAGAAGCCGCACCGCTACTGATCGGATTCAGTAGCTCTTCGTGAGTCGCTGTGGGTCATCTATGCCAAGCGCGTTAGTCTCATTCTAAACAACATACAGCTCGCCAGCCTCATCTGTGTTGAACACCCTAATAGCTCAACATTACTCAACCATCACGACAAAACGGTTCTTTTCAAAACCACCATAAATTATTGTTGCTTAAGAGTTAATTTTCATTGAACGTTCGCTCACCTTGCTGCCAGCCTCAACACCCTTTGCTAATGTACTCAGCAACCAAACGTTTGTGGTCAAATGCGTAACAGTATTGAAATGGTACATATAAATTATCGCAATGACCGAATACCACATAACCTTGTCAATCACCCAGAAACACTACGAATTAAGGTAAGGTTTTAGAGGTTTAAGGAATTTATATGATTGATCGCGAATATCTTGCGATTGGAAATTTTAAGCAAGCGATTCCTCCAATCAATTTTCGTTTTTTTTTTTAAATTATCTATTGAATTGGGAATAGCGTTTTTTCACACTTTACAGTGTTTTTTTTCTTTATTTATGATTCTTTATTTAGGTCCTCCTAACTTTAAAGTATGTAGGGGCCATTATTTTTCTTGTTATTAACATTTTTAGAATGTTAATGAAAAAGGAATTAAAACTTACTTAACCTAAGTGTTAGTGGGGGCAGCCGTTTAACCAAGGCTTCTCGGGGATACTAGGGAAATTCTTTTTTTTTAAGAAAGGAAAGGAGGATGAGTAAATATTTGATTAGATATTGAATTGTATGAGATAACGTTCAAAGTGAGCTGCTTTTTTGTATCAAGGATGCTATGATTGAAAGGTTGGGGCTATGTTCGGTGTGCAACGACTGATGATAACGGTGATCTTGGAGTAACGGACTGTTTCTTTCCTGCTTCTCTTCCTGTTATGGTGACTATGAGGTTGCGAAAGCGATTCTGCAGGGTGCCTTGGTGACTTCATGATGATACTGATGATTTATGGTAATTGACAGCTGGCGCTGGTTTGGCGAAGATGTCGAACGATCGGTCCAAAGATCGGTCGGTTTGTCGTCTTTGAAGAAAAACTGAAAAGAAAAGAAAAGAAAAACACGGAATACAAACAAATAACTAGCCAAGAAATTTATATGAGGAACGCTAATGATTTTAGAAATCTTTAAAAAGGAAAGAAGATATCAAGATCAATATGTTCAATAACATGGAAGCCGTCTCCACAATCGCAATGGTTTGTTTCACTCAAACCAATGCGTTTAAGATGGGCCTTGATTTGACATGAGCCGAGAAATAACACGAACGAAGTCCCGAGTCAAATCAGGATCCTTGAACCAAGATTTTGGGTACTAAACCGTACCCTAAACCGTAAATGGTACCCTCATCCCAGGGTTTTTGCCATTGTACGAGTGTATTTGAAAAAAATCATCAAGGCAATCTTTCGTCCCAGGACTTCACCTTTCCTAGCACCTCTTTTGCCATCTATTAAGCAATGAGAAGGGATCCACACAAAGGTGATGCTAATACAATGCTCCACCAAACCATGTAGAGTTCTTCTCATTTCTGTAAGGAAGTACGCTGCATACTTTGGATGCTTCATCAATTTCAGGACTTCAATAGAGCTAAGGCAGTCGGAGAAGATAAAGTAGTTGCCCGATTGTAAGCCCTCAATGACCACTAACGCATGGTATATAGCAGCCAACTCAGTCACATACACTGAACAGGGTTTCCTCAGCTGACGAAAGATGTTAAGATTTTCATTGAAAACACCATTGCCGATACATCCATTCATGATAGATCCATCAGTGAAGAACATTTCATCATTAGAAACTTGTCTATATTTCGATGCGAAAATAGAAGGTACCACAATTGGTCGCAGGTGATCTGGAATACCAGCAACTTCCTGCTTTATTGAAGCCCAACATAATCTAATCACACCAAATCCTCAGTCATGCACCAGGGATATAAAGACATACGCTTCGATTGTACTAGCAACTGTAAAAGTTTTTAGAAATTCTCTATGACAAGGGGATTCATGACTTCACAGCGAACCGACTTGATAGCTAGTAGAACTTTAATAATAGAGGAGAAACACCTGGTAACGCTTCCAGGCTTTTTGTATGACTCGATTTCATCGAGCCTGTATTGTATCCTTTCTAATACTAGACTATGCGTGTGAGCAGCCGTATAGAAGAAAATTCTTCCATACTCGATCACCGATCGAATTATTGTTTTATACATCCTGATTAAGTCCTCGGACTGGGCACCCCTCCAAGTTCCCGATTGAACAAAGAAAATTGATTCCCTGCTGACATTTAACCTTCATATATTGCACATGTGTCTTCCATGTACACATAGAATCAAACCAAACGCCAATGTATTTAAAAGACATGGACTCAGTGATTGTCTTCCCAGAAAGTATGAGATCGAACCTAGCTGGATTGTGTTTTCTTGAAAAAAAAACTACCATCTCGGTCTTTTCTAGGGAGAATTCGATACCAAGATCTATTTCCCAGGCGGACAAATTATCTAAGGTATCTTGAAGAACCGCTGACGTAGATATTGTACAGGAGTGGACTGAGGCATGAGCCTTGGGGTGGCTCATGTAGCTGATACGATTTGATGAGACAGATCCACTAACAAAATGCATACTTTTCTCTCTCAAAAGGTTGATCAAAAAATTGATGTGCATTCGTGAAAGTCCACTTTTATGTACTATAGTTTCTCAAAGAGAACATCAATGGACACTGAGTCGAACGCGCCTTTTTTTTCCCTTGATTTGTTTTCCATCGATCTTGTTTTCCGTGCTGAGCACCAATGCTACCGACGCCAGGGAGGCAGCTCCCACACCTGTACCCTACCTATCGACCCATCAACTCATGAACCGGGGACCAACGGTTTTACTTCCCTCAGTAGCAAGCAATCCCTTTCCTCTGCGGAAGCCAACTGGGTATCCAAAAGAAGTTTATTTGCATCGGCCCATTTGTCAATACGATTAAGCATCATTTTTTTCCATCAACTTACGAACACACGATAAGATGAAAATAGGACGGTACGAATTTTGATCGGAAGCAGGTTTGCCTGGTTTTTGAATGGCAATAACTCTAACCTCTCTCCAATAGTCAGGAATAAAATTCCGTTCTAGAAATTGGTTGAACAATTTTAACAGACGTTTTTATTTGCTGAATTCGGTAGCTGTTTAGGCAGATCATACTTAATCCTGTCCGGACTGGTTGATTAGAGCCTTATTTGGTAAATAAACGACTTATTGTCGAGGTTGAATCATCGTACACAGAAAAAATAAATTTTAATATTACATCCAAGAGGATGCACTTCAGTCATGTCGAAAATCTCATGTAATTTTTATGGCCACAAAAATAAACAAATGCAGTAAAAGCAGCGTAATGTCAGTTCATGCACTGTTTTAATGATAATTTTGTCCTTTTTGGCAAGTAATATTACACCATATATTCGACACGATTGAAGTGCATCCACTTTGATGCGATATTGAAATTATTTTTTTGCTGTGTAGATTACTGTCCAAATTCTTTATGTATCCGATGGAATATTCCGAGTCAAATCACAACCAACTTGACATAAATGGCCAAGAAACAGGTCAAATCTGCTACTCTACACAGCAAAAAAATAATTTTGATATCACGTCAAAGTGGATGCACTACAATCATGTCGAAAATATGGTGTAATATTACTTGCTAAAAAGGACAAAATTATCATTAATACAATGCATGAACTGACATTACGCTGCTTTTACTGCATTTGTTTATTTATGTGGTCATAAAAATTACATGAAATTTTCGACATGATTGTAGTGCATCCACTTTGATGTGATATCAAAATAATTTTTTTGCTGTGTAGGGGAACATGAGGGTAAATATTGAAACATGAAATCACACTTTTTAATTTTTTGGTTAATACGTTCATCAATATTTACATCAATACTTTTGAGTTTTGACAATATTTTTAGATGTTTATTAGCATAGTCAAATCAATTACGAATGTACTACAGTGGCTCATCAAGCTATTTGTGAACTGGAGTTTTGCGATGAATCGGCTGTTGAATCAGAATGTTGTGTAATCTCCTTCACACGGAAGAGGAAGGACCTTGGAGTTCTGTTAGACGATCAGGGATAATTTTGTGAGCATTGTTGTTAAATAAATCAGATCCTTGCGGCCTACGTTCACAGTACTGCGATCTGGTTTGTTCAGCTCGGTTTAAGTTGTATGGAGCCCGTATGTGCACACCTGGGTAAACAGAATTGAAACTATTGTGCTCAGGAAATTTAATGTAAAGATAATGTAATTTTATTTTTTGTTAAACTCATTGATTAGTACTTAGCAAATAATCACAACGGACAGTTCTGAATATTTTAACGTAAATCGCTGATAATATCTTATTTATGATTGGTCGCATTATCGCCTCGAAATTTCAAGAGCACAAATATCGATTCTCACTTAACAAACGAAACTGGAACTTCGCGTTTGTTACAGTGCAGCAAACAAGGAGTTCAAATTTAATGAGCGTTGTTTCAACAATGTTCGAAATTTGTGCTTTGGTAAACTTGAAGTGATACCCCAAGTAACAATTCTGCTGCTACTTGGCATCCACTATGATTTATGATGGTTTTATAACGGAAATAAACAATCCATTTAGTTTAAATACAGCATTTCAAAGTGTAAAACATTTCTGGTTAGTAATTCAGCTTAATACTGTTTTAAAAACCTTTTATAGTCTGTCGAGAAAGTTGTTTAAAAAATAAATTTAAAGCAGCTCTCAATACCTCCATAAAACTTTTCTGTAAATCAGTCATAAATTTCATTAGCTATTGTTTATTAATGCCTAGATAAAATACTCTATAAAGTTGTTCTGTCATTATAAAAGTAATCATAAAACAATTAGGTTTTAAATGAGAGCAAAAAGCATATATTGTTGTTGTTTAGACTTGTTAAAGTGTACCATAAAATCCCCAATTACTATGTTTCCAAATTGAACTCAAAAGTAGGATCCTCATTGTGAATAAAAGCAATACTTATGACAAGGAAATCTCGAAGAGTAGACGAAGTAGGATAAAAAATTCAAGCGATGTTAACGACCGAAGGGAAGTCAATTTCAGCAACGGCTGAGCATCTGGCGTTTGCATTACGTTCTGACCGGTGTTGACCGTCTCCTTTATAAAACAGTCTAAAAACAAACCAACCTTCTCCAGATCGGACGAATGAAATAATTTGGATTTGTACCTACAGCAAACCATTGGCTGGTTTCCGATTCATAGCAGTAATTTTATTCAGCGAAAGGTTCGAAATTCCATTCAAACGTACTTAATTTCAACTGCATCGTTTGATGGTGCACTTCGGGAATCATGCGGAAGAAGGGGATATTTTACGGGAACGATTGAGCTTCCAGCTGTTGTTGTTGCGATATATGCGAAATGTTGCAAAACAGTTCGGCCCACTTTCTTAGTAACTGCTTCCAATTCAGCGGGAGGAAATCCCCTGGAAGAACGCTGAAGTAAAACCTCGTTGCAATGATCGAACAACGAAACTATCGAAAGATAAACAAACTTTGACGTTTAACTTTTTGCAGGCAACTTTGCCTCCATAAATGCTGCCATAAATCTGAACGGGATAGGATCAAGCAAAATGGCTTTAGATAAATACAATTCAGTCAGGAAGTTTTCTTCATTTAAAGCCTTATGAACCGCCATATTACAATTATTTAGTTTGATTTTTACAAACTTCGTTTTCAATGTGTATTTCCATGGATATAACTTTATTTTGGTCAGTTTAGGAATGAGCAGATATTTGAAATACGATAATCATAAAACATACCTCGGCTGAGCTTAATGATCAATCTGATGAATAATTAATTTTTCTTCTCGATTAAAAATAATAAGTGAGATCAACGTTTTCCGAGGGTGGGCTTATTTTTTTCAATGTTTTCAAGTACATTTCACCTAAGATTTAATATGGCACCTTTAACTTGGTCACTTTATGAGAACAATTTTAATAATTTTGGAAATTAAATAGGCTTTTTATATGATCAGTTTATATTTCAATTATATTGGTAAGATCGGATGGTATTTTTGAATCCTTTTCTATCTTGATTGATGATTTTTCTAGTGGATTCAGCAAGCGGCTAGGGAAAATGGCTTGAAAAAGGTTATTATTGTTGCCAAATAGCTTTTATTGTAGCTTAAATATGGTTTCAAATGGTTCTCAACACGTTCGTCATACAACCTTTTTGCAGTAATTCAATCTTGATGAGCTTCGAAAATATATCCTTCAGAACCTTCTCCAGAATGGGCCAACTAGACAGATTCTAGTCTTAATGAGGTTTTGGTGGATGCATCAATGGCAAAGTAGCCTTGAACAGGGTTTTTTATGTTGTTTAATAGTTCATAAAACTTAAAATGTTACTTGGGACGGCTTCTCAGCCATCATTATTGCCATTAATGGGCTCTTCAGGGAATCACCTTAATGCGATTATCATTTTTGTTACACATCATGATCATATCCAATAGCGATTATCGCCCATCATCACCACCAGCTGTCGTCATTGAATATTCCCCAAGTTAGGCGAGAACATTTAGCTTATCTCGAGATTCCGGCCTTTTAGAAAGTAGCTGAATTCAGTGAAGTTGATCAGCTAACCAAAGCGTTTCCAATGGTGAGAAAGTTAGTTGATAATTCTGCCACTACGTGGCACTAGTGTGAATGTGAAATTTAAAAATACGCTTTATCTCAAGATCCTGACAATGTTGCAAGTTATTGTTTTAGGCAAAGTTGTACACCTAACCAATGTCTTGTACATGGTGTACAGGATATTTAAAGATTTACTCACTACGCGGTGCTAGTGTGCATATGAACTTCCCCAATGTGCTATATCTCGAAAATCTGAGCACCTGGAAAGTTTCTATCATCGGAAAAGTTGTTCATATGAAGTTCCAATTTGTGCAATATCTCAAGATCCTGACTGGGAAATTGTTGTCTTCGGCAAAGTTCTTCAGGAAACTAAGGTCTTCTATATGGTGGACAAATTAGTTAAGAATTCACTCACTATGTGGCACTACTGTTCATATGAACTACAAAAATTCGCTATACCTAGAGATTTCAGACACCTGGAAAGCTACTGTCGTTGGTAAAGTTACTATCAACGATTGAAAATAATATTTTAAACTTCACAACACTAAGGGCCCGTTCATAAACTACGTAGACAGTTTTTTGGGATTCTTGACCCCCCTCCCCCTTCGTAGACAATTGTCCATACAAAATTTTTAAAATTTGTATGGGCCGTGGATAATTGTCAACCCCCCCATAAACTGTCTACGTAGTTTATGGACAACCCCTAACTGTAATTTCACGTGCATCCCACGGGAGAATTTTAAACCTACATATCCAACATCCAAAAGACCTAGGTAATTGTTGCCAGTGACAGTAAGTCCGTGAGTGAGTTTTTAATTAACCACATAGAAGGCCTTGGTAATATAGCACATTTTGATTTATCAGATGTACACTACTGCATTCTGAACTAATCTACTCACCATTCGAAAGGTTTTGGTTATCTGAACAACTTTCCCGAAGATAGCAATTTCCCAGATAGTCCGAATCTCGAAATATAGTAAAATTTTAAATTTCACGTGCACACTAGTGCCACATAGTGGCAGAACTCAAAACTAATCTACTCACCATTCAAAAGACATTGGTTATGTGAATAACTTTGTCCAAGACAGCAATTTCACAGATCGCCAGGATCTCGAGATATAGCACACTTTGAAATTTCACTGGTACCACATAGTGGCAAAATTTCGAGTTGATATTCTTACAAATCGAAAGATTTTGGCTATTTGAACAACTCTTTACAAGACAGCAACTTCTCAGCTGGTCAGGATGTTAAGATATAGTATATCAGTCATTCGATAGCAAAACGATTTACTATATTGTTTTGTTATGGAATGGCTGATATAATAGACATTTACATACATGCTAGCGCTGAATGATGGCATAATTTTCAACTAACCTTACCACCATTCTTAACCCTTTGTCTGTACCTTGGGGTCAATTTGACCCCAGGCCACTTTGAAAGGCAGCATCTTCTTTATTTGTCGATGAATTTGACTAACTATTTCAAATTGCCGTATCTTGACGAAATTTCAATGTGGAATTCTGAAATTTCAAATGATTTGCTAAGTAAATTTAGTTGAATTTATGTTTAAATTATCAGACTTTTTTTTTATGGAGGGGCGGATCTCTCATAGAGAGGGGTCATTTCAAAACTATACCTATGAAGTTGCATATTTTTATGATAGAGATAGCTGCGCCGGTGGTGTAGTGGTAAGCGTGATTACCTCTCACCCCAGCATGCCTGTGTTCAATCCCAGTAGGTGCCGCCGGGATGTTCTGAGGCATAACATCTCTGATCACGCCTTCCTTCAGAAGAGAAGTAAAGCCGTTGGTCCCCGGTTCATGAGTTGATGGGTCGATAGGTAGGGTCCAGGTGTGGGAGCATTGGTGCTCAGCACGGAAAACAAGATTGACGGAAAACAAATCACAGAAAAAAATGATAGAGATGTTTATATTATGAGTTCCCAACCAAATAGGATGTTGCTTCCTTCTGCAAAGATATTCAAGAATATACGGTCGTCGAAAGTATGGATAGTGTATGACAGATTTTACTCACTAGATGGCACTAAATCGAAAATAATCAAATTGCGCCATCTTATTTATATACACATTATATAACGCTATTTATAGATCCTGCTCATATGGATGGTTTTCGTCTTGAGCACAGTTTTTCAGGTGGATAGGACCTATCTTAAGGAAAATATATTAGTTCAGAATTCACCCACCAGGTGGCGCTAGTGAGACATTAATTTTGAATTGTTTGCCCTAAATTAACATCTTGACTAGATAGAAGGTTCCCGCTTTGGGCAAAATTGTTCAGAAGAGCAAGACCTATTTTATGGTAAAGAGTTAAGCTCAGAATTAACTCACCAGGCAGCGCTAGTGTGGCATTCATGTTTCATTGATTACCCTAACTTAGCATATGGACGTTAACGTCTTGGGTCAATTTGTTTAGATGGACAGGACCTATCCTAAGGTAAAGAGTTTAATTCTGAATTCATTCACCAGGCGGCGGCAGTGTGACATTTATTTCTGAATTGTTTGTCCTAACTTAGCATTTTGACTAGATAGAAGGTTCCCGCTTTGGGCAAAATTGTTCAGATGAACAAGAACTATTTTATGGTTAAGAGTACAGCTCAGCATTCACTCACCAGGCGGTGCCACTGTGGCAATATTTTTTTAATTTTTGCCATAACTAACATATGGCCTATGTAGATAGAAGATTCCTGTCTTGGGTAAAGTTGTTCAGATCAGAACTCACACTCCAGGTAGCGCTATGTAGTGTGACATTCATTTAAAATTGTTTTCCTTCAGATGGACCAAATAGAAGGTTTAGTTTACGTTTTCAGAAAAATTGTTTAAGACCTATTTTGTGGTAAAAAGTTCAGCACATAATTCACTCAACAGGTGGCGCTCGTGTAACATTCTTTTTGATTTGTTGTCCATCGATCTTGTTTTCTATACTGAGTACTAATGTTAGCGACGCACAGCGTCACGAATGTTAATAAAGACGGTCAAAAACATTTTCTACCCTTTTTGACGTTTTATAGACTAAGTGTCTTCGGAAAAGTTACTCAAAATGATATCCCGCAACTTTTGAAATGCACACCTTAATAATCATTAAGGTAGTATTATATATCCAAATTCTGACTTTTCAGTTACGAGCTAACGGGTTCATGTGTTCGATAAAGTTGCAGAGCAGTTGGTTTTATGAACATTTGCCGAAGACATCAAGTTTCTACATCTTAAATGTAAGGAGATATAATAGTTTTTTTTTTAAAAGATTATGTTCTAAGAAATATTTGGCATCATTCAAATACAAAACTTTGCAGAACACAACAATGTTTTTTATTGAATCAATTGATATACAGAATGTCAAGAATTTTTTAGACGTCATATTCAACGGCCCTTAAAAGTGGGTAATAGGGCACTGGTGGGGTCTAAAACGAATTGTATTTGGACGATTACCGTATGAACTGGTACTCCTGAAAATTTAAGCGTTGGGTATCGAGGTTTGGGCTGTATATCACATTGATGTCGAATAAGACTTTGATATGTTCAGCAAAGTTGTGTATTTCATGATGCCAAAAATTTCTTAGAACATGGTGAGTTTATCAAATAAAAAAACACAAATTAGCTTAAAAATCCAATATTAAGATAGTCCTTAAAGAAAATCAAATATATCTCCTAGAGTTAAGATGTAGGAACTTGATGCCTTCAGAAAATGTCCATAAAATCAACTGCTCTGCAACTTTATCGAAGACATGGACCCGTTAGCTCGTAACTGAAAAAGTTAGAATTTGCATGTGTAATTATTGTAATACTACATTAATGATTATTCAGGTGTGTACCACTGTGCGACGCCTTACCTATCGATCCATAAACTCGTGGACCGGGAAACAACTGTTTTACTTCTCCGAAGGAAGGCGTGATCGATCAGAGATTGTATGCCTCAGAAAATCCCGACGGCGCCCACTGGTTTTGAACCCAGGCTCTTTGGGGTTAGAGGCAATCACGTTAACCACTACACCACCGGTGCCGCTAACACTAAGCGATAAGCTTGAAATGCGAAGAAGAAGAAATAAGAAGAAAAAGAATACGCAACACACATCCTGCCCACACGACAGCTTACTACAACCCTCTTGTTTCTATTGATGCCGTAAGGTACTTTAACAAGTTTGTTGAGCAGTTCCACGCAGACTCGCAAATCGTTTCGGATCGATGTTCTTAGAATGACTTTGTAATATTACACAGTTGTTTGTTACTGGCCAAAATATCATTATACACATTTGTTTCCATGACATGCATAAATAAAAAATACATATCTCCAGAACAAATTGGTTTGATCGAGATGGTGTACTCGACAAAGTTACATAGTATTATAATGCCTTTAGAAAAAAATATACACCGAAAAAAAATTGTGTATTTTGGTAGAAAAATTGAAATTTAAATAATCACTTAAAAAATCTCAAATTGTATTTAAAATAATTTTTTTTTATAAAAATAAAGCTCATATAACGTGTAAACTACTGACAATATGTTAAAGTTGGACGAAAAAGTTATGGTATTTTAAAAACAGTAGCATTTTTGAAAATAGAGCTATGTCCATTTAGAATCTGGAATAATAAAATCATCTGTATCTCGGTAATGGATTGACGTACAAATAAGGTTAATACATCAAAACAAAGGTAATTCACTGTACTTTTAAAAATATCAATACAAATCATTTCTCTTCGTTTCTAATGAAAATTCGTACTTTCTTCTTTATTCCTCCCATCAAACGCTGCACACCTCCGGAGTCAACTTCCTTGGCACATTTGTTCCACATTTTGGTCATCTGAATCGCGTCCCGAGCCGTCTTTCCACTTTTCTTAAGCTTCCGCTTCATTATTGCCCAAAATCTCTCGATGGGTCGGAACTGCGGGCAGCTGGGTGGATTTTTGTTTTTATCGATGAAATCTACGTTATTATCGCGGTACCACTGGATGACTTCCCGGCTGTAGTGGTAACTCGCCAAATCTGGCCAAAACTTCACGGGACCTTTATGGGTTTTAATGAAAGGTAGTACGTGGTTTTTGAGTCATTCTTCCTTGTATAGCATCGAGTTCATCGTCTTATTCGTCACGAACACTTTGGTCTTTGCTCCGCAGCTGCATATCCCTTGCCAAATCATCAGTTTTTTGACAAATTGGTCCATAAAAGCAAACTTAAACTTCGCAGGAACATCTCCTCGTTCTGTCGTCATGTAGAATTTTCGGCCAGGAAGCTGTCCGAAATCCATTTTGACGTAGGTTTCATCGTCGATGAGCAGGCATCCTTGGTACTTCGTCAAAACCTGCTGGTAAAATTTCCGAGCTTGAGTTTTGGTGACGAAACTTTGCTTCAACGTTCTGTTTGGTTGCTTACTGGCTCGATAAGAATGATATCCTGCTTGCAAACGAATTCTTCGAACGGTACTGCGAGCAGCAGCGTATTTTTGTGCGATTTCATTATCTTCATTATCCAGGGTTTGCTCTGACGGTTCTCAACACCTTCTGGTTCAGCTTGCGGTCATATGTTCCACTACGACGCTTACCTTGATGCACTCGATCCACGCTCTTTCGCTCCCTGAAACGTTTGAGCACATCATACACTTTGGCAATTTTCAACGTTTTTGCAGAATTTTTTCTCTCCTCTAGGCTTCCATCTGGAATAATTTTTGACTCACTGCACGAAACACCGTGAAATTTATACCACAGAAAGTGGGCGCCTAGGTAAACAAACAGCTGTTAAACAATTCAACACTTTCCGTGCCGCTGCAACACAATAAGTGATTCCGGATTCTAACTGGACAGAACTTTACTACCTATAGGTTTGTCTGTGCTATTGGTATCAATTATCGTTGAAGTAGTGTAAATATTAAAAACATTTAATTTAAAACAAAAACGTTTAGATTTCTTAAATCACCCGTTGTTATTATTTTCGAGAATTTCGTTTCTTAAAATTTACGAAATTTACGCCCTTTTGAAATATAATTCGTGAGTGTCCAATCTTGAAAATATTTAAAAAAAAGGCACAAATATTTTCCTTAAACCTTACAGTTCATAGATTTTGAATCAGGTTCGCGAGTTTTGAGAAAATAAACGTTGAAAGCTAAGTTACTGGGTGTTTGCTACCTAAATATGCAAGCTTCTATCTAATTCTACGTTCATACTTAGCCGCTTGTAGAGAATATTTGTTTCGGTAACAAAAACCCATACTTAAAAAGCTGCACCAAGAAAATACACAATTATATTTTTCAGTGCATATTTTTTCCTATAAAGGCACAATACTGTTCCACAGTTTCGTCAAAGACACCATTTCGATCAAACAAATCGTTCTCGAAAGAGGTATTTTTGAATTTTAGTTTTTAACTAGTTCGTTTATTTAATAGGCTCAGTCGTGTGTGACACTTTGCGGAGCCAAAAATCCATAATTTTTTAATTAACATTTTAAACAATAGTAATCTAGGTTAGTACCCGAGCAAAGTCCAGCATCAAAATGACAGCAAATTGAAATCAAGTTTTGATATCAACATCAAACTGAAATCCTAATTTGATTTCAGTTTACGCAATTGACAAATTTTGTTTCGTCAATTTGCTGTACATTTGCTCTTAAAAAATATGTTGTTGCGGGTTTGTTTTCATTGCCTTAGCATAACATCAAATTGAATACTTGTTTTGTTATCAACAGGAAAAATTGATAACAAATTGAGTTTTCAGTTTGCTCTCACTGATAGCAGAAAAAGTTTTCAATGTGATGTCACAGGAAGATTTTTTTGCTCTCAATTTTGATATTTTAACCATTAAAACGACCAAAACGACAGCAACCTGAGTAATCATTATCAACGAAATCACAGTATCAAATTTAGATTTTAATTTGATCTCAGACTTTGCTCGGGTATTGGGTACCAATTACTCGTGGCGGACTCGAGGTTAATGGGTAACAATTTCTATTGGAAGGAGCTAGGTAGGAAACAGGTTACTGAAGCCTCCATCAGATACTAAATACTCTCGAACGGTTGATCAAATGCTGGCTGGGCAGGGGCAAAGGTATTTTTTAATTAATGGTTATCATAGTTGCATAAGCCCGTTTAAAAAGTTTGTCGCGTGCAATACTAAGGAACCAATTGTGTAAAGTTGCATATTGAGGAATAACAAACAACTTTGCAAAATATCAACTTAATCGGTAAGGGTCGGTTAAAAAAATCGTCAATCGAAATGGAACCGCTCAAATAAAAAAAAAAAAAATTACTATTTATTGCACTAGCAAACTTGGGGCCCATTCAAATATTATGTAATGCAAGAGGGGTTGGGAGTACTCCGGCAGTGCCTTAAACCGAAGACAACCAATCAAGAAGACTGGCAACTCTTCCATTTTCTCATACGAACGCTATGAGTCAGGTACAATCGCGTCATCTGCCGCTCAAAGGTAAATGCTTCGAACGAATTTGATAGCAAAGATTACATCCTCAGAGGAAAGGTTTGTGTATTTGCTCATTTTTCTATGCGTTGCTTCCACCTTCACTCAAGCGCAGCGCTATTGTATCTGTCGCTTGGATTCTGGCAAAGTTGCCAGTCTTCTTGATATGATGTCTTCGCTTAAACGCTATGTATTAGGTGGAAGTGCACGACGAGGGGGTGGGTATTAGAAAATCCACTTTTTAGCGTTACATAATATTTGAAAAAGGTACAAAAATGAGGATACATGGCATCGCTGGCGCAGAGTGCGTGACCTCGAGCTGTTGTGTGTTCCATTGTGTTCGTTCCACATCGCTCGTCGCTCGGTTGGGTGAGTGAAGTACATAGATACTTGATATTATATACAGAGAGCGTGTATGGTGCAAGGCAAAAGGGAGACGCTGAGATACTTGCTCAGACAAGAGCATCTTCATGCATATATAAAAGTGCTCAAATGCTCCACAAAAATATTATGTTGTAAGAAAAAAGCTTGAATTGTGTGTCCCAAAATATACTTTAATTTTCAAATATCAGCATATGTCTTCAAAAGTCTTCACATAACATTAAATGTCTTCAAAATGTCTTCGAAAACAAAATGTTTTCACAAATATTCAAATGTCTTCAAATCTGGCATCCCTGGGTGACAATTTGAAGTCATGGAACTTAGATTACGATTATCCAGGGAACGGGTTCCAACTCGGCTACCCCTTTATAAAGATGAGTTTAAAATCTCATGATTTGCCTTGAAACATTATTTAAGCCTGGACTAAAACTCATCAATTACATCAAAAACATGAGAACCTCGTTGGTTTTAGACGCTGAAGTGATATGATTCTAGCCTGAATAAAAGCATGTTTGCGATGGATGTCAAACTTCATGATGTTTGAAAATTTATCCATAAGATATTGAAATAGGCAACGATAACCAATCGGATGTGGAAAATTTTAGTTTTCCACCAACATTGTATAGTATAAAAAGGCAGGAAGTTCATTCCAGCAGTCAATCCATTCCAACCTACCAACGAATTCATTATTATCATAAGAGCATAATTAACTCGAGCAAAAACATTATTCCCCGCTCCGGTACGATAGGAATCCATCTGAACAATTATTTCAAAATGATGTTGGAATTTTCCGGAAACTACGAAGGCAATCATCCCCTCCGTCATCATCATCATCATCATCATCATCATCATCGCCATCAACGTCACCGCATTTACACTCTCTTGCCAGTTGACTGACTGAATGACTGACTGACTGGCTGACTGGCAGGAGTGGTGGTCTGAGTTGGCAGAAGTAGGTAAATGGTTTTCGTACAATTTCATCAAGAAGAAAGCATTTTTACGGTCCATTTGTGTGGCGAGATGTTTCTTTGGGTGGTACCGCCTCCGTTTTGACGTGGGGAATTTGTGGCAATTGTAGGGAGATTTCCGTTTCCATGATTGCCGGTGGTTAGTTTCACAGTTTCTGCGTAGGACTGTTAATTACTTTACTTTCTACTGAAAGGAAGCAATTCCAAATTTTGGGAAAGGACAAATGCGCTCAATTTGCAAATTAGTGGATATTTGGTTCTGGTGGCTTATGGTTAAAATCCGTATTAGAGGTAAGATTAGAGCTTTGATTTGCTTTTAGCTAATTCGCGGAGAGCTCGCCGCAAAATTTTTCCGCTAGCTGTTTTGGGGATTTCCTTGATGAATCGAACACCTCCGTGAAGTCGCTTCTGTACCGATACTTGTTCGTTCATGAACTTGATGATCTCCTGTTCGCTGACTTGTGCTTCATCGGCAGGCACTACGAAAGCCATGGCCAATTCTCCAACCTTCTCCTCCGGTATACCGATTACGGCTGCATCCTTCACTTTCGGGTGTGACAGCAAAACTGCTTCCAACTCGGCTGGTGGAACCTGGAATGCTTTGTACTTGATCAGCTCCTTCAGTCTATCAACGATGAAAAAGTCCCGTTCATTGTCGTAATATCCAATGTCTCCGGTTCGCAGCCACCCGTCTCGGTCGATGGCTTCTTCTAGGCCAATGTAACCCTTCATGATCAAGGTGCCTTTGAAGCAGAGTTCACCATTCTGGTATGGTCCCATAGTGCGGCCCGTATCCGTATCGATCACCTTGGCCCACTGTCCTTCGCGGAGCTTACCAACGCTTCCTGGTTTGTTTTCAGCGTCAATTTGGGCCAAGATTGCCAATGTAGTTTCACTCATGCCATAAGCCTGGCGAATCGATGAAACCTTCAAACGTGATCGAATTAAGTTTTCAACCTCTCGACTCAGGGGAGCTGCTCCGCTGATGATGGTTTTGACGGAGGACAGATCGTACTCGTCTACCATGGGGTTTTTGGCTAGAAAAACGGCGATTGGTGGAACCATGTTTAACGTGTTGGGCCGGTACTGTTCGATGCAGGCTAAGTAGGTTCGTTGAATGAACTTGGTCAAGAATACCAGTCGCATTCCGTTGAGTATGCAGTTCATCATAGTGACTCCGCCAGCAACGTGAAACCATGGTAGGATGTCCACTGCAACCAATTCCTCTTGACCGGCTCCGATTTTCTCCAAGAGTGTTCTGAAATAGTCCACAAATCAGATTATGCTCGAATTCAAATTTCGCATACTTACTCCATGAAGTAGCATGTAGTGAAAATGTTACGTTGCGTAATCTGCACACCCTTCGGAAGTCCTGTTGTCCCAGAAGACATAACGATCAGCGCTACATGTTCTTCCACGTTCAATGGTTCAGGAACAAATGTACCCAGCTTGAAACGACGATTGGAGTTTTCCAAGCATTCCTGCCAGGTTCGCCCTTTAGGGCCGTTATCAAAATGTACAAATTTGACCGGTCTCCGAACTCGGATGCATGCCTTCTGTACCGTAAGATTAGCATGCGCCGAAACAAAGATGACTTTCGGTTTCGCCAATCTGATAGCATGCTCCATCTCACCTATCAAAAGATTAGAACAAGCAAAACTAAGTTCATCTCCTCCTATTATCGTGACAGATAGATAAGATAATAAAACGTACGTTCCGTATAGCCTGGATTGAATAATGCTGCAGCTGCTCCCAAGAAATGCGCAGCATAGACCGCAATCGGATATTCAAACCGATTTTCGCTAACTACCGCAACGACATCATTCTTGGTGACTCCCAGCTCATCCAGGTAGCCTGCAATGGCCAACGATTGCTCCAGAATGCCTCCATTGCTCAGTTGTAGCGAGGTGACCCCGTTGACGAGCGCTATCTTGCCGGGGTCTCGAGATAGTTCCTGAATGATCAGCTCTCCCAGCGAATGACATCCGCGATTAAAGCTGGCTGGAAGTGGTCCACCGTAGATCACATTTGGATCGTTCGAATTATCAATACTGGCACTGGAAGCCATCACATAACAACTGAAAACTGTTCCTCTGCGAGTGCAATGAGAGACTAAAGTAGGTGCTGGCTGTGGATGATAAGATGCGGCTTTATAATAGGTTGATTGAACTAGCGAGTCCAAGTGAGAGATAAACTGGTTTTTAAATAGATGTTTGCGTGTTCTCTTTCTCATTTCTTCATTGGGGTAATGTCGCTCAAAGTGACTGGCAAGTCGGTGAGTGGATGTAGTTGTCTACCTATATATTTGATGCAATTCATTTGGATTTTGGTACGGTGACTAAACGTTGGTATATCTTTATGAAATTACTACTGATTAAAGCGATTGTAATACTGCTATGAACTGAACTTCTTAAAATTCATCTTCAGACTTTCTGATGCTTTGGCATCAACGTAACTATCTCCACATAATTATTTTAAAATGAAGTTTACTTCGAAAAAGAGTTGATTTGCACTACTTTAAATACGATAACATTCAAAAGCTGTAGCTTTTATTCCTGGGAATGAACCCACATATTAAGTTACATATTAAAACGCATTGTTGGTTGGTATCGGACCATGATTAATTTATCTTTTTAACTATTCAATTGAAATTTGAATTCAATTCCCAGTGATTGGTTTAACCTTCACTCCAAGCCACATCAAACGGAAATGTATCAGGAGGGGGTCCTAGATTTTGAAACAATGCGTGTAATAATTATGGGCAAAAGCGTAACACAGAGAGGTGGTGGAGGTGTGGTAATAATAATAAAAAAAGCTTGTGGATGTCATATTTCAATTGCCCCTTGGTGTTTTGTTATTAATGGCGTAGCCACACGTGCGGTATATACACTGTTGTTGACTAGTAAACCAATTAGACCGGACTTCATTGGCAGAGCCAAATCAATATTTACTTTTCAATTCGGCCACGTTGGATGTATCGACTTGTTGGTTCACTTGTTTTCATTGGCCTCACTCGAGGCACATTCTGTTAAAATCGACCAAATATTGAGACTCAACATTCTGAGGCAGAACGTTCCGTCGCCATGAATTTTTTAGTTTGATGAGCACGGAGAACTTGCAGAAGCATTTCCCATCTTGCCGCAATGTCTCATCCATCACGAATGGAGTTAAGAGTTTGTACGAGCTGTTGAAGCAATTTTCAACCTTTATCAGGACGACGGACGATGTGATGACAATTTTCCGATCGAACGTGACTTCCTAATGTGGAAGAAGAAAAAAAAGTTCCATTATTTTTGTCTACATTGGAGGTGATTTGCGTCGACACATTTCACTTCTCACCGGAGGTTGTCCAAACGTTTTCCACAAAATTCACGTTTTATCGACGGGACGTGATACGGCGGTGATGGATTTGCGGTTCCGCCGACGAAACCGTATGCTCAATCGACCGAGCGTGATCGGAACTGTGCACCGCAGCATCATGTGAGTGGATTTTTTTACCCGATTTATTATTGATTTTCCTCTTTATGGTAGAAAAAAAACTAGTGGATAAGTAATTGCACGGAGATCAATGTACCTTTTGCGTAGAAAAATCTGAATGAATGATTTCAGAATGCATAATGCCCATGTCCATGAACTAAAATCAGATCAATGGTCATTAGACCGTTAAGAGAGCAATATTGCATGATGGTCGTATTGATATTCGAATTCCAAAATATAAACTTGAATTTATCCACCTATTGTGAGATCTGACCATTCTTACTGATTCAAATGACGGAAAAATTGATTAACTGTTAGAAGAACTGACTGTTCATTAGCATCATGTAGCAACTCGAACCGATCACGCGATGCACATTTTCAAAATCATCTTCACGATTCCTCTAATATCTTCTTAAATTGTCGCTAATATCTACTTCTTTTTACTACTTTGACACAATTAAGGTGAAAGTTGATGGAATCCACAAACGGCCGCCCATATGATTATTTTGCCTTGCCACTTTTAATTTTTGATGGCACGAATCTCATCGAAACTATAAAGAGTGATTATAATTTCACACACAAAATCTTTATAACGTGAAGGCGGGTAATTTCGTGCCTCTAACGCGAGGGTAAACTCGTACTCGTTGTAGAATTTTTGGAAAAGGTTTAATTAAAAAAAATATGAAATTCATGAAACTCCTGATCATAACGTTATCAGCTGCCTTGAAAAAAGTGCTGTCAATGTGGGTGGGTGTCGACTACCTAAGATCCATAGGCCAACATTAGAGCCATTTCCTCTATCAGGGCATTCAGGGACCAGGAAAATTAGGGAATCTTTACTTTTCCTGGTCCGACGTCCCTCAGGATTACACCTGCGTCACAATGTTACGCCAACTAACTCGGTTCGAGGCTGCTTGTCTCCAATTTCTTGACCGTCCCACACTTCCTAGATCTTGCTTCACTTGGTCTAATCACCTTGCTCGCTGTGCTCCCCTGCGTCTTGCACCGGCCGGATTCGAGGCAAACACCATTTTTGCGGGATTATTGTCTGGAATTCTAACAACGTGTCCCGCCCATCGTTCCCGTCCAGCTTTCGCGACTTTCTGGATACTGGGTTCGCCATAGAGTTGCGCTAGCTCGTGCTTCATCCTTCTTCTCCATACACCGTTGTCACATACCCCACCAAAGATGGTCCTAAGCACTCGTCGTTCGAAAACACCCAGTCGTCCACCCCGTAGAGAACTACCGGTTTTATCAGCGTCTTGTACATGGTAAATTTAGTACGGGGGTGAAGTTTACCCGACCTCAGGGTCTTGTGGAGTCCGTAGTAAGCACGAATTCCGGCAATTATGCGTGTACGAATTTCTCTGCTGCAGTTGTTATCCGAAGTCACCAATGATCCGAGGTACACAAATTCATCTACCATCTCGAACTCATCTCCGTCGATTGTCACGCTTCCCGAGCAAAGCCTGAGATCAAATTGAAATCTAAATTTGATGTTGTGATTTCGCTGATAACGATTACTCAGGTTGCTGTCGTTTTGGTCGTTTTAACGGTTAAAATATCAAAATTGAGAGCAAAAAAATCTTCCTGTGATATCACATTGAAAACTACTTCTGCTATTAGAGAGAGCAAACTGAAAACTCAATTTGATATCAATTTTTCCTGTTGATAACAAAACAAGTAATAAATTTGATGTTATGCTAAGGCAATGAAAACAAACCCGTAACAACATATTTTTGTAGAGCAAATGTACAGCAAAATGAAAACGAAATTTATGAATTGCATAAACTGAAATCAAATTAGGATTTCAGTTTGATGTTGATATCAAAACTTGATTCCAATTTGCTGTAATTTTGATGCTGGACTTTGCTCGGGTTCTGCCTATGCGACCCTTGTCGCGGTCAGTTCCTCCAGCTAACAGATTCTTTGTCTTCGACGTATTCACCTTTAATACAACCTTCTCTACTCAACGTTTCAGCCTGGTGTATTGCTCCGCCACGGCCCGAAACGTTCTTCCGACAATGACGTCGTCAGCGAAGCAGATGAACTGGCTGAAATTTTTGAAGATCGTGCCCCGCATGTTAAAGCCCGCACGTTTCATAACACCTTCTAGCGCCATGTTGAACAGAAGGCAGGAAAGACCCTCGCCTTTTTTTTTTTTTTTTTTTTTAATTATTAATTTATTTGATTAGGCTCAACCGAATTAACTTTCCAGAACCGAGTATTCTTGTTCACTATACAATACATCTTAAAAGTTTGGCCATGTTGATTCTGCAAGAACGTTTTTCACAGATGGATCTCTAATAGAGGAGTCCGCTGGTTTTGGTGTATTTAATGAATTTCATAGCGCCTCTCGAAAACTTGAAGCTCCTTGTTCTGTGTATGTGGCTGAACTGGCAGCAATTCACTACACTTTGGAAACTATTGCTTCACTTCTTCCAGACCACTACTTTATTTTTACGGATAGTCTCAGTTCTGTCGAGGCTATCCGTTCCATTAGGCCGGTAAAGCACTTCTCGTATTTTCTCTTGAAAATACGAGAACTGCTTAGTACTTTATCCGTGCGCTCTTTCATCATCACCTTCGCGTGGGTCCCTTCGCATTGCTCAATTTTGGGCAATGAGAAGGCGGATTCACTTGCGAAGGTGGGCGCTATGGAAGGCGACATTTATGATCGACAAATCGCCTATAGTGAATTTTTCTCTATTTATCGTCAGCAGTCGCTCGTTAGCTGGCAACATCAATGGAGTGAAGGGAGCTTGGGACGATGGCTACATTCAATTATCCCTAAGGTGTCGAAGTTTGCATGGTTCAAAGGGTTGGACTTGAGTCGAGACTTCATACGCGTGATGTCTCGTCTCATGTCCAATCACTATTGTCTAAACGCTCACTTGTTCCGTGTGGGGTTGGGAGACAGCAATCTCTGTGAATGTGGACAAGGTTACCAGGACGCTGATCACATCCTTTGGTCTTGTGCGGAGTATCGTGGAGTCAGATCACATTTTTATGATTCCCTTCGGGCTCGAGGTAGACAACCTAATGTTCCAGTTCGGGATATTTTGGCTAGACGCGATCTGGAGTTTATGAAACTCATATATGTTTACTTTAAGGATATTAACCTTAGATTGTAAGTTTGATTAACCTTGTGTTTAGTTTGTATTTTGTACGTGTGGGTTTTTTTTTCAATGTTTGTTTTCAAGGTGAATAGAAATAATTTCATGCTTTAGGATTAATTAAATAGTTGTATCGTAAACCACATTTCAAACCTCCTTCTTCCCTTTTCCCATCCAAAAAATTGTAAATCTCCACTAACCTCGAGACAACCGCGAGTACTCGGTCCAGTTCCTTTAACTTTAAATTTAAGACAGTAATAATGAATAACGCAAAGAATAACTCGGCTCTGTAAAGTTTATTCGATTGAGCCTGTACATCACAATAAACATTTTATCTTCCGCTATCCAATAAGCCTCCTCTACCAGAACGGGAGCCGCTTCCAGTGATTTGATTATATGGCAGTTACGCCAACGAGGGACAGAGCGCTTCCATTGCAGCAATGGACGCAAAACGTGGTCAGCACTCACACTCACATCACAAAACGGTTGCTTTCCAAAGTCGACGACGCATCGACCGAAAGAACTGCTGATGAAGAACAATGAGGAGGACCACACAATGGTTGCTGCCGAGTAAACAGACGATCGCGTAACACACATTGAGAGTGGTCTGCTTCTGTCGACAGCCGAGTGAACACTCTGCCCCTTGCCTTGTCGAAGTCCTTTGCGAGTTTCAAACGGGTCTGATAACGCACCCGATATCTTCACGCAGCACTGTACACCATCCATCATAGCCCTGATCAGTCTGGTCAGCTTCGCGTGAAAACCGTTCTCGTCCATAATCTCCCATAGCTCTTCACGGTCAATAGTATCATGAGTGGCCCTGAAATCGATGATATGTGATGCGTAGGGACTTGATATTCACGATACTTTTGGAGGAACTACCGCAACGTAAAGATTTGGACCGTTGTCGATCGCCCGTCCACAAAACCGGCTTGATAGCTTCCCACAAATCTGCTTGTTAGCGGCGATAGACGGCGAAAGATGATCTGCGAAAGCACTTTGTAGGCCGCGTTGAGAATAGTGATCGCTCGATAGTTCTCACATTCTAGCTTGTCATTCGCTTCTGTTTTTATCGCTCCACATTTTGACGGGTTCTTTGGTTGCTGCACCTGCACTGCGTTTTTCTCGCGTCCTCCGGAGTCCAATGTAGGCACGATTCCCTGCCATAATGCGTCTTTGAATTTCTCTGCTGGTATCATTTTCGGCGGTCACCAGTGAGCCCAAATACACGAACTCATCGACCACCTTGATTTCATCACCATCAATCTGAACTCGGGGTGGGAGGCTAACATTGTCTTCCTTAAAACCTCTTCCTTTCATGTATTTTTTCTTTGATGCTTTGATGGCAAGTCCAATCCGCCTAGCTTCAGCCTTCAGTCTGATGTACGTTTTCGCCATCGGCTCAAAGTTCCGTGCCATAATGTCAATGTCTTCGCGAGGCCAAGAAGCTGGATGGACTTCCTGAATATCGTGCCACTCGTGTCTATCCAAGCTCTTCTGATCACACCTTCTAACGCGATGTTGAATAGCAGACACGAAAGTCCATCACCTTGCCGTAGCCCCCTTCGAGATTCAAAGGGACTCGAGTGTGTCCCCGATACTCGAACAACGCACATTACTCGATCCATCGTCGCCTTGACCAATCGCGTCAGTTTATCTGGAAATCCGTACTCGTGCATAATCTGCCATAGCTGATCTCGATCGATTGTGTCATATGCGGATTTGAAATCGATGAACAAATCAAGACCAACATGTGAAAAGGGCATACAAGCATTTTGCAAACAAACCTTTGTAGGCCCTTCTCTCGCCAACCGAGGGCCACCCACTCAAACCAACAACATCATCGGGAAGGGTAAAGTTTCCCCAACCCGATGATGATGATGGTTTGCGTTGGTGTCATATGAGTGGTGAGAAAATGGCATTAGATAGTTTGTTTACAAAAAGCTTGTATGCCCTTTTCACATGTTGTTCTTGAAATGATGTGTGAGCACGCGAAAATTTGGGCCGTGGTAGCGCGGGCACCTATGAATCCCGCCTGGTATTGCCCCACGAACTCTCTTGCAAATGGTGACAAGCGGCGGCATAGAATTTGGGAGAGTACCTTGTAGGCGGCGCTCAGCAGTGTGATCGCGCGGTAGTTGTAGATTTCGACATACGACACCTTCCATCCACTCCTCCGGTAATATCTCCTCCTCCCAAATCCTGGCAATTACCCAGTGAGAGCGCTGCAGCCAGTGCTTCACCACCCTTTTTTAAAAGCTCACTTGGTAGTTAATCGACCAGTTGCTTTGTTGTTCTTCAGCCGACCGATCTCCTCCTCAACTTCTTGAAGAACAGGGGCCGGTAGCCTGTCGTCTTCTACGCGTTCTCCAAGGTCTTTTGCCGTGCCACCTTCGTTTTCTGCTGCTTTTCCGTTGAGGTGCTCGTCATAGTACTGCTTCTACCTCTCAATAAACTCACACTCGTTCGTGAGAAAGCTACCGTCCAAGTCCTTGCACATATCGGCTTGCGGCACGTAGCCTTTGTGCGAACAATTTAGCTTCTCATAGAACTTCCGTGTGTAATTTACGCGCTACAGATTTTCCATCGTACACCTGCTCCAGCTGCGCATAGACCGCTTCTTCCTCGTCGTCGGGTCTCCCTTCGTGTGGGCAGTGCACGTTGATGATGCTGTAGTTGAAGAAACGGCCCTTAATCCTCAACTTGCACATCCTCGCGTTTATCGGCTGCCAACCAATCACGCGTTGGCGCATCCTACCCAGCACTGCAAAGCCGGTTCCCAGCTCGTTGGTGGTGCCACAGCTCTGGTAGAGAGTAGCCGGTCGATGCCCGCTTTTCCATACATTTTGTCCCGTCCAGCAAAGTTCCTGCAGTGCTACGACTTCGAAGTTGCGTGGTTGAAGTTCGTCATAGACTAACCTATCGCAGCCCGGGAAGCCGAGCGATTGGCAGTTCCATGTTCCGAGTTTCTAATCGTAGTCCTTATTTCGTCGCGTAGGTCTGTGCCGATTGTTCCGATCCGTATTTCTTTTTTCAGTATTTGCAACTTTGTTTTTTTCCAGAGCGGCTTGTTGGGTCTGCACCAACCTCCTGTCTCGCCTGGGGACCACAGCTCTGTATAGAGTCCCACGCTGGCACTAGGACGGTGATCAGCCGCTCCTAACACGGATAACAGACGCCGTTTTGAGCCGCACCTCTATGGTGAACAGACGCTCAGGTTTGGTGAAGCATTTCCTTTATCACCGTACATACTATGGTTACCGCGCCAGTGTTCGCGTCGCACCTCTTCACTTTGCTATTGCCGGACTGGCAACATTGCCCAGGCTACGCCACCCAGCTGTGTCCATGTTTCAGCTGGTAGTCTTTTGTTATCATATGACTCGGGGAGGCGTGAAGTAGGAACTTGTGAGGAACAGGGCTAGGTTTTCCGCTCCTTCCAGGTTGTCAACTCACCATTTTATAGCCCAATCTGTAATCTGTCACTTCAGGAGAGTAAATTTCCTGAGGCGTGGAAATTTTCGTATATGTTCCAGGTCCACAAGAAAGGCGATGAAAGGAATGTCCAGAATTACAAAGGCATCACATCACTATTTTTGTTTTTTTAATAATCCATTTATTTATCAAGGCTCAAATGCATTAGCTTTGCGGAGCCGAATATTTTATACATTATTGTGTGTGAATATCATTTTCTTACAACTAATGTTAGTAGAACGGGGACCGATTACTCGCGGTTTACTCGAGATTAGGGATTACATTTATTGATCATTTGGAGGGAGGACAAGGGAAAGCATTTTGAAGTCACATCACTATGTTGCTGCTCCTAAGTATTCAAGATCATCATCAATGAGGCGCTCTTCAGCTCTTGTAAAAATTACATCTCCACGGCTCAGCATGGACCAAAACGGTCAGTTACAACCAATTTGACCGAATTTGTGTCACTCTGCGTTCGGACCATGGACTCTAGCGGACAAATCGACGCTGTTTACACTGACCTCAAGGCTGAATTTGACCGAGTAGACCTCAACATTCTTCTGAGCAAGCTTGAGAAATTCGGAGTGTTTGGATCCTTCATCTCGTGGTTCAAATATTACCTTACGAACCGTTCGCTTTGCGTTAAGATTGGAGCTTCTCGTTCTGAAGTGTTCACGAACGTTTTCGGCGTTCCCCAAGGAAGTAATCTGGGACCTCTTCTGTTTTCGCTTTTCATCAACGAGCTTTCGTGTCTACTACCACCTGGATACCAGCTATTTTACGTTGACGATGTAAAAATGTATGTAGTTATCAATTGCATCGCTGATTGTGAGGAATTGCAGCTGATTGTTGATCGTATGCTCCCGTAATTTCTTGACGCTCAGCATCATAAATGAAATGTGATATCATTTCACCGCAAACAAAACCCGATAACATTTGATTATTCAATTTCCGGGCAAACATTAGAGAGCCAGGTCAAAGATTTGGGAGTAACACTCGACTGTGAATTGACCTTCAAACCGCACTACAATGACACCCTGACTAAATCTAACAAGGTTATGTTCAAAATATCTGAAGACTTTCGAGATCCGCTTTACCTGCGGGCGCTGTATTGTTCGTTAGTTTGTTCAATCTTAGAGTATAGTGCTTTCGTCTGGTGCCCATACCAAGCATACTGGATAGCCAGATTTGAGAGTGTACAGAGAAAGTTTGTTCGCTACGCGCTTCGAGATGTGCCTTGGCGTGACACGACTACCTTGACTAAAAGTGAATTGGTACGCCCCTCGCGCACCACTAGCACGCCTCTAGTGTTGGGAATCGAAAATCGTTGACAGTGGTTTGTTTACATTTCTATTGAGAACAATTGGTGCAAGTTTGATCAAAGTAGTCGATCGTTCAGAAATAACGTCAAATGGAACTCGAAAGAATAAAAAATGTTGTACACAAACACCTGGAAAACACGGAGTGGTCCGGTTCCAAACTGGCCAAAGTGCTGAAGATGCTGAAAACAACAGTTTGTCGAGTGCTCAAAACCTACAAGGAAACCCTGAGTGTGGACTGGAATCAGCGGACCTACGAAAAAACTGGAACCAGGGATTGTCAGCTGCGCAGCATGGTGTTGAGGTGCATTACAGCCAACCCCGGTTTTTCAATCCGAGATGTGGCCAGAAGGTACAACGCCAACTTTCAAACGGTGCGGAACATCCTTGCCTGGGAAGGATACAAGTCGTACAAAGTCAGTCAACACCCGAACCTGAAAAAGGGTGTGTTGTCATTCATCCACAAGCATAGGGGCAAAGTCATCTTTTGGCCCGATTTGGCCAGCTGCCACTACTCCAAGGAGGTTCTGGAGTGGTATGCTGCCAACAAGATCGATTTTATCCCCAAGCTAATGAATCCTCCAAATTACCCGGAATTTCGACCAATCGGAAAAATATTGGGCAATTTCTAAGCAGCGATTTCGACGAAGTGGCGGGGCAGTCAAGGACATCCAGAAAATGCGGGCAAAATGGAAGAAAGGCGCTGATTCCGTGTCCGTTTCCACTGTGCGGGCGCAAGTGGACGGTTCGAGATTTCGTTCGAACTAGAGAAATGTAACCACCTAATGCTGTAACTTTGAAGTTTTAATGAAAGTACTGTAAAGCAACAATTAAAGGGAAGCTTACCGGCCCGAAAAAAAAAATATTTTCGGTTCATTTTTATTTATCTAAAAATATTGGGAAAAAATATCAAAAATCCAAAATCAGTTTCTTCCTTAGATTGTTGTCAAAAATTACATGCAAACATATTTTTTCTATCTCATCATGAAAAAAATTACAGGTCGTTTTGTGCGTACCAATTTACTTTTAGTCAGCCATTAAGTGTCTCTGCTTACGGACGTTTTTGGCCCTTAATACCGTGGTAAATTGAATACAACCAGGTATCTTACTTGACCAAGTCATACGAGGTAGACAGTCCACTGTCTAATGGCTGTGCCCTGCAACAATGAGTGGTGTCCTTTACATGCATTGCATACATATACATAAACTGGGGAAACTCACCAATACCATGCAATATAGCAATTTTTGGAATCGGCGTGACATGTTGAAGCTAGAAATGGATTTCCGACGACATTTTGGAATCCAAAATGGCGACTTACGGTTTGCTCGACAATTGGAAAACCAATAAAATACCCTGCAATATGGGTATTTTTGGCAACGGCGTAATTAGTGTAAGCTTTACCTCAAACCGGAAATCCCATTTTACCTCAAACCGGAAAATACCCATATTGTATGGTATTTGGTGAGTTTTCTCAGTTTTTGCGCAAAACGAAAGTCGACATGTTGACGGTCGTTCACTTCTGGCTTTTACATGTCATGCCGATTCCACAAATAGTCATATTGTATGGTGTTAGGTGGGGTTTTTCCCGTTTTCTAGTAAACCGGGAGTCACCATCTTGGATCCTCATATGACGTTGTACATCCATATCTGGCTTCTATGTGTCAGAGTCCGCTATAGGCCATATCTAGTATGAAGGTAATTTTCATAATTTTGTCTTATACAAACAATTCTTGTCGTCTCTTGTCCCCGCAGTTTTGGATAGTGTGCTTGAAAGTCATAATTGTGATCTTACGAAATATGTATACATCAAAAGTTTGCTGAATGTAGCTAGTTCTCGAAAACAATCTGTTTGAAAATTGGTATTTCAATAACAAGTTTTCAATGTCCAGTCCATGAGTTGATGGGTCGATAGCATTGACACTCAGTACGGAAAACAAGAACGACGGAAAACAAATGAATAAAATGAACATGAGAAAGGCATAAATGATTCAATCCTAGCAATTTGATAAATCATTGCATCGTTTTATTTAATATAGTTTGGAAGAAAAAAATCAACAATAATCGGGTGCAAATTGCTTGCAGTGTATACGAAAAATTACAGCTGCCTCTGTTCTCTTCCATAGTAAATGATTCATCTGGAACTATCTAACAAATTTGGCCGTGATACGTATTTTCCCGATCACTGTGCAACGACCCAAACATAACTTATTTTGATCTACATAAATGAAAAAAAACCAAGGCCACCCTCCCAAAGGCCGATCTCACATAATTATATACTTTAGTCATCCCTCCCAGAAGCGCACAATTTTACGCTTCATTACACCCGAACATCGTTTGCTACTTCTGCTGCTGGGTGCTAAATGAAAATTTAATGTCACCCAAATATCACACCACACCATCTTAAAAATATGCCGTTTCTTAAAACGCTCTGGCGCGTGCGATGCTTTCATCTTCTTCCCTCACCGACCTATGAACGCATCGACGGCGGCTATAAAGTGCAGTGTGTTTGTTCCTTCCCTCCCCTCATCAGCAGGATCCTTCAGCCTCGTACGAGGAGAACTTTCCCGTAATAAAGACATTATTCATTTGCCATAGAGTCGCTTTTGAGTGAATGAGCCGTTGAGCAGTGCTCGTTCGATGATTAATGACAGTGTTGATTCAGCTGTGTCGTCAGTTGTCGATGTAGTGCTCGCAGAATCGAGGGAGTCAAGTACGTTTGACTTCGGTGTGGGTGGGTGAAAAGGACGTATTGTCTCTCCTGCCAACGCAGTCTAACACATCAACCGACCGTGGTTTGACACTTTGACGGAGGAGTGCATAATAAGCTTCCTTTGGAAACGTACGCACCGGTGTGTTTTGAGAAAGTTTAAGGTGTGGAAAAGCCGTAAAAATAAAAGCTTTTTCATCTTTACGAGCTGTATCTGTCGGGTCCTTGTCGTATGCGGGCAATAGAAGTGTAAAAGAACCCAAGAGTCGCAGGCAGGGGAAGGTCGTCTGCTTTGAACGGGGTTGAAACATATGAACCTCTCCTCCCTTGCCGATGGTGGTTGCGATGGTGACGTGTTAACGATGTTAATTTTCAGTTTAAAATTTGCAAGATAATAAACTTGTTTGCATGCTGCTTGAAGGTTACTGGTGATGCTGGGCTGTGGAGGGAACAAGAGGTTTGTTTGCAGAATATGGTACGCAGGTGAGAACTTGCAGCCAACGTGTTCGCAAGAAGGTATCAAAGATGCTCTTGGGTTCTGAAGGGATTTGGGTCGTAGTAGCAAGAAAGGATGATCCTAACTGCTGACTAATTAGAGAAAACGTGACTGGAATTAAGATTTGAAATTGTCAAACGGCTTGGGTGGTGGAACATTATGATTATGGATCTGGCGTAGCTTAGACAAAAATGGACGATATTGATTCATCATGCGTGTATTGAGGTGAAACAGAGAGAACTACAAAGTTAATAGTCGAAAGTAGTATTAAGTCAAACACATATAAAGCTACTTATTAACTCATTAGACTGAGTTGACACTATGATAGCTCATGCTTGATTAAAATGATTGGAGAAGATCCATAGATGACGTAGCATTTAAAAGTGACTAACAATGTAGAAAAAAAAATGCAACAAAGAGGACAGGGCCAAAGTTGGTGCTTTATGAAACGTAAACAAACGTTAAACGTTTGTTTACGTTTGAAGAAGCACCAACTTTGGACCCCCTTCCCCTTGTAGAGTATTTTTGTAGCGTTATGCCCGGCACCAGGACCGGTTCACGGCACCACGTGCATGAACTAAATTTGTCCGTGCAGGAATAGTAAACACAAGCACCGTAGGAGACAGCAACCACCGTCGTTGCATCGACCGGGCGGAAGTGTTGCTTTGAAGCAAACCGTAAGTACCGAACACCACTTGCATGCAAGACCGTTTGCACGGACAGACATCGTCCAGGCGGAATAGGCGAAGAGTAGTATCGACCGCACAAGATAGGAAGCTAGAGGAACAGAGGTAGGGCGGCCAAATTCACAATCATGTATGCAATTTACTAAATAAATGTAATTACTGAACTTTCCCGTCCCCGAAGGTAATCGGGTTCAGTAAGAATCTGAAGGTTATTTAACGTTTTCGTTTGGTCATTCATTTGGGCTACTAAATGGTGAGTTGATAACCTGGAAGTAGCGGTGAAGCGCCCATACTCCGTTGCGCATCCATGTTTCACTCCCGTGTTGAATGGCCCAACGTAGAGCAACAACTCGCGTGGTCTTTCTTTTTCCGTAAAATGAAAGACAATGCAATTCCATTTCTACTGTATGGAAAAAGCTCTTTGATGAATCAGTTATCCTGAGGTTGGAACTGTGCTCGTCCGCACCTAACAAACCTCGGATAATAAACTCATCAGAACAACTGCCCCGATTCTTTATTATTCGAAACCTTTTATACATGAATTTGTTACTTAAACTCTACACAATAGTTTTTCTCCAGTATGTACATATAAAGCGAGACAGATAGTTTTTCTCTTGGAAAGTCGGTGTCTGTTTTTTTTAACAAGAATTAATGCTCCTCGCGGTAGGAACGGCTATGTATGATGCTTACTCACCAATGTTTACTTTGACCTTTCTCGAAGCACCTAGTTAAGCCAGCGCGCATCGCTGACGACGCGGTAGCAACTGTTTATAAACAACTGACCCTGGAAGTGTGCGACATTGTCACTGCTGCTGTTAAGTTGTGTATTTGCTCCTACCGTATGGGGGTCTATTACTGGTTAATTTCTTACTCAGATTGATATTGGAATTTGAGGCCTTTGCATCCCCTCTTACTTAACCAGCTTGAGGATAATATCGAAGAGATTCTTCTCAAGGATATGCGCTGGTATCTATTCTATATTTGCTAATTTTTTTACTGGATCTTCTTACTATGGTTCTTACTCCTACTGTGCCTTTTTGACCCTACTTTGTACTATTGATAAACATATTCAGTCGTTCATACTTTAACTTAATTTTGTCATTTGGCTAAATCATATGTGTTAACAAGTTTTATCACGCGTTTTGCTGATATGAAAATTTGCCTAACTGACTTACGTTAATTATGCGTTTAGTTGAGTTATACTATTCTTGTTGCAATTGATATTTAATGTTAACATTCTATAGAATCATTACGAATAATTCACTATAAGGATTGATGTTTGAATTTGAGGTTGTTGCAGCGGAATACCTAGCCCTGGTCCTCACAAGTTTCTACTTCACGCCTCCCCGAGTCATATGATAACAAAAGACTACCAGCTGAAACAAGGACACAGCTGGGTGGCGTAGCCTGGGCAATGTTGCCAGTCCGGCAATAGCAAAGTGAAGAGGTGCGACGCAAACACTGGCGCGGTAACCATAGTACGGTGATAGAGGAAATGCTTCACCAAACCTGAGCGTCTGTTCACCATGGAGGTGCGGCTCAAAACGGCGTCTGTTCTCCATGTTAGGAGTGGCTGATCACCGTCCTAGTGCCAGCGTGGGACTCTATACAGAGCTATGCACGATGGTCCCCCGGCGAGGCAGGGGGTTGGGGCAGACCCAACAAACCGCTCTGGAAAAAAACATAAAGTTGCAAATACTGAAGAAATAAATACGGATCGGAACAATCGACAGACCTACGCGACGAAATAAGGACTACTATTGGAAACTCGGAACATAGAACTGCAAATCGCTCGGCTTCCCGGGCTGCGATAGGTTAATCTATGACGAACTTCAACCACGCAACTTCGAAGTCGTAGCACTGCAGGAACTTTGCTGGACGGGACAAAATGTATGGAAAAGCGGGCATCGAGCGGCTACTCTCTATCAGAGCTGTGGCACCACCAACGAGCTGGGAACCGGCTTTGTAGTGCTGGGTAAGATGCACCAACGCATGATTGGTTGGCAGCCGATCAACGCGAGGATGTGCAAGTTGAGGATTAAGGGCCGTTTCTTCAACTACAGCATCATCAACGTGCACTTCCCACACGAAGGGAGACCCGACGACGAGAAAGAAGCGTTCTATGCGAAGCTGGAGCAGGTGTACGACGGCTGTTCACAACGGGACGTCAAAATCGTCATCGGCGACATGAACGCTCAGCGAATGTACAGACCGGCAATCGGGTCAAACAGCCTGCATGCTGTATCGAACGACAACGGCCAACGATGCGTGAACTTTGCAGTCTCTCGAGGTATGGTAGTCCGAAGTACCTTTTTCCCCCGCAAGGGTATCCACAAAGCCAACTGTAGATCGCCTGACCAACACACAGAAAACCAAATCGATCACGTTCTAATCGACGGGAAATTCTTCTCCGACATTATCAACGTCCGCATGAACCGCAGTGCGAACATAGATGCGGACCACTACCTAGTTGCAGTATGCATGTGCTCAAAACTCTCGACGGTTCATAACACCCATCGCAGTCAAGCGCCGCGACCCAACATTGAGCAACTACGGGACGCCGGAGTTGCCCAGGACTACGCACAGCAGCTGGAAGTTGCACTTCCCACGGAAGAGCAGCTTGGCGCAGCTTCTCTTGAAGATGGCTGGAGGGAAATCCGTTCCGCCATAAGTAGTACTGCTGCAGCGGCACTAGGTACTGCAATCCCGGACCGAAGAAATTACTGGTTTGACGGCGAATGCAAACTGTTAGTAGAGGAGAAGAATGCAGCACTGGCGAGAATGCTGCAACACCGCACGAGATTGAATGTGAAGCGATACAGACAAGCGCGGAACAGACAAAACTCGGTTTTCCGAAGGAAAAAAGGTCAGCACGAAGACCGAGATCGCGAGGCGATGGAAAATCTGAACGGCGTAAACGACAGACGGAAGTTCTACGAGAAGCTAAATAGTTCGCGCAAAGGCTACGTGCCGCAAGCCGATATGTACAAGAACTTGGACGGTAACCTTCTCACGAACGACTATGAGGTGATTGAGAGGTGGAAGCAGTACTATGACGAGCACCTCAACGGTGAAGCAGCAGAAAACGAAGGTGGCACGGCAACAGACCTTGGAGCACGCGCAGAAGACGACATGCTACCGGCCCCTGATCTTCAAGAAGTTGAGGAAGAGATCGGTCGGCTGAAGAACAACAAAGCAACTGGGTAGATCAACTACCAAGTGAACTATTAAAATACGGTGGTGAAACACTGGCTAGAGCGCTGCACTGGGTAATTGCCAAGATTTGGGAGAAGGAGATAATACCAGTGGAGTGGATGGAAGGTGTCATATGCCCAATCTACAAAAAGGGCGACAAGTTGGATTGGTGCAACTACTGCACGATCACACTGCTGAGCGCCGCCTACGAGGTACTCTCCCAAATTCTATGCCGCCACCTGTCACCATTTGCAAGACTGTTCGTGGGGCAATACCAGGCGGGATTCATGAGTGCCCGCGCTACCACGGGCCAAATTTTCACGATTCGGCAGGTTTTGCAGAAATGCCGCGAATACAACGTGCCCACACATCATTTGTTCATTGATTTCAAATCCGCATACGACACAATCGATCGAGATCAGCTATGGCAGATTATGCACGAGTACGGATTTCCGGATGAACTGACGCGATTGGTCAAGGCGAAGATGGATCGAGTGATGAGCGTTGTTCGAGTATCGGGGACACTCTCGAGTCCCTTTGAATCTCGAAGGGAGTTACGGCAGGTTACGTGTCTGCTATTCAACATCGCGTTAGAAGGTGTGATCAGAAGAGTTGGGATAGACACGAGTGGCGCGATCTTCAGGAAGTCCATCCAGCTTCTTGGCTTCGCCGATGACATTGACATCATGGCACGGAACTTTGAGACGATGGCGGAAACATACATCAAACTGAAAACTAGGCGGATTGGACTTGCCATCAACGTATCAAATACAAAATACATGAAAGGAAGAGGTTCTAGGGAAGACAATGTTAGCATTCCACCCCGAGTTCAGATTGATGGTGCCGAAATCGAGGTGGTCGATGAGTTCGTGTATTTGGGCTCACTGGTGACCGCCGAAAATGATACCAGCAGAGAAATTCAAAGACGCATTATGGCAGGGAATCGTGCCTACTTTGGACTCCGGAGGACGCTCCGGTCGAATAAAATTCGCCACCGCACGAAGTTGACTGTCTACAAGACGCCGGTGGTCCTCTACGCCCACGAGACCTGGACTATGCTCGTGGAGGACCAACGCGCCCTTGGTGTTTTCGAACGGAAGGTGTTGCGTACCATCTACGGTGGAGTGCAGATGGATGACGGAACATGGAGGAGGCGAATGAATCACGAATTGCACCAGCTGCTGGGAGAACCATCCATCATCCACATTGCAAAAAAAATGGGCGACTACGGTGGGCTGGGCACGTCATAAGAATGTCGCACGATGACCCAGTGAAAATGGTTCTAGAAAGCGACCCAACAGGAACAAGAAGAAGAGGCACGCAGCAGGCAAGGTGGATCGACCAATTAGAAGGCGACCTGCGGACCCTTTGCAGACTACGAGGCTGGCGAAGCGTGGCCATGGATTGAGTAGAGTGGAGAAGACTTCTTCTGACAGCAGAGGACAACATGATTGGTAAGTAAGTAAGTTGGTCATTCGTCAATTCATTGGATTGGTTGTGCGTTCGTCTTCTGGATTAGGAAAGGATTAATGGGTCAGAGGAATTGCTGCCAGTGATGATACACCTGTTTGGATTGATTTGTGGATTAGAAGTTCTATGGGTTCGGTGGTTAGATTTTGGGGTTTCAGTGGGTATGTTCGCTTCCTCATTATTACTTCTAGTTCGGAATCGTGGAATCTTGGACACGGAGAAGCAACTGGTACTGTAAGATGCTGGAGGAATTCTATGTTGATGGTAATTTCTATTAACGTAGGAAATTTATTTGTATACAAAATGTATTTGATAGGTTAGAGCTCTAAAATGTTCTAGATTTTTGTTGCTGATGAGCCGTATTTATTTTTCCGTTTTAAATTTTAATCTTGTTTGAAAAACATAAGTTTTTAGCATTATTAGGACAGTTTTTAATTTCCTTGCTTGAAATACAATTTTTTTTTCACCATAAATACGGAGGCACCATGGCAGCAACCAGAAAACAGATAAGGGGAAGTAGCCGAACACTACGACGATGAATTCCCCTCGAACAAACAATCCCATCAAAGACGACTTCCTTAAAGTGTACTCACCGGATCGACTCGGTAAATACGAAAATTGACGACAAATATTCATAAACTGGCTCAATTGAAATAATATTCAGTTTTTCTAGCCGTATCCATCGGGTTACGCTGGGAAGCTCATGAATAAAAAATCGAACCAAGATCACAGAGAGAGAGGATTACGCCAGGATGAATTGCCGGTGCCATGTTCGTCGTCGTCGTCGTCTTTATACTCGTCCCCGTTCCCGAGACAGAAGGAGTAACAGCAGCGAGGAAGAAGATCCGGAAAACGATTCAAACGTATACAAAAGGTTTTTCCGATATAGATCTTTATAACATCATAAACTGCCTTCAATAAGTCAGTATTTTTCCTCCGTGTGCCAACCGAGAACGTGGCAGAGGAATGGGAGGTTTCTAGAGACAAGCAAAAATAAGTAAGAAACACCATGTCGTCTCGCTTCCTGCTGCTGCTCTTGTATGAAATATCACAACATCTTTTTCTCGTTTCCTATCCCTCCAGTGCTGCAGTCCAGTGGCTGTGGCCGGGAGGTAGGGCACCTGTTATTCTTACACAGATAGGTATATACCTACGGAGAATGCGGGAGCAGATATATTCATGAAGCTTTTGATACTATTCGGGAAATACCGGCGGAAGATCCAGCAAAACGGAAGTCTGCAAGTCGATTACGTTCGTATGCATGATTCGATTCGATTTGACTTTTCTCCGCCTTTTTCCCTCGTTTTCCGCATTTTTTTTTTCATACTCTATTGGATTTTACTCCGGTAGATACCAGTAACGGAACAAAGTTTTCCGCTCAGCGTCTTGCTTCGTTACCGTTTGGAATACAATCAATAATATTTTTCTGTACTTATTGACTTTTGCTGGCACAAACGCTGCTGCAGGACCGGAAAAAAATAGATATGTGCCCCAGTGGAACTATAGTAGAGTACGGGGAGCGGGAAAATAGTTCTTTAACGGTTTATGTGACAAATTAGTGAGTTAGTAGTTCGATATTGTCGGTCCGCTTCGATTTGGACCACCGCTGGGAGGTTTTTTCTCTCACAAATCTGAAGCTGCAATCTGAAGGAGAGCAATCCTAGGTCCTAGTCAAAACACTTATGAGTCAGAGATGGCGCCAGCGTAGTGGTTAACATCTTTTAAGTCACTAATGACCCAAGATTGTTATAGTGACTATAATAAAAAATGCAGCCCTGAGCGGGCCATTAAGGGTTTCATTATTCACAGTTACCCAGATCTTACTAGCATTGAAAATGCTGATTAAATGCTTTTGAGCATTAGCAGGTGAAATTCGATTAATATATAGCTCAATTCATCATAATCGATGAAAAGGTCTTGTAACCGTTCGCGAAGAATGCTCGAGGTTCAAGTGAAACTCGGTGGCTTAAGCGCCACTCTCTTTACGAGAGACCACCGGTCGTGTTTTCTTTACCCGACTTAGAAACTGATCCTCAGAGGACCACTCGAACGGTATGATTAAAAACCCTTCCTCAATGAAATTCAAAACTTTAACGGAAACTAATCTTTATCGAAAGAACACCTTTATCCGATCCATTTACCATCATTAATCCAAACGAACCAAGCTAAACCGAATGTGTCTGATGCGAATCCAAGAACTCAATGGCGAGCGAATCAGCTAAAAAACCGTGACAGAAAAATAAGTAACTCAACGAAAAAACTTCAAATTTCAATCTATATTCACATCATTCCTTAACATTCATTCGACTAAACTCGGTTCAAAAAGCAAACTATTCATGGCCATAAAAAAAAGTACGGACATACCTGCGCAGATTTTTTCGATGCGAAGCGATGCGATTATGGCGACGGACGAATCGGTGATGGCAACGGATGGAACGGTAATGGCGGCCGGTGACCTTACCAAGGTCCTGGCGATGGCGACTGTCGACCTTCCGACGACCTGTGATGATGGTGGCGGTCTCGGAATGGCGCCGATCAAGCTGCGGAAATGGCGTGCAGCGACGAAAAGTGACCCGTGTGCGGCATGGCCGAAATTAGAGGTGCGGAGGTAGTGGCGACTGGACGGAAGGCTTCCGATTTGCTTTCTAGAGAGTTGAGCATCGACGGAGTCGAGCATTTCCCGGGAGATTCGCTCCACGGAAGAGAAAGACCTACGTACCGTCGCACGGCTTCGCGTACTATGTTTCCGCTATGACCGCCCGAGATGAAATGTAATCTTCTCCTCTTTGGTTAAAATCCGAACCGAGGTACGCAATTGGCTTCGTACTTCTGCGGTCCGAGCTCTCAAATGTCACGGTCCCTGGGGTTGTAACGTAATAGGGACTCTACCAACGGCTTTTGGCGACCCTTGGGCAAAATTTCGTTTAGCAAACTAGCGACTTCACGACACTCCGTTTATCTACCTACAAGAGGCGGACCTTCGCAATGTACCCGGGTCTTGTCCGAATCCAACGGACGGAAATGGCAGCCAAGTTGACATCACGACAAACCAGACGGTCCGGCGACGATGGAAGCCGAACTCGCCGAAAATTCCAGCCCGTACAAAAAAGCCCGTTGAACGAGCTGTCCATCGCGAAATCAAGAAATTACTCATGTTCTTCTTCTTATTCACATTTCAAGCTTATTGCATATCGCATAAAGGGTGATACGGTCAAAATTTGGTCAAGTGAAAACGCGTGTAAATCGGTGAAATCGTTTATTTAAAAAATCAAATTAAATTTCTTTTTCAAGTTCAATTAGTATAAAATTCAGGAAAAATATTCAGTTAGGCTTCCGCTTTTCCAAATCCGAATTTCCGGGCCTTACGCTTGACCCCTGCCATCAGATTTTGTACAGCCACCTTGTCCACCTTCTTCGCCGCAGAAAGCCAGTTTGCCTTGAACTGCTGCTCGCCCTTAGCAGTTTTTTTGGTCTTCTTTAGGTTCCGCTTGACAATAGCCCAGTATTTCTCAATTGGGCGGAGCTCTGGCGTGTTGGGAGGGTTCTTGTCCTTGGGAACCACCTGCACGTTGTTGGCGGCGTACCACTCCATGGCCTTTTTACCGTAATGGCAAGATGCCAAATCCGGCCAAAACAGTACGGAACAACCGTGTTTCTTCAGGAAAGGCAGCAGACGTTTATTCAAACACTCTTTCACGTAAATTTCTTGGTTGACAGTCCCGGAAGCTATGAAAATGCTGCTTTTCAAGCCACAGGTACAGATGGCTTGCCAAACCAGATATTTCTTTGCGAACTTTGACAGTTTCATGTGCTTGAAAACATCTGCTACCTTTCCCCTTCCTTTTGCCGTATAAAACTCCTGTCCCGGAAGCTGCTTGTAGTCGGCTTTGACGTAGGTTTCGTCGTCCATTACCACGCAGTCAAACTTCGTCAGCATCGTCGTGTACAGCCTCCGGGATCGCGCTTTGGCCGTCGTATTTTGTTTATCATCGCGATTTGGAGTCACTACCTTCTTGTAAGTCGATAGTCCGGCTCGTTTTTTGGCTCGATGCACGGTTGTAGACGATACACCCAGCTTATTTGCGGCATCTCGGAGAGAGAGGTTAGGGTTTCGCTTGAAACTACCGGCAACTCTCTTTGTCGTCTCAGCGGCTTCCGGTTTTCGATTTCCCCCCGATCCAGACTTCCTGGCTGTCGACAAACGTTCCCCAAACACTTTAATTACATTTGTAACGGTTGATTTGGCAACTTTTAGCGATTTTGCCAACTTTGCGTGCGAGTAGCTCGGATTTTCGCGATGCGCGAGCAAAATTTTGATACGCTGCTCTTCTTGGTTGGACGGCATTTTGACAACTGAAGAGTGAATTCCAAAATCAAAATAGGAGCAACATTCTACACACACACACCTTCAAAATGAGGGGTGTTCAGGTTTTTTAAATGCAAAATTGAAAGAAATACGTCAAGTTGATATTGACCAAATTTTGACCGTATCACCCTTTATTAGCTTATTGCGTGCTCTCAACTTAGTGTTCTAGATGCACTTCCACAGTTATTAATTGAGAGCTTTCGATGCCTGTACCATTTTTGCATTGGTATAATTGTGTGGCAAGTCCAATCATACTTCTATGCCCAGGGAAGTCGAGAAATTTTCCAACCCGAAAAATTCCTAGACCGGATTGGGAATTGAACCCAGTCACCTCCAGCATGGTCTTGCTTTGTAGCTGCGCCTTTACCGACTGAGCTAAGGGAGGCTCATTACTCATCTAATATTTACATTTGCAAAATTAATTAACAATTACCTTTTTGTTTTTAGACCTACACAGTGGTTTGAAACGCGAACTACTTGCTACAGGCAAGCAAAATCTAAATGCACAAAAAGAGCTATCGAATTAATTAACTGGCTCGAACACTTCTTTTAAATAAATCACCTTTATCTTTTGATCGAATTTCTCTGAGTTCACACTTGTTGACTGGCAAACTTGAAAACTGCGTCAAACACCACTGCTTTCCAGCCGATTCGTTAGCGAAATGGCAGAGACTAGAATTGCTTTTCCCCAAGAAACCACGGAATTTCTTATAGATTAAAGGATCGGATATGGCGCGAAAAATCAATGTTCGGTTTAGCCATTTTACTCAGGTGTTCATTTGAATCCTATCTCTTTCGCGTATTTCCCAATCTATAAATAAAAGCTACATTTGCTACAGTCTTTTAACTGGAAATGCAGGTGAAAAGATTTGACGTTTCATCCTCTATACTCAACCGAGAAATGTAAGATTCTATTACAGATTTGCATGAAAAGTTTGCAGTATTTGCAATGTTTCGCAACATTCTGTTTTGTGGTCGCTGGAAGGTGTTTATAATTTTGTAATTGTTGTGTTAGCTTATTTTAAAACGGACTTTCGGTCCAAGTTTCATCGACAACCCTATTCAGATGCATACAGTTCAGTTTTTGCGCCTTCGAAGCAGGCAACATGTATTGCAGTGCATGAATCAGTAGAGAACGATGATGGGTGTTAAAAGAGGTTGAAAATGACAATCATCGAAAAGGTTTGTTTTTCATTGGTGAGGGTACAAACAGTTATTAATATTAATTTGAAAATCAAGAACGGAAAAACGGAACTAAAGTGGAAAGTTGAAGGAATTAGACTTCTATGTACCAAACAAAATATCCATTCGATCTTTCCCGTTTAGACTACTGAACATATCAGTTGAACTTTTAAAAGAAAATTTATTTTGTGAATCAGAAGCTAATGTAATCTAAAGTGAATTTAAAGCCAAATATTTAAAAGTGAATATTAGTTAAATCTTTAAAACACGTAAAATTTTAATTATTTGAATTTAAAATATGTCCAGAACTTTGAAACATAAGCACATGTTTTGGAAAATGAAAAGCAAAAATATGGAAAGAAAATTTTATTTTGATAATTTTGGTAAGTCGAAAGAATATTTTTAGTGAGAGTGGGAGCTGAAAATATAAAAAGTTTGCGTGAGGTAATTTGGTGCTAACATAACATAACACAACGCAATTCGTTGGGAGATCTCGAGGAGATTTTCATTCGAGGGCTGGCGAGAACTAACCTCGAATAGAACTCGGACCCAAGTCCGTCGGTTAGCGAAATGCTACGGATCAGACTGAGGGCGATCCCTTGGAGGCATCCTTCGTCTCACGGTTGCGTACCGTTAAGGATACAACCAGAGAACGTGCCACACGCAAAAAAAAACGTTTCTATTTTTGAGAACAAAAAATCACGACAACGTGAACTAACAACTGCTTCAAATTCATGACTAACTCTGGTGGAAAAATTGAATCACGCTAAAAATTTGAAGGTGCACATTTAACTGAAAATTTCTGGTGGAAAGTTCGCAACACTGTGCTGAATGTAGAAGCAAGGTTTATTCATTTGTCTGGTGCATAATTTGCATGCAAGCTACATTTAAAATTTATGGTGGAAGATTTGCATCATTCTAGTGCATGAAGAGGCAAAGCCTGAAAATTGCACCATAAAGGTGCATGGTGAAACAAACTTCACTGACAATTTTTGGTGCACCCTTCTGGAGGAGCATGCTTTATTGAAAATTTCTGGTGCAAAATTTGTTTCGCTCTGATAATTGAAATGAACAGAAAATTTCTGGTGGAAAACTTGCACTGGTCTGGTAAATGAAGGCACAACCTTTTTTTAAAATTAAGTTGTATTGAAAATTTCTGGTGGAAAATCTGCACCGTTCTGGTGAACGGATGGGCAAGCTTTTCGGAAAATTTTTGGTCTTAAATTTGCATCCTTCTGCTGAATAGAGAAACAAACTTTGATAATAATTTCTGGTGTAAAATTTGCACCAATCTGATAATTAGAGGGAAGCTGCTTTACTGAACAATTATGATAAAAAATCTGAAAATGGGGGCAGCTTTATCTGGTGAAAAAACCTCCAACATTCTGATGATAGGAAAAGCAAGCTATATTGAAAATGTCTGGGGGAAAAATCAGAAGATTGGAGAAGCAATTTTTATTGAACATTAACTGTGGAAAATTTGCATCGTTCTGGTCAATTGAAATTTTCTGGTGTAAGATCTCTTGGGGGCAAATTTGTATTGAAAATTTATGGTGTAAGATTTGCAACAATCTGCTGTCTGCAGGGGCAAGCTGAATTGAAAATTCCTGATGTAAAAATTGCACAGTTCTGGTGAATGGAGGGGCAAACATTATTGAACATTTCTGGTAGAAAAACTACAACGTTTTGGTGACAGCTTAAACTTGACTGCCGAGAAGAACCTCAAGGGTATTGAATTCTGAGGACAGTTCCAAGGGATTTCTGGGGAGTATTCCATGAAAATTCTGCGAATAATTTCTAGTTAATCCTGCAGATAGCTCCAAGATAATTCCGAAAACAATACCGAGAAAATTAAATTTTGAGTGAAATTCCCTAGATTTGAACTGGTGGTTGTTTCTTCCAAGAAATTGTAGAAACTTCAAAAACTATTTTCAATGTTATTCTGGATTTTCAGAACCAGTTCTACACAATCAAACATTTCGCTGCCGGTCTTTTCGGACGATCCGATTCCTACAGGGTTTAGAAATTGGGAGACAGTGACCGAGTTGCTGGGCAAACAAAATCGCAGTGATACCCATGTTGGTAGTATGGAAGCGTGGAAAATTTATAAAACCATGAACTTTGTTTGTTCAATGCTATGCGCACTGTTTACATGCGAAAGGAGAATACGATTCTATACGATACGATACTGGTCATTAATGTCGGTTTGTCGGTGCTATTACCACCATCTGACGTGACTTCAGCTGAATCCAACCACCAAGGCAACAATATTGCAGCAAATGTATAATTTCGGTTAAAGGCCTACTATCGCAACTATTTAACGAACCGATCATCGTCGTCGACATCGTCGATGGGATTAAATTGCCAATTTCCATTGGCTGTCTGAAAGCAGTTTGCATTGAAGAAGATGAACAACCACCAGAGCAAAAAATAAATAAAATTAGCTAAATTGAACAGTAGGAAAACAGTGGTGGGTGGATAGCACCATCCACCACCCACTTTGGAGTACTCCCCATACCCAGGTTGAATGCACCATAGCAAAAAATTGCCTCTCCTTAACAAAATTCCTGTGCACGCTAGTGTTCAGGTCACTGTCATTTTAGTGTGACGCATGCGAAAAAGGTTTTCATCTTGAATTCATCTTTCAGTGTTGTGTGCAAAAGCTAAATGAAATCTGTGAAATGCCTACAAAAGAAGAAATTGTCCCTCTGCTGCTGCGCCACCTGCAATTAGATGAACTACCTGTTGATACAGTCGAGCATGTACTCGTTGAACCGTCGGAACTGAGCAACTTTACGATCGATACGTTGCAGCATCAAATTGAATCCGAGGGCCCACTTATTGTTGAACGAAGCGCCTCCCAACGCAGTGAAAAGCGATATCGGGAGCAATATGTTCTTCATGAGGAAGGAAACTAAAATGAGTTGATTCAAGATACAATAAGTGACCCACGGAATTCATTGGAGGAACTTCTTGCATCAAGAGGACTCGGACATTACCAAGACATCCTTCAAAATGTTCATGGCATTGTGACACGTCAAATGTTTTCAGAGATTTAGAAATTCGTTTTTATTTCATATGGGCAATGAAAAAATAAAGTACTGTACGCATTTGTGCGTATTATAAACATAGAGCCTTTCGTTTTCTATTCGTCATGTAAAATTCAATACTGAAGAGAAGATCCCGAAAAAAGTAACTCTCACAATTCGTTGTTCAAATTCGTGCATTTTGGTCCGATATTCATGAACTTTATTCACGGTCCAAATACAGTCCATGAACTATATTCCTGCTTTCGTGAACTGAATCACCCGAATTCGTGAACTTCAGCAGCGTGGCAAAGCATCACCAATCTATATCTTCGCTTGTCGGATTACGCTCCTGGCGATTCAACGGTTTGACGGCGAGTCCTTCCTGAGTAACGCAGACCCGAAGCCCGCATCTCTCCGTCATCGCATCGGTGCCCATCGTTCGTCGGATTACAATCCCGACAACTCAACGGCCAGACGGAAGGTCCGTCCCAGTTAATCCACCTAATCGAAGCAAGCTGTAAGTGCCCGACTGTTTTATAAGAGCACCCACATACGACATATACCACCAAGAATAAGGGCTAGATTATTTAGGTCGACTCACGTACATCAAAACCAATAAGGGTTTTTTTTTAATTTCAAAAGTTGTATTCCTCAGGGCAGAGAATCGCTCTTTAATTTGTTTTTGCAAATCCCGCCAGATAGCTTTCATGGCAGGATAGTGTGTTCTTTGATATTGCCTCCTACGGACATTTTTCAGACTCATCAAGAGCTGAAGTTCATCGTCTATTATAATTGAATCGTATTTAACCTCGCAAGTTGGTACTGAGGCAGCTCTTGCTACAACTATAGAAGTAGTCAGAGATTCAAGAATATAATTCACATCATCTTTGGATTGCCAAGGAATATTTGTATCGAAGTTATATTCCATAAATGTTCGAAATTGCTCCCAATCAGCTCTATGGTAATGAAATATAGAGCTGTTGGGATTAGATATTATTTTTGGGATATTCTAAAAGTTACTGGAAGGTGATCAGAAGCGAAGTCAGCATGGGTTACAAATTGGCAAAAAAGTTCAGTTAAGACCAAATCAATAGTTGACTGATTTCTTGCAGAAAAAAAGCATGTTGGGCTGTTTCTAAACCTGATTCTCAATAGGACTAGTAAGACCCAAACTGAAATTATGGGAATTCTCAAATTGTTTAGGAAGTATCTGAGCGTTTTCCGAATTGTTGATCAAAATTTTACCACCAGGCTTTTGAAGTTTTTTTTTTTAATTTTTGTTGGTTGCCAAAAGGGTTTCGAAACAGAATGTTTAAATTTGTTGTTCCCAGGACAGAGAATCGCTCTTTAATTTGTTTTTGCAAATTCCACCAGATAATTGTCATGGCAGGATCGCGTGTTCTTTGATATTGCCTCCTACGAACATTTTTAAGACGGATCAAGAGCTGACGATCGTCGCCTAATATAATTGAATCGAATTTAACCTCGCATTTTGGTACTGTGGCAGCTCTTGCTTCAACAATAGAAGTAGTCAGAGACTCAAGAGCATAATTAATTTCATCTTTGGTTTGCAAAGGAATGTTTTGATCAAAGCGATATTCCATAAATGTTCGATATTGCTCCCAATCAGCTCTATGGTAATTGAAAGTAGAGCTGTTAGGATTAGAGATTATTTCTTTGGATATTTCAAAAGTTACTGGAAGGTGACTTTGGTTCTGACCGAATCAATAGTTGAGGGATTTCTTGCTAAAGACAAGCATGTTGGGGTGCTTGGATATTGAATAGTGTAATAACCTGCAGAACAATCATCAAACCAAATATTACCATTGGAATGCTCTGAGCATTATTCCATGAGCGGTGTTTTGCATTAAAATCACCAATAATGAAGAATTTAGACCTATGACGGGTAAGTTTCTGGAGGTCACCCTTGAGAAAATTCTGTTGCTGGCCTACGCATTGAAATGGCAAATAGGCAGCTATAAACGTAAGTTGTCCAAATTTTGTTTCAACAGAAAATCCCAAAGTTTCAAAAACTTTGGTTTCAAATGAAGAAAGAATTTTATGTTTGATTCGTCTATGAATAATGATGGGAACGCCACCACAGGGTCCATCAAGACGATCATTTATATAAATAAAATAATTTGCGTCCTTTTTAACGTTATGGTCAGGTTTAAGGAACATTTCAGTTATAACGGTGATATGCACGTTATGAACTCACAAAAAGTTAAATCTCTCATTATCTTTAAGAGATCGAGCATTCCAATTCAAAATATTTAATGATTTAAAATCCATTACTGAATTTCAAAGTCATGACAATATTGTTCGCAAATTTTACTACAGTTTGAATAGCATCCAACATGGACTTAGATTTAAGCATATCAGTAATCATTTCAATTAATGATTTCTGTAAAAAATCCATTTTAGGAGCAGTAATGCTTCCTAAGTCAAAATTTTCAAAATTTCCCGTTAGAATTACGTTGGCTAGTATTTTGATTTCTACCCGCTGCCATAGCAACATAGGTAGCTCCATTAACTCGCTGAACATTGTTAGCAGTGAGGGGAGTAAGGATAGATGATGAATTTGAAGCAGGGGGGATATTTGTACCTACGGGTACGAATGTAGAATATTTCCCTTGCTGATCGTTGTTAACAGCAGAGGAATTTGAACCTGGTTGGAAACGTGGAGCGTTCCCTACCTGTAGCTTAAAACGAAATTGTAGGATCGCTTTGCGAGTCTTTCATTCCCAAAAATTGGATTTGTGGTTTTCACCACAATTTGAACATTAAATTTCTTCGGGTCTTCCTTCACAGGGGAGTCGTCCTTTGCGTGAGAGGAATCACCACAATCCATGTACTTAGCTGGCATGTAGCAATTTTTGGTTTCGTTACCCCATACCTGGCACTGGGTGAGGTTTTGGAAATTTCCTCCAGTCTTCCTGAAGTGTTCCCACTTCACTCGGCCATGGAGCAAAAGGCTAGCTTTTTCTAAAGCCTTAAGGATGTCCAGTTCACTAGAATTGAAGTGAACTAATTTAAAATCATTAGAAATCCCGTTAAGTGAATCGCCAGGACGGGATTTCATTTTCATTTTGATTACTTGGAGTGGCTCAACTCCAAATAATTTTGTCAATCCATCTTTGATCCGATCCAGGGATTCACCACTGGACAAGTTTGAACAGACGATCAGTGTTGGTGTCGTAAGTAAAAAAATGTGCTGCTTCTCAGTAAGTTACTTGAGAAGACGTTTGAATTCAGTCCAAGGTTTCAGCCAATACACGGCATTCACCCTAATGGCCAATTTGAAGTGAAAACTTCAATTTAACGAAGTTCAAAAGTTCCTTGCAAAGAGCATGGAAATTGGAAGTGGTTATCAGAATAGAGGGGACCTTTTCTTTCTTGGCATTAAGCCGGGAAAGTCTAGAGGAATTTTGCCTGGATTGTGGATCATTCTCATCATCCGTGAGAATATCAAATTAATATCTCAAATAAATTTCATCCGAATCAGGGGATCAAGAGATTTCCCATTTTTTAAACGGTGCCATGGCGGCAGTAAAACGTTTCTCCAAATCGACTTCCAAGCAGATTACTGAAGCCTCGAAGAGAAATTTGCCAAATCGATTTCCAAGAAGGATTACCTCGGGTAGGGTCCAAACAAGGATCGAAGAGGAATAAGAGTCGAACAACGATCGAAGATGAATAAGAGTGAAAAGTGCTGTTTAAATTTTTTGTAGCTTTATGTAGCAGTAACACTTCCTTCAGCAAAAAGCAGCCCTTCGACCCACCAAAACATCTGGAAATTAGATGATCATCTTTCATGGGTCATTAGAGTTCACTGTTGCAAACGCTACCCATTAGACTGATGCAAATTTTGACATTTTCGCTCCACAGTGCTCAAAAGGTTCCAAATCGGGTCCTGATTAGTCTCCCAAAATTTGAACTCATTTGAAAAGAAACTGACTTGGCACAAACCATTTGAAGTTTATATGGAAATTACTATGGGAAATCCAAACTTTGTGTTCATTGTCTTCTTACCCTTTTCCATATGGCACTGTTCAAAAATTCAAAAGCTATACTTATGGAAAATTTTCTCAGCTTCAACTTAGCAGAATATAGTTATTGAGCCAAACGTCAAATAAAATAGTTATTAATTGTTTAAGAGATTGATAATCTTATGGCATGATCAAGCAGCTGTTTTGTCAGCAACACTGTCTCTTGCAGTGTGACATAGTAGCCATGATTTTTGTGCTCTATTCCAAGCGCCAGAAACACCAATGTTGCCTGCTGAACAGTTGATTGAGCATAATCGTAAGACATTAGTGGCTTTAATTATTGATAACTTTTGATGCTTACATTATATTGAAAAGTAGTTCAGCACAAAGTTGTAGCTGAGAAAATTTTCTACGAGCTCAGTTATCATTTTTTAAAGCAGAGCGATATGGTAAATTGTTAGATGGATATGAACAAAACATTTGGTGTTCCTATAGTAATTTCCATATAAACTTCAAATGGTTTGTGCCAAGTCAGTTTCTTTTCAAATGAGTTCAAATTTTGGGAGACTAATCAGGACGCGATTTGGAGCCGTTTGAGCACTGTGGAGCGAAAATGTCAAAATTTGCATCAGTCTACTACCCATCCTTATTTGACTCCCTTCGATTAGTTACGGGTTGAAGCAGTGATTACAATTTCAAACACAGAGAAGTTATTTTACATTGAAAATTCAATGAGTTTGTTAAATTTTAGTAAATCAGTATTTGTTTGTTATGAGAGCTTTCTATGCCGTGAATACGGTATATTTGTATTTTGTGTGGCAAGCACAATCAAAATCTATACCCAGGAAAGTTGAGATAATTTCCAACCCAAAATATTCTCTAGACCAACCGGGAATCTAGCCCACTGCCTCCAGCTTGGTACTGTATGGCTACTGGGTACGCTATTTAAGACCGCTAATGTCTAGTTACTCACACCAAAACGTGCTAAGAAATGCATACATATTCATTTTCTATCGAGATATTTCCTGATTCCGATTATGAGATAGTTAATCAGATATTGTATGATTTTGAAACTCTTGAAAGGATGTATGAACACTTTAGTTTCAAACCAACAATTTATTCAAATGTGTTGTTCTAAAAACAATCCCAAGGACAACATTTCCAACTACAAAAAATATACCATATCGCACTTTTTCAGGACAATTCCGTCATTTATTATTGATTGTTTCCTTTCCTAGATAAAAAAAAAACACCACCAGTATCAAACGCAGTGCCATCAGCCACTTCACACATATTCAATATCGTTGGAGCTGTCAGCAACATAATCCCGGTTTTGGAAAACCCATATCACAAACAGGCAGTTCCAGTCAGCCGAAACAGTAGCTCGGTCCAAGCCCTGCAGGCAATCCATCGTGCCTCAAACAGAGCAGCAGCGGTGGGAGAATAGTAGCAGTAGTAGAAGAGTCCACGAGGGGTTGAGTGTTTGCTCAAATTGTTGTGATTAATGACTCGTATCGATAGATGCACGGTCGCCCACGCCCACTACCGGTCGGCGTAGAATTTTATGTGTACCACCCATCGTCGGATTCCACGTGGTAGGGGAGAGCGGTCAATAATTAGACAGGGATAATTTTAACACGTCATACTGCAGGCGAACGGGTTCCATTCCCAGTTGAGTTGAATTGAGTTGAGGTATAACTTATAAGGTATAAGTACCAATTAGATTGTCAGAAACCCAAGGAAAGAGTTAAATCAATCTTTTATCAACTCATCGTGCGCATTTTACTACAGCAAAAACAAATCTTTCCCGTTTCTTAGATCCGGTCCAAACCACAAGAAAAAAAAACTTGTGCAAAAGAAATAAAAAAAAACTTTCTGAATGCAAACCACTGTCCGCTAAATCTACATGTGTGTGATGTAGCAATATGATTCTATAGGAACACAAATCCTTTCCCGTTCTTGTACACCTACTACCCGGCTGCTAGATGTGGATATGAAGCATATTGATGGCTAGTTAAGTTTTTTTTTTGCGTTCAGCTAAATCCAGGCCATCAGAGTTGAATTCAGGAGTGCAGTCGATCAAAATTGACGAACAGCTTGTCGCCGACTCTGAAAGAAATGTAACTGATACGCACCTGATAGTGAAGACCATAGCAGACGACCAACAACTTGCGTGTTATCTTTAGTGGGAATATTGTGAAGCTGATGTAGGTAACAGCAAACCGGTAGTGCAGACTTGTTTGATTACGTACAGTGTGGATGTCCGGTGTTTCAGTATTGGCTTTCATACGGATTAGCGGGCAACCAACAATGCCTTAGAAGATGCTTTGCTTTGTTGTAGTGTAGCATCTGTTGGTCAAACAAGATAATTGCTGCATCTTAGAAATGGCAGTAAATAGATTCCCGGAAAGGGACATGACGTTAATAATATGCAGTGGAAACCTTGGACAAGCATCACAACATCGTAACAATGCATAATTGGAAATGTGTTACGAAGGCTTAATCGTGTCGGTAAGTCAAACCGCGGATTTTCTCGTTTTCCTCCATAAATATTGAGCGTGAAATAGTTTTATCCCAAGTAACAATTTAGCAGCCTTTTGGCTTTCACACTGATTTATTGTTGTTTTATAATGGCAATAAGAAATCTTTTTAGTTTAAATACAGCATTTAAAAGTGCAACACATTCTTGGTAAGTAGTTCAGCATTTTTCTGTTTTAAAAACCTTTTAAAGTCTGACGATAAAGTCAAAACGGGTCTGGTTTTAAAAATGAATTTAATTCAGCTCTCTATCCCTGTTTAAAACTGTTCAGTTAGTCAATCATAAACCTGCTCGGTATTTTTTCATTGATTCCAGGACAAAATGCTCCATAAAGGTGTTTTATCATTATAAAAGCAATTATATAACCGTTCGGTTCCAGACGGGAGCAAAAAGCATATATTGCTACTTTTTGGTGTCAATAAAGTGTATCACAAAACACCCTACTGTTTACAAATTAAACTAAAAATATTGATCCCCCTAGGTACAGAGAAAACATAAATCGATTGGAGCTTTGAAACGAAGAATCACAAGGAAATGCCAAAGGATAGTCGAATAATAATACTAGCGATAGCAGGAGGAATAATTCTAGCGATGCTGTCGATTGAAAGGAAAAGGAATACAATTCCAGAACTTCCTGGGAGGCCCTGCAGCTCGAACTGAACCGGTCAACAATGACAGAACAGCCGACTGAGAAGAGTGAGTGAATGTGGTTCACGAAGCACTGGAAGCCGTAAAATTAGACGCATAAAATTCATGGAAATACCCAAATTATTGTCAATAGCATTTGCGTCACGATCTGAATAAACACAGACCAACCTTCTCCAGAAATCGCGTTTCGATGATGATTCGAATAATATGCATCAGTGCCAAACTGGGACTGCGGAAAACTGCTGACAGGTAACTTCAGAAGCTGTCAGTCAGCTGGAGACTGACTGCCTTTCGAACCATGGCAGCGGTTTCATTCAGCGAAAGGGTCAACTGTTCCAAAAAATCCAAGCAAACACGCATTAACTTTCTCGTATCATCCGGGAGAAGGGAAACTTATTGGGATCAATGGAACTTCCATGTGTCCGAAGTTATGCAGATACACTTCCTGATTAACTGCTTCCAATGGATGATAATTGCCCTTATCGAGGATGCTACGCAACTCGTGGATCCAAGTCAGGAATAGAAGCTCGGTGCAATGATCGCGCAACAAAGCAATCGAAATATAAACAAATTTTGACGTTTAAGTTTTTCCAGGCACCATTAGTGCCACCATAAAACCAAGCGGAATAGGATCAAGCAAAATGGCCTCAGATAAATACAATTTAGTCTGCAAATGATCTGCATTAAAGCCAAATTAAAACGTTTTGTATTTGTAAACGATTTTATGATTGCAAAATAGCCTATGGAAAATCAACTTTTATGCAACCGCCTTATTGCTATTATTACATTTGTTTTTTACTATCTTCGTTTTTCAAGATGTTTTCCTATGAAAATTACTTCAATCTCATAAATTCATCAATGAGCAGTAATAGAGCTTCCGAAAATCATTAAATTATCTCGGCTGGACGCAATGATTAATATAAAACATTACTATACGTTGTTTCCTAAATTAAAAATAATAAGTTAAATCAACGATTTCCGAAGGCGTACCTATGTTTTGCGATCTTTCGAAGCACATTTCACATTAGATTTAATCTATCACCTGAAAATAGACCACAAAATGAGAACTGTTTTGATAATTTTGGCAATTCATTCACATTAGATGAGGAAATTTAAGAATATTTTAGAAAAATTATTTTTGAACAAAGAATTTGGCAAGGTTTGATGATATTTATGCATCCCTTTTATCTTGATTCATGCTTTATTTTCAGTGCAGTTAGCAAGCGTCAAAGGCAAATGGCACAAGTATTGATGCCAAAAGGCTTTATTGTAGTTTTCAAATGGGTTTCAATGCTTTCGCCGTATAACCTTTTTGCAGCAAATCAATCTTGAAGTGCCTCGAAAATATGCCCTTCAAAACCTTCTTCGGGGTGGGCCAACTAGATAGATTCTAGTTTTAATGAGGTTTTGGTGGATGTAATAAAGGAAAACGGGTTTTATGAATGTTGTTTTATAGTTGCCTTGTAGTTTTTCATAAAACGTTAAATGTCACTTGGGATGTCAAACCTGTTCTGGGGCCCAAAACGTAATATTGATTAATGTTGGAGCGCTTAAACTAAAGTTGAAGGAATGTATCACCTTAACGCCCTTTGTTGATTTTTAATATGTTGGGCTTCTACAGCTGGCCTAGGCACGTTCCGATATTGAAAAATATAGATATTTGATTCGATACGATACCCTCGTTATATTGAATAAAATACATCGATAATCAAAACATCATATGTTATTTCCAGCGTTCAGAATCATAAGAACCTAGCTCCAATTACCAATTATCTTCATCGATTTTCTCTTCACATTACTACAGGTAAGTGAACCAATTTTCCGAAAATGTTCCAGTACAGTGCACTAAAGAAATGTATTAGCTAGCAAAAGTAATAACTAGCTGAAGCGAAACAGTACGAAACAACCGGAATCCGTTCTAGGAGATGGAAACCAGCAAAGCTGTATGAGTCTTTTTCAAAAAGAGGTAGCTTCAAGAAGGAATAGAGAAGAAATACAACCCGTTGCCAACGATATTCAAGTTAGAAGGATCTAGATTTCATGTCCAGGAGGATCCAACGACTTCTGTATTGCCTATAATCGCATATCAGTCCCATATAGATTTTCGTCAATTTTAAGATTACAACGCTATCCTTTATCAATTGGCATATACTTTCATATTACGTGATAAAACTACGGGCTTTGGTCGTGAAAAATGTCAAAACAACATCAAGTCAGTTTGTCTCATAAAGCAAAGTAATCGCATATCAGTTCCATCCTGAAATTTAATCGTGCAGAGGTCAAGTTACAGTTATGCTTTTTGGATCGCCATATTTTTCACTGATATAACAAAACAAGATATCTTCATTGTAACTGATTTCAACTTGACAAAAATATCAATTAATTTACTATGATTTTTCAAACATCTACATGGGAATTGCACTTCGTAGCTTCAAATGCCATTTTCTCAGTGCCTACTTTTCCATATGTGATTGATATGGGATTATAGGCAGTGTAGTTCAGTTTCAAGCGTTCCTGTTTATTCGAATGAGCAGCCCGTTGCCAACGAAACTCGAGCAAGAAACTATCCGAACTTCACGAAGTCACTATGGATAAGTTTTTCCAACAACGGTTTCCACCAAGATGAACTTTTTTCGATGCTACCAACGTGTTCCGGCCATTTTCAAGAAGATGTGAACTATTTTGTAAAAATCCTTTCCAACACGAAACAAGCTCTTCATGTTAATGATGAAGTTATGAAGATTGTTTTGATCAAGCAGCTGAAAGGAAAAGCCCAGCCCACAGATTTCATGTTGAATATCTACAATCTATATCTGAAAGTCTTCAAGCTACCGTTCACCGATCCCGTCAATGCGAATCAACTACGGGCACAGCTATCAAAGAGAACGTGGTATGGAATTGAATCGTTTGGAGAATACTGCCAGTCGATGCTAAGAAACAAACTCAGTTTACCGGAGAAAGAACTAGTTGAATATTATTAGTCGAAGGCATTGAGGATTCTGCACTTAGAAACCAAGCAAGAATTCAGATCTTTGAAACTGTCAGTGAAGTAACTCAATCCTTCCAGATGATACGTTTCAACGCTGAAGAAGCTGAAAGTATGTTTTTCGTGTAATCAACCAGGACACTTTACGGTGGATTGCAGAGCTAACTTCAACCAGATGCAATTCGAACAACGTGGAAGATATTTTGGAAGAAACACAAAAGAGCAGAATGACAGTATTTTAGAGGAAAAAGATTCAAGAAATTATGACGAACAGGTTAATACCCCGTTCACATTACAGCGTATATCACGTGATATACGTTGTCTTGCAATGAGCACTCATACATCTAGTTTACACTGAAAATCCTATGTATGAGTGTTCATTGCAAGACAGCCTATATTACGTGATATAGGCTGTAATGTGAACGGGGTATAAACAACAATCAATACGAAACTAACGATTTTAAATTGGCTCACCACTTTAGTAGCCTATTGGTCCCAAGCAAACGATTAACGTACCCTATTCTAGTTGAAATTCTATTACTACACTATGTTTGTTTTGATTCGCTATGAAAGTTTGACAGATAACATCAGGGGTGTGTGGATTCATGCAGAACATGCAGGGGTGAGTGAAATAGCTTGGGACTGCTTGGGACCGTTGTTCTGGTACTGAGTGAGCCAAAAATAATAATGATTTTCTTCGGGGCCCAGTGGTCTTAGAGTTACCTCTATGGTATAAATGTGACGCCTGGTACAATTTCGATTTTTCAATAGCTCGACCAACTTAAAAGTAGGTCCAATCTCATTGATACGTCGTGGTTTGGTCAATAACTCAGATATTAAAAAAAAACATCATCAGCAAAAAAATTTCCGGGGTACTGGAGTATTAATGGGAAAAGACTTAATACTTTAGGTATATTCACCACCAAGGTATTCTTTCTATTTTGTCTTTCCTTTGGTTTGTTTTTTCCGTCGATCTTGTTTTCCGTGCTGAGCACCAATGCTACCGACGTGCCAGGAAGGCAGCTCCCACACCTGGGCCCTACCTATCGACCCACCAACGGCTTTACTTCCCATCCGAAGGAAGGCGTGATCAGAGATGTTATGCCTCAGAACATCCCTGTATTCTTTCTAGAATTGACTTTTATGTTGTTCCGAATCCCGAGCAGGAACCGATAGCTAATCGATAACAAATGAATATCTTAATGTGGTATGATACCAGATTTCGGTATGCTTGTGGTATAAATCCTTGTTTTGATATTATTCAGTCATCGAAATGTTTTGTAAAATATCAAATCAATACCGAAATAACAAATTGCGATCTTTCAGTTTTTAAGACAATAACACCTAAAAGAGTTATTGAATTGATATTAGAAGACCTTCAAAATAACAAACTATGGTATTCTAGCATCTAAAAAAGCGTCTGTAATCCGTCTGTTTTTGTAATAACTAAATTATTTATTAGTTCGTCATTCGTAGAAAATTTTTTCCCCTGATCCTATCCTTCAACAATGTACCCCTCTAACATCGGGTAAGCCGCGAGTTTTCGGCCCAACTCCTACTAGACATAGATATAAGTGAATTTGGTCAAAAACAATGAACCATGAATTATAGGCTCCGTAAAGCTAACACGATTGAGCCTTCCAAATAAACGAACTAGATAAAAAAAAAATATCCCGAAAAATTGACAGTTGTTCTAGAAATGATCATAATTAAACAGAATTCTTTCATCCTCGCTCTAATGGCTCATATATAACACAACTAGTAGCATCTCTCCTTGATTGCTACAATACTGCTGATCTTATGCAACGAAACGAGATCCTCAATGAAAATCATAGAGTGCTTGATGTATGTTTTTTTAGCCGTGAACTCGCCTCTAATTTTTCGGTCCAAGAGGCACCCGAACCACTAGTTAAACGTTGTAGACACCATCCACCTCTGCAGTTATCATTACGCTTATGTCAGGGCTGACCTTCAAGGGAATGACAACCTTTTTCGAAAACATCAGCTGAGTCGATGAATTCCGTGATCGTGACGTGAATGCTCCCTCTTCTGTTTTCTCAAATATTGTAATCTATGCCATCGGTCGTTTGTACTCATGACAACTCCACCCATACCTCCCAACAAACAATTTTAGCTGCAGCTTAGCTTATACAGGCAAAAATTAGCTGCATAAGGCAAATTTTGGCTGTATAAGCTAATCTGCAGCTAAAATTGTTTGTTGGGCTAGTAACCCTCCTTGATCCAACCCCCTACTCAAGAGTCTGAGTTATCCAAATGAGCAACCTTGAAGAAATTTTGTAAACTTCGAACGGGGGCGTCGAAGAGGAAGCATAACCTCGTTAACAAGCAGTATAATCAGCTCAACAAACAACTTTATCGAGCCCATCAGCACCAACTAAAAACTAAACTCAAAGCAAATCCTCCATCCTCCAGATCCAGATGGGTTCGTCCATCCTCAATGCAGTTGTTCAACCATTGCACCCTTGGCAGCAGCTCTTCTGGACAGCTACAGTACTGCTGACCTCCTGCAACTAAATAGTGTTTCCAATGAGAATGACAAATTGCTTGATTTATGTTTTCTTAGCTGTGAGGTTGCTCTTAGTTGCACGATTTATGAGGCGCCTGTGCCACAAGTTAAGCGTTGTAGGCATCATCCACCTCTGCAGATATCATTGAAATTGAGCCAGGGGTCACGACACCAGGCATTTTCTTTTCGTAACACTATGGATAGCATTTCATATGACTACTGGATGGACTTCGATGGAATGACGTGATCATGACGTAAATATTTCTTCGACTATTTTTACGAATATTGTTGTTTATGCAATCGATCAGTTCGTACCGAAGAAAACTCAAGTCATACCAACTCACCCTCCATGGTCAAACCCTCGTTTGAAACATCTTAAACCATCTAAACGGGCTGCCTTGAAAAAGTTTTGCAAACTGCGAACTGACGTGTCGAGAAAGAAATACATACGCATTAACAAGCAGTAAGGGCAGCTCAACAAGCAACTCTACCTAGAACACCAGCGTCAACTACAAAATAAGCTCAAAACTGATTCTAAAAGCTTCTGGAATCACGTGAAAGATCAACGAAAGGAAACGGGTCTGCCCTCCACGATGTGGATGGTATCGCGGATCTATTCAGGTAACATTTCTGCAGTGTTTTCGTCAACGAGGAGCTCTCTGACGAACACGTTTCAGATGCAGCAAGTGAGGTTCCCATACGTTCAGCTGTTGAATCTCATCCACCTTTATCGAGAGATGACGTCCAAAGAGCAGGCCTTCGCTTAAAAATTCTTCCAGTATTGGTATTGGATGGAATTCCATCTGTGGCGATTAAAAACTGTATCGGAGTCTTGAGCGCACCACTAGCATTCATATTCAACCTCTCGTTGAATTCTGGAATCTTCCCGGATGGCTGGAGGAATTCTTTCGTTTTTCCTGTCTTCAAGAAAGGCGATAAACAGTCAGTAATCACCTATCGAGGCATTGCGGCTTTGTGCGCAGATTCAAAACTTTTTGAGCTGATAGTTTTGGATTATTTTAAACACACTTGCTCCAGTTACGTTGCCTCCGAACAATATGGATTTATGCGGAAGAGATCCACAGCATCAAATCTCGTGCAATACACATCTTTTACGTTTCGCAAACTTGAAAAAGGCAAACAAGTTGATGCTATCTACACGGATCTCGGATACACGGAACCACAAGATTGCTGTTGCCAAATTAGAGCGATTGGGCTTCCATGGTCAGTGAAAATAGGTGACCGTATTCCGCAGGCGTTTCCGGTTTCTTCTGATGTTCCCCAAGGTAGTCATATTGGGCCATTTGTATTTCTGCTGTATTTGAATGACATTCACTATTCAATCAGGTGTCCGAAGCTATCTTATGCGGATGATTTTAAATTGTATTTTGTCGTAAAGGATCGTAGTGATTCAGTTTTCCTTCAACAACAGCTGGACGTTTTTGTTACTTGTTGTCACAAGAATAGGATGGTATTGAATGATTTCAGATGTTCCATCATCATTTTCTGCAGAAATCACCCACCTGCTTTACGTACAGCCTTCATGGTCAGACACTGAATCGGGAGACTATACTCAAAGACTTAGGAGTCATGTTAGATTGTCAACTAACCTTCAAGGAGCATGTGTCATATGTCGCCAGTAAAGCATCTTCTCAGATTGGCTTTATTTGTTGCTTTGCTAAAGATTTCAGAGACACTTCGTGCTTGAAAACGCTTTATTGTTCACTAGTCCGTTCGACACTGGAATACTGTTCAGTAGTTTGGGCGCCGTTTTACAACAATGCCACGAATCGACTTGAGTCTATTCAGAGGAGATTTTTTCGCTATGCTCTTCGTTGGCTACCCTGGAGAGACCCCCGTAAACCTCCCTAATTATGAAAGTCGATGTAATTTGCTGAGCCTACAACTTCTCAGTGTTCACCGTGACGTCGTTAAGGCTGTCTTCATCGCCGATCTCCTACGTTCGGACATTGACTGTAGTCCTCTTTTGCAACAGCTTAACATTAATATAAGACAAGTCAATTTGCGAACCCACTCTTTCTTTACGATTCCGACTTCTCGTAAAAACTATGGTGCAAACGAACCAATTACTAGCATGTGTAAATTTTTTAATAGATGTTATAACTTTTTGACTTCAATGCTTCCCGTGCTTGCCTTAAGTATTTATTCTATAATGTGTTATCATCCTGATTAAGTAAAGATTAAAGATATATGCATCTGTAGGATTTTATGTTATCTGTTGATACGAAAAGAAGAGGTTTTCCGCCCACTTGAGAAAGGGCAAGGTTGGTCCTTCTGAAGTGGGCTTTTCCCTCTCCATAAATAAATAAATCGCAAGCTTCTGGAATTATGTGAACGGTCAACGGAAGGAATCGGGCTTACCTTCTACCGTGTTCAATACCGATCGAGAAACCTCAGAGTTCATGTCACAATTCAGTGGTGTCAACGTCAACGAAAATTTATCTAGCGAGCATCGTAGCCGCCGTAAGGGAGGTTCACGTACATTCGCTTGCAAAATTCTTTCAGCGTTGGCCCTGACGGAATCCCTTTCGCGGTTATCAGGAACTGTATTGGAGTCCCTGCCGCACCTTTAACATATATTTACTGAATTTTGAATGCTTCAATTTTTATCAGAAATGCTGCTATTTTAAGGTATCCTTTATCAACAAAATATCTCCTCAAAAACATAATTATCCATGTGCAACTCAGATGATTATGGCATGCTTTTATGTTAATAACAAACATGAATAATCTAGGGCTACGCGTAGGGCAGTGCAAAATCTCGAATGATCTGTTAATATTTCAAACGAAAAGAAATCTACTTCCAGTAATCAATCATTTGATTCACTTAAGTGGATTTAAAACTTTATTACTTTAGACTAACAACGATAACACAAATTTGCAGACTCTTAAAGTTTTGAAAATTTATCAAGGTTCAAAATCAGAAAATAAAAGTAAAGTCCCTTACAATTTTCTCCATAATATTCAAGAAATTATTCATGGAAGAGTCTTTGATTCACTCTGAAATTATCTCACAATTCTTAATTAGGTTTGCTGTATTACCTAGGAATGCCCCATTCATTCATTTAAGTCCATAAGCTGTAAAACTTTTGCAAGTCACGTATGAAACAAAAATCTGCGTTCGTTGTCGTCTTGAATATTTATTTTCAAGCCCAATTAAATTATATCCAGGGGTTTAAACAAATTTCTAAGTTTTTTGTTCTAATCCATGCCTCATCTGCAAAAAAAAAGTTTCAGAATGTATGCTGTTACTGAAGGTAAATCCACTCCAAATTATCATGTTCAATGAGTAAAAGTGAGCAATGAAGAAGATAAAGTTGGTTGTATTATAACATGTTTTGAAATTCATTGGCGTTCTTTAATATATTCTATTCTTATTTTTAAGTATTACTTGATGCTGGAGAATTTCAAAGTTCTCTGAAAATTTCAGGTTTTTACAGGTAAAATAAAATTTCCTGAAGACTCCATATTTTCCAGAATTTCCAAGATAGTAGACACCTTGAAAGTAACCTTTCCAGGTTCGATCTTCGTCCAACCTGATCCCCAATGCACTGCATTATTGAAGTCTGCAAGCGTGTTTTTACAATCAACAGGCTTTTCAACGTCTACGATTGCTTAGTGTATGAAAAGTTCACGCAGTATTCACTCCACCACCACTACTAACAGTAGCCATGTTTACACTACCAAACTAGCTACTGTAACTAACTCATAAGTTCTTCTATAACCACACATCAACACAGTAACGAAACAGCAAAGGATAATAAAAATAATCTTCCCAAAGGTCATCAGTTTATTTACAATACTCATCCATTCCACCCGATACGACACCAAAACGTACACCACTTTGAACTATCATATACGAAAATCAACAACAACATAAAACACTTCACAGCTTTGAGCGCGTATTTTTGGCAAGCTCGCGAAGCTCCCGGCGCAATATTTTACCGGTTGGAGTTTTCGGGATGGCATCAATAAATCTAACACCGCCGTGGAGCTTTTTCTGCGGTGACACCTGCTCGGCTACGAATTTGACGATCTCTTCACCGCTCACTTCTTCGCCATCTTCCTTGACGACGAAAGCCGTTGCCAACTCTCCGACCCTCTCATCCGCAATTCCAATCACAGCTGCATCTTTAACCTTGGGGTGTTTCAACAGAATAGCTTCCAGCTCTGCGGGTGGCACCTGGAAGCCCTTGTATTTGATGAGCTCCTTGATCCGGTCGACAATGAAGAAGTCCTCATCATCGTCATAATAACCGACATCCCCAGTATGCAGCCAACCATCCTGATCGATTGCGTGCTCCTTTCCCACGTAACCTTTCATTATGAGCGATCCTTTGAAGCACAACTCTCCGCGTTGGTTCGGACCAAGGATCTTCCCCGTTTCGGGATCGACAACCTTTACCCACTGACCCAACCGGACCTTCCCGACGCATCCAGCTTTGTTCTCGAATCCGGTCTGCATCAGCACTCCGAGTGTTGTCTCACTCATGCCATACCCCTGCCGAATAAATGCCACTCCCAGCCGTTCCCGTACCTGATCTTCGATTTCCTTACTCAACGGGGCAGCTCCACAGATCAGCGTCATCAAGGACGATAGATCATAATTATCGACAATGGAGTGCTTTGCTAGAAATACCATCAGCGGTGGAACCACTGTCATTAGGTTAACCTTATGTTTCTGAATACTGTCCAGGAAGAGATGCACGTCAAATTTGGGCATCAGAACGCACCGGCAGTTGTTGGTGACCATGTTGATTAGTCCAACTCCCGCTACCACATGATAAAGAGGTGTAGCTGCAAGGGCAACCAGCTGATCAGGTAGTTCCAAAATCTTACTGGCTTCCTTCGAATGGGCCACCGTGGTCATTAGGTTCATGTGAGTTAGTTGCACTCCCTTTGGCAGACCGGTAGTACCAGAGGAGAGTACGATCATCGCTACGTGGGACCTAACGTCCACTGACTCAGGTACATAGTTGCTGGGGACAGCAGCTCGATCGAGTAATTTCGAGTAACTCATCACTTCCGGATAAGTGGAAGCCTTGGGATGATCTCCAAACAACACCACCTTTACATTCAATTGCATCTTCCGAATCACGCCGATCATTTTTTCCAACACATTCGGTGAGACAAAAACAAGTTTCGGCTGCGATAAATTGAGTGCATGCTGAAGTTCGCCTGAAATAATCGAACAATCAAACGTATTGAATAGAAAAACCAATCCACCGACACCATGAGATAGGCGTTTATCGCATACGCGATAGCAGCCAAACACGGTGGGGGGAAACCGCTGACTTACCTTCAACATAGGCCGGGTTCAAGAGTGCAAGCGGTGAAGCAACGAAAATTGAACCGAACATGGCAAGACAGTACTCCAAACAATTCTCGCTGACGATGGCAATTGGAGTGGATCTGGTGAGTCCCAGTTGAGTCAACCCCGCAGCGACCCTAGCTGATTGGTCCAAGATTTGCTGATAGGTCAGTTGAACTTCGCTTTCGGGGTCAATCTGCGTAAAAGATGCCTCATTAGAATGGAATGTCAGTTTTTCACTAATATTAGACTACTAACCAATCCGATATTGTCCGGCCGTTCCCGTAGTTCTTTGACGATCATAGCTCCGAGTGAGCCATCCTGCAGTAATTCCTCCGGATCGGGGCCGCCGTACAGAATGTACTTCTCATCATCACGCGATGTCGTCATATTCGAACGTGTTCTAACGGATTTGGTGTTTTGCTTGGTTGATTAGCTAATACTGCTACGGTGGCTGCTGCTGCTGCTGCTGCTGCTGTCGATGCTTGCTCACTGGAACGTTGAAGACGAGCGACTGGAGCTCTATGAATCGGTAGAATGGACTAAAGGTAGATTCAACGTAAATCGCAATAAATGAGCCGAGGAGGTTTTTTTTTCTCTTCTTTTTGTTGGTAAACAGACGCACCATACATAAGAAGACATCGACCGGCTAAGGTGGTGAGCACGTGGTCAGTCGGTGTGTGAAGCCAAATATGTACCATACCATATAGCTGATACGCACTAGCCCATGGCTAGCGAGTGTTTGTTGATGTGTTGGTTTTTAGACGTCACTTGGCGCGATGCTCGTTTCATTACTCGCGCGAGCAAGCATTGCCAATGGTGGTATAAAAGTAATTTTAAGAACCTGAATTATATCCACCTGCCCGCAAAAAGTTCAATTGATGAAGTTTACTTAGTCTGTTTGACATTGGAATTCGTTCTATGAGCAGTCTTTTAATTTGGGCATAAAAAATCGAGAAAATTGCTCTTTGACTTCGCTGGTCATGTACAGTCAGGAATCCTTATTGCCGGGGTAACGGGGGCGTGAATAAGGAACCGCGAATAAGGATACCCACAGCTTATGGGATTTTCACTAATGGGGGCTGTAGTGGATTATCTCATTTGTTTCAATACATAAAGCTATACTGTCTTCGACAAAGTTGCTGTACTGGGTTAGACCGATAAGCCTGTGCCATTGGATTCGGGTTAAATTGAGAACTACGCCGCTAGAGGCGCTTCACTTTTATGTTACTTATGACTGGCGCTATAATATATGGATCATATTTCCAACATAGAATATTTCGTGATCCTGACCATATAGAAAGTTCCTGTCTTGAGCAAAGTTGTTCAGGTGACCAAGTCCTTTCGGATGGTGGCCATATTAGTTCAGAACTCTCTCACTACGCAGCGCTAGTGTGCATGTGCAATTCCTATATAAACTGTATCTCGAGAGCCTGGCCATATAGAAAGTTGCTGTTTTCAGCAAAGTTGTGCAGGTGATCAATTCCTTTTGGATGGTGGCCATATTAGTTCAGAACTCTCTCACTACGCAGCGCTAGTGTGCATGTGCAATTCCTATATAAACTGTATCTCGAGAGCCTGGCCATATAGAAAGTTGCTGTTTTCAGCAAAGTTGTGCAGGTGATCAAGTCCTTTTGGATGGTGGCCATATTAGTTCAGAACTCTCTCACTACGCAGCGCTAGTGTGCATGTGCAATTCCTATATAAACTGTATCTCGAGAGCCTGGCCATATAGAAAGTTGCTGTTTTCAGCAAAGTTGTGCAGGTGATCAAGTCCTTTTGTATTGGATGGTGGCCATATTAGTTCAGAACTCTCTCACTACGTAGCGCTAGTGTGCATGTGCAATTCTTATATAAACTGTATCTCGAGAGCCTGGCCATATAGAAAGTTGCTGTTTTCAGCAAAGTTGTGCAGGTGATCAAGTCCTTTTGGATGGTGGCCATATTAGTTCAGAACTCTCTCACTACGCAGCGCTAGTGTGCATGTGCAATTCCTATATAAACTGTATCTCGAGAGCCTGGCCATATAGAAAGTTGCTGTTTTCAGCAAAGTTGTGCAGGTGATCAAGTCCTTTTGGATGGTGGCCATATTAGTTCAGAACTCTCTCACTACGCAGCGCTAGTGTGCATGTGCAATTCCTATATAAACTATATCTCGAGAGCCTGGCCATATAGAAAGTTGCTGTTTTCAGCAAAGTTGTGCAGGTGATCAAGTCCTTTTGGATGGTGGCCATATTAGTTCAGAACTCTCTCACTACGCAGCGCTAGTGTGCATGTGCAATTCCTATATAAACTGTATCTCGAGAGCCTGGCCATATAGAAAGTTGCTGTTTTCAGCAAAGTTGTGCAGGTGATCAAGTCCTTTTGTATTGGATGGTGGCCATATTAGTTCAGAACTCTCTCACTACGCAGCGCTAGTGTGCATGTGCAATTCTTATATAAACTGTATCTCGAGAGCCTGGCCATATAGAAAGTTGCTGTTTTCAGCAAAGTTGTGCAGGTGATCAAGTCCTTTTGGATGGTGGCCATATTAGTTCAGAACTCTCTCACTACGCAGCGCTAGTGTGCATGTGCAATTCCTATATAAACTATATCTCGAGAGCCTGGCCATATAGAAAGTTGCTGTTTTCAGCAAAGTTGTGCAGGTGATCAAGTCCTTTTGGATGGTGGCCATATTAGTTCAGAACTCTCTCACTACGCAGCGCTAGTGTGCATGTGCAATTCCTATATAAACTGTATCTCGAGAGCCTGGCCATATAGAAAGTTGCTGTTTTCAGCAAAGTTGTGCAGGTGATCAAGTCCTTTTGGATGGTGGCCATATTAGTTCAGAACTCTCTCACTACGCAGCGCTAGTGTGCATGTGCAATTCCTATATAAACTATATCTCGAGAGCCTGGCCATATAGAAAGTTGCTGTTTTCAGCAAAGTTGTGCAGGTGATCAAGTCCTTTTGGATGGTGGCCATATTAGTTCAGAACTCTCTCACTACGCAGCGCTAGTGTGCATGTGCAATTCCTATATAAACTGTATCTCGAGAGCCTGGCCATATAGAAAGTTGCTGTTTTCAGCAAAGTTGTGCAGGTGATCAAGTCCTTTTGTATTGGATGGTGGCCATATTAGTTCAGAACTCTCTCACTACGTAGCGCTAGTGTGCATGTGCAATTCTTATATAAACTGTATCTCGAGAGCCTGGCCATATAGAAAGTTGCTGTTTTGAGCAAAGTTGTGCAGGTGCGCAAGTCCTTTCGGATGATGTTCATATTAGTTCAGAACACGCTCACTACGCGGCGCTAGTGTGCAAGTAAATTTCCTGTATAAGCTGTATCACGAGAACCTGGCCATATAGAAGGTTACTGTCTTGAGAAAAGTTGTTCAGGTCACTAAGTCCTTTCGGATGATGGTCATATTATTTCATTACCCTCACACTACGCGGCGCTAGTGTGCACATGAACTTTCTTAATATGTTATGACTCCAAAGCTTGTACATATAAGATGTTGCTGTGCAATGTGAGAACAGGAACCGGAAAAAGGATGATGTGTAGAGGCCGAAAATCGATGTCAGATGCCATTTTGGAATCCAATATGGCGGCCATCGGTTCAAGAAAAACTGTCAAATACCGTACAATATGGATATTTTTGGAAAGGGGATGACGTGTAGAGGCTGGAAATCGTTGCCAGACGTCATTTTGGAATCCAAGATGGTGGCCATCGGGTCAAGAAAAACTGTCAAATACCCTATAATACGGGTATTTCCGGAAAGGGAACGACGTGTAGAGGCCGAAAATCGATGCCAGTCGCCATTTTGGAATCCAAGATGGCGATCATCGGGTCAAGAAAAACTGTCAAATACCCTACAATATGGGTATTTCCGGATAGGGAACGACGTGTAGAGGCCGGCCATTTTGGAATCCAAGATGGTTGCAGTTGTTGTTGTTGCCTGCTTTGATAAAATTTACACAAAAATCAATTTTACGGATGTTCCGGATCTTCTCACGGACCATCTGGTGACTACTCAGAGCCATTGAACAGCAAATATCTAAAATCACCATTTTACTACATTTCACGTAGTTGCAGAGCAAAATCAAGGCCTACTTTAATCAAATTTGCGCAGCAATACATTTTATGGGTGTTCCGGATCTTTCGGCGAGCCACTTGGAGCCAGTGAACAGCTAATATATAAAAAAAATCATAATATTTCTACATTATATACAGTTGCAATTAAAAATCAAGGCATACTTTAACGAAATTTACTTAGCAACCAATTTTACGGATGTTCCAGATCTTTCGGTGGGTCATCTGGTGACCATTTGGAGCCAATGACCAGCTAATATTTCAGAAATCACAATTTTACTGTATTCCATATAATCGCGGAGGAAAATCAAGGCCTACTTTGATCAAATTTACACAGCAATCAATTTACGGATGTTCTGTATCTACCAGCGGACCATCTGGTGATAACTCGGAGCCATTGAACAGCTAACATATCAAAAATCACCATTTTACAACATTTCTCATTGTTGCAGAGAAAATCAAGGCCTACTTTGATCGAATTTATGTATCACTAAATTTTACGGATGTTTCGGATCTTCTGGCGGATCACCTGGTGACCACTTGGAGCCATTGAAATGCTTATATATCTAAAATCATTAATTTACTACATTTCATATAGTTGCAGAGAATAATCAAGGCCTACTTTGATCAAAAATACATAATAATCCAGATTAAGGTTGATCCAGGTCATCGGAAGGCCTTCCGGTGGACGCTCAGTATTTAGAACCAGGTTATGGGTTGATTTTGTTAAAATATTAATCAGCACTACCCATAGATGCCTGTTGCTGTGGATTTTCAGCACCACCTTGTTGTAGACGACTGGTACCTTTTCTCCCCCCGATGGCCTCTCGGAAACTCGGAATAAAACCGGAACCACTTGGCCATTTTTTTCCAATTTTTAGTAGACCATAATTTCGAACATTTTTCTACTCACTGTGAAAATTTCAACCAATTTCATGGTTAAACAAAAAAGTTATACCTATGTAAACATTGCTATTCGTATACCTGTTCGTAAAAATAAAAACTGCACAAGCGCAGAAGTAAAGCAGGTGGTGTTCGTTTGAAACGCTAATAACTTTTCGGGGGTAACTCGGATTCACATCCGATCTTCAGCCAAGATGTTCCCAATACTCCAAAAGTGATACATTTTGTACACGAAGAAAATCGACCCACTACAGCGCCACCTAGAGCCGCGAATGTGAAAGTGGCTCGCTCCCCCATACATTTTGTCGATTTTCCCCATACAAATTTCAAGCCGTTTGAGCGAGGGGTTCCCGTGAACCAAATGACTTCAAATTTTGACAGGGTGATTCTGACCCCCCAAACTACCATTCCAGAGGGTAGCGTTTGAAATTCCAGACTTTGACTTTTTTTTCCATATAACGCTGAAACACTCTAGTGACCATGGAAAACATGTTGCCGCCATATTGGATTCCAAAATAGCGTCTGGAATCTATATCTGGCCTCTACACGTCGTCCATTTTCGGAAATTCCCAAATTGTAGTGTATTTGACAGTTTTTCTTAAACTGATGGCCACCATCTTGGATCCCAAAATGTCGTCTGGCATATATTTCCGGCCTCTACACGTCGTGTCCTTCCAAAAATATCCATATTGTAGGGTATTTGACAGTTTTTCTTGAACCTATGGTCGCCATCTTGGATTCCAAAATGGCATCTGACATCGATTTCCGGTCTCTACACGTCATCTCCTATCCGAAAATACCCATGTTGTTGGGTATTTTACAGTTTTTCTTGAAACGATGGCAACCATCTTGGATTCCAAAATGGCGTCTGACATCGATTTTCGGTCTCTACACGTCGTTCCTTATCCGGAAATACCCATATTGTAGGGTATTTGACAGTTTTTCTTGACCCGATGGTCGCCATCCTGGATTCCAAAATGGCGTCTGGCATCGATTTCTGGCCTCTACACGTCGTTCCCTCTCTGGAAATACCCGTATTATAGGGTATTTGACAGTTTTTCTTGACCCTATGGCCGCCATATTGGATTCCAAAATTACGTCTGGCATCGATTTCCGGCCTCTACACGTCGTCCCCTTTCCAAAAATATCCATATTGTAGGGTATTTGACAGTTTTTCATGAACCTATGGTCGCCATCTTGGATTCCAAAATGACGTCTGGTATCGATTTCCGGCCTCTACACGTCGTCCCCTTTCCAAAAATATCAATATTGTAGGGTATTTGACAGTTTTTCTTGAACTGATGGCCGCCATCTTGGATTCCAAAATGGCATCTGACATCGATTTCTGGCCTCTACACGTCATCCCTTTTCCGGTTCCTGTTCTCACATTGCACAGCAACATCTTATATGGACAAGCTTTGGAGACATAACATATTAAGAAGTTCATGTGCACACTAGCGCCGCGTAGTGTGAGAGTTCTGAAATAATATGGCGATCATCCGAAAGGACTTAATCATCTGAACAACTTTGCTGAAGACAGTAACCTTCTATATGGCCAGGTTCTCGAGATACAGCTTATACAGGAAATTTACTTGCTCACTAGCGCCGCGTAGTGAGCGTGTTTTGAACTAATATGACCATCATCCGAAAGGACTTGATCACCTGCACAACTTTGCTCAGAACAGCAACTTTCTATATGGCCAGGCTCTCGAGATACAGTTTATATAAGAATTGCACATGCACACTAGCGCTGCGTAGTGAGAGAGTTCTGAACTAATATGGCCACCATCCAAAAGGACTTGATCACCTGCCCAACTTTGCTGAAGACAGGAACTTTCTATATGGTCAGGATCACGAAATATTCTATGCTGGAAATATGATCCATATATTATAGCGCCCGTCATAAGTAACATAAAAGTGAAGCGCCTCTAGCGGCGTAGTTCTCAATTTACCCCAAATCCAATGGCACAGGCTTGTTGGTCTAACCCAGTACAGCAACTTTGTCGAAGACAGTATAGCTTTATGTATTGAAACAAATGAGATAATCCACTACAGCCCCCATTAGTGAAAATCCCATAAGCTGTGGGTATCCTTATTCGCGGATAGCCCGGCAATAAGGATCCGGCAATAAGAGATACCGGCAATAAGGAATCCGGCAATAAGGATTCCTGACTGTACTTTGCTTGTATGCATGCGTTGGCTGTTATGGTTTTTGCATCTGAAAGGTGTAGTTATAAGTTGTTGTTTTTACCAGAGTTGGATGTACTTGTGGCGTAAGCATTTACTTCAAACGATGAATTTGATTTGTTAATTTGTTAAAGTCTATCTTCTGAAATAAAATATAAACAGCAAAATCTACACAAGTCATGGTAAGATTGCAAACTTTGTAGTAATTCGATTAATCTAACTGGTGAATATCAAAGCAGCATTATTTTCCACCTATCGATAAGTTGTACTGTATTTTAATTCAATTTATCAGAACGAAGATACAAAATGTTTAAGAAATGCATAAAATTACCATATAAAAACGATGGGGATACACACTTTAACGGTTCTGTCGGGATTGTTTTGGCTTCCGTTCGTTGCTGTCTCTTTTACTCTTATGGAGAAAGAGAAATTAATGCAGGGGAAAAAGTGAGGTTTGTTTTTGCGTGCTGTGATTGTGGTAGGTAGATAGAGTGGAGGTAGAATAATAATTTATTTATTTATTTATATTTATTTAATTATTTAATACATTCATCTGATAATAAGTCTAAATGAACTAGGAGCCGTAACAAATACTAAATGTATCTGAAATTGATAATACATCTCCGGAATCGATCCGCAGGTTCCCCAAACTCGAACAACTCTTCAACTGTAGGGAACGTGCGAATCATACTCGTAATATATAGGTGCATGTTGTCCAAAAGAAGAGTGGTGTGAGTCCTGACGCAATAGGATCGATGAGCGTAGAAATCTGCTTGGCACACGAAAGTTCAGGCAAGAGAGTAAGTGGGTGGAATCAATTTCACCACTTAAAATCTTCGCGACAAATGTTACCTGTTGAATTTGTCGCCGTCGTTCTAAAGTATCCATGCTTTGCAAGCGACATATCTAGGCATGCGGAAGTAAGTTTAGTGGATCTCTCCAAGGAAGTTGCCTCAAAGTTGGTAAGGAATCCAAACAATAGATGCAGTCTCAAGAATCGCGTGCACAAGTGAACAGTACAGTGCCTTTAATCAGTACGGATCCGAAAAATCTCTTGAGATTCTTGATATGAACCCAAATTGACAATTTGCCTTAGTGACTACCATTGAACGATGTAAGTCAACACGTCAAGAACGTTCAACATTACACCTAGGTCGCTTACTTGTCCTTCTCTTTCGAGTACAAATCGATCAATTGAGTAATCGAATACGATTGGCGTCCTTGTTCGATGAAATATCATCACTACACATTTTTATACACTGAGGGAGAGCTTGTTTAAGTGGCTCCAGTCAACAAATTGGTCCAACAGTTCTTGGAGCTGGCGGCAATCTTCGGAGCACACAACCACTCTGCAGGATGAGCGTCACATCGTTGAAGAAGATTGTGAACTCTAGCGCAGGTTGCAACAAAAGGTGACGAAGTGCACGAATCCAGCTTGACACGGAGAGTTCTATTTGAAAGGTACGCTTTCAGCTAATCAAACGTACTATCCGAAACTCCCAGGCGAGACATTTTCCGAAGAAGAAAACCATGATCGATGCAATTGAAGGCCACTTTCAGGTCAGTATAAACGGTATCTACTTGAGCCTTATTTTCCAAATGATTTATACAAGTTGAGGTGAACTCCAATAAATTTGATGAAACTGAACGTCCTGGCATAAATCCGTGTTGCATTGCTGAGATGTAGCTTTTGGGATGAAAGAAGATAAAGGGTGGCCCACATCAAATTGCATCACCGAAAAAACGCCGTAGAAAATTACCTAGTAGACCGATCCTTTTCAAATTTTCGGACAATAAAATATAACCCGTTAGTAAGCGTTTGGCATATTTTTTTTAGTCAACTTAAATACCATAACTGTACGCTCGCACCTTACGCTTAACTCCACTCATTAGGTTCTGTACAACATCTGGCTGCAGCTTCTTCTGTATGGAAATCCACTTTTTCTTCATGTCTTCCTAAGATTTGACCTCCTTGGGATGCTTCCGTAGTGCTTGCTTCATAATAGCCCAGTATTTTTCGATGGGCCTTAGTTCCGGTGCTTTGCACAGTGGTCTAAAAGTTCCAAAACGTGCGTTTTTTAGTTTATGCAAAAACGGTCCATTCAAGCCATATAGTGTCGCGGGAGAAGTTTGTGTACTTAAAAAGTCCCTTCTTCTGGACTTAGCCATTTCATAATTAATCCACCAAATTCCACCAGCAGGGTGATAAATAATTTGCTTTTTTTGTTTGTTGAGATATCTAAATGACGTCTTGAGCAAAGTTTTAGACAATATTAAAACAAGCATTTTTGCTGAAGACGTCAACCCACTCTCTCTTATTTTCACAGAGATATGTATTTTTTTTGGTAAGAGCCTTCAGAAATCAATGTTATGCAATAACCTTTCAGGGAGCAATTTTTGGACGTTAATATTTAAGGTTTTGATCAAAATTTGGCACTATTTTTATTTCAAATTTGGCACTATAAGTTCGAAGTTGGGCAAAATTGGGCAAACCACGCTAATTACATATGGAAGTATACTTTAAATAATGCCCAATGCATACCAAACCATAAGTCTTCTTTAGTATTCTCTGCCGATCTAATTATTACCAAACTATAGGGTCATGACTCCCCGTAGAATTGTGTCACTGTTGTTCTTTTTTTTTATATACATCGGAAATACGCATGATGAACATTAAAACATATTACTACCTCAAATGATTACTACCTGTATCTCAAAATAGTTTCATCAACCATTTCATACAATATCAAAGAAAAAAATAATTCATCGCTACCAATTTCCTCGTCACTTTCAGAACTGTTGCTTACTTCACTTTCACCGTCGATGCATTGGTAGATGAAACTAGAAGAGATTGAGCACCTTCGGACAAAGACAGTTTTGCTTGTTTCAGAAGTGGTCTTATTGTTGAAATTAACGGGTCAGATAATTCAAGCAGACGATTCAGAAGGTCGATGTTTGTTGCTGTTCGGGAGATTTTTCGTGTATGGTCCATCCAAAAGCACCTTATGTCTTTAGTTCTTGACTCCTGGGTCTAGATAACTGCCCAATTGGCACAACAAAAGATTGTATTATTGTCGAGCCATGGATACCATGGGTATTCTGTTCGTTCAGTCAACCGGTTACTACAACAGACACCGAAAATCACATTCCGGGAAAAACAAGGACTACACAGTTCGTTCAATCAATCGGTCACTACTACCGACACTGTGAATCACCTGCCAGTGGGAACAAAGACCAATCATAGTTCAGTCAAATTTTGGTCACTACAATAGACACCGGGACTCACCTGCCACCAGTGTTGGCAAAATCAGAAATCAATTGATATTTTTCCGCTCTCATGCGCTCGCAATATCACGCATGATTTTGGAACAAAATATCATGCTTGATATTGGTTTTACAAGCTCCTTTGATATTGCGAGACTATTCACAACATGCAAAAATCAAGCTGAGAGTTGACTCGACACAAAAATGATTCCGTTGCACATCGTTTTCTTAGAAAGAGAAAGCATAGTTTGCTATCTCTTTTTACTCTTCGCCGATGGCAGACACGAAGTGACTGCTGCCAGCCGTTATGGAAGTTTCGGTTGCATTCGGGTGTAGAGCAAAAATCATGAAACTCAATCTCAATCACCACAGTTTGTTGAGATTTGCAGCTGGTGAGTTTTGTTAGCTTGATATTCCGAGCTTGCAAAATCAACCGCAGTTGTTTGTTTGTTGATTTTTTGATATTTTCCCAACAATGCCTGCCACGAGAAACAAGAATCACTGGTTATTCAGTCAACCGATCACTACAATACACTACGAATCACCTTCTTGTCCAGGAATCAAAACTTTTACCCTCGCTTTAACCGCACGCTGCTTTGCAACGCATATCCTTTTATCCTACTTCGTTTTAACACCAAGAGTAAGTGACGTATTAAGGAGCTGCTCTATGTATAAATGCAAGAAAGCGATTATCTGTACACGGTTTACTATAGTTTGGAAATAAGAAAATCGGCAGAGAATAGTAAAGAAGGCTAATGATATGGTATGCATTGGGTTGCATTTTAAGTATGCCTTCAAATGTAATTAGCCTGGTTTGCCCAATATTGCCCAACTTTGAGCTGTTGGCCTTGGAAATAGTGCTAATTTTGGGTCAAAAACTTGAATATCTTAAGAAATATTGAAGATAGAAACTTGCTTCCCAAGAAAAATTCCTGAAAAATTATTTGCAAAGCATTGATTTTCTGAAGGCTCTTACAAAAAATATTACATATCTCGGTAAACATAAGAGATTGGGTGTTGACGTCTTCAGCAAAAATGTTTAATTTAATACCAATGTGCTAAGTATATTAAACATGAAATGGCTAAGCACTAAGGCCGAGACACTATATGGCTTAAATGGACCGTTTTTGCATAAACTAAAAAAAAAAACGCACGTTTTGGAACTTTTAGACCACGTTGGAGGGGTTCATGTCCTTGGGTACGAAAGTGACCCTGTTGGCTTCGTACCACTCCAGGATAACATTTGAATAGTGTCACTTGTGTTGCTTCAACAGAGGAAGCAGACGCTTCTGTAGACACTCATTGAGGTAGATCTCCCCGTTTACAGTCCCGGTAGTCACGAACGGCGCACTACCGTTTGCTACATGAGCAGATCGCTTGCTAAATCATGTATTTCTTGGCAAACTTTGAAAGTTTTTGCTTCCTTACTTCCTCCGGAACATCAAACTTGTGCTGGGCGGAGAAGAACAGTAGCCCCGGAAGCTGCCGGAAGTCCGCCTTGACGTAAGTCTCATCATCTATGATGAGACAATGAGGCTTCGTCAGCATCTGGGTGTACAGTTTCCGGGCCCGTGCCTTTCCACCGTATTTTGCCGTTCGTCACGATTTGAAGCCTTCTGCACTTTGTACGTATGCAGTCCCTCCCGGTCGTTGGCTCCCTGAACGAAAGACTTGGATAGATTCAAATTTCTGGCCACATCTCTTACCGAAGCATTGGGATTCCGCTTAAACGCTTTCACGACATGCTTGTGATCCTGATCACTAATAGAACATTCATTCTAACCGCATTTCTCCTTCCGTTCGATGCTCAGAGTTTGGTAGTAACGTTTAATCACACGACTCACCGTTGACTGCACGATTCCGAGTTGTTTTCCGATGTCCCGATCAGAGAGTTGAGGATTTTCAAGATGCTTGCGCAAAATCAATTCGCTACACGGTAAGAAAAAAGTACCCAACGGCCGGTACACTTTTACCTACTTTTGACTAGTTTGTCTCATTTTCTCCTTCTAATGTTGTCAAAAAAGAAGGAGCAAAACCACCCAACAGGGGTATAAAGTGTGGGAACCCTACGTTGGGTATAATAATATTTACCTACTTTTGGATACAACTAACTTACTTTTGGTTAAAAAGCTAGCGGAAAATTCCATACGAACTGCACACAAGTAAATGAAAATTACTTTGACCCGTTATACCTACTTTTGGGTTCCTGCACTATAGTGCCGAGATGAGTGAAAAGAACTTAATTTTGGGTACTTTTTTTCTAACCGTGTACGTTGCTTTTCTGGTGACGCCATTTTTCCCAGCTTTCGAAAAACTGACTGCTTAAAAAATACAGTGTAAACAATACACTCTAAACTAGCAGCGCCGGTGATGTAGTGGTAAGCGTGATTACCTCTCACCCCAGCAGGCCTGGGTTCAATCCCAGTCGGCGCCGCCGGGATGTTCTGAGGTATAACATCTCTGATCACGCCTTCCTTCGGAAGGGAAGTAAAGCCGTTGGTCCCCGGTTCATGAGTTGATGGGTCGAAAGGTAGGGTCCAGGTGTGGCAGCTGCCTCTCTGGCGTCGGTAGCATTGGTGCTCAGCATGGAAAACAAATCAAGGAAAAAAAAATACACTCTAAACTACTTCTACCCAAATTTTTAAGAGAAAATACCCAATGGGTCATTCTCTACAAGTGGGACACCCATTAGCATCGTTCACAATGATCTCGAATAATTTTGAAGCTGCAGAAAGACTTGTTATACCACGGTAGTTAGTCACGTCACGTGTGTCGCCCTTCTTATAAACAGAGAACATAAAGGAATGTCTCCATATTTTGGGAAAATTCCTTGGTCCAACAAAGTGGTAAATATGCAAGCCAGAGAGCTAAAGCAGCAACACAGCGGCAAAAAATCATTGCAGGTACACCATCAGGACCCGGAAAAAACGATTTCCTCAACTCCCTAACAGTCTTGATGATACCCGTAAAGCTAACCACGAATGTACGCCGATCGATGAGACCCTCAGGAAAATATACAGCGCAAAGCACGAACCGCTATCCACGAATACAGACATACTTACTTGTTCCAGTTTACAACCATTAATAGTCTTAGTCTCGATAGACGTGTAAACGCTGGACACGGCAACACCCAAGTAACATTTCAAGTTTTATAGATGTTTTATAGCATTCTACAAGTCTTAATCACGGTCTACATAACCCTCATAAAACCAAAATTGTTATTTGGGTAAGGACTCCTCCAAACTTTGCTTTGTGACTATAACGAGCACTGAGATCACTACTAAATATACTAAAGTCAGTCCCAAAAAGTGGCTGCGAGTTGATGCTGTCGTCAAGACCTGTTTCTATCAATATAATGACATCGTAATTGCAATCCCAAACCGCTAAAACAAGGTCGTCAATTTTGGTCCTTAGACCGCGTACGTTCTGGAAGTAAAACCAAATGTCGTTATTGCTGGTAATTCCTCAACTATTGCCACGAGATGCTGGAGTAAGGAGGGGACATTCAAGGCGGTATCCAAGTTGGCTGAAACTACTCTCGGCAGAACAAATTGGCAATCTGAGGAAGGAAGGCAGGAAAGATTGAAAATTAGGTTGACCAGTGTTGCAGCAAGCGGCGCCGGTGGTATAGTGGTAAGCGTGATTACCTCTCACCCAAGCAGGCCTGGGTTCAATCCCAGTTGGCGCCGCCGGGATGTTCTGAGGCATAACATCGCTTATTAACGGAACTACATCATTTGGGTCATTTTTTATATTTTAAGAAAAAAATACGAAACGAATTATACGTCACGGTTTTAAAAGAATTTTCGAACTTTTCCCTTAAAACGACCCACCAAGCAGCGCACAACGGTCTCTTCCATAATTTTGGTGATTTTATCCCACAAATTTTTCATCTGAGCTGCCGTTTTGATGACTGTACCTATTACCTTCAGTTTCCTCTTCATAATTGCCCAGTAGTTCGCAAACTCCGGCTCAAATGTCACCGGTCCATCATGTGACTGGATGGAAATCACTTCTGGAGGCATTCGGTTTTATAAACCTCCGAGTTCATCATTTTCTCAGTAACGAAAACCTTTGGCTTCTGGCCGCAGCTGCAAATTTCCTGCCGGGTCTTATATTTGCTTGTGAATTTATCCAAAAAAACAATAAAATTCCCTGTACGTTTTGAGCACGCGCCATACGGTGTTTCTAAGAAAATTCAACACTTTGCTAGTTTGGACGAGGACTACGCAGCGTTGTATTTATCGGTATTTACTATTTTAATTAATTTTAATTTTTGCCATTTTTGAAAGCGGAAATTTTGACTTTCGGACTATGATTGGAAAATTCCCGAAATGGGGGACATTTCCGGGGAATGTTTGAATTAGCTTCTGGAGAAAGCTGAAAATAACATCCAGAGAAAGAAGAAAGAAGCTTCCTGGAGGAAATTTTAGGAAAGTTCTGAAAGAAGTCGAAAAAACATCCATTCCATTCCAAGACATAAATTGAGAAATTGGAAGTAAATTTCAGAAGTAGTCATTTCCAGGAGAAGCTAGAAGAAGCTCGAAAAAACCTCCCAATAGAAGCAAAAAAAAAAAAAAAAAGAACAGCTGGACAAAATTCCAGAACTAGACGAAATAATTTTTTCTGGGAGAAGTTTAATAGAACTTCCTGGAGAAGACGGAAGCAACTTTCTGGAGACACTAGCAGAAACTTCCTAAGGTAGATTGAAGAAAAAAATATGGAGGAAGTCCGAAGCCAGAGCGCTAACGGAACAGTCGAAAGAAACAAGGACATAATTCCGGAAGAAAGAGCTCTGGGGGATGCTCCAATGATCCAGAAAATTTTCCAAATGGTCATAAAACATCCCTGAAGACCCCGCAATGCCCCTGAAGTTTGTGGAACATTCCTGAAATGTACTTAGGAATATTCCATATTTCCTCGGAATTCCTTAAAAGTTATTGTGATTTTCCTTAAGTAAATATGGCTGTTTTGGAGTACTCTGATCATTTTTGAAATACTTGAAACTTCCCTGATTATAATGAGACTACCGGAATATCTCAAATCAACCTTGAAGGTCTAGAGACTTTCTTGAAGATTACGAAATTTCTTAAGCGCTCTCACAATTTTCTTGAATTTATTGTAACATCAGCATTGATGTTCTCTGATCTTCCCGATTTTAATAATGTTTAAAAGTTATCGACACTGCCATTAATGAGCACGGAACTTCCCATAAAATGTTTTTACAATGAGCTAATGTTCATGTAACTTTCCTTACGTTTCTTAAATTTGCATGAGCCCCTCGGAATATTGCTGAAGTTTTCGAAAATTGCCTGAGTTTCTCGAAACTCCTTTAAAATTTCAGCAATTTCCTTGAAATTTATTGATCTGTCCTGATGTTCTTGGAGCTTCCTAAGGTTCTCTCAGTTCTCCTGAAACTAAACTGTCCTGAAAACGATTAAATTTTCAAGAAGTTCTTTGGACTTGTGAAGTATCCAAACTATTTATGATGTTTCTTTAAGTTCAATGGAGTTCGCTGGACTTTCCTGAAATTTCCGGGTTTTAGAATTTTAACAAAAGTTATTGAAACATTTGTCAAAATTTCAATTTATCAAAACTTACTCAAAAGTCTGGACTTTTCTGAAATTTCAGAACTTCTTAAAAGTTCCTGTAGCTAGTGTGGATCCACAATCAAAATCTGGAAGCTTCCCTGAAGTTTCGGGAAAGTTGAAAAAACTGGCGGGATAAGATGAAAGAATCATTCGAGCGAAGGCTGAAGAAGCTTCCAAGAGAAGCCGAAATAAGTTTCCGAGAGGAATTGAAAAATAATTTACGATGTAAGGTGGAAGAAAATTCAGGAAGTTAAAAATGTTTAAAAAGACTTTCCGATTCCCCCGGAATTACCAGAAAGAACCATCGACTGTTTATCGATTAATGAGAAGCCAAAAACGGTGAGGAAATTGAAACATTAATCGAAAGAGTATCCATAAGACATGTTTAAAGATTTTTTTTAGATTTTTAAAGGCTCAGTATTCAGAAAGTAACAAGTCTTTCACAATAATTTTCTCCGAAATTCGTGCGCGAGCATGCAATAACCATTTTGATTATTAAAAAAAATCGGTATAAATCGGTATAAATCCTCAAAAATCGGTATTCTGAGGAACCTTATCTGTATATCGGTATCTAGTTCGGAAATCGGTATAAATACCGATAAATCGGTATATCTGGCAACGCTGGGACCACGATGGATTTTCCAGGTTACTGTGCACTATTTGTTTTTCTACGCTCCTCTACCAGGGAGAACCTATCACGTGGCACATTAATAGCACAGAAAAACAGACATAACACTCGCAAGTTGTTCATCGAACAAGCATTTAACGGTCAGTTTAAAAGTATCGTAGTTGGTAGTACCGCCACCTTTGGCGCGCAAAGTCAATTCCCTGGCGTTTGACGTTTACACACTACCGCCATCTGTTCAGCGTACTATCAACCACAGTGTACTCAACAGATGGCGATAATGTTTTAGCGACGATGTTTAACAGTGAGAAATATTCAATGTGTTATGTCTGTGTTAACAGGGTAGAAACTCATAAGTTCATACAAAATTCGCTGATTTTCCAGGTATCAAAACTAAGTTTCCAACTTTCAACTATGTACGTAGAGCATTAAAAAAATGGTAAAATTCAAACACAAACAATTTTATGGTAAAAACCTCAATTTACCAACCAAACCGGAGGTTCGTAAATCGAATTAGTGCGTAAAAAACTAGTTATTTGAGATTTACTTCGAAAAAAAGAAATGTTTTTGAACATATTGTCAAATACCCCACAATATTGGTATTTTTGGAATCGAAATAACATGTAGGAATCGGAAATTTATATTGACGCCATTTTGAAATACAAGATGGTGGCTTCCGGTTAGAGAAAAACAGAAAAAAATACTGTTTAATATCCCACAATATGGGTATTTTTGGGAGCGGCTTGACGTGTAGGATCCGGAAATCAATTTCTGACGTCATTTCGAAATCCAAGATGGCGGCAATTTTATCACAGGCACACGTGTCTTGCCGACTATGTATGCTTTGTTTCTCAGTATCTTCTATTTTTTGCAAAATCAATTATAATTAACATGACTTTAAGTCGTTTTACCGTAGTAAACAAAGTTAAATATTCCATTAAAAACCATTGAACGATTCATTTAACTGTCATTGTGATAAGTGGTGATGACATCCACAACAACACCATGCAAAAAGTGATCCATAATCTCCTCAACAATGGAGATCAATTATTGATGTAAAGACCTCCATTGTTATCCCATTTTCTACAACCCCATTTTAAATTTCGACATACTTGCGTTTTGGCAATCCCCTCCGATTCAACTCAAAAAAAATCCATGTCCTATATTTTTTATTAACCCCTCGAGCAATAAATATTATGATTGATGATTGTTAGCAACTCCATGGTGAGCCAACATCGCAGCCACTCATAAAAAAAATAAAACGCGAACGGATGGCTGTTGAGAGCTGGGGAGCTCGGGAAGGGAAGCGTTTTTCATCTTTCCATGGATATAGATTTTGTTTTATTTTTTGCACCTCTTTCACCCCAATCGAGGGGAGCAGATTTTCTATACAACACATCGTTCAATGCTGCTTTTCAGTTTTTTTTCCTCCTGTTTGAGGATCGAAGCGAATACCACAAATCATCGCCGAATCGGGTTTTATTACAGCGTGAAAGTACTTTCCGCAAACTCACAGTGCGTCCAGCGCTGAAAACAAAAAATCGTTCATCGATGAAAAATTGGGAATCAATTAAAGCGGGGATCTGTGTCGAGTGGACATAGGTTTATTGCTGAATGTATGGTGCTTTGAAAAATGTAGGTTCACTGGAACCAAAAAACTTCAAGGGATAGCCCTATGGGGTTGTACGCAATGGTGACGTAGGACTACGTGGTCTTAATATATAATAAATCTTATTTGTTTTAAAACAGCAAAAAAGGGTTATCTTGCATTTAATTCCACTTAATTAATTTTGGTATCCATGACAGATACGTATTTCGACTACAATGAGCAGTCAGTGTCATTCCCACTAAAGACTTATCGAAAACCTAACCCCCTTAAGTAAAAATGTCACGATCACAGGTATAAAAATGAAACTACAACGTGTAGAATCGGAACCTACCTAACTAATAATAACCCAAGATTTAAGTAACTAGGAGAAAAATCTATTCAAATCTCTAATAAGGAATGTTAGCTGCAGCAGGAGCTTGTGTTTTGTGCAGGAATAGGAATTTGAGTGGGGTTCTCTCACCGAAAAACCGATATGAATGGCCTTACAAATTACCATAATATTTCTGATCAAAGCACAAAACTGACATCTGGCGCTGTGTTTGCGAAAAATGTGTATCATAGCCACGAGCACACGTACAAAATGTATGAGTTGGTTCGTGTCTAATCTATTGCGAACAAATTATTGTTACCTAGATAAAAGAATTCTATGGTTTTGACAGATGGGTTCCCTGCATATTTGAATCGTCCGTTATGGATTCTCAATCAAGAGTGAAGTTTAAGTTTCATGTCAGTTTGTCGGTGATTTTCTCTGTTTATGCTCTGTAGTCTGACATAGATGGCCCACAGTGACTCACGAAGAGCTACTGATTCCGATCAACAGCGGTACTGCTTCTTCCTCCTTCTATGCTCATGTAGGCTGCAGCTCGCTGCTTGCAGGCAGCCTTTCGTTGTGTACTGGAGAACATCACTGCTCACCACGCGGTGATGGAATAAACACCGTTTGGTGAGACCGCAATTCAACTTTGAAATCTGTGTTAGGGAAATCGCTTTTCGCAGGCAATCGGTGATAATTTTAATTATCATAGCAACAGTTACACATTCGTGCAGTTTTCAGTAGTGACATTTTGAAAAATGATAAAACCTTAAAAAAATGCGATAAAGATGCGTAGAAATATTTTTGATCGATTGGTGATAAAATTATTGAAATTGGTCGAGGGGCAGCTGAGTTATTAACGTTCAAAATCTTTCATAATTTTGTTACATGTTCTCAAAGTGTACCTCCATATAGAAATCACAGACGTAGTCCTACGTCAAAATAAACAATATTCTGTGAAATCGATGGAGGCGGATGGTTGTTTTTCGATAATGTTTGAAATATCTGGTATTCAGATTGGTTAAAGGAAACCTTTCTTCGAATGAAATCATTCCCGTACTTCAACGGTTGCAAAATTGCTTCGCAAATCCATTTTCTGTGGCTTACTCGTGTGGCTTTTGATTCAATTTAAGGTAGTATTATGGGCTTTCAAGGGGAAATTGCTCGGTCGTCGCAGTAAGAGTAAATCCACACCGGATGCATTTCTGGTTTTCGATGATATGACGTTGTGGTCTTCGGTTATGGTCTTACCATCGAATTTAAAGCTACCATTCATAAACGGAAATGTACAAGGTGGAAACTGCTTGTCAAGAGTGTTACTTGCTTCGTGGGTGAAAAGAAAAATCACCCTGCTCTACGGACCGAGCAAATTCCTTGCAAAATGCATCACTGTCACACCTAGGGCAACTAATTTCATTTGATTTGCATAAATTATGCATGCTGTGCCGTCGGTGCGGTGGTGGCGATGGTGGTGATGATGTGACTTACTCAGTCCCAGTCCCACATGGCAAGCGCTTCTCTGCTGATGGATGCAGCGGGTCTCGCTGCTGCTTCTATTGCTGTCGCGCGTGCGATGGAGTTCACACGTGACACACGCTTGGATATTAATGGAATTAAGCTAATGCAGGGAGTGTGTGTGTGTGTGTTACAGATTTGCTACAGTGGATTTTTACCATGCACCTTTGATCAGATTTTTGAACTTTGGCACTGGTGGAAGGATAGGGAACGAAAATATGGTATCAAAGGATCACTCTGCTTGCACATGCGAGTCTTAATGAGAAAATCAGAAAATCAGAACATCAGATCAAAAATTATTTGTTATTTGTAGTTATCACTTGTGTTTTATCTGCATTTTTAATTTGTTTTAATATGGTTAATATTTATGTTTGGCTCTAGTTTGCTTTCTCCAAAGTTTGGCTATCTAACATTGCTCAGTTCCAGGGTTTAAAGCTTCACTGCTGGGCTGACGTTTATACATTAGTGTTCGTTGTTTTGCGCTAAAAGTTGTTCTGGTCAATCGGTTCATTGCCTTGGTTTGTTAGCCTAAGGTTGGCCTAAGGTCTCCGATTCACAGTGATGGGGCTGCTGTTTTAGGTATAGTTTCCGGGGATAAGCATTTATTATTCAGCCGCAGGATACCTGTTAGACGCTGTTCGAGCACACCGTGCCAATGCTCACGCACCTCCTCACTTTGCTATTGTAGGATTGACAACATAGCTCAAGCTATGCCACCCTTATTTGTCCATTTGTCAGTTGGTAGTCTTCTTCTTCTACTTCTTGTATCATAATTTAGCAGATTTTCAGCCGGAGGCTGGTTGTCATTCTGATGCCTAAACACCCTCTCCCTCTATTATCAAGCCGGAGGCGACGGGTTCGATTTCCAGAACGGTCGAGGAAATCTTTCGAGTTGGAAATCTTCTTGATATCCCTGGGCATAAAGTATCATTGTGCTTGACACACAACATACAAAATCATGCATTGGTGTTGGCATAGAATGCTCTCAATTAAACTGTGGATGTGCATTAGCACATTTCCCTTATCTGAGCATGTTCCGGGTGCACGCTGTGTAGCTACCAGTTTTTGAAATGAGCCAAAAGCCATCATATAACAGATTAAATTACATGAGTACTAACGAACAAGATCATCAGCTCTTTGGTCAAACCCGGATATGTTCCTGGTACATCCGGGGCGCCAAAACTTGATATTACCTAAATCTTTCATTCAACACATCAAATCACAGTAGTATCAATGATCCTCTACAACTTCTTCTCAGAAACAATTTCGTTACAATCAACAGTTTTTTTTTCAAAAATACATATTTGAAAACACATACGCCCTTTTGAATTTTTTTTCTTAAGTCAAAATGGTCTCTTGACCTGTGTAAAAAACAAAATCTCCATAATACATTTTGATGTAGGCTATGTCTTACGGAAAGGTACTGGGGGTAAATCACGGAAAGGTGTTAGGTTTTGAACGCCTATAACTTTGGCATTTATAGATGAAATTAAAATCCAAATGCACGAATCGATGGGAAATAACTATATAAATCTGCCAAAATAAATACTTTTCCAATTTTTCAATAAATTTCCAAGGAATTTACTAGGTAATACAGCATAAGTTATTAATAATGATTAACTCTGAGGGTATTCTGAGATGATTCAGTTGCACCAAACCGTGGGATGTAAGATTCGCTTACAATTATATGGGATTAATCATCAGAGGATATTTGTGGAGACCGCATGAAACGAGGATGCGATATACCGAGCTGCGGTCCAATGCAAGAAAATGGAGCAAGAAAAATGTGGAGTGTATTAGCAACAATCAATTCGAACATAACGATTTTAAATTGGTTCACTACTTGACTAGCCTATTGGTCCTAAGCAAATCGATTAACGTATCCCATTCTAGTATAAATTCCAGTACTACACTATGTTTGTTTTGATTCGCTATGAAAGTTTGACAGATAAAATGAGGGGTTCGTGGATTTTTCCTATGTTTCGAGGGGTGAATCGATTAGCTTGGGACCGAAGAGAGTACCAGAGCTGAGCCAAAAAGTTGAGCTCGTATCTTCGGGACCTTCTGGTCCTTAGAGTTACCTTTATGGTGTTAGTGAGTGGAATTAATCATGTCGAAAAAAAAAGGTTACCGACTGGGGTTTTCGAAACACGAACGTTGCGATTATCAGACCTGTGCTTTCTCCACTGCTCTCTTCGTGCTTTGGGATATGGATAGGCTAAAAGCAAAAAAGAAGCGCTCATTCCTTCGCATAATCGATTTCGTTTGCTTTTTCTGCTGGAGAGAATAGAGGCAAGTGTGGTTCTACCATGTTAGCGTTAGCGTTGTTATGATATACTTCGTAGATTGGATACTAGCGACACTCACGTCTCTTCTGAAATTCTCAGTTAGACTACTTTCAGGAATAATGCTGGGGAGTAAACATTGGTTCCAATCTAAACAAGAGTAACAGAAGCATGATTGTCGCTATTCCCGGCCACGCCCATCTTTACCATAACTAGGGATAGGGAAGGAAATGTTGATGTAGTACTTACTTAACGAGAGGCCACCGACTTAGCGACACCCTCATAAGTGCTACGGAGTTGGAGGGTTGGGAAGGGTATTCGGTTAGGATTCACCTCAAGTTGGCGATGCAACCAAAAGTATGTGTTGTTTATTCGCTGTTTATTTAATCTCTCGATAGCCGGCTATCGAAAGAACATGTTAATTTTGTTTAGTGATAATGAATTTTAAGAGTCATGACGGAGAGCTTGGGATTAAACCCATGATTATCTGCTCAGTAAGCAAAAACGATCCCTCCAGGGTCATCGAGCATCGCATAATGCACAGCGCTTCACGTCAAAGTACGAATATATGGATGAACAATCTATTATTGAATAACTATTATTTACGATAATTACATGAAAGAAATAAAATATAAACTACAAACAAAACGTGACTACTAAAATCTCAAAAAGATGTTCTCACAAATATGTTTCACGCAACCAGGAATCTCAAAACCATTAGACGCTCTAATGGTACTCCGCACATGTTAGACACAAGAAAAGGCCAAACAGCAGGCGTCCGACACACAAAACCCTCCAGATCACCTTGCAGTCACAATCAAAGATTCTACGAATCGCGAGCGCTCACGAATCATAAAACCGCTGAATGCGACACTCTGAAAGTGAAATTGACAGGCTCTATGCGTCCTAGCTCCTCCCACATCCAACAGCACAAATCTCCATTACAACATCTAACAAATTCAAAACTCCGAAAATCACTCATCTATAGCAAGTGAGTGGAAGCAACCCTGCATGCAACCATTCTTCATGATACACTTTTTCTGTTTATCTTTCTATTAGGCCTTTGGACATGCGTTAGCTTCGAAACTTCTAACCATACTGGGAAAATTATCAGATAAAAAAAAACTTGAAAAAAAAACTTTCAAAGGTAATTACAAGTACAATAAATATTGGTAATTTTACGCAAAAACGAGCAAGTATCTTGTATCGTATGCTAATGCTAATTGACTGTAACAAAAATAATATGCTTAAATAAAATGAAACATCAATAAATTATATGCAAAATTTACTAGAAGATCATTGCTTTATTGGTGAGAAGTTTCTAATAAGCCCTCCCAGTTCCTCTGTATACAGAACAAATCTGATACTATAATCAGAATTGCTCAGTCTGCATGAAGCAGCCGATTTCATCAAGGAAGTTCTATTAACAACCAAGAATTAATCGTTTGAGGTATACTGAAGCATTAAGAAGGTGATATGTGTCACTATAGGAAATCATCATCGTTGCAAATATAAAGAAATTAAACATAGCCCATTGCTTCAGTACCGTCAACCTCCATGTCCATGGGGAGGGAGAGGCAAGTGTGGTTCTACCATGTTATACATAAACATCAAGGTAAATGCTTTTTGTGTAGGTGAAAGCATAGACAGAGCACGGAATAAAAAAGATTAAAAATAATTGCATCGTCCTTTCACTGCCATTTTAGTTTTAGGTTAGCTTGTAGATCCTAGACATGTTAAGATTTTGCTTCCTTTTAATTTTAGATTTGTTAGTTTTAATATCATACCTCCTTTTCTAACTTGTAATACAAATAGATTTAGAACCAGAACTCCCTAATATAAGTAATTAATAACTTTAATGTCTAGATAGAGCTGGAATTAGGGCGTAACAGCCTTTGTAAACAATGCCTACATAAAGCAACATATCCATCGAGTAGGGGAAGCCTTCCCCTACTCGATGGTGATGTCTATTTTCCAGGGAGGCTTTCAAGAAATCATCGAGAGAAGTCATTGTTTACAAAAGCTGTTTCGCCCTCATTCCAGCTCTATCTAGATTTTAACTGTAGCGATAAGAAAAATACTGCCGACAACGCCGCGAACTTTTAACTAAAAGAAATTTTGCTTCTCCTTTCGCCTGTCGTTGCCGTTGACAGTTCGAGCCGCCAGCGTTGACGTTTGTCAATCTCACTGCCGAGGCGCTTAATAGCCCCCGCTTTTCCTTTGGAAACGTCAGGTGACAGGGTGGCCAGCTCATCAGAGGCCTTGTGTTTACCATATTCTCAACCTCCACGACCAGTGTTTGCAGTCCCTCGTCGTCTAGCTTCCCCTCAGAGTACGTTTTTACCATCGCTGTCTTTACGGACTGAACCAAACGTTCCTAGGCTATCCCCATGTGTGGTGCTCCCGGTGGTATGAAGCTCCATTTTGTGTTGGTACCGGGGAATCTTGCGGACAGTCGTTGGATTATTTAGTACTGCAATACTCGGTCCGCCCCTTGGAAATTCGTTCCGTTGTCGTTGAAGAACACGGCCGGTGGCCCCCGCTGACTCACGAATCTGCGGACGCAGGAGATGCATGATTCCGTTGATAGTGTGAAGGCGACTTCCCGATGGACAGCGCGCACCGTAAGACAGCTGAACAGCGCGATCCACCGTTTGACGTTGGATCTGCCCAATTTCACCAGCAGCGGTCCGAAATAGTACTCGACAAATCTTGCAGAAGGCGCAATCGTGTTTCACCTGTTTGACCACCAGTCGAAGTATTGAGATTGTGTACAGCTGCGCTTGACTACCGGTTCGTAGTTCCCATGGCGATAACAGCGATGGTATCGGCTCACCAAGAGTTCCACGACGCGATGCTTCCTTGGAAGTATCACCGGATGTCGCACGCCATAGAGCACGTTTTCAGCTATTTCGATCCGACCGCGCTCGCGTAGCATGCCGTTACCGTGCAGCACTGGCATCAGTTGGTAGATGGAGCTTTGCTTCCCGATTAACTCCTGCCCTGCTTCGTTCGGTGTTTTGTTCGACAGCGCAGCAACTTCATCTGGGTAGGATTCATGCTACACCAGCTTAAGGATTGTTTCTTCAGCCGCTCGAATTTCCGACTGTTGCAACGGCCCGGAGTATTCAACGGCCGTTTCTTGGACGTGTTGTGCAGGAATCGAAGAGCGTATGCGGTTGCATGTTGCAGTCTATCTTAGGATGAGAACCGATCGAAGTCTATTGTGGGTTCGAACGATCGGTGGTACAGAATCAATGCACGCATTTCTTCGTTCGTAGCGGTCACTGGTTTCACTCTTCTTCCGGCAATCGTAGAAAGTTGGGTCCTTGAAACCAGTAGCTGTCGTGATCGAAGTACGGGCCACTTCCCCATTTCATCGCTTCATCCGCTGCATTGGATTTAGACGGTACCCACAGTTACTGAGTTGTTGTTGAATGTTCCAGGATCTCGCCTACCCGATAGGAGATAAACTGTCGATAGTTACGCTGATCAGCTTTAATCCAGGCTGGCTCTGTCCAGTACGTGGTCTTGGATACGAAAACGTTGTGGTTTTCTATGATAAATTTAGACCTTGCGCCCAGAACACATGTCTGAAGTTCCAACCGGTGAATGAACCAAGGTTTCAGTGGAGCGAACTTCGTTGAATGTGCGTAGATAAACCGCACAAGAATCACTACCTCGCTTGCGTCGACGATCACATGGACTTCAGAACTCTGCAAGGTCATTCGAGCAAGGTTGCAAAGACTCATTTCAGCTAAAATAATGTTTTTCGGAATAATAAAACCAAAAGATGGTATGATGGCATGTTTTACTTGTAACTTACAAGAAGAGGTTACAAAGTATGCGTTGGAAACATAAAACCTGTAAATTTTGCTTTCTATGAGTCACAATCAGCGATTTGCTGATCGCTGAGTGAGTGAGTGAGTTTGTGAAAAATCGCTGACTGTGACTCTCATGAAGTGAAATAAACAGGTTTAATATGTCAAACACATTCTTTGCAACCTCTTCTTGTATCCTACCAATTCAAAATTTGATCATGGCATCTAATTATTTCATAATTTAATTACATTGTTTTAGCTGAAATGAGTCTTTGCAACCTTGCATTCGAGTAGTACCATGGAAGTAACATCTTGGGATTCGGATCTCGTCTATGTATTCGATCATCTGTATCCACCTCTGTCACTTCGTGTAGACTTCATCGCTGACTTATTCGTCCCACTTCGTCCCACTTCGTCCCACTTCGTCCCACTTCGTCCCACTTCGTCCCACTTCGTCCCACTTCGTCCCACTTCGTCCCACTTCGTCCCACTTCGTCCCACTTCGTCCCACTTCGTCCCACTTCGTCCCAGTTCGTCCCAGTTCGTCCCAATTCGTCCCACTTCGTCCCACTTCGTCCCACTTCGTCCCACTTCGTCCCACTTCGTCCCACTTCGTCCCACTTCGTCCCACTTCGTCCCACTTCGTCCCACTTCGTCCCACTTCGTCCCACTTCGTCCCACTTCGTCCCACTTCGTCACAGGCGCATTTTCCAACGTGGAAGCTGTACGATTCACGATTGTTACTCCTTCGAGGACCATAGACGCACCAGCCTAACCTAGTTTTAGCAGCCGCTAACTTAGCATCAACTTGTGTCGTTAGCTCTGCCCAATTCCAGCGATGTCGATAGTGATCCGCCGCGATTCCTCCTCCAATCGTGAAGTATCGCCAGTCCACCGAAGGCATAGAGGATGAGGCGTGCCCTTCACGCCCAGCGCAGTAGCCAGGTCGTGTTCCGCTAGTGTCAGGTCAGAACCCTCATCTAGGAAGGTGAAAGTTCCGATTTACCCATTACTACCATGGAGTATCACGGGAATGATACGGAATAGTTGCGATGATATTACGGATTTGTGGGTATGGTTTTCGGTTGCCTGAACTCTCTGACTGTGACTGACTGTGACTCTCATGAAGTGAAATAAACAGGTTTAATATGTCAAACACATCCTTTGCAACCTCTTCTTGTATCCTACCAATTCAAAATTTGATCATGGCATCTAATTATTTCATAATTTAATTACATTGTTTTAGCTGAAATGAGTCTTTGCAACCTTGCATTCGAGTAGTACCATGGAAGTAACATCTTGGGATTCGGATCTCGTCTATGTATTCGATCATCTGTATCCACCTCTGTCACTTCGTGTAGACTTCATCGCTGACTTATTCGTCCCACTTCGTCCCACTTCGTCCCACTTCGTCCCACTTCGTCCCACTTCGTCCCACTTCGTCCCACTTCGTCCCACTTCGTCCCACTTCGTCCCACTTCGTCCCACTTCGTCCCACTTCGTCCCACTTCGTCCCACTTCGTCCCACTTCGTCCCACTTCGTCCCACTTCATCCCACTTCGTCCCACTTCGTCCCACTTCGTCCCACTTCGTCCCACTTCGTCCCACTTCGTCCCACTTCGTCCCACTTCGTCCCACTTCGTCCCACTTCGTCCCACTTCGTCCCAGTTCGTCCCAGTTCGTCCCACTTCGTCCCAATTCGTCCCACTTCGTCCCACTTCGTCACAGGCGCATTTTCCAACGTGGAAGCTGTACGATTCACGATTGTTACTCCTTGGAGGACCATAGACGCACCAGCCTAACCTAGTTTTAGCAGCCGTGCGATGATATTACGGATTTGTGGGTATGGTTTTCGGTTGCCTGAACTCTCGGCACCGGTACCGACGACTTTGGTGGTCCTCTTGGGGAGTGGAGGAGAGCATGTGTGGCGAAACTGGCAGCCTTCAATGTAGCAATTATTTCGTCCTCGACACGCACGACGTCCATGGTTAAACAGGCAGTTCTGGAACAGCAGCAGCGCGCGAACTCTTCTCCAGCGATCGTTGACGTTGAATTTCTTGAAGACTTCACAATCTCACACTTAATGCCCACTTTTGTTACAGTTCAGGAAGTCGAATTGTTTGAGTGATTCCCTCGGTTCTCTCGATGAAACTCTGACAGTTCGGCAGTTTGTGAATGCTCCTTTTCCTGTTGAGACTTTGAAGCGGATGGCTTCACCACTGGTTCAGTGGTCAACACGTGGTCAACACGACGAACAGACGAAACTAGGGGAGCTACGGAGGTAGGTGGAGTTGGAAGGCGCATACGTTGGTATTGTTGTATTGTATTTGTATTGTATTTGTATTATATTTGTATTGTATTTGTATTGTATTTGTATTGTATTTGTATTGTATTTGTATTGTATTTGTATTGTATTTGTATTGTATTTGTATTGTATTTGTATTGTATTTGTATTGTATTTGTATTGTATTTGTATTGTATTTGTATTGTATTTGTATTGTATTTGTATTGTATTTGTATTGTATTTGTATTGTATTTGTATTGTATTTGTATTGTATTTGTATTGTATTTGTATTGTATTTGTATTGTATTTGTATTGTATTTGTATTGTATTTGTATTGTATTTGTATTGTATTTGTATTGTATTTGTATTGTATTTGTATTGTATTTGTATTGTATTTGTATTGTATTTGTATTGTATTTGTATTGTATTTGTATTGTATTTGTATTGTATTTGTATTGTATTTGTATTGTATTTGTATTGTATTTGTATTGTATTTGTATTGTATTTGTATTGTATTTGTATTGTATTTGTATTGTATTTGTATTGTATTTGTATTGTATTTGTATTGTATTTGTATTGTATTTGTATTGTATTTGTATTTTATTTGTATTGTATTTGTTATGTATTTGTATTGTATTTGTATTGTATTTGTATTGTATTTGTATTGTATTTGTATTGTATTTGTATTGTATTTGTATTGTATTTGTATTTTATTTGTATTGTATTTGTATTGTATTTGTTTTGTATTTGTATTGTATTTGTATTGTATTTGTATTGTATTTGTATTGTATTTGTATTGTATTTGTATTGTATTTGTATTGTATTTGTATTGTATTTGTATTGTATTTGTATTTAAATTAGTATTCTAGTAGAAGTCTTCACCCATTCACTAATTCAAAGTCATTAACCAATTTCACAAACTAATTCCATTGGGTCAGGCACTTTACATCCCTTTATTTTTCACTCAATAAGCTAAATTATCACGAATGCCCTTGCAAATTGCTCGACCATTACTGCATCCCATAAAGCAAGAATTTACGCTCTACTTTACAACACACTTCAACAACAGCACCTCCACAGTGTTTCTCTGCAAAGGAACATTACTACGCATGGGAAATTTCCATTTTCAGGCCAAAGGAGGAAAACAAAACACTGAAATCAATTACGAGAACGAATCACCTAATAACCCATCGCGCCCAGAGCTGTTTTTCCAGGGAGTAACAACTGTGGCCCAGCTGTAATGCCATTTTGATTTCGAATTGGGTTGGTTTCCGGATTACTCCTCCGTGTGTTTCGGAGAAAGGCTGGAAATAAGAACCCGTTTCGGCGTTTCCAGTTTAATCCTTTTCCCGGCCAAAACAGCAAACCGCGGTTCATCTCCTCAGCTTGGTTTAGCGGGGTAGCAATGTTGAGCAGAAAGCATTGGTAGTCTTAAACCCCAAATCAATCCCACCGAGATTAATGATCCTTCCAATATGTTTAAAAGCTGCCACCACTGCCTTCACCGACCTACCAGAACTGAAGCGGTTTGACCATTTGGACCTTCCGAGGGGAGCTATAAATATTCTTCCAGATTTGTTGAAAGCTTGTGGAAACAAAAAAAAAAAGACTTCCCCGAACGGTTTAAATTTGCATAGCTTTAGGCGTCGGACCAGGAATAGAGGGAGAAAAAAACCTCTGAGCACTGCGTTAAATCATGAAAGAAACGAAACTTGAATAACAAAGCCCCAAATATGGTAAGGCACAAAAAGGATTGAACCGAAGTCAATCACCGTCTGTACGAGATGCTGGTTCTGGTAGGGACCATTGTACTGGGATGTTGAGAGTTTCCGGGATCAAGGGGGGGGGGAAGGATGGGCGGTGACCCGTAGCTGGAAACCGTTTAAAACTCAATTTATCTTCGTCTTGATTGAATTTTCACCACGCGATAATCGTAGATCATGTTTTTGTATGAGTAAAAGTGTTAGGGGAAACTGACTTCAAAGTTTAAGCTCAGGAAGGCAAGGAATATTAAAGGCGATGCAAAGTTGAACATTTCCAGATTCACTGGGGCTTGAGAATATATACAATATTGTTCGCATCAGCCCTGCACTTAGTCGAAACTGGAAGAACGACTTGGAGGATTATCTGTAATGATGGGTCAATTCACATTCAAACACTGCGAAAACACGCACCGAATAGAAGGACAATGTCTTCGATGAATTCTGTCCAGGAGACATTGAATCAACACCAAGTGACGAGTTATAAACTTTCTTACTTTTCCTAATCCGACGTTGCTAAAAATTAACCTGCTGTTACGATAACAAACTTTTTTTTGTGGCTGCTTGTCTCCAGTTGCTTGAGCATCTCACACTCCTTCAATAAGTAGTGGAATGTAGATAGTTCTCCTACGTTAGAATTTTATAATAATTGAGACAACACATCTGGAAAACGATCCAAAATGCATCGAGAAAAACTACAAACATTGAGATCTACAGCCAGCAGTTCAACGAAATACCAAGAATCTACCAGTAGGCAAGGATAAACCATCGTCATCATCAACAGCAATCACCATTACCGTCGTACTCACCGTAAACCGCATCAACCTGCCGCAAATCGTGCTGTGGTGCCGTTGGATTGGATTTGAATGTATCGATTGGAAACAATTTGAAAGCATGAAACAGTTTCGGTAGGGGCCGTGTTCCGCCCGCGTCGGTCATCAGGGCTACCGTTGATGGGCTGGTTTTTAATCTAAACTGGATGAAAAGAATGCTAGAATCAGCAGATGAAATGGGTGCTCCAGTATTCCGATTCTTTTTGTTCCAATTTCGATTCCCGAATCGGCACGCTGATGGGAACAATTTTACAAAGAGCTGTATGCAAAGGGAATCGGGGAACGGGTTGAAAATTGTGCATAAGAGTGGATGTCCAATCCCTTGTTTATTTTTTGCACAACAACAACGGTTTCTGTTTCGAAAGCCCTATGTCTACCATGTCCATATCACATGTTATGATTTTTTTGTCTGTCTCTTCATCTGGGCAATCACCGACGACGACGACGCCGGTGACGGTGACGGTGAATGGAAATCGTCCTAAGCCACGTGGTGTTCCCGTCGTTCCGTTAGACTACAATTGGCAATGTGAAATTGAAAAATAGGATTCCGAACTTTCGACTCAACATTGATAATCTGTTGTATAGAGCACTACCCAGAATCCAAACGGTTCCATGTTGGCACTGCAGAAGGGCTGTAATTGGTGGGGAGGGGAGAACATTTGTAAAAGCATTTGTACTTTTACTTCAGCACATAGCATTCAAGTTAGTGGCTGACTGACTGACTGACTGTGGGTCCTGCTTTCGGACTACTGATTGTTGTTGGTTCTGGCTACAGTTCAGTTGAAACATGGGTTGCTCTCCTGAAGCCATTGTTTCAAATCGTGTATGCCGAATACATACGATTGACTAAAATTGTAAATTTTACCCCGGTGGGAACAATGTCGAAGTTTCTGCTGTTAATTGGGAGAATTGTAAATGGGGCATAATTTTGATAATAAAATCTCCTCCTTAGCACACAAGATAATAATGGGAATATTATGATAAGGGATAACATGTGGATTAATTCCACGCCAAATGACGAATAGATTAGACTCGGCCTTCTTAGATTTAATTGTGTTCGGAAGTGAGCCCAACAATTCAACCCTGGATTCTGTTGGCCTTTAACAACATCCCACACCCACCCCACCCACTTTACCATCACCAAGAACTCTATAGTGTGGACTACGGTTATAGTACAGAGTGAGAGTATGGAGGCAAGCGAGAGGACTCTATACAATCGGAGTCCGATAGGATTAGTGAGACTTCGGAATAAGTTGAAGAGCAGCCACACAGGCCGAGCCTGATAGGACAGCCAGTCAAATCTAGGTCCTCAATATCAGCAGCCGCTGGGTAGAAGGTCCAGTACGACAACTTTTAATGTGTTAAACGTTTCTGTAAATTTTGTATTTTAGTCCGGTATTTTGTGAATAAATGTGAATAAATTCCAATCCCCAAGAGTGCGAATATCTCAACACTCCAGTCTCAGGTAACGTTCTTCCGCTGGCTATAATTTCCTTACTGTGTTGGAGATCGGCTTTAACCCCAACATAATGGTCCTTCAAGCCAGATGTCACTGGAAGGACGTTGGAAGGCAAAATGGCGCTGAACTAAGCAAGGATCTTGGATTCGGTACTGAACCCAACGCCGCCATTCCAACACGGGTCAAGGGATACTGTGGATTCAAGCGCCATATCAACTATTGGAGGAATTGAAAGGATCGTCGCCATCACTCCCAAGGATACAGTAATCGTAAAATCGATCAAGTGGACAAAGGAAAACTCCATCGCGAGAAACGGAATATTCAAGACCATTCATAATAAAGGGCTACGGATCAACGTAACTACTCACAGGACAATTTCATCAATCATGAATTATCGTTGGAAACGACGGTTAAGGTGACCAATTGGGCTTCAACTTCAAACTCTACGATGCGGAAAAACGGTACTGGACTACTGAACTGGCTCGGACGTCTGTTGCCCAGGTAATTAATCATGTTCAGTATATGTCCTCAGAAGCACGGAATCCGTGCTTCGGTGGACATATACTGAACATGATTAATTATCTAGGTAGTGCTGCAAAATCTTGACAATAAGGCCTGTACTCGAAAAAAAAAATGAACCAGACAAAATTGTTCGTCAAAAATTTATTTTAAGTCGGATTTTCTTGAAACTTTCAGGGAATGAACAAATACATATGGATTATGTTTCGGCATAATTACTTTATTCAATTTCTTTTCCATCGCTGAAAGCCCGCACCTTTCCCTTAAGACCCCTCATTACATTTTGTGCAATGGTGGAGCCGACCTTTTTGGTCACTTTCATCCATTCTTTCTTCAACTCCAGCTCGTTCTTAAACACCTTGGACGATTTTCGAGCTTTGGTCTTCATTATGGCCCAAAATCTTTCCACCGGACGAATCTCTGGTGAATTTGGGGGGTAGGCGGTTTTTGGTACAAAAACAACGTTATTATCTCTGTACCAATCCAACGTCGATCGCGCGTAATGGCATGATGCCAGGTCCGGCCAAAATAATGTCTCGCCTCCGTGGGACCGTAGGAAGGGCAACAGACGCTTCTGGAGGCACTCGGTGCGGTAAATTTCGCTGTTGATGGTACCCATTGTGATGTACGGTTTACTCAGTTTACCGCATTGGCAAGTATTTTTTGGCGAATTTGTCCACTTTCTTCTTCCTTATGTCTTCCGGAACATCAAACCATGATTTGGCAACGTAGAACTCCAGCCCCAGTATCTGCTTTGCGTCTGCCTTGATGTAGGTTTCGTCATCCATAACCACACACATCGGTTTCGTTAACCACTCTCGATACAGCTTCCTTGCACGGGATTTGGCCGCCGTGTTTTGTTGATCACGCCGGTTCGGTGCCTTCCGGACCTTGAATACACTAAGCCCAGCTCGTTTCATGGTTTGCTGAACGAACCAGGCGGAACACTTTGCCTTCAGAGCCGCGTCGCGAATCGAAAGGTTCGGATTACGCTTGAAATAATCCAACACCTTCCACAGGGTCAGCTGTCTTCGATTTTCTTCCACTTCCAGCCCGCCGCTTGGTCGTCTGGAACTCCTTAAACGATTTTACCACTCGAGACACAGTTGTATGGGTGATTCCCAGTTGTCTTCCGATCCATCTCATGGTCGCAGTCGGATTTTCCGGATTTCCGGTGATTTTCTTCTTGTTTCGATGACATCTCAATAACCACTGAACCGATTATTATGAAATTTTGCACATGTAAACAATTCACTCCAAACTAGTTATACCCAGATTTTCATCAATTTTTACTCACGGATAAAAAAGTAACACACTGCTAAAAATGGTGCATTTTTTCGAGTACAAGCCTTGCACGGCGACATTCAAAATTCTGCTTTGGTCACTCATTTAAGCTAACAGTCATTGTCAAGGCAAACCGCATGTCAATTGTCAGTGACAATGCTGTCAGTGATGAACATGTGCAGATTTTGTATTAGCTTAATTTGTACCTTAATTTGTATTAAATGACTTGAGCAAAACAATTACATGGAGCACTTGACACTTTTTCTTACCAGGAAAAAATGAATGAGATTTTGGCAAAGATTTTTTGGACAATCAAGTCTATCAGTTACTTTATATATTGTTGTATTCTTCTCATTCTTGCACTTATAGCTAATACATTTTAAAAGGGCCATAATGATAGATTCCAAACGACACTGGGCGACACATACAACTAAAAATTTTATAAACTTATTCGAGTTTGCACGATACATATTGATAAATGTGAGATTTTCAAATGTTTCATAACAAAAAATCAAATGATAATAATAAACAACTTCAACTATAACGCACAATTCCTATTGCAAACCTGCCCAATGTAGTAGGAAACATATGTCTGATCATAAAACAAAAGCTAAAACACTTTCTTCTCACTAAAATCAAGTTCCTTTATGCCCGAATCTGCAATCTCCCTCCAAAGAATCATCTAATTCTCATGACTGTCATCTATTAGGGACTCGTGTTGTTCCTCCAGGTCCGGTATCCGGACAATGTTCGTCTTTCGACAGTTCCGCAGCCGCCTATAGACCAGTTTGCAGAACTTTAGCAAAGGATCACAGTCATCGAACTTCATCAGAAAGGCTACGAGCACCAGCGAAAGGAACATCGGCAACGAGCCGAGATAGAACAGCAATGGGTAGCTCTTGCCGTGAAGTAGCATATCGAACAGCATCGCCACTGGGATTTGTAACGAGATGGCTACAGTTCCAATCAAGGACGACGTTAAAAAGCAGCCCCACAGCCAGAGGGCCTCGGACAGAACTGTCCCAATCATACCGTTCAGGAAGAGCACCAGAAACTGTTTCCGCGATGGTAGCTCGAACACTTCCAACTGCGAAAAGTTAAGTACGAACAGTAGAGGCCACAGCAGCAGCAGATTCCACATTCCCACAAATCCAAAGAATAGCGGAATGTTAATTTTTTCCTCGGTATCACTTTTTCGCTTGACTAGCACCAAATAGGAGGCATAAAAGAAGGCGCTCGTTATGGCCAGTACAATGCCTCGAGTCATCTTCGGTTCAGATATTTCCGATAGAGAGACCATGACAGCCCCGGAGATGGTCAGAAGAACTGCAAATATTTTCGAAACTGTAAGTTTATCTCCACACGACGAAGGGAACATGGCTGCCAAAACCAACGTGAAGAGGCTTGAGGTTGAACTCAGCAAAGTTACCATGGCGGTTTCGCTTGGCTCCAATGCCAGTTGAAACATGTAGTTGGCGATGAACCACAGAATCGAAAACATCAGTGCCGTGCGAGCAGTCTTGTGATGTGATTTTTGGCGACGCACTCTCAAACTGGCGGCATACGAAAGTCGCGACATGAGCGCTTCAGTTGCCTCATGAGGTGACATTTCACGAACTTCGGCTACCTTGCTAAACCGTACACTTCGTATACTAGAATCATCACTCTCGGTGCCAGAAACCTGGGCATCCGCTTTGATTGGGACGAAGGAGGAATCACTCAAACTAGAAGCTCCATTTCCGTAGAAGGCATCGTCTTCCTCTGCCGCTTCCATGAGCGCATAGTTTCCATTTCGATTGCAACTTTCCTTCCATGGTGCAATGAGTCCCAGAAATACCAGATAGATTGTAAACATAGATGACTTAAAGTAGGTGCAGAAGAACGGCTTGTCGTACTTTTCGTCATCATATAGAAACTTGGTCAGTTCACTCGAGGATACCCAAATAACATCGACAAGCACTAGCAAGACTATCCCAAGTAACAGTTTTTGTGCCTTATTTAACATTTCACTGTTTGCTCCAGAACACACGTGAGTTCAATTCCCTGGAGGTTGATGTTGTTGTTTCGCCGAGATCAATCAAATTAATGCTTATTATGTGTCTAAATGGTCTAAATGCGTCCGGTGATAAAATTGATTTACTCTATCGCAATAGTTCGGAACAACCTTGTCTCTGCGAGCCTACGTTTTGCTTTTACTCCGCTTCGATGCGGTCTTCAGTAATAATTGATTGCGTTCCGGCGTGATCGTAATTTCACTTGGCGATTTGGGTTTAACAGCTACCCTTGCACTCGTTGCCTCCGTCATTTTCATCATCGGCATAACCTGTCATCCGAGAGCAGCCGACCGTTGGCAATTGTTACATTCCAACTTCGGAAGCAGAATCCCTATCGATTGGATTTCTTTTGTTGATGATACGAGAAATGTGTGGGTCCTGTGGTCACATGATTAAATTGAACAATCGTATTCGAGATGCCAATAGCAAAATAAACAAAGCAACAATAAATCTGGTTGATATCTGTATCTTTCAAATCAGTGCAGGAATAAATGGGAGCAGCCAATGTGAAGAACAATTTTTTCAATATCGCGCCGAAGTCTGTCAAGGACAATGACAAATCTCAGTACTGGCACGGAATATTCTTTACGGTTACGGATTCTTTTCAACCGCTGCAACGGCTGCAAAAATCATCAGCTGTCATCCACCGGTAAGGCGTGTGGCATCGAAGAAGCTGATGACTGGTTGAGACGTAAATGAAGCGCCGACAACTGTTTGCCCAGGTCAGTAAGAAAAGAGTATATACCCGCCCAAGCATGGGCTTTGGTATTACACTCGTCAATTTGTTTTTATCGACTTCGTTTCAACAATCACCTACCTATTTCCTAAACCACGCACGTTCGGGGCCATGTTTTGATTTGATCAGCGATATCGGTATCTAGTGGTGCATGCCAGTTCACTTTTTTATTCAACAACTACGATACTATTTATGGTCACCACAATTGGGAATGCTACTACCGACAGAAGCTGTACGGTCAACAATCAATTCGAAACTATCGATTTGAAATTGGCTCACTACTTGACTAGCCTATTGGTCCCAAGCAAATCGATTAACGCACCCCATTCTAGTTGAAATTCTAGTACTACACAATGTTTGTTTTGATTCGCTATGAAAGTTTGACAGATAAAATGAGGGGGTCTAAGGTTTTCCTATGTTTCGAGGGGTGCATCGATTAGCTTGGGACCGAAGAGAGTACCAGAGCTGAGCCAAAAAAGTTTAGCACGTTTCTTTGGGACCTTCTGGTCTTAGAGTTACCTCTATGGTACGGTGTTGCTTATTGGTATTCGAAAACCTTTGTATTGGATGAACATTTCCTACCAAATTTGATTTGAATCATCTGTTTTGGTAAACTGCGTTCGTTTTTAAACACCAATTTGTAGATATTGATCCACTATTACGGAGATCGTAGTAAACAAATCTTCGGAAGGGTCGATGTTCTGACATTCAATCAAGGCATACACGGCCACTTATCAAAATTATATCGGCCCACTCGGATATGACTCGAATTTGCTGTTTGGAATTGTTGGAGGTAAACCGGATACAGAAGCATCCTAGCATCACGGAGGCAGGTTTTCTGGAAGCTAAAATGGGTTACGGCCATTAGGGTGATGACAACAATAAACTCCTAATCATCGATCGCACTGAAACGGGCTCTTCGATCACTTTACAGGGTGTTCAATAAGTTCGAATACAACTTTTCATCGTTGTGTAGGTGCGCACCATGTGCAGTCTGTGTATTGATATTGTTGTCAGCATTAGACTCATATATAGGCTAACCCAAGGTGACTACATATAGGTGTTCTTATGTGTCAAATTCATGATTCAGACATGTTGGATTTTTGAATGGGACAACGACCGAGTTTGTTTACAATTTGCATTAAAACCGCACTTTTTCCCCCCGCGACCTCCTTGCCAATATAGTGACAAAGCCGTATTACCATTTATATACCTACCATGGGCTAACCGACGCGCCGACCGAAGTCGACACCGTCTTGCTGTCATTTGTTGTTTGTTTACCGCGCACGATGAAGGAGTACCGCGACGTCGTAGTAAAGTTGTTTGCGAGAGGTGAGCGACCCGGCGACATATTCTGGTGGTTGAAATCCCACGGGATGAAGCGGAATTTCATCTATACCACCATCCGTCGGTACCAGGAGACTTGTTCGGCCAAGGACCGCGCGAGATCCGGGCGGCCGCGATCGGCGAGAACGCCAGCAGCCATCAAGGTGGTGAGGGAGCGGGTTCGTCGAAAAATAAACCGCTCAATCCGGAAGACCGCTGCTGACCTGGATGTGTCGATCGGGACTGCCCACACCATCATGAAGAAGAACCTTCGATACAAGCCGTACAAGAAACGCAAGGTTCACGGGGTAACGGAGGCTACAACGAAGAATAGGCTGGACAGAGCTAAACTGATACTTTCGTGGCACGCAGGTCAGGAGTTCGTGTTTTCTGATGAGAAACTTTTTGTCTTGCAACAGCCGCACAATGTCCAAAATGATCGACTGTGGGCGCCAAGCGTCCAGAGCGCCGCGTTGGTGGTGGCTTAGGGGGCCGTATCCAGGCGTGGGAAGCTCCCACTGGTGTTTATCGATAAAACGTGAAAATCAACGCAGCGCTCTATAAGACCGAGGTTCTGGAGAAGGTTGTGGCCCCGGCACTTCGGGACCTCTACGTCTTTCAACAGGACGGTGCACCGGCCCACACGGCGAATATCGTCCAAGCGTGGTGTCGGGAGAACTTGACTGATTTTCTCGATAAGACTTTGTGGCCTCTCAGCTCCCCGGACCTTAATCCCCTGGATTTTTATGTATGGTCGTACATGCTGGCCAAGCAGAGCGAACATCAAGTGAGCACAATGGACCAATTTAAGAAGCTCATTTCCATGATCTGGGACGAGATGCCGATGAACCAGGTACGTGCTGCGTGCGATTCTTTTCAGAAACGTCTCAAGCTCGTCATACAGCACAAAGAGGGGGGGAGGGACGTGCTACCAGCTAACATGTCGTAAAGGTTCTCAATAAACATTGCTTCAATAAAAATTGACTCGGAAAAGAATGTATATATATATTGTATTTTCATTTTTTAACATTTAAAATTTAAAGTGTATTCGAACTTATTGAACACCCTGTACAAGGGTTACAAATTTGCTGGGAAAAACAATACATCTTCCAAAGGGTATGTAATGATTCCAATCTGGATCATTGGAATATTGGAATTGGAGATTGGAATACTACGGAGCAACTTCAGGTACTGGCATAGTCAGTGCTCACCAACACGAATACCAAACGGTTGGAATACTATTTGGTATACGAACGATGACGTTATCCACGACTTCACTTAATCAGGGATTTTGTGGTAGATCGGCGCCTTCTAATCTAATGAGTATCGTCAAAGGACGATTTACGGTGATGGAAAACAAATCCAAGCCATGTAAACAAACTCACGAAGCAGACGTTTGCTTGTCCACCCAAGGTTGCAAAGTACGATAGCCGTCGATCATTACTGGATTTCTGTGAGTATGAAGTGACTGCTACAAATGCCACAGAGATATTTATACACAACCGGCACAGGAAGTGCTAAGGAATTGGATGCTAGAGGTATTCGATAATCCAGGAAGAAGGGACTTGAATGTCATGGATGTTCCGGTCAACCAATTCGGATACTAGGGGTATTCGAAGGATTGATATCAGTTTCCATTAACGGAGGCTGAGGACGTCGTTGGAGGATTCAAATACCTTCATAGTCAACCAGGACACTAGGGTGTCTCGCAATTTCAACAATTCGGCCTTGAAAGGCTTGTTTGATAATTGTAGCTTGTTTAATAATAATTCACAGGAAATTAAGTGAACGACATGGTTTCTTTAGGTTGTCGTACTTTTTTTTGAGCTTAATATGCACCGAAAGCGAATTATTCCCACTTCTCTCAAATTCTATATGGGGTTTTTTATCACTTCCTATGAGCGGAACAGCGCCATCTCTGTAGAAAATGGCCGGATGATATGATTAATTGAGACGGTTAGAATGGAAGGGGTGTAAGTGACTTTGATCGATTCTTTTCATCGAATTTCGTTAATAATTCAGCTGCAAGCACATTCCTTGATTCGTGTGCCATTCTGGATGCTAGATGAGAACCGCCTTTATCAAACTATGTGGCAGAAATAGCGCAAAATCTGTTCATAACGCTGTGGCTATCAAAAGAGAAAGTCGATGAAGAAAATCGATCAAAGTTACTTACACCCTTTCCTTCTAACCCCTCAATGGAAATCACTTGCTACTTACACTAGGCCTGAGACGTTGAGTAGAGACACGCATAGACTGAAGCAAGAAGTACCAAGCGAACCGTCGAACGCTGAACCAAACGAGCAAAGTAAATAAACATTACTGTTCGCTCAATACACCAGAAAGAAGCATTGTTCTCAATGATGAAAAATGTGTTTAATTATTTTCGCGAAATATTTGATATCTGTTATATATTTGTTTATTATTGATTCAATTAAATACAACATTTATAAGTGATTAAAAACTGTTTCGAATCGGAACGTTTCATTTAGTTTTATGGTAATAAAAATGATTGCGCTGCAAAAAAAAAAAAACAGTAAAATATGACAAAAGTTATACTAAATATCATGGAGCGACTGGCATACTTATTTGATCGAACTTTGTACGGCTCATGGATTCTCAGCGTAAAGGTAACGAAACGCTTTATTCAGTTCCGGTCGAACGTTCAAATTTTCTCCACAGCATTGCGGCACTGTATGAAATTCATATGAAGCCACTCGAAGAAACATGGTTGCCAGTGACATTGCCAAACGATCCCTCAAAAACCGTGCTGCTGTTTTGACAGAAATTTTCTTTGCGTGTCTCTATCAACGTCTCTGCACTGGGCAAGAAACAATCAGATGAACTTCTCTAGTCACTTCGTTGGCAGTTAACAAAAAACACCAATAGGGCTTAGATCTAGTTTTGGGCCTACTAACCACAACCCACCCTTTGCCCCTATTTTTCGACTGGATTTTTTTTTTTCACAAAATGGAATGTTTTCACTGCAGGACTTCTAAATTGATTAACCTTTCCGTACGTACCGTAAGATTTGATAAAGATAATCAAAAATCTAACACTGCTTCTTGACCCCAAACTCGGTCTACGGATTCTAAATTCAGTATAACGCATTGAAACGCCATTCAAACGCCTTTGAATTCACTTCGGCTTATCAGATGAAGATAAAAATTGATTCGGTCGCTCCGCTTCTATTGTTTTTGAGTAACATGGGTGCAAACATTCATATCAAGCCACCCCCCGAGCATCTAGACAGAAAACCTTAGTTTCACGTACCCACTTGCAAATTGTAGATGTCTCCACCGTACGTAAACAATGGGGTCAGCCATCGTTGGTGGCACAACTTTTTTCACATCAGAAAACATGTTTTTGTTTCACTTCATGTGGACGTCGAAAGCAAACCAAGAATAAATTTTGAGTGAGACGTCACAATAAAAAAAAAACTTTATTAATCCACCAGTGGTGCGATCTGGCACTTCTTATTTCTGTAAATTCTGATATTCTTTTTAAAAATTACCCCGAAAGCACCACCCTAATAAAAATGTTCCATACACGAACCATAACCCAAATGGTTTAACCATATGACACATAGTTCGGAACCTGCACAGGTTTTTAAGCACTTTTAATGGTTATTTCCTATGTGGGCACTGGGCAGTAACCCGATTAAAGGGTTTCGTTTATTTCGGTTATGTGGTTGCCGACAAACATCACTTAGTTCCCGGATTTTAGGGTCTTGTTCCGTCCATATATCCGGAACCAGTTAATCGATTGAAAGTCTATTAATTAACATTCTATAGAATCATGATAGCTTTCATTTGGTTGTTGTTGCGTTCAATTCGGTAGAGTGGTTGCCGAGAAATACATATAAGAAAATTGTCTTACGCGCTCTCTCACACACATAAATAGACAGACATTTTCCGATCCCGTCATGCTGAGTCGATTGGAAGACTATTAGAAAAAAAAATATCAATGTTTTTATAAAAAGTTAAAAAAAAAACAAAAAACTTAAAAACGGAAAAAAAAAGTTGATAAAAAAATAAGACCAATTGTAAATTTACTCCACCATTATTCGATTTGACAGAACCAGAGTACCAGAATTTTCGGGGTACATTCGCATTACACTGGAGCTGTTTAGTTGCTCCCGGGGTGTATCAAGCGTACTCATTGACTTCGTTCGGTAGGATTTTAACTAAAGTATCGTACCAAACGCATAATAGACTTGTTAACTCTGAAATCATGGATTTATTTGAAGTTTTCTGCTCGATAGGCCCAAAATGGGCGATTAGGCCTAAGTAGTTCTCTACACTACGTTGTAATCATCAGTCTATAGGACAACAACGACTGGATAATGTAAACAGATCGGACTTCTCTTTAATGCGTGGAACGCTGGAGAGCTGGCTGAGAACTATTTTCGATCAGGTCAGTTAGAACAGTTGTATATGTTCGGACGATGCAGAATCTCCACTAATCCAAATTTCCTCTCCAACACCTACACCTGAGAGTCATTAGAACTGAACTATAAATGACATCAATGTATAGAGTTTCACTGAAATAGTTGAAAACGTAAACCCGCTGGTGACAAATCGTCGTTTTACCCGTGTAAATTTGAACTGTTTTGGTAGTGTTTTGTGTTATAGAGTGCGAGTTCGTTTGGTGTACCTCTGTGAAGTGTAGGATTTCGTGTAGCTTTGTGGATAAGTTGAGAAATTGTAGATTGAAAGTGTCGTCCCGTGGAACAGTGGTCTCAATCTTCATTTTATTTACATTTTTTGTTTTGTATCTGTCGCTGCACTACTGCTACCGTACTTAGCGTACCAAATTGTCAGTATCTCTTGTTGCATTACACTCTGCTACCGTACTTTTGCGTATTGAATAGTGTTTCTACGTCTGATTGCCTCGTTTCGCGCATCGGAAATTTGCTATAGTTTTTCGTTACGTGGTAGTCTTTGTTGCGTGTATAAAGTTTGCGTCGCATTTTTTGTGATCATGGCTTGCAAGAAGTGCCAAAAAACCATTTCGGACTCCGAACGTATTGTTTGTCGCGGTTTTTGTGGTGACACATTTCACGTGATTTGTGCCAAAGTTGATCTCGAACTTCTCGATCAACTTGGATTGTACGAGAAGAATGTCTTCTGGATGTGCGATCACTGTGCGGCGCTTTTTTCAAACGGCCACTTCCGTAATATCGTGAGCCGTGACGTCAATCAGACTTCTGTGGCTCCAAATGCGGTTGATTCGATGAAAGAGGACATCGAGAAATTGAATTCGGTTTTTAATTGCTCTGTGGAATCGAAGATCCCAGTCGGCTCAACTCCACGTTGGTCTAAAAATGACCGCTTTGATTCCGGTCGTGGCACCCCGAAACGTCGCCGTACTTCATCTAGCACTGACGACAAGCCCATACTGTGTGGTAAGAAAGCACCTATCGACTCGGTCAGAACCGTGAACCTGAACGATGATCTGGTGTGGGTGTACTTATCGGCGTTTCATCCCACTACTACGAACGATGAAATTTCATCTCTTGTCTCTAAGTGTTTGTGTCTGGAAACAGACGAGAAACCTCGGGTTGCCAAGTTGGTTCCCAGAGGAAAAGATCCGTCAACGTTAAACTACGTTTCCTTCAAAGTCGGCGTCAACCAAAACAAACGGGATGTTGCCCTTTCCTGCGATTCGTGGCCGGAGGGCTTTCAGTTCCGTGAGTTCGATGATTCCCGGTCAAAGAAGGTGACCAAAATCACCCGTATTGGTCCAGCACAGTGACACCAGTTCCAGGATACTTCCTTTTCAATTACTAACGTGCTGTTGGGCGGATCTGGGACGCAACAACACAGCGCTTCGGAAGCCTCTGATCCCTCCGAACCAGTCGAGCTGTTTGTATGTAGATCTAATCATCAGAAGTCGTCCTGGCCCTGGTTTTGAAATCGGTGACGAGGTCTTCCAGCCTGTACTTACAGGCAAGTATCGATACGTTCCAAAACCTTCTTTTTCTGAGCCACCTTCCGCTTCCAGCAGCGAATGCTTAACGCAATCATCCGATCCAACCTCGCCTTCTGAAAACGACGTAGTAAGCTCGATGTCTTCTGAACTCTGGATGAACCAATCTGCTTTGCAACCGGGACGCATCGTGGAAAGCTTTATGGAAGCCCCCGGTTCCTCTAACTCAGTCGTGCTAATTCCTGTCAGCGTTCACCATAGTCGTCCTGGCCCTGACTTTAGATGTGGATTGGGGGTCTTCCAACTTGCTAGAACAGGCGAGTACATAATTAATAGCGCAAATACGATGTCTGATGCCGGTCCAAATTTCAGCACCTTGAATGCCACCGAATCAACTCTCGTACCTCAGAGCCCCGAACGCGCCGTAGAATGCCTCGTGGAAGCCCCTGATCCCTCCGTCTCAGTCCAGCCATTTGCTGCCGCCGCTCACCATAGTCGTTCCGGACCTGTAGTCGGATGTGGAGAGGGGGTCTTCCAACCCAGTCACTATAGCGAGTATCCGCATGGTATTGTTAATGTTCATTCGCTGCCTGATGCTTCCGTGATTTCCAGGGAGAACAGACGTTCGATTGTAAACCGCAAGCAGGACATCGTGATTTTCTTCCAAAACGCCGGCGGAATGAATTCTGATGTTGACGACTATCGGCTTGCTGTATCGGATCGTTGCTATGATGTGATTGTCCTATGCGAGACGTGGCTCGATTCGCGAACGCTTTCCAACCAGGTGTTCGGATCCGATGATGAGGTTTTTCGTTGCGATCGGAATCCAAACAACAGCCGAAAACCTACTGGTGGTGGCGTTCTTGTGGCTGTCCGTTCCGGATTGGTGGCGAGAGCAATCGAAAATGAATCGTGGAACAGTGTGGAACAGGTTTGGACAGCCATTAAACTCGCACATTATTTTTGTGCGCATTGCACATTATTTTTGTGCGCATTGTACATTAGACTGATGCAACAATTGACTTTTTCGCTCCACAGTGCTTAAATGGTTTCAAATCGGGTCCTGATTAGCCTCCCAAAGTTACAACTCATTTGGTTAGAAACAGACTTCGCACAAGCCATTTGAAGTTTACATGTAAATTACTATGGGAAATCTCAACTTTTTGTTCATTGCCTTCTAGTCTTTTTCCATATTGAGCTGCGAAACAGTTCGTTAGCCATTCTTATAGAAAAAAATGTCAGCTACAACTTTGCAGCAGATCGTTTCTATGTAAAACGAGACAGGAAAAAGTTATTAATTATTTAAGAGATTGGTAAACTTATGGCATGATCAAGCAGCTGCTCTGTAGGCAACACTGTATTTTGCAGTGTGACATAGTAGCCATGATTTTTGTGTCCTATTCAACGCCTCAGAAACACCAATGTTGCCTGCTGAGCAGTTGATTGAGCATGATCATAAGACATCAGCGCATTGCACCATTTATAACTTTCGATCCTTGCATTTAATCAAAAAGTTGTCTTCAGCAAAGTTGTAGCTGGGAAAATTTCCTACAAGTAAAATTGAAAGCATTTAAAGCAGACCAATATGGTGAATTATTAGATAGACATGAACAAAAATCTTGGTTTTACCATAGTAATTCCCATACAAACTTCAAATGGTTTGTGCCATCTCAGTTTCTCACCAAATGGCTTCAAATTTTGGGAGGTTAGTCAGGATCCGATTTGGAATCGTTTAAGTATTGTGGAGCGAAAATTTCAAATTTTGCATCACTCTATTGTACATGCCTCCAGATCGAGTTCGTGATCTTGAACTCATCGAGACTCACTGTCAATCAGTCTTCACAGTAATGGAAAGAGCGACTCCAATTGATGAGCTATTCATTTTTGGGGACTTTAACCTAGCAGGCGTTTCGTGGAGACCATCCCATAGCGGCTTCCTCTATCCAGATCCAGAACGTTCTGTATTTCATGCAGGAGCTATCGGCCTTCTCGATAACTATAGCGTAGCAACCGCTTTCTCAAATTAACTACGTAGTCAACGAGAACAACCGTAGTTTGGACCTCTGCTTCGTGAGCACTCAGGACAATGCTCCGTTCATTTCCACAGCACCTTGTCCACTAGTTAAGCTTGTTCCGCACCACCCTCCTCTGATTGTCACTGTTGAGGACAATCTCGTTCGTGATTTCGATAGTCTTCCTGCTGCGGTTTCTAATGACTTTCGAAAGGCCGACCATCGAAGCATTGTAGATGTGTTGTCAAACATGGACTGGGAGAACATTCTCGATCATGACGACGTTGAGGCCGCTGCGCAAACTTTTTCTCATGTCTTGGCATATGTCATTAACAGACACGTCCCGAAAAGAATTCAACGCAAAGACTCTCACCCTCCCTGGCAGACGATTGAGCTGCGTAGGTTGAAGCCTACCAAGAGAGCAGCATTGAGAAGATTTACGAAGTATCGCACGCTTCCTCTGAAACATCACTACGTGAGGCTTAATTACGAGTATCAGCGAGCCAGTCGTCGATGTTTTCTGCGATTTCAACGAGGTATTCAGCGTAACCTTAAACTACACCCGAAATCCTTCTGGAACTACGTGAACGAGCAACGCAGAGAATCTGGCCTCCCATCGTCAATGGAATTGAACAGTGAAGTCGCTTCCACTCCGCAGGATATTTGTCGCCTTTTTTCTGTCAATTTTGCCAGTGTGTTCACTGATGAGAGACTAAGTGACGACCATGTTTCCCTCGCAGCCAGGAACATCCCACTAAATGGTCAAACGCTGAGTGCAATTGATGTCAACGTTGAGATGATTTCTTACGCTGCAACGCAGCTCAAATCGTCCTTCAACCCTGGACCCGATGGAGTTCCGTCCGTGTTTTTGAAGAAACATATTGCTTGCTTGTTAACTCCACTTCACCATCTATTCCGGATGTCTCTCTCCAGTGGTATATTTCCATCCTTCTGGAAATGTGCACACATGTTTCCTGTCCACAAAAAGGGAAGCAAACGAGCCGTGGACAACTATCGTGGAATTACATCGCTGAGTGCTGTTTCGAAACTATTCGAGCTTGTTATTATGGAACCGTTGCTCTCTCACAGCAAGCAGTATCTGAGTGCTGATCAACACGGGTTTACTGGCGGTCGCTCTACAACCACCAATCTGCTATGCCTCACATCCTACATTACCGATAGTATGACTGAACGGGTACAGACGGACGTTATATATACCGATCTATCCGCGGCATTCGATAAGTTGAATCATGACATTGCGATTGCTAAACTCGACAGGCTTGGGGTGAGCGGTAATCTCTTGAGTTGGTTCCGTTCGTATCTTACTGGTCGCCAACTTATGGTTGCTATAGGAGATTGCAAATCAGCTAGCTTCTTTGCCACATCAGGTATACCGCAGGGAAGCCATCTGGGACCGTTGATTTTTCTACTCTACTTCAACGACGTGAACCAGGTTATCGAAGGACCTCGATTAGCATATGCAGACGACCTCAAAATATTTTTACGAATTTGCTCGATCGCTGACTGCCACAATCTTCAACATCAGCTTAATGTCTTCGCCAGTTGGTGTACTTTAAATCGAATGGTAGTGAACCCAGCAAAGTGCTCTGCCATAACGTTCTCACGAAAAATGCAACCGATTGTATTCAGCTATGACCTGCTTGGAACGACACTCGAACGCGTGAATCAGGTGAAAGACCTGGGTGTGGTGTTGGATTCACAGCTAACATTCAGGCAACACATTTCTTATGTCATCAATAAGTCGTCTAGGACTTTAGGATTCATCTTCAGGATAGCTAAGAATTTCACCGGTATCTACTGCTTAAAATCTCTTTACTGCTCCCTCGTACGATCGACGCTTGAGTATTGTTCTGCGGTTTGGAATCCGAATTACAACAATGGTGCCGAGAGAATCGAATCTGTTCAACGTCGCTTTCTTCGTTTTGCGCTTCGTAGACTGCCCTGGAGAGATCCGCTTCGGCTGCCCAGCTACGAGAGTCGCTGCCAACTGATAAACCTTGAACCTCTCCGGATTAGAAGGGATACCAACAGAGCTTTGATTATCGCCGACACTCTACAGGGACGAATAGATTGTGAGGCTATCCTAAGGCAAATTGACCTAAACGTGCAACCCCGACCACTCCGTAACAACCTCATGCTGAGACTGCCACTGCGTCGCACGAACTACGGGGCATATGGTGCGATTTGGGGACTACAGCGTGTGTTCAACAGAGTCGCATCTGTATTCGACTTTCACCTCACACGTGATGCGCTTCGTCGGAGATTCTCATCTGTTTTCGCCGGCCGCAGAGAAAATTAGTGTATTTCCATTTATGTTTTTTTACATTCTGACCATGTTGCTTTGTTTTTCTTTCTGTGATTATTTGACATGTAATTTTACTATTATTATTATTATGATTAGTATTATTAACATCATTTGGGCTACAGCCAGCCTGTTGATGTGGCAACAATAAACAATACTACTTCAACTTGCGCTATAAACTGGCTTCATCGGTGGATTCAAAGTCTGGCAATCGGAAAGCATTTACATCACAATCCAACTAACAATTTTCGCAATGTAAACGCTTTACTCATTTAATTTATACAGCCTCAAGCTGTATTCAAACGTTATACGATATGAGGAAACCTCTACTCAACCTCTATGCAAGCAAATCTGGCGAACTTAGTCAGCTACTTATGGCTGTTGGGACCGGTTGGGACAAGCTCTTATTGCATTATCCATTAACGCTTCTATACAGCTGTTATCCTGCTGTTTAGTTGTGTGTGAACTTGAAAGGCGCTTATTCAACCTTTTCCCGGTTATCCAATAATCACTACGCAGCTTTCTCTTGAAGCCGGGTTAAATACTGTTTGCGCTTTTTTATGAAGGAATTTATTGAGTTTATTTTGCTGTGAATCAAATTAATCGAAATTAGTTACAAATCATCACAATTATTTACCCTGCACCGGAACCAGGGAATCGAACTTGAGACGACCTCATTGGCAAACTTTGACACTACCAACTGTGCTACGCCAACACTTTGAACTTATGTAAACAAATCAGCATTCCCTTCTACATCAAAATTGCTGAGTAGAGGCTTTATAATAGTGCACACGAATCACTTTTCTCGACTAGTTATAAAAGAGCAGAGTAAAAGCTGTAAAACTGCACACGTCTAAAAATAAACCTAGTTGACTGTGAAAATGCTTCCGAAGTTGCTCTAACACAGTTTATAAGCTGAGTACAGGTTGTTTAGTTGTTGAAAAAGCACTTTTGATGTTTATGTTATTCAGCAAGAGTGGTTGGTTGTTTAGAAGCCATCAAATGAGTAATATATTCACTTTGTTAGCTTTGTTTTGCAGCTACAAGTTGAAAGTTGATTAGTGTGTGTATAGAAGTGACATTAGCGTTTATTAGCTTATGTTATTCAGTGCGACTGACAAATTGAATAATGGTTGTGAGAAAGTTGAGTAAACGCTCTCCAAAACTATTTTGCTAGCTTTTGCTTGTAGCTGTATCTGCAGCTTCTTTTCAGCTACTTTACAGCACAACGCTGGAAAAGTTGGCTTACAAAGCTGAAAATGTTAGTTGGGAATATCTTCGTTTTGGTTGTGTGCAACAACCTGTTCCACCAGGTAATGACACTTTATATATGTCCGGCCGAAGCAAGGCATAGTCGTATACTACACCACTTTCCTTTTCTTCGGTTTCACAACTGCTGACATGAGCCTACACTAATGGAAAACATGATGTATGGATGTCAGTTTGGATTGATCGCAATTTGGGATTCATACAAGGGCAAGAACAAGAAGGGCGATGCAGCGATATAGCGGTGCTTTACTCATCAAGGACTATAGGAGGTGTAAAATGCGTGCACCACTCTCAAACTATACCACCTAAACCCATCCTATACGGAATTCCCCACAATCATTCCCTATTCCCAAGATGTGGAAGAGTTTTTATCGTTTATAGTTGGATCTGGTCAATCACGGAATAGTAACTACAGATTGGACGGTCATCAATCCTCATGCTCATAGTTTTCAGAAATTCAAAAGAGTGCAAAGCAACTCGTTGACTTTCTATGGATCACCTATCGCTTCGGGCAGCCTGAGAACACGGTAGGGTGGCTGTAACGGGATGACACATTAATATAGTGGTATTTTGTGCCAAGTTTCAGGCTAGATTGATTGAATGTATAGCAATAGCTCTAGTAGCGGCAGCAGCTCTAATTCCCCGGTTCCGGCCATTGTTTGTATTGATGGAAAGCCATTAATTGTAGCAGATTTCCAGGAACGTGAAACTTTGTCCTGCACATCTCGCTTTAACGGTATGTGTGTGTTGCTGGTTGTATCTTTTCGCCTAGGTGTAGGTATCTGCATTATTCGGTTTTAATTAAACTGCATTCGCTAGAATGAACCACGTAGGTTGGTTGTGGGATGCTGCAAGCTGATTTGCTGGATGGAGGAGACTTTCTTCGAAACGACGATGTCCTAAAAAGTAATTAAGACGTATAAAACGGGTGATAAAAATCCGATTTCCTTTCGGGATAATAAATTTCCTGGTCCAAGCAGAAATTAATTAAATCGTCACCGCGTAATGCTATATCAGTGAGACGACTGGTTTCCCAAATTTACGACGGGATCGTAAATTTTGCGTTCGGTTTCCAATCAACTCGTTGTTAAAGTGATGCGGAAAGGATTATCACCTTTTTATTTCTGGAGAAAGGAGTGATAAAAGGCATTGTTAAATTTATTTCGGATCGCCTGAAACATTTTCGACCTAAATTGAAAATCTATAGAAGTAATTGTAGCAACACAAATCATTGAACACCAAAATAGTTGCAAGAAGCTTACTTCGTTAAGGCGTACATCAAGAGGCGATGGGTAATGGTAGTAATTAATGAATTTATCTCCTGCCTGTCAGACATCGTCGTATGCACACAGCTCTATGCGGTGGTTTCAAGGTAATGATGCGATAATTACCAGCAGCTTGACTGTACTGGCTAGAGCTGATGTTCACCGTCGTCGTTGTTGTCTGGAAATGCCGTCAGTAAAGGGGATTTTCGCATCGCTTTTCATCCATAATAAACTAAGTATCTATCATGACACCACCACTGAGAAGAAGGTTATTGCTCGTTGTTTTCGTAATCGACTTTCTGACGCGAATCTTGAGCGATAGATAACGTCTTGAAGGGATTTTCTCCATGGAAATTGGTAGCTGTTCATAGAAGCGTTGACGTTCACAATTCTTTATATTAAATCAGTGAATTAGTCATCCTTTATTTAGGAAAGTTTTTTGAACTGCTAGTTCATATGAATTCATGACTTAGTTCCCGTAAACGTGATTACGTAGATCGTATTGGAAGGACTTAATCTCAAATCCGTGAACTAAGTTGACGCCTGTTCAGCGTGACCAGCAAATTCGTACGCTATAAAAATACAAAAAATATAATCATGATTTCATGATACTATGAACCCATAATCTTGATTTCGTTCCTATAACCGTGAACTTGTTGATTATTTCCAGCAATACTGGCACATTACCATTATCGTTTGGCATGCAAGGCGCGAGTTCTTTATATCAGAAGATATGAACAATTCCGGGATATGAACAATTCCGGCCAAGATATCAGTAGCAGCGGTAATAGAAGTGAGTGCAAATTCGCCAATCTCGCATGTACGACGGACGATTGTCCGGTTTACGAGCTGTGACCGATATCGGTTGTGGCAGAACAGGTGGCAAAAATTCTTGTGCAGCAAAAGAACTGGTGCAGTTTGCCTTTCTGGTCGGCGCAGCTTTGCTTCGTGTGATCCAGAGTTCGAGAACTGCGGTAAAATCACTGCGTATTTGCGGGTCTTATCCGCCTGCGGAAGATTTTCCAGTCTTCTGAACTGAGAATCGGTGAGCTGGGCATTTCCGTTTGAAATATGGCCTGTTTCGAAGGGGAATTGGACGTTCCATTTCACTTTTACTGCTGTCGGTAATCTCTTGTAAATCTTTTGAGCTTCACGCTGTCTTTGTTGATATTTTAAAATCCATGAACAATGTTCCCGTTTTCGAGAACAGATTCACGATATCAAACACAACTCATGAACTTGAATCAGGTTAACCAGAACAAGATCATAATTTTCAGAACAGAGTTCACCGTTCTATGACTTTTGTTGCCTTTTTTCCTTGATTTGTTTTCCGTCACTCTTGTTTTCGGTGCTGAGCACCAATGCTACCAACCCCAGTTAGGCAGCTCCCACACCTGGACCCTACCTATCGACCCATCAATCAGCTCATGAACTGGGGACTGTGAAGTTCCGTCATTGATTGAGGAATCCGTGCAGGTTTTGCACTTACCCAAGCGTCCACTCGCAATGACGGTACGATGAGGAAGAGGACGAGAGACGATCGCTGCGTGCTCTCGTAGTCTGCCGTCCAACGGGAGCCGCTTCGAGTGGTTTCATTGCATGGCAGTATCGCCAACGGGGGGCCGTGCGCTTCCATAGCAGCAATGAACGCAACACGTGGTCAGCACTCAAACTTTCATTAGGAAACGGTTGCTTTCCAAAGTTGACGACGGATTGACTGAAAGAACTGCTGATGAAGAACAATGAGGAGGACCACACAATGGTTGCTGCCGAGTAAACAGACGATCGCATAGCACACATCGAGAGTGGCCTGCTTCTGTCGATAGCCGAGTGAACACTGAGGACATATTCATGTTCCTATTTACCTGATGGAAACTTTGATGAGTTGACGTCCATAGGTGAGGGATAGCAGCGATGATTCAATGACAATACGATTCAATGTCATTGGATGCCATAGTTGCGCAAAGATCAGATGATTGATTGAATCTTACGATAGGTTAAGCTTGTCTGACTGGAGACGGACGAGGTGAGCTAATGTACGCAGCAATAGTTCGATGGTACTTTAGTTTGGTGACATCTAATTCCGAGTGTCGAGGAGAAACTGAATTGCTGTACTATGGCAGGGTGAAATGACCCTACCAAGCTTAAATGTAGACGAAAGCTGGCGGTCGCCGCATTGGCGATGAATTACTCTGGAATTAGAATCTGGCAAAAAAAGGTAGGAATTCGATGTCAGTCACGAGGCTGCAGCGCTACGTTTAAGAGCTTTCCATTTACGAATACGAATACGTTGGATAGAGCATATGTAAAGAGTTTGAATTTCATAGACAAATTTCCAATCGACTATAAACAAATCGCACAAGAAACCAAACATGACGACTTTTTCGTAAAAGTTATAAATTTCCTGAAGAAAGGCTGGCCAGAACGTTTGGAAAAACGTTTTATTTACGGACGTTTATTCTCATTATCAGGATCTGGAAGAAGTGGAAGGATGCATTCTTTTCCAGGACAGAGTGATCATAACAGAATCTATGAAAAGGTACGTGTTGAAACATAGAGGATTTTGTTAGATCTTGCAGAATTTGCCATGATTGGCTAGACGTGATCTGGAGTTTATGAAACTCATATATGTTTACTTTAAGAATACTAACCTTAGATTGTAAGTTTGATTAACCTTGTGTTTAGTTTGTGTATTGTGCGTGTAGGTTTTTTTTGTAATGTTTGTTTTCAAGATGAATAGAAATAAGTTCATGTTTTAGGATTAATTAAATATTTGTATAATAAATCATTTTTCAAACCTCCTTCTCCCTTTCCCCATCCAAAAAATTGTAAATCTCCACTAACCTCGAGACGACCGCGAGTAATCGGTTCAATTCCTTTAACTCTAGATTTAAGACATTAATCATGTATAATGAAAATGATAACTCGGCTCTGTAAAGTTTATTCGATTGAGCCTGTACAAATAAATTAATATAAAAAAAAAAAAAGAATTTGCCATGAAACAACACCTATTTTCAGGAAACCTCCTTACTCTTCATGGATTCCTACAAATAAGTATTTCAGTAGAATTCATGCTGATTTTTTTATTTTGAGAAAAAGGTTTATCTTGTGATAGTGGACAGCTATACAAAATGGATTGAGGTTGAGCTAATGAGCAGTCTTGTAAGCGGTCACGGTAGTCGACACATTTTCTGTGATAATTGAATGCCTTTGCCTCGGACACTTGCAACATAAGCTATCATAGTGCAGTACCAAACTAAAATGTCGTATGACAGGCTCTGTCATACGGCACTGTCGCTGAAGACCGTCTCGAATGTATGTATTTTAGTTTTTCGTATAATAAGAGCTGCTGATGGTGTGCTTGTGTGAATTCTGAAAATAGCAAGCAATGATGTCCTAGTCATAATATTTCTGATCAGATATGGTTTGATTTACACCAAATTGAGGAATTACAACGAATTCACACATGTCATATGATAGCTATTTTGATAATTTTCTTTTAGCTCGAATGTTATTCTACCAACACGAGCGGTGTGAGAGAGACGACGGTAGAGCATGAGTGTTCGAATACAAACAGACTGTCGCGCACGACAACGAAGCGAGTGTAGTTAAAAACGTCAACTGTTTCAACCCCTGCTTATGAGATATGGTACAGACCACAAAAAGGTGATTAAAGTTTTCATTGGCGTTTTTGCAAGATACGGATTACCGGACGTCCTGGTTACGGACGGGGGTCCTCCGTTCAATTCAGAATATTTCGTCAATTTTTTTGAGAAACAGGGTGTGATCGTAATGAAGAGTCCTCCATACCATCCACCGAGTAACGGCCAAACAGAGAGGATGGTTCGTTTATTGAAGGATGTTCTAAGGAAGTTCCTGTTGGATCCCGAGATAAGGAAATTAGACAATGATGAACAGATTTTTTTTTATTTTCTAATGAATTATACGAACATATGCCTAGCAAAGGATGGAAGTTTTCCCTCAGAGCGTCTACTATCGTATAAGCCAAAGACAACACTTGACTTGATTAACCCTAAGCATAGTTTTAAAAGTAATTAGACAGAATTGCATGAGGAACGAGACCCACTGCTTACAGATACAGACTATACAACTAATCTGTTCACTAACTTGCGGAAGGGTGATCTGATTTATTACAAGAACACAAACAATTGACAGATGCGCTCAAAACAAGGTTCGATAGAAAGGATTCCGATGTAATCCACACCTACAAATTTTGGAAAGGTAGACAAGCTCAAAATGAAAAATCAGAGGATTTTATGCTTTCTATCAAGCAGCTTGCTGAACGTTGTTATTTCGGTGCTTTTAAGGAGCGAGCCATCCGCGATGCTTTGGTAATTGAGGTATATGACCGCCAACTACAAAAGAAACTTTTTGATGAAGAAAATTTATCTTCAGAAAGGGCTGAAAAGCTTATTGTAAATCAGGAGTTATCTTCTGATAAAACACGGTTCATTGACAGAGATTTTTTTTTTTTTAATACTTTATTATAGAGATTTTTAGCCAAAGGCTAGTTCATCTCTTAGTTTGACAGAGATGATGAGCGGAGAGGTAGCGTAATTGCCAGACTGCACACTAATCGAGTCAGTACGGTTTTACCGAGTTTTTGAATTGCGGAACTGTTCGGTAAAAGTTTAAAAATCTGTGGAAAATTTATTAATGAGAAAATTTGTTCTGAACTTGTACATACTTAGTTCTGTTAACCCCATTTAATGATAGAAAATAAAATTGATCGATTTCATTGATTCCTTACGGATAACGGTCATTTGAATTTTTACCGACTTTTTCAGCAATTCAAAAACCCAGTAAAAAAATACTGACTCCTGTAAAAAAATCTTAGTGTGTGGGTCGACGGGTGGTGCGTTCACCGTATAGAAGGAGTTACAGAAATAACAGTAGGAGTAGGAGCAGAAACTACAGGTACCTATGATATCATCCGACAGTTCTTACGATTCTAGTCGACGAATTTTCGTTGACTGGCCAAGTTTCCCGGTAGCTGACAATCGGCCGAACTACAACGAATATTTTCTAGTAACGGATACCAGCTCAGTAGCATCCGTAGTTCCAGCAACGTCATCTAGCAGCACACGTAGCGCCGAAAGGACTCCGGAGCATGATCGACACAGCAAACAGCAGAAACCCAGCTGATCCATTACCAGGTCATGGCTAGCTTGCTTGACCTAGTTTTCATATGTAGGTCAGTGGGTATGACCACATCAGTAGAGCAACAATTCGAGTTTGCAGACAAAGGATTCTGTTTTGTGTCGCTCTGGTTGTTTTAGTACATCTCGATCACTATCACACACTCTCATCACTACTTCAACCACAGTATAGTATATTTTAAATAGTTGTTGAAACTGGATGATCCTTTAACTTTTGGCCATCTCGTGAGTCACAAAAACGTGCCGAGCAGAAGAAAATAACTAATGTATACCTAATTCTGATCTGATGCCAACATCTGGTATCAATAATACCAAAAAATTACATGCAAAATACTTTGTAAATAGCTAAAATTGATATTTGGATACCAAAAGAATATCTGCGTGGTATTGCATTAGCAAATTTGCTATTTGAATAGTATTGCGGGATTTTTTTTTTTGTATTGTACCTCTTATGGCTCATCCATACCAATGTAAGGTATCGAGATATTCGTTCCTGCTCGGGATTGGATACTTAGTTCATTCTTCAGGGGCGGGATGTGCAGTCAAATCGGCCTACTGAAAATCCATCAATGAGATGTAAATGTGTAAGGCTCATTGAGTTTGTCATCTCTTTCGTTCTCCCGCTGTTTAAACGGTTGAAGGAGTGTGACGTTAAACTTCGTCATCCATTTTATCAGCCGGAGAACGAAAGAGACGACAAATTTACGGGGCCTCACCTGTTTACGCTCATTGATTTTCCCTATGTGAATTTGGTTCCAAACATCAACAAACCATCGTTGCTTATGGCTTTGTTGTCGTTTGGAACCAGTTATGCGAGGTAGGCAAAGATTGTTCGTATTTTACAGTCGCCTCCCCCCTCCAGGTTTTGTTGACCAAACTTTTCTGCTTCTTTGTCTCTTTCTTCACAAAATACCATTTTGTCGATCCGGACAAATCGCAGAACTTGTTCCATCACTGAAGATGAAACACTACCCTCGACACTACCACAAGTCTGAGTTCGTCGCAAGTCCACCTTCGTACTTTAGCACACTGATATTTGATATTGATTGGAGTGCGTTACGATCAGGGTACGTTGGTTCGGGTGATTGCGGTACAGGTTGAAGATGATCTATACGGCGACGTCTGTTTTGCCGGTACCGAGGGGACCGACTACCATCGTTAAACCTGGTTGCATACCAGCATTGATGGCCTCCACCTGGGTTGGCGTGAATCGGATGGTGTTTCTGTGGGCTACAAAATGGTGAGTTGACAACCTGGAAGGAGCGGAATACCTAGCCCTGGTCCTCACAAGTTCCTACTTCACGCCTCCTCGAGTCATATGATAACAAAAGACTACCAGCTGAAACATGGACACAGCTGGTTGGCGTAGCCTGGGCAATGTTGCCAGTCCGGCAATAGCAAAGTGAAGAGGTGCGACGCGAACACTGGCGCGGTAACCATAGTACGGTGATAGAGGAAATGCTTCACCAAACCTGAGCGTCTGCTCACCATGGAGGTGCGGCTCAAAACGGCGTCTGTTCTCCATGTTAGGAGCGGCTGATCACCGTCCTAGTGCCAGCGTGGGACTCTAAACAGAGCTGTGCACGATGGTCCCCCGGCGAGACAGGGGGTTGGGGCAGGCCCAACAAGCCGCCCTGGAAAAAAACAAAGTTGCAAATACCGAAGAAAGAAATACGGATCGGAACAATCGGCACAGACCTACGCGACGAAATAAGGACTACGATTGGAAACTCGGAACATGGAACTGCAAATCGCTCGGCTTCCCGGGTTGCGATAGGTTAATCTATGACGAACTTCAACCACGCAACTTCGAAGTCGTAGCACTGCAGGAACTTTGCTGGACGGGACAAAAGGTATGGAAAAGCGGGCATCGAGCGGCTACTTTCTACCAGAGCTGTGGCACCACCAACGAGCTGGGAACCGGCTTTGTAGTGCTGGGTAAGATGCGCCAACGCGTGATTGGTTGGCAGCCGATCAACGCGAGGATGTGCAAGTTGAGGATTAAGGGCCGTTTCTTCAACTACAGCATCATCAACGTGCACTGCCCACACGAAGGGAGACCCGACGACGAGAAAGAAGCGTTCTATGCGCAGCTGGAGCAGGTGTACGACGGCTGTTCGCAACGGGACGTCAAAATCGTCATCGGCGACATGAACGCTCAGGTAGGACGGGAGGCAATGTATAGACCGGCAATCGGGCCAAACAGCCTGCATGCCGTATCGAACGACAACGGCCAACGATGCGTGAACTTTGCAGCCTCCCGGGGTATGGTAGTTCGAAGTACCTTTTTCCCCCGCAAGGATATCCACAAAGCCACCTGGAGATCACCTGACCAACACACAGAAAACCAAATCGATCACGTTCTAATCGACGGGAAATTCTTCTCCGACATTATCAACGTCCGCACGTACCGCAGTGCGAACATAGATTCGGACCACTACCTAGTTGCAGTATGCATGCGCTCAAAACTCTCGACGGTGCATAACACACGTCGAAGTCGAACGCCACGACCCAACATTGAGCAACTACGGGACACCGGAGTTGCCCAGGACTACGCGCAGCAGCTGGAAGTTGCACAACCCACGGAAGAGCAGCTTGGCGCAGCTTCTCTTGAAGATGGCTGGAGGGACATCCGTTCAGCCATAGGTAGTACTGCTGTAGCGGCACTAGGTACTGCAATCCCGGACCGAAGAAATGACTGGTTTGACGGCGAATGCAAACTGTTAGTAGAGGAGAAGAATGCAGCACGGGCGAGAATGCTGCAACACCGCACGAGATTGAATGTGGAGCGATACAGACAAGCGCGGAACAGACAAAACTCGGTTTTCCGAAGGAAGAAGCGTCAGCAGGAAGATCGAGATCGCGAGGCGATGGAAAATCTGTACCGCGTAAACGACACACGGAAGTTCTACGAGAAGCTAAATAGTTCGCGCAAAGGCTACGTGCCGCAAGCCGATATGTGCAAGGACTTGGACGGTAACCTTCTCACGAACGAGTGTGAGGTGATTGAGAGGTGGAAGCAGTACTATGACGAGCACCTCAACGGTGAAGCAGCAGAAAACGAAGGTGGCACGGCAACAGACCTTGGAGCACGCGCAGAAGACGACAGGCTACCGGCCCCTGATCTTCAAGAAGTTGAGGAGGAGATCGGTCGGCTGAAGAACAACAAAGCAACTGGTGTAGATCAACTACCAAGTGAGCTATTGAAATACGGTGGTGAAGCACTGGCTAGAGCGCTGCACTGGGTAATTGCCAAGATTTGGGAGGAGGAGATATTACCGGAGGAGTGGATGGAAGGTGTCGTATGCCCAATCTACAAAAAGGGCGACAAGTTGGATTGCTGCAACTACCGCGCGATCACACTGCTGAGCGCCGCCTACAAGGTACTCTCCCAAATTCTATGCCGCCGTCTGTCACCATATGCAAGAGAGTTCGTGGGGCAATACCAGGCGGGATTCATGGGTGCCCGCGCTACCACGGACCAAATTTTCGCGATTCGGCAGGTTCTGCAGAAATGCCGCGAATACAACGTGCCCACACATCATTTGTTCATCGATTTCAAATCCGCATACGACACAATCGATCGAGATCAGCTATGGCAGATTATGCACGAGTACGGATTTCCGGATAAACTGACGCGTTTGGTCAAGGCGACGATGGATCGAGTGACGTGCGTTGTTCGAGTATCGGGGACACTCTCGAGTCCCTTTGAATCTCGAAGGGGGTTACGGCAGGGTGATGGACTTTCGTGTCTGCTGTTCAACATCGCGTTAGAAGGTGTGATCAGAAGAGCTGGGATAGACACGAGTGGCACGATATTCAGGAAGTCCATCCAGCTCCTTGGTTTCGCCGATGACATTGACATTATGGCACGGAA